>NC_000070.6:93390467-94042967 GCF_000001635.26 Mus musculus
ATAGTCATGGTGCTGGAGGAACTGAGAGTTCAACATCTTGTTCCAAAGTCAAACAGAAGACGGAATCACTCAGGCAGCTAGGAGGAGGGTCCCAAAGCCTATCACCACAGTAACATACTTCCTCCATCAAGGACATACCTACTCCAACAAGGACATGCCTAATGGTGCTACTTCCTGGGCCAAGAATATTCAAACCACCACAGTTAACTAGAAGCAGAACTATAGAACTTAAAAAAGCAAGGCTCGTACATTTTGTATCTTGCCCAAAACTATATGGACTTTGTTGAAATAGGCTTTTGTTTTAGTTTTGACTAGTGTCATTGTCTATATGCTGAGTTTTACAGCTTGAATAATACTTCCATCATGGAGTTACTTGTGAAGATCTTAATCTGGGTCCCTGTTACACTAAGACCCAGTAAGTGTAATCAAGACATTTGCAGAGTGTGTTTCTCAGAATATTTTAATTTGCCAGCCTGCTTCAAAAATGTCTTGTGTGGATGAGGAGGTATTAAAATAGGATAAATCAGATGTTCAGACTGTGAAGGAGGAGGACCTAAAACCACAGCTCTCAAGTGGTTCATGAGCTATGTTAATATAATCAGATTTTCCTTCACTTATTAACTTATTCACTTATGAAATGATGATGTTATATCTATATAGAAATGGTTTTAGATGATGGTATCTCAGAATGTTATATAATTCCTCTACTTATGCAATTAATATTCTAAACAAGGAGACAGAAAATGCATAAATATGTATGTTAGAGAATATAAAATTTAAACAAAGATGGGAAATGAGAACTGACAAAATGGTTGGATGTTGGCATAGTTTTGACTCAAAAGTCCTCATGAAGGAAGTAGTATAGGCATAAGGAACTGAAGGAAGCAAAATATCATGGCATGTAAATAGTTAAGGGAATATAAATTGTTCAGGAGTACCATAACCAGATACCCTGAAGTGGAGAAGGGTAAATAAACCCTCAGTGTGGTAGTAGCATGAACAGCGGTAAGAATAACAAAAAGTAATACAGTCTCTGTCCCAGAAGAGCCACATACGATTATTCCAGCTATAGAGCTATATAGAGATCTAGGTTCCTCCTCTGACACTGTGTATGGAACAGTGGCAATGAAGGGTGGCAATAAATCACACATGTCTCTCCATGAAGAAGTTTTAAGAGAAGGAACTTTGTTCTCTAAACTTCTCTTATTCAAGGTAAACAGCCTGGATCTAGATGTCAAAATTCAAAATCCAGGAAATCTGAAATGGACTCTATATAAGAAACACTCCTCTGGGGTTATAAACAAACAAGATTTTTAATTTGCCACTATGGTATAACCTAGCCTGGAATGATTAGTGCTTATATTTTAGTTATACACTTATATAGTTTTGCTGAGTACTGGTTTTTAGTAAGAAGAACACAGAAGAGGTAAAAGGAAACATGGTCCCTTGAACTTGTGATACCTGAGCGATACTTTGGAAAGAATATTCTTCAGATGGTTGGGCATACATTTAACTTGAAAAAGAGAAAGGGTGGGAGGAGGAAGAGGAAGTCAAGTCAAGTCACTGATGCTGGTCTCTTTTGCTTTCTCATGCAGTGCCAGAGAAGGGGAAACTCAGACTTTCCCTTAGAATTCATACACTTAAAGAAATGTGACACACACTACTTGCTCCTCATAAAATAGTATCAGAGAGCACAATGCATCAAAAAAAAAAATACAGGAGAAAGAAGAGCAAGAGGGGAAGGCACACTACCCCTCATACCTCTTTCCATCTCATGGGTAGATGTTTCCCCATGGATGCCTTCTTCAGTCTCCCAATATCTGCTGCACATCTTCGACTAAGTACTAGCAGCTGTGTTTTCTTTCGTTACATACAGCAGGGGAAGGAAGAAATTAGGATATAAAACATCCTCAGGATGATTTTTAAAGACATCAAATTTCAATTTAAAGCAACTAAAAAATTAGTGAACTACATTGTATTCTTATATTCTACTTTCAACATTTTTTCTATTTATGTACTATTTATGTATTGTTTATTTATTAATTTATGACAATTTTTTTCTTTCCCACAATGTAGCACAGGCTGGCTTTTAATTCACGGCCTTCTGCTTCAGCCACCTGTCTTGGGTTATAGGTGTGTGTCACCATGTCTGATCCATCTGTCAATATTCTGAGAAATTACCTAACACTATTCCATCATATTTCTCTTAATAATAAAATGCTTTTTTTAGTCTCAGTTACAGTTCTGTTGCAATGAAATTGCACCGTGACCAAGGTTACTTATAAAAGAAAGCATTTATTTGGGAGTGGTTGCTTAGTTTTGGAGGGTTAGACCATGACCATCATGGCCGAGAGCATGGCAACCAGCAGGCAGGCTTAGTGCTAGGGCAGTACCTAAGAGCCCGATCCACAGGCTGGAGGCAAACAGAGGGCTAGCCTGTGTCTGCCCTGGGCTTTTGAAATCTCAAAGTCTACTCCCCAGTGACACAACTACTCCAAAGAGGCCACACCTCTTAATCTTTCCTAAATAGTTCACGAAGAACAAACCAAGCATTCAAATATATGAGCCTATGGGGTTACTCTCATTCCTACCACCACAGTTTCCTTAAAACTTAAGCTTTTACCTCATTTATTCTGGTGCTCTTAATACCATAATTAGTGAATACTGGAGTATGATAAGAGGGAAAAAAGCCAGTTTATTCCCCACAGAAATATATCATTGAACATATATTTAAAGTTTCTCTTATCATTTAGTATATGAATTAGAACAGATTTTCAGAAATAACTAGAAATTTACATTATATGGTACATGTGGATATATGTATGTAATTGATGATATGTTTATAAGTTGTGTCCATTGACTTCATTTCCTGGATATTCAGCTGCCAGAGTAAATAGATTGCTTCTATAGAAATCTCATTTTATCTTTTGATTTTTCTATCATTTAATATTGAAGGCCAATACATGCTGAAACCCATAAATATCTTTTACTAATTTTCTGTAAGATAATCTGGGCCAGAGTGTAAAGAAAATAATGTCCAGTATGTTATGATTAATATGTGCAGGAGGTGTCATGTGAAAACGACTGGAGTGCTGTTAATATGACTTTAGCAGAGCACACAGCCTCTAAATAGTAACATAAATTACATCCGATGTTCAGTCTGGTGTTGCTTGATGCTATTACTAGAGACAATATAAATTTTACACTCGAAGTCAGTTAGCTAGAGCCTTCAATAAAGATCAAGCTCTCTCACGCTGTTCCTCCCACAACAAAACTAATTAGGACATTGCACCAGCGACAGCTAGAATCCCCTGACTGTTCTGCGATCTGCTGGGATTTAGCACTCTTTTGCCCCATTAGCTTTTTCTTACTCAAAGAGAAAAGCCTGGATTTGCTATTCTTTGACACTTTTACAGATAAAACATGAGTAGCATTCCATATATAAATGCACACCGTTCCCGCAATAGCAGCTTCATGGATTCTTACTAAATAATGAAGAGATGGCAACCAACCAACCAAAGAGACAGGGCAGTTCAAACACAAACATTGGAGTATTTCCTCCTTTGGAATGCACCTTGAGAGGTAAACAATTAGAAAAGTGATTGGTTTAAAGGGTGTGAGAGATGAATATATACACCACACGATGTCCTTTTCCTCTCTCCATTGTCATAAGAATGTCAAGATTTCTCTAGCTGAGGGTCTGTTCCCAAACTTAATGGTAGCAGCATTTTGTGGAGTCAATGGCTTCATTTTCCTCTCTGAAATTGTGACATTTTAATTTTTCTTTCTCTTCTTTACTCTTTTGCTATAAGAATACATAATTTCCTCAATAAAATGTAATTTAATACTCTAATACATGGAAGAATGCTGTGGATTTACAAAACAGATACCCAAAAGTTCCAATAAAAATGCTTTTAATATAATAATTAAAAAGAATGTAAAATTTAGAAATGCAAATGAGCTTATACAAAGATAGTATATAAGCGAGTGCATATCAAGTGACGTCTTTTGTGATTGGGTTACCTCACTCAGGATGATAATCCTCCAGATACATCCATTTGCCCAAGAATTTCATGAATGCATTGTTTTTAATAGCTGAGTAGTACTCCATTGTGTAAATGTACCACATTTTCTGTATCCATTCCTCCGTTGAGGGACATCTGGGTTCTTTCCAGCTTCTGGCTATGCACTCACTGATAAGTGGATATTAGCCCAGAAACCTAGAATACCCAAGATACAACTTCCAAAACACAAGAAAATCAAAAAGGAAGACCAACTCATGGATACTTCATTCCTCCCTAGAATAGGGAATAAAATATCCATGGAAGGAGTTGCAGAAACAAAGTTTAGAGCTAAGACAAAGGATGGACCATCCAGAGACTGCCTCACCCGGGGGTCCATCCCATAATCAGCCACCAAATGCAGACACTATTGCATACGCCAGCAAGATTTTGCTGAAAGGACCCTGCTATAGCTGTCTCCTGTGAGGCTTTGCCAGTGCCTGGCAAATACGGAAGTGGATGCTCACAGTCATCTATAGGATGGAACACAGGGCCCCCAATGTAGGAGCTAGAGAAAGTACCCAAGAGCTGAAGGGGTCTGCAAACCTATAGGTGAAACAACAATATGAACTAATCAGTACCCCCAGAACTCTTGTCTCTAGTTGCATATGTAGCAGAAGATGGCCTAGTTGGCCATCATTGGGAAGAAAGGCCCTTTAGTCTAGCAAACTTTATATGCCCCAGTAGAGGGGAAAGCCAGGGCCAAGAAGTGGGAGTGAGTGGGTAGGGGAGCAGGCCAGGGGGGAGGGTATAGGGGACTTTTGGGGTAGCATTTGAAATGTAAATGAAGAAAATATCCAATAAAAAAAGCGAAAAAAAGATAGTATATAAGCACAAATGGAGAAGAGATTTGCTTAAATATTTTGGCATTTATTCATTCTTAGTAGAGGGGAAAAAGCAACACAGAACTGTCTCACTTCATTTTAATCTGAAAAAAAAAAGGTGACAAATCTTTGAGTAGATGTTAAAAATAGTTCTTACCTGTTCTTACCGAGAAAGTATGTCTGTCCCTAATAATAATGCTTTTGCAACTAATCAGTTTCTTCAAACATACGTTTTACATTTCCATCTTTCCAAGACATTTTATTCTTTTTCTTTAAAGTTTTTATTAGTATACAAACTAATGATCCTACTCTTAATGTTTTATACATATACATCATTGTATATTGCAAAGATTCTCCTTCCCATTGCTTACCCCAATGCTCGCCTTATCTCCTCACTTCTCTTCTTTCTACTAATAAGCAGCCCCCTTCTCATTTAATATCTTATTTCTATGAGAAAAAAATGAACATTTGTCTTTGTATTTCAAAATTATTAAGATCATCATGATCTTTCTTTACATGTATGTTCCTAAACATAATGTAATAACTTCATTTTTTACAACTGAACAAAATTCAATGGTATACATATAGACAAATATACTATATCTTCTCTAAGTCTCTGTTGATAGTCATCTAGGTTGGGTGTCTATTCTGGCCACTGAATATAATTCACCAGCAAACCTGAATGTGTAAGCATCTTTGTGAGATGTTGTCTTACATTCCTTTGGGTATATAACTAGAGGTAATAGAGCTGAATCATATGATAGACCTATTTTCAGTTATTGAGGGACTGCCATACTGGTTTCCATAGTGGCTGCACTAGTTTCCAGTGCCACCAGGAGTTTCTAAAGGTTCCTTCTTCCTGTACCTTTTAACATCTCTTGTTATATGTTTTTATACAAAGTAAGATTTTTTTCCTGTAATTTCTAAAACACCATCCTCCATATTTTTTTAAACATTTTGGCTTAAATTACTTCCTCTTTTGTATCACCCTTTCAATCATACCTAAATTCCTCATTTCTGTCAATAAAGTTTGTCATCATTTCTGTGGTTGTATGCTTACAGAATAGATGCAATACCGGACACCAAGTGGTGACTACCTTTGCCCATTTAATTCAAATTCTGTATTTATTTTCTCTTGTGAAGATCTATTTTTATAAAATGTCGCATAGGCTTGCTATTTAATGATAAGGAGATGACACATTATATGCTGATTTATCTATGCACAAACCAAAGGACAGATATATCATGACAAATCACTGACAGACTTTTAAAAACTTGGGATTTGTCATAATCATGAAGCACTGGTTACTGATATGATTTGAGGACAGAATATTCAGCAGTGTGAAGTACTTTATATATGTCGAGTTTGAACAAAGTATTAGTAGAAATAAAGTCACTATTTGCAGATCTGCACTATTTAACCAAACTGTGGTGACTGATAGCATATTTATCAAACTGAGAAAAAGCGAGGAGTGTTTGCCTTTGTTTTACTATTTAAAATACACAAGATCTGAAATATTATATACGAGCTTCCTTTTCATAGTAATATCAACTGGAATATATAATTGCAAAGCAAATAGATAATCGAAGGTATAAATGCTGAGAAATTGCTGACATATGGAAATGAGTTAATATAATAATTCACATCATCTTTAAATTTTAAAACAGCAAACCTAAATCTCACTCAAGAGATTATTAGTCAAACTTGCATAGTAAGTGATCTCTGGAATTCTTTACTTTAACACACAGAAGTTTATCAGTGAAATAGTCTCTTGAAGATAATATTCCACAATGCTCTTAAGCCTACAGTTTGAAAATTCCTATGAATTTGTGATCATTAAGACTAACTTACTGATCAGTACTAAATGTGACATCTGTCTTTTTTGTGATATGTATATATATATACATATATATATATATATATATATATATATATATATATATGCTTCTCACTAAACATTAATTAATTTGCATCTCAACAATAATGCTGCAAAGTAAGCATTAGGAACTACCCAGTCCTTTCATGGCTCTGGAACTGAACTTAGCTGGAGTGGCAAGGAAATGAAGAATGGACAGGTACACAGTGATAGAAAAGTTGGGATCAGGTGGACTGGTCTCTCTGATGAAGAAGGCTCAGCATTCCAGAAGATCAGTGTGTTTATTGTATTGTACACAACTGAACGGAGAGACAGGGTTACTGCATTCAGCCAAAGAAGGAGGCAGATTTAGCAGATCTCAGCAGGAAGAGTCTTTGTGGGGAGGTAGTCTATAGGCTCCAAATATTCATATTCATGTGGAGGAAGTATTTCTGCACACACTATAAACATCCACACATAGGTCAGAAAAGACTGTGTTATTCTTGAGAGCATTACCAGAGTCCAGGAGGAAGCTTTGCCATTTTTTCTGAGGTCTTTGACATGATTAGTTCATGTCAAAAACATAAGAGTTTATTCTCTCAGGGTTCCCTACACTACCAATAAAGAATGATCTATAATCACAGATAAAGAAATAAAGATTCGAATTCACTCAGTAACTTCTCATGATTATACATTTGTGCCTTTAACTTGCAAATTTCCCCTCTTACCTGAAGGGATGTCATTACCAGTCTTCCTAGATTAGAAGGGTTGCTTCTTTGAAATGAATGCAGTCACAAATATTCAGGTTAAAACCAATTCCCAGTGGATTATGGTTAAATTCCAGAAGTTCAAAAAATTCATAGCTACCCAAGGAAGGAATTTCTTCTTATAGGTACTCTCTTTTTTCTTTCTTTGTTAAAAGTTAGATATTTACTTTATTTACATTTCAAATGTTGTCCCCTTTCCTGGTTTTCCCTCCCACTGTCACCTCCCCCTTAGCACTCCCTCTGCTCCCAAAGCCACCCACTCTCACTTCCTGGCCCTGGCATTCCCCTACACTGGAGCATAAAGCTTTCACAGGACCAAGGCCATCCTTGGTCTAGATGGACTAGACCATCCTCTGCTACATATGCAGCTGGAGCCATGAGTCCCACCATGTGTACTCTTTGGTTAGTGGTTTAGTCCCTGGGAGATCTGGGGGGTACTGGTTGGTTCATATTGTTTTTCCTCCTATGGGGCTGCAAACCCCTTCAGCTTCTTGGGTCCTTTCTCTAGCTCCTCCATTGGGGATCCTGTGCTCAGTCCAATGGTAGGATGCAAGAATCCACCTCTGTATTTGGCAGACACTGGTGGAGCCTCTCTGGAGACAGCTATAAAAGGCTTCTGTCAGAAAGCACTTGGTGGTATCCACAAAAGTGTTTTGGTTTGGTGATTGTATATTAGATGGATACCCAGGTGTAACAGTCTCTGGATGGTCATTCCTTCAGTCTCTGCTCCACACTTTGTCTCTATAACTCTTTCCATGGGTATTTTGTTCCCCCTTCTAAGAAGGATAGAAGTATCCACGCTTTGGTCTTCCTTCTTCTTGTGTTTCATGTGGTTTGTGAATTGTATCTTGGGTATTCTGAGCTTCTGGGCTAATATCCACTTTAATATCCACTTATCAGTGAGTGCATGACATGTGTATTCTTTTGTGATTGGGTTCAGGTACTCTTTCTTGATCACTGAGCATATATCTCATCTCATGTGATTCTATTCTTCTTCCACTCCCACATTCTCTCAGTTCTTTTAAATATGAGAGGGGTGGGGGGTTAACAGTTATTCAGAGCTCTCATATGAACAATGAGCATATTAGGAATTTGTTAAAACACCAAGACTTCTCATTTAGAGTAGTTTGTCTTTCCATGTGTTTAAAACCATTGCTCATCATTTTATAACTGATTAGTATAATTTTAAAAGAATCTTAGTTACAATTGTAATATATTTTGAAATGTAGCATATCCTGAAGAAATGAAAATCAAAGATGTAACTCATTGTAATTGTGCCATATGACATTGCCTTCCAATTTTCTGTGAAATATAAATTTTCCTTTCAATATTGAAATATAACAGATTGCTTCTTTTTAATTACCATCATAAATGTGAAGGTGAGGAGTTGCATTTGAATTTGTCAGTAAATGTGTCTAAAATCAATTAAAAGGAGTACAGTTTTTATGTGGATAGTTCTTGGTGAGTCTGGATAAGTGATTATTTTATCATTGTGTTTTGAAAATACTTCAGCCATAAAGTTGAGAACTACTTACCATTTGATAGGGGCTGTTTGGAGATAAAACAAATATTGTTATTTCTCTAGTAATTGTCTTACATCTAATAATATAAGCTCAACTGCTCATTGCATTTTCAAGTTCTCATAACCAACCCATAAATGCATCTGCAACCATTCCACTCTATATCTTACATTCATATTTGGTAGGATGTCATTCTTAGCTTCAGTTAATTCTCCAACCAGTACCTTGAATTTTCTATTTCATTTCCCATTGGCTCATAGTCTAAACATTTTTCTACTTCGTTGAATCTCTCTTCAGTCTTCATTATCACAATACACATTAGCTAAATATTTATCATATTAAAACCTTTCACCAACTCTAGAAGTTTTTCCCTTTATTTTTCCTTTTTTCTTCTCTAAGCAAATATTCTGGAAATAGTTATTGATTTTGACCATATTAATATCTAGGCAATTTGTTCTACAAGAAAGTGATCTCTTTTATGTATTATGTATTGAAATTATTCTAAAGACATTTTCAGTGACTATCAAAATATCTCAGGATATCTATTTCAAATCCTGTCTTTCTGGAAAGTTCTGCAGTGTTAGTAGACCTTAGTGAATTAGTTCTGGTTTCTCTTGTTGAGGTTAGAAGATTATGATCAAAGCAAACTTGAAGAAGAAAGGATTTATTTCTTCTTATGACTCTCAAGTCACACTCAGGGAATTCAGAGAAGAAACCTGGAGCTAGTAACTGGTACAGTGGACCTGGAGGAGCACTTGTTCCTCATGGCTTTCTCAACCTGTTTTCATAAACCAATTAGAATCACCTGCTCTGGGTGGTACTGCCCACCATGGGCTAGACACTACCACACTAATAATTAATCAAGAAAATGCCTCACAGGCTTGCTGACAGGCTAATCTGGTAGGGAATAGTTTCCAACTGAGGTTCCCTTTTCCCAAATGATTCTAACTTGTGTAAAGTTGAAAAACACTTGACCATGGCTCATTTTTAAATTCTCATTTTTTTTTCTCATTTCTAAAACTACCACCCCTTTTAAGTTTCCCATGTAATGACCTTTTGGCTTTTATGGGTTTTTTACCCCTTCATTTTCTCTTTACATTGGTTCAAATAATACCTTCTCACTGCTTCTTTACCTAACATAGAAGTGACAAGACTCTGATCTCTCCATCAAGTTCCAAATGATAATCACAAAATGCCTTTTGTAAGTATCTTGATGTAAACTTCCTCTTCTGTCCAAACCTTCAGTTCCTGTTTCTTTATCTCCCTTAGTGATGATGTTGTTTACTGACCCTGTCATTAATTTTGAAGTCATTTTCTTTATCTTATCTCTTACATTTGTTTGGTTATCATGACCTTTGGTTGTACTTCACAGATATTCCAAATAAGTCTCCTTTTTCCCCACTTCCACTGCCTATGTAGAGTCCTTATTCCAATGGGTATTGATAGCTACAATTAATATGAGTTTTAAAAAGCCAACTATTACTATGTTTAAAAATTCACCATTCCTCCAACATTTGAGTTTTGACCTTTTCATCTGACTGATTCTGTTTCTTTCTATAACGTGTTGCTTTCAATCTTTTTTTTTCTGTTGTGAAAATTATGTTACAAAGTAGACATCAGAGATAATCATAATTTTAAGAGAAGAAAACATACTTCTGTGATTCCTGCTGCATTATATTGCAGTTTCTTTAGAATTGAAATATTCCCTCCAGGAAGGATCAGTGAAGCTTGTGATACTCAGAAAGAAAACAAACTTTTCATGTCTTGGAAGGCTGAAACTTGGAAGATTCTAAAAGAGTGTCCTCAACTTTTAGAAACAGCAAACAACTCCTGGAGGAGAAGACTGTTGAGCCAAGCTGCTGGAGAATTCTCCAGCCTCTAAGCTGCCAGCAAACTGTATGGGCTTCCACTGTTACAGCATTCACAAAAGTTCACCCTAATGGAGATGGGCTTTCTGGTGACACGTTTACTTTTGAGTCCTGGAGCTTCTATTAGTAACCTCCTTACTCATAAGGGGACACATAAGGGGGTTTTGTTAGTACACATAACAAGAAGGTAATGGTTGACTAAGTTGCATTCTGGTATAAGTGATACTTTGGTATGCCGTGGCTAACATATCTGGATGTGCATATATGTGTAGATATCCACAGTGATCTGTGGATCACTAGATTGTTTCAGATCTGAGAGGAAAGAAAAATCCACCAGAGTTTTGGAAGGAAGAAAAGACATGCTCATTTCAAGGGGCATAAACACGTGAGGTCCCTATTCAGAAACATGCCAACACAAATGATCAAGATTGACACCATATACTTACATCTCTGTATGAACCTATATGTTGTCACTATTTTTATAAACCCTAAAAAGACTAAAATAAAATTTGACTATATGCTAATCATTAAACAATACATTACAAAATTTGGTAGGACTTTGGACAGCAGAACTATAGATTAACAATTAAAAATGTCTCCTTCAAACAAATCAAGGAAATTTAATGTTAGAACGGGGAAATTTTTCTCTGATTCTCTTGTACTACCGGGTACACTTTTTAAAAGGTAAAACAAAGTTAGAAAACTAAGTTAACAATTTTGACAACTGAATAACAGTCATTTCCGATTCTTCTTATATTTATTAAGAAAGTCCAGTTAATAAAAGTAGCACTAGGTCTGCTTCCTCACGTCAGCCAAATCAGTGGCCCCATACTCTTCCTCCTACACCCTACATCCTATGAGCCTCCCAGGAGGTCAAAAGTAACCAAGGGCACAGGAGACCTGATAACCACAGACAGTGCTGCTTGCCTTCAAGGAGGTTGGCTCCAGTCAGAGAAACCCAGGCCAGTTAATGCCAGAGATAACCAGATGGCCAGAGGCAAGCACAAGGTCATAAGTGACAGAATCCAGTGCAATTCAGCACCATCAGAACCCAGTTCTTCCACCACAGCAAGGCCTGGATAACATAATAAACTTGAAAAGCAAAACATTGAGCTAAAATCCCATCTCATGAAGATAATAGAGGCCTTTAAGGAGGCTAAAAATGACTCCCTTAAAGAAATACAGGAAAACACAGGCATATTGGTAGAATCCCTTAAAGAAGAAACAAATAAATCCCTTAAAGAAATACGAGAAAATACTCAAGTAGATGAAGGAATTAAACAAAACAGTCTGAGATCTAATAATGGAAATAGAACCAATAAAGAAAACACGAAGGAAAGCAACTCTGGAGATAGACAACTTAGGAAAGAGATTAGGAGCTGCAAATGCCAAGCATCACCAACAGAATACAAGAGATAGAGGAAAATATCAGGCTAAGAAGATATCATAGAAAATATTGTCACACTAGTCAAAGAAAATACAAACTGTAAAAAGTTTCTAACCCAAAATACCCATGAAATTTAGGACACAATGAAAAGATCAAACCTAAGAATAATAGGAATAGAAGAGGGTGAATATTCCCAGCACAAAGGGTTCAAAAATATCTTCAGCAAAATAATACAAGCAAATTTCCCTAAAAGGAGTCTACAGAACACCAAATAGATTGGACCAGAAAAGATATTCCTCTTGTCACATAATAATCAAAATACTAAATGCACAGAACAAAGAAAGAATATTTAAAGCTGTCAGGGAAAAAGGCCAAATAACATATAAAGGCAGACCTATCAGAATTACACCAGTCTTCTCAACAGAGATTCTAAAAGCCAGAAGATCCTGAACAGATGTCATGGAGACCCGAAGAGAACATGAATGCCAGCCAAGGCAACTATACCCAGCAAAACTTTTAATTATTATAGATGGAGAAACCAAGATATTCCATGACAAAACCAAATGTAAACAATATCTTTCTACTAATTCAGCCCTACAGAGGATACTGGAAGGAAATCTCCAACACAAGAAAACACAAAAATTAAACTTATTGCAAAAAAAAACAACAACAACAAAAAAAAAAAAACAAAAACAAAAAAAAAAAACAAAAGAAGAGAATCATACACATATACTCTCACTTCCAGCAACAAAAGTGATAGGAACTAGCAATCATCTGCCTTTAATATTAATCAACATCAATGGACTCAATTACCCAATAAAAAGACATCACTAACAGACTGGCCATGTAAATAGAACCCAGCATTTTGTTGTATACAAGAACATAATTTAGTGACAAAGACAGACACTACTTCAGAGTAAAAGGCTGGAAAAAAAAGTTTTCAAAGGAAATGGTCCCAAGAAACAAGCTGGACTTGCCATTCTAATAGTCAATAAAATAGAATTTAAAACAAAAGTTATCAAATAAGATAGGTAAGGGCACTTCATATTCATCAAAGGAAAAACACACCAAAAGGAAGCCTCAATTCTCAACATCTGTGCCCCAAATGCAAGGGCACCCAGATATATAAAGGAAACTGTACTAAAACTCAAAACATTCATTGAACCTCACACAATAATGGTGGGACACTTCAATACCTCACTCTCACCAATGAACAGGTCATTGAAACAGAAAATCAACAGAGACACAGTGAAACTAACAGAAGTTATAATCAAATGGATTTAACAGTTGTCTACAGAACATTTCACCCCAAAACAAGGAAAAATACCTTCTTCTCAGTACCTCATGGAACCTTCTCCAAAATTGACCAAATAACCAGACACAAATAAGTCTTAACAGATACAGGAAGATTGAAACATTCCCAGGCATTCTATCAGATAACCACAGGCTTAGACTAGACTTCAAAAACAACAGAAATATCACATACTCAAGGGAACAGAGCAATGCTCTGCTCAATAAGTTGGTCAGAGAAGAAATAAAGAAATCAAAGACTATAGAATTCAAAGAAAATGAAGACACAACATACCCAAACGTATGGGACACAGTCAAAGCAGTGTTAAGAGAAAAAAATATCATACCACTAAGTGCCTTCATAAGGAAAGGAATTGGAGAGATCCCATACAAGCAACCACATACTTGAAAGCTCCAGAACAGAAAGAAGCAAACGTATGCAAGAGGAGTATATGGTAAGAAATAGTCAAACTCAGGGCAGAAATCAACCAGTTAGAAACAAAGAGAATGATACAAAGAATCAATAAAATCAAGAGCTGGTTCTTTGAGAAAATCAACAAGATAGATAAACCCTAACTAAACTAACTAAAGGGCACAGAGATAGCATCCAAATTAACAAAATAAGAAATCAAAAGGGAGAGATAACAACAGAACCTGAGGAACTAAAAAAAGAAATCATCAGATCCAACTACAAAAGCCTACATTTAACAAAACTGGAAAATCTAGATGAAATGGATGATTTTCTAGACAGATACCACATACCAAAAGTTAAATCAGGAGCAGGTTAACTATCTAAATAGTACCATAACTCCCAAGGAAATAGAGTAGTTATTAAAAATTTGCTAACCCAAAAAAGTTCAAGGCCAGATGGTTTTAGTGCAGAATTTTACCAGACCTTCAAAGAAGAGCTAATACCAATACTCCTCAAATTATTTCACAAGCTAGAAACAGAAAGAACATGACCTCATTCATTCTAGGAAGCCACAGTTACTCTGATACCTGAACCACACAAATACCCAACAAAGAATGAGAACTTCATACCAATCTCACTTAGGAATATTGTTTCCAAAATACTCAATAAAATTCTCACAGACCAAATCCAAGAACACATCAAAACCATCATTCACCATGATCAATTAGGCTTCATCCCAGGGTTGCAGGTGTCAGTTTCTGTCTGCCCCTCTGGAGGGCATGGCCACTTGGGAGCACAGGGAGTTTTATTGAACTTAAAGCATGACCACCAGGGTGTGGGCTGGGCTGTAGGTAAGCCCCAAGGCACTGCTCTGCGGGTGGGAAAGTGCAGTCCAACATGTGGGAAAACCAGAGCTGATTTGAGGGTCCTCGGGTCTGTGATGAGGTCAGAGTCATGGGATTCTCAGACTCTTGGACATCCATGCACCTCTGGAAGTTGCAGAAAAGCATAGAATTGAGATGGGCCCTTGTCCCATCCGTGAGTGTCCTTAGCTTGGCAAAGGCAGACATGGTGATGGTTGTAGCTGTGAGCTCAGAGAGAGGCCATCTATGAAAGAATTAAGCTGTGACTTTGTAGGTGAATGCCTTCTCCATGGCTCCCCAAGGCAGATCTTGATGAAGGAGGCAGTCCATGTTTCTAAACAGTGTATTGTTTGTTCATGATGGAAAATGGATGCATAATGTACCATACCCACTTCTCAAGGTGTGCCTGAGATTAAATAATTTTTGTAGGAAAGAATGTCTGGGCAGGGAAGCTTATGGCTTAAACCCTCTGGGCCTCTAGGTACCTCATTAGCATGGAGAACTCTGTTTTGGGCCCATGTGACTATAGAACTCGGTCCTTTATGTGAGGAGTGTGGCATGTGTTCCAGGACAGTTGTCTGGCAGGGAGCTGGAACTTGCCTAAGCCTTAGGAGTGTGCTCACTGAGTCTCTCATTCTTAACCTGTTCTACCTTCCCAGACTTACTCTATGGTTTTATATTACACATGCAGGGATGATTCAATATAAAAAAAAAAGATCCATTAATATAATCCACTATATGAACAAACTCAAGGAAAACAATCACATGAACATTTCATTCAATGCCTTTCATTCAATGCCTTTCATTCAAACCCTTCGATAAAATACTATACCCTTTCATGTTAAAAGTCTTGAAAAGATCAGTAATTCATGGCACATACCTAAACATAATAAAAGCAATATAAAGCAAGCCAACATAAAACATCAAATTAAATAGAGGGAAACTTGAAGCAACCCCACTAAATCAGGGACAAGACAAGGTTGACCACTCTCTTCCTATCTATTCAATATAATACTCGAATTTTTAGCTAGAACAACTAAACAACAAAAGGAGGTCAAGGGGACACAAACTGAAAAGGAAGAAGTCAAAGTGTTGGGAACAAAAAAAAAAGCGGGGGAGGGGGGGCAGGGGAAACCCTGGGGAAGGGGGGAAGGGAAAAAGAGACCCACGTCCGGCCAGAGTTCCTGTGCTCTGGGCAGGCGAATGCAGGAGGGCTGCCGGATGCTTTCCACTCAGCCCTGGGTGGGCATCCAAGCCTTTGACCCACTGGACAGAGGGGTGGAGAAGTGGCAGCCCCTGACTTGGGGACCCCAGAACCACACCCGTAGCCCAGTGTTAATGGAGAGAGGGATGAGGGAAGAGGTTCCCAACACTGACCAGAGTGCACAGCAGATCTTGATGGAGCAGAGACTCTCTATGGTTAAGAGCTTTATTATAGAAATGCAGGGGGAAAGAGAGTAGGTAGAAAGAGAGAGAGAGTGAAAGCAAGAGTGAGAGCGAGCAAGCGAGAGCGAGCAAGAGAGAGAGAGAGAGAGAGAGAGAGAGAGAGAGAGAGAGAGAGAGAGAGAGAAGGCTAGAGAGAAAGAATAAGAGGGAGAGAGGAGAGGAGAAGACAAAGAGAAAGGAAAGAGGAGAGAGGAGTGAGAGAAGTGAGAGGTAAGAGAACAAAAGAGTAAAAGCGAGAGGTGGGGCTGCACACTCCTTGTTATGGTCTTTACTGTTGCTAGGTAACTGGGGAGACGTTTAGCCTGAAGGTCAGAAGCTTGGGCCATTGTCTACTTGACTACTGATCTTGTTTCTCTTGTGAGGGCTGTGGGGGGTGGTGACTTAGGCAGGGGCCAGAGTTCCAGGAGCATGAGGGAATGCCTAATGTGTCATGAAGATGAATTATGACTATCAGGGTTCAGACCTCAGCTCAAGTAGAGAGCAGCTTGCAATTCCCCACATCAAAGTATCACTATTTGCAGATGATATGATAGTATACATAAGCAACTCCCAAAATTTCATTAGAGAACCATTATAGCTGATAAACAACTTCAGCAAAGCTGTAGGATATTAAATTACATCAAACAAATCAATAGCCTTTTTTGTACAAATGATAAACAGGCTGAGAAAGAAATTAGAGAAGCAAGACCCTTCACAATAGACACAAATGGCATAAAATATCTTGGTGTAACTCTTACCAAACCAGTGAAAGACCTGTATGATAAGAATTTCAAATCCCTGAAAAACGAACAACATTGGACTAAAGTTGGGAATCCCAATGTTGAATTAGGAGAAGGATTGAAGAAGCTGAAGGGGAGAACACCCCATAGGGAGACCAGCAGTCTCAACTAACCCAGACCCCAGGGAGCTCCCAAAGACTGAGAGACCAACCAGGAGCATACACAGATAGGTCTGAGGCCCCTGGAAGAGGTCTGCCTGGTCTGGCCTCAGTGGAAGAAGATGAGCTTAGTCCTTGAGGGACTTGATTCCCTAGGGAAGGGGGAGACCTGGTGGAGGGAGAGCACCTTTTCAAAGGTAGTGGGGGATGAGGAATGGAATTAGGAACTATGGAGGGGGGGGAATGGGAAGGGGTGCAATGATTGGAATGTAAATATATAAAATAACTAAAATAAAAAAAATAAAAGTAGCACTAGAGAAATAACTGCCCCGCATGGTTAAAAAATATAAAATAAAATAAAGAACAATTCTGGGAGATTAAGGCTCCACAGAAGAACACAGTGCCCAATGTATAAGCCTTCTCTAAAGGGTTTAAGTAAGAGATGTTCTTCTCTATTGTAGAACAATGTTGTGGTCATTCCTTTTGTTTTAAATAGGCTCAAAGGGTGCATGTTGAGCAACAAACCCAACTCTTCTGTCCATCCTTCCCTGTCTCAAGGAAGGCCAGAACCTACTCTCAAATGTAACTGCAAACACATCTCTCTGATAGCACTTCACCCACTTTAATGAAAGAAATTCCTAGCATTACTGAAAGCATCCAATTATGTGTCATTTAGAGGATCTTTCCTCTGAATTCCTGGAGCTCCCTTAATTCCCAATCCTGCTGTCCCTACCTTAAGATGACACTCACTTGAATCATTGTGCTACATGTGGCACAAGATGAAAGTGTCTTGGGCACTTGGCTGCATATAGGCAATGATGCTATAGTTAGTAGTCAGATTTCATCACTGAAATCTAGAAGAGATTTATTTATCCTTTAAAACGAAAAGACAAGACCATACTCCATATGTAGCAAAATGATATATCCACTGAATAACACTATAATACAATAATTTCATATAGTTTTAAACATAACAGAGAGCAAGATTTTAAATAACAAAATGCTTCTCCAAAATATTGACAAATGGGACCTCATGAAACTGCAAAGCTTCTGTAAGGCAAAAGACACCGTCAATAAGACAAAAAGGCCACCAACAAATTGGGAAAGGATCTTTTCTAATCCTAAATCAGATAGGGGACTCATATCCAATATATATAAAGAACTCAAGAAGGTGGACTCCAGAAAATCAAATAACCCCATTAAAAAATGGGGCTCAGAGCTAAACAAAGAATTCTCACCTGAGGAATACGGTAATGGCTGAGAAACACCTGAAAAAAATGTTCAGCATCCTTAATCATCAGGGAAATGCAAATCAAAACAACACTGAGATTCCACTTCACTCCAGTCAGAATGGCTAAGATCAAAAATTCAGGTGACAGCAGATGCTGGCGAGGATGTGGAGAAAGAGGAACACTCCTCCATTGTTGGTGGGATTGCAAGCTTGTACAACCACTCTGGAATTCAGTCTGGTGGTTCCTCAGAAAATTGGACATGGTACTACTGGAGGATCCTGCAATACTTTTCCTGGGCATACATCCAGAAGATGTTCCAACTAGTAAGAAAGACACATGCTCCACTATGTTCATAGCAGCCTTATTTATAATAGCCAGAAACTGGAAAGAACCCAGATGCCCCTCAACAGAGGAATGGATACAAAAAATGTGGTAAATTTACACAATGAAGTACTACTCAGCTATTAAAAAGAATGAATTTATGAAATTCCTAGGCAAATGGTTGGACCTGGAGGGCATCATCCTGAGTGAGGTAACCCAATCACAAAATAAATCAAATGATATATACTCACTGATAAGTGGATATTAGCCCAGAAACTTAGAATACCCAAGATATAAGTTACAATTTGCAAAACACATGAAACTCAAGAATGAAGACCAAAGTGTGGACACTTTGCCTCTTCTTAGAATTGGCAACAAAAGACCCATGGAAGGAGTTACAGAGACAAAGTTTGGAGCTGAGACAAAAGGATAGACCATCTAGAGACTGCCATTTCCAGGGATCCATCCCATAATCAGCCTCCAAACGATGACACCATTGTATACACTAGCAAGATTGTGCTGATAGGACCCTAATAGAGCTGTCTCTAGTGAGACTAAGCTGGGGCCTAGCAAACACATAAGTGGATGCTCACAGTCAGCTATTGAATGGATCACAGGGCCCCCAATGGAGGAGCTAGAGAAAATACCCAAGGAGCTAAAGGGATCTGCAATCTGCAACCCTATAGGTGGAACAACATTATGAAATAACCAGTACACCGGAGCTCTTAACTCTAGTTGCATATGCATCAAAAGATGGCCGAGTCGGCCATCATTGGAAAGAGAGGCCTATTGGACTTGCAAACTTTATATGCCCCAGTACAGGGGAATGCCAGGGCCAAAAAGTGGGTGTAGGTGGGTAGGGGGGGTGGGGGGAAAGGTTAGGAAAACTTTTGGGATAGCATTGGAAATGTAAATGAGGAAAATACCTAAATAAAAAAAATCACCTTTTCTAAGTGTATAAATGAGACAAATGTATTCACTATCTAATCACATTTGATTCCTCATATTGTAATGGTCAAAAGACTTAAAAATAACCTTCAACTAAAAAACAATTTAATTTCAATCTTCTTTCATGACTCTTGTGTTCTTTTGCCTGCATTCCATCCTTTTTCAACAACTAATATTACTCATTGCTGTTCTTTCTCTAAATTTTGTACAATACACATGCTATTTACACATATACATGCATACACCATATATAATTATGTCTAATATTTGCTTACTCAGTTCATGTGAAGAAGCAAAGGGAAAATAGAATCAGGTCTGAAATTCTCTTATATGGTAGGCAAATACTCCACCCCAGGCTATATCCTGGTGTGACATTAATATTGTTTAATTGAAACAGAATTTACCCAGCTGCTCTTGGCTCACTGTCTAGGTCAAGCAGGTCTTAAATTTAGAACCCTCCTGATCAACCTCCTTAGAAGTTGGAATTTCAGGTCTGTGGCAACAGACACAGCTCTCTTGCTGTTCTCAGTCTACTCCTTTCTAACCTCTCAGTACTGACATGTCACAATGGAAGGCATGCCTAGTGTATACCAGATCATGGCTCAGCGATGGAGTACTTATTTTGCGTGTACCATGTCCTAGCTTAGTGACACAGTACATACCTAGCATGCACAATGATTTAACTCAGTAATGGTATACTTATGTATCAGGCCTTAGCTTCAATCTCTAGTACACACACACACACACACACACACACACACACACACACACACACACACACACAGGATTAAAATGTATCCTGAAAGTTGGTGAGAGGCAAGATGTCAGAAAGAAAGTTATTAGACTATAATTATGTGATGAGATGATGTCCATTATGGACATGATCCCAGACTCTGGAAGTTAATGCTTTGTTAGGTTACAGTAGAACCAAGGATTTGAAAATAATATTACTGATTTTGCTGCAAGTAATCTGAAGCCCTGCCTGAAAACACAACCTTTGTGTTTGTCTATGGAGGGAGAAACAACTGCAGATTGTCTGAATTATTTTTATTAATACCCTTTTATTTTCATCCATTAGTGCCAGTATAAAGGTGTCTTATTTTCAAGATATTTTAAATTGTAGGTAATTTTAGGTTTTTTTTCACATGCTTTTTCTTAAAGTACACAATTGTTAAGGGGGAAATTGGTTTCAGGATTATAATGTCTATTCTTCTCTCTATATAATGTGAACCTCTGAGCTTGTACGTTCCAGTGGACAGGTGTTCTGGGAGGGGGTGGAAATTATCATTTTTTTGTACATAGTAGTAATGAGAAAAGTGTTCAAAACATTCTTTACCACAGTATGCCACGTCCTTCTTGGAGTATCATCCAATTTCCTAGATAATTGGTTAAACTTCCCTGAAAATAGCAGATGATAGCCATTAGAACATTTTGTATTGTTATTAAAGCATTATATTTATTCCCAGTAACTTGAATAGTATATGAGGGCTTTGGCAGTTGTTTTTGTCTACTTGGAGATATTTTTGCATTTTTATTCACAGAGGAAGTGCTGAACCAGATGTGGGGCTATGGAATGCAGGATCTTGTTTCTCCTGTAAAAGGAGGCAACTTTGTTTCTTTATATTCTCTCTCTCTCTTTCTCTCTCTCTCTCTGTGTTACTCTCCATCCTAATTTTCTACATCCTTTGAAGAAAATAAATAACAGTAATATAATAGTCTATACTTATTCATTTATTATAATTTTTCTAATATTTCATCTCTTATGTTAGTTCTTACATAGACCCATTTAGCAGGTGAGTAAAATAAAATAAGAAGACCTGTTTCACTATAACTTTCATTTAAAATCTAGAGGATGGAAAAGAGGATTGTAGTATTGAGAAGTACTTCAAAATGTGAACTAATGTTATGAGTCTTTGGCATATTTCAGTCTCACAGATCAAGTCTGAGGAGAACCAGTTCTCTGTAATACCTTTTTTCAGAGAGTTCTATGTGTTTTTTTCTACTTAATAGAAGTTATAAAGCCATTTGCAATGTAGCCTGAACCTACTTCTGTCAAAAAGATTATTAGTAATTAGAATTAGAAATTGCTACAAAAGAAGCAGAACTCTTGCCTGGTTTGTATAAAATCCATGGTTGTATTCACCATGAAACAAAGTGCCTATTCATATTAGGGAGTATCCTTGACAGACCTACTTCGAAGGAGTTGTCCCAGGGTCATCAAGGAACATACCACTTGACTATGAAGTAGGCAAGAAAATACTTAATGGACTTATACCTGCATTAGTTACTTCTCTATTGCTGTGATAAAATTCCATGACTAAAGGTAACTTACAGGATGAGAGTTTATGTCTTGGATTATGGTTCCAGGAGAAAGAGTCTATTGTGGCATAAAGGCATAGTTGCAAGCTTTAGCAAAGGCAGCAGGAGCAAAAAGCTGAGTGCTTCCATGATTAACCATAAAAGAGTAAACTAATACCCCAGTTGCATACTTTTCCCAAGGCTTCTCAAAGAGCATCACCAAGTGGGGACCAAGTTCTCAAATGCCTGAGACTAAGGCAGACATTTTAAATTGAAACCATCACAATATAAGATACATAGAAAGAATTCATGTGATTCTCAAGAAAATTCTTTGAGAAAAGGAAAATCAGTGTCTTGAAGTTGGCTGGTTTTCCCAATGTAAGCTGAGAGAAATGAAAAGGGCATGTGATCAGCTTTTTGTGAACCTCTAAATTCTTGCTTGTGAAATATTGGATTATGAAATAGATGGACACATCTGTATTACACCACACTACCAAAATTTATGAAATACCCAAAAGTTCATCTTTTACATCACTTTTTTGGAAGCATATAATCCTAATTTCCCTCAGTAGTGTGGCAAACAACAATAACAGGTTCTTTTATTTCAATCTTAACTATCTTGGCTTTGAATATTAATCCTCAGATAATGCATTACATTACACAGCTTCAAAGGCGTTCATGAGATCACAGAGTTCACAAGCATCCCTATAAGCAGACAATTGAGAGTAATGAAAAATGACTCATAGGTGGTGCCTTGCTAAGAAGCTAACAAACCCAGGATCCCAATTAAAGACCCAGTTAGGTATTTGTCTGGTATGTAGATACGGTTTCCTTTGTCTGATATGGATCTAATAAGCCTATGTTGATAGGTTCATGAGCGGTATGTTTGTGCATCCATTAATAAGTCATTGCGGGAGGCAGGGTGTGGTATTTTTGAGCACAAAGAGTCAACTGCTCTCTCTATTTGTCATAAAAATGGAGCCAAGTGTTGCTTTGTAAGATGGCAGAACATAATTCACAAGACATCAGTTCAGTGACTAACGTAAAGCAGGGCACAGGCCGATCCCAACACTGAGCTTGGAGGCAGCACACCACCAATCCCAAAGCAGTCATGATTGCTTTAAGTAGTGGCTTCAAAAGAATTTATCTTACATATCTGATTATAAATAATAACAAGATGAGTGTCAATATTAAAATATATAATATATACTACATGTAACACAATAAAAAAGTGAAGCACTTCTTTGTAAGAATTAAGGCATAAATCTTTTTAAAGGAACTAAAATGGTCTTAACCAAATATTTTCTTAAATATGGTTTCATAGTATTATTTTAGAATAAAATGTTAAATCTGAGGTGATGTAATACATATTTCAAATTCAAGGTTTGAATTTTTTTCTGAGCCTATATTATAACACTCATCTTTTTTTTTTTTGCACATCTCCTTCCTATATGAGGTCTATTTAAAGTGATTGGAGTTCTCAACAAACTGAGCCATCATTAGAAATTATGCTGAGTTAATTACACAAATTATGAAGGTCAGTAGGTCTGGACTTGCTAGAACAGAGCAAAGAACAATGTTCTCGTATGTGAGTAGAGCGATTTGCAATCTTTTGCTGTAATAATTACTATTTTGGAAAGGTTGAGTTCTCCATTACTGAATCAAGCCTTAGGCTTTTTTTTTTTTTTATTCTCTGTTAATAAATTTCAGCTCTACCTATTGAGAATTAAGCTATGTGGCCTAGGGGGAAATGTGATCTTAAAATATAATGTTTCAAGTTGCTTTAGTAATTTTGTAGAATCTTCTTTCTCTTACCTTAAATTCACATAGAGTTGCATCCTGTCCTATGATTATTTATATACATATATTTAAATATGTATGTGTATATATACATGTATATATTATATTACATATAATATATGTTATATAACATCAATTATATATCATTATCATTTATCATATATCATGTATCTTGCATCATGTATCATATATTTATATAATAAATATTATATATCATGCATTATATATTATATCACATATCACATATTACAAATATTAAATAATACATAACAAGAAATCTTGTTTGAGATCCTATGAAGATCTGAGATTAAACCCTAATGAGCATGTATTTGTTAGTACCACTTAGACAACTGATTTTACCTTTCAAGCTTTATAATCCTTAAAATTATAAAGAATCGTAATAAGTACTATGTGAATAATAGAGATCACTAATAAGAAATTTTATGAAAGTACCTTATGAATTATAAAATACAATACATAAGTAAAGCATGTGATTTATCTACTTATTATAAGATAGTTTCTTAAAGGCTGTACATTCTGCCATGAGTTTTGATGTATGATGATATTTCTTATATTAACTTAATTCCTTCAGACAGTTGATATTTGAAAGGAAATTTCAACTCTAGCCTCCTTTGGGAAATAGAAATTCCTAGAACTGAACCTCAAATAGTCTAGGCTTTGGCATTTTCTTTTTTCATATCCGTTTGATGTGGTGTGTGTGTGTGTGTGTGTGTGTGTGTGTGTGTGTGTGTGTGTGTGTGTGCATATGCGTGTGTATGTGAAAGCCTTCTTAAATGTTTTCCTTTGGTTGGGAACTGATAACTCACACATTATAAGTACTTCTCTATCATTTTCTACTGTTAGATATTGGTATACTGGTGTTGGAGGCATGTGTCACATGTGTGTAAGTGGCAGGACAGTGTATTACATTTCCATTGCTTGGACAAAATGCCTTTTAAAAAGCCACTCAAAAAAGTAAAGTTAATTTTGGCTCACAGTTCAAGGGAACACTCTATCGAGTTAAGAAATTCATGGGACAGGAACTTTGGGAAGCTGGTCACCTTGCATCTACAGTTAGGAAGCAGAGATATTGATGCCCACTTTTTTGAGCCCAACCTGTGAAATGACACTGTCAACATTTAAGGTGCTTTTTCTCATGTAGATTTGCTTACTCTAGAAAATTCTTTAAGACATAAGCATGGTAATTCTAAATTTCATCAATTTAACAATAGAGACAAATTAACCACTATAAAGAACAAACTAGTTTCATTGATACTATCAAATATACAAGATAGAATAAGACATAAGATTTCTATTTCGGGCCGGGTGGTGGTGGAGCACACCTTTGATCCTAGCACTTGGGAGGCAGAGGCAGGTGGAGTTCTGAGTTCGAGGCCAGCCTGGTCTACAGAGTGAGTTCCAGGACAGCCAGGGCTATACAGAGAAACCCTGTCTCGAAAAACCAAAACAAACAAACAAACAAACCAAAAACCAAAATCCAAAACAAAACAAAAAACCTCAAACAAACAACAAAAAAAACCCAAGCCAGAAAGAACAACAACAACGACAACAACAACAACAAAAAAACAATAAGATTTCTATTTCGAAAGTGATATATGAGAAGAAAATAGAGAATTGAATGGCATCAACTCAGTAACTAAACTAATTGCCATATATTCAGCATATTTTCAGTAAATTGGCAAGATATTATGAATAAAAATCTTGATGAAATAATGTACTTATAAAATAAATATGTATTTTTATGTGTAGAAATAATTACATGATTATATATTATGCATGTGTAGCATCTGCATTCCTTATTACCACAGAAGCCCGAAGATCCCAGGTATCTGGATTCACAGACAGTGTAAGCTGCCATGTGTGCACTGGTCACTTTACCTGGGCCCTCTGCAAAGTGGCAAATGCTCTTAACTACTTACTCTTCTTCCTGTCCACTAAGAAAAATAAGAGAAGTAAGAATCCTGCTCCCTATGCCCTCCAAGGCTAAACAGATGGAAGACATAAGTGGCTGACTTCTGATCACTCAACTAATCACCTGCTTGCCCCTCTGCAACTCTTGGATTTTGTTCCATGTTACTCTATTGTTAAAGAGAAGTAGAGATAAAATATCAACCCTTTGAGGTTAGACATGGGTTAGCATAGGCATTTTTATTCTCAAACAATGAGCCTTTGACTATTCCTGGTGTTCTGACAAGTGCATTAGACTGGGTAATCTATAATCAACGGAATTTTCTTTCTTACAGTCTGAAATCCTATTCTCCTTAACTTTCTATTGCTGTGGTAAAAAAGCGGAAAAAAAAAACCCAAAACAACCATACAAACAAACAAAGAAAACTGAAAGAAACTTGGGAGGAAAGGGTTTATTTCATCTTACAATTATTAGCCCAGTGTGAAACAAAGTCAGGGCAGGAATTCAAGACCCTGCAGGCAGGAACTGAAAGGTCATCATGAAGAACCACTATTTATTGACCTGCTCCCCAGTGCCTTGCTCATCCTGCTTTCTAATATAATCAAGAACCTCCTGCCCAGTGACAACATCACCTGATGTGTGTTTGGCCCCTTGGTCACCTATCATCAATAAGGAAAATGCCACAAATATTTGCTGATGTACACAAGTTCTTAATTGATGTACCTTCTTCCTATATGACTCCAGCTTCTTCACAGTCCAAGAAATGAACAGTCAAGGTGCTGACTATCAACATCAGCCAAGCACTTTCTTGCTGTCCTTACAGGAAGAAATGGACAGTCAAGATAGAAAGCACGAATACTGTGTCTCATGTGCAGGATGAAAGGATGGCTTGCAAGAATGCACTTCCCTGAAGCATGCACATGCTAGGCATGTGCTCTATGCCAAGACATCACTTAGAAGGTCATTTATTCACTCATTATGACCAAATAACTTCCTACTCCCATCACTTTCTTATTCCATCACCAAAGTATTCACATTTCCACTGATAAATGCAAGTACACTCAATTCAAGACACAGCCAAGAGGACTATCAACCCATATTTGCCCAGTTCAGTTGAGATTTAAAACCAGGGCATTGGTGTAGTTATCAGTACTACATTTATCTCTATAAAACTAACCCAGCTTTTATCTAAACAGAAAGTCAATGTGAACATTCTTCTACTATAGGTGAAAAATAAAAATAGGAATGCAAGGACCTAGAGCTCTGAGAATGTCTCAGTATGAGAAATGTTACTGCACAACCGTGAGGCCTCTCATAAAAGCACCTCCAATCAGCACTGGGAGAGTGGAGACAGGCAGCACCCCTGAGCTGTCTGGTCAATTTGTATAGCTTCATCACTAAGCTTCAGGTTCAATGAGCTATCCTGTCTCAAAAAATATGGTGGAGAAAGACAGAAGACACCAACACTGACTTCTTCCCCCACTTACACACATACACACAGGGAGGGGCCAAGGAGAGAGATTGAGAGAGAGAAACAGGCAAGGGACTTCAGAAATCAGAATGTTTTTTTTCAGTTATTTCCTCTAGACTCAGAAGTCAGATGTTCTGATTCCTTTCCTGTATCTGAGGTTTGGTTGTTTGCTTTTTGGTTTTCTATCTTACTTTCTTTTTTGCTTGTTTGTTTGTTTGTTTGTTGTTGTTTGTTACTTTCATTTCCTCGTCATTGCAATGCAAATATGATTCTAAAGTGTGAATGCAAGTGCACGATTACCTCCTCCAATCTCTCTCTGTCTGGCTGTCTATCTCTCTGTCTCTCTCTTCTCTCTCTCTCATACACACACACACACACACACACACACACACACACACACACACATATACACACATACACACTTCTGACCATCTCCAGTCCAATAGATACCAACCTGCCTTCAGTGCCTTCAACTTCCCTCTTTGACACTAATATGTACTGTTGTTTTGACAATATCAAAAAACATGTTCCTGATTTATTTTTAATCTTTAAAATAATAAAATTCAGAAGCATAATTTCTTTCAGCATAAGAGAATTACTCATTAATGTAAGAATCAAAGTTCATTGAATTCTCAGTTACTTTGGAATATATTGTCTACAAAATATTTGCTGCTTAGCTGCTTAGCCCAGGGTAGCAGGAGAATATCACAGGATTAATGGATGATCATATGCTACTGAAAAGAATTGGGATTCTACGGGTTTCCAGAATATCTAGTCTGAAACAATTGAGCCTGAAGATTGTCACTGATAGGAGACCCTCTGACATGTGGCCCAAGTGTGAATAAGGCGCTGTTGTTTATTTTGCTTGTTTGCAATGCATTGTGTGCTGTGCAATCTGTCAGGCATCTGCTCTATGCAGGCTTCCTTGGAATGATATGGAAAGATCACAGAGACTAATCTGACACAGTGGCTATGTAAATGTCACATAGGTCCCTTGTACATTTCCTGAGGGCTCCTTGATGGGGCACATTTCAAAGCGATAAAGGTTACAGCACCCTGTGACGGATTTATGTTACACAGTCCGCTGGCCATGATTTAGTTTTGTAGCAGACATTCCATTTTAAATTTAGAAATTAATCATTTAGCAGACCTGGTTTTATTGGGTACTGTAGAACATACAAAAAAGAGTAAGGGATGAAATTTCTGCACATCAATGATTTTATTAAATGAAAAGCATACATTTTATGTAGTTATCTGATGTAATTCTAGTAGAGATTAAATACACATTAGTTGAAAACTGCTTTTATTTTAGAATACTTTAAAATGAATAAATTTTTGACCAAATCATATCATTGTCAAGTGACCATTAATATTATGTAACATTCCAAATTTCCTAAATCAAAACCACAATTTGCATATTAATACTGAAGTGATATATGAAATACTATAATTATGATGAAGATACACAGAAATACATACACACACACACACCATATATATGGAGACATTTCAGCAAAGAAGTTATTTTCTCCTAATAATCCTTCATAAAACACCAAGAAAGACCTTAAAGATCTGTCCCATGAAGTTTTTCTTTCTGGTTACTTTGCAGTGCAAAAAAAAATTAGAATTACCAGGACTTTTCAGCAGTAGCAATACTGAAAACACAACTCCTATTATCTTGAGATAGGATGTTATTTTTGTAGTGATGATAAAGCAACATTAAGGTCCATATTTACAATATGAATGCTGCCACCTCATATAAAGGCACAAAACTCGTAAGAAAGAAGCCTGACATAACAAGAGTATATGAAGTACATCCATGCAAATACAGTTACTGGACTGAGGCTCTTTCTGTATTCATTCCACAAAGTACTTTAAATTAAGGAAGGATTATTTAAACCTAGAATAATTGGAAATTTCTGGGGAAAAAAAACCATTGAAATGATGTTCTAAATCATAGAAAGAACAGTTTGGTTTCTGTAAAAAAGAAAAATAAATACAGACAAGGTTGAGGAGATGTTCTATGAAATGTCTTCTGGGTTGCCATGTCCTTGTAGTGGTAAATCACAGAAGCTGTGGCAATCTGCACAAAGTCTGCAAAAAATAAAGACAGCTTAAAATCAAGTCCCTGCCCTGCACTTATGGGAGGAGTTACTGGCAGTTGATAGCTGTTGGAGAAATAAGAAATGGTTTTCTTAAGGAACTTGAATCCTTGGGGGTTGCTAGTGCTCCAGTGTGGTTTATACCACGTGGGCATGTAAGTGGCATTAATTGGATTCCATGGGTCACTAACAAAAAAAGAACAGTGCGTGACGTTTGGAGGGTGATGTTATGGGACAGTTTAGGACGGATAGAGGGGAAAGTGGGGGTGGATATGATTTAAATGCATTTATTTGTATGAATGTAGGAATATAAAGATAAGGAGAGGGCTACAACTTTTATCTTCTTCACAAGATAGAGCCATTACAGTCAGGAACTCATGGGAACTGGTGGTACTGCCCCTGGCCAGCATGAGACTCTACTTGCCAATAGCCAGGCTCCAATGATTGATGAGATTACACACACACACACACACACACACACACACACACACACATCCGTGGTTAAATTAAGTGTGCTACAAAACAAAACTAAAGGTCACGAATTTACTGAAGCAAGTAGGGGGAGGAGGAATTATGATAATAGCAAGAGGTAAGACAGTATGAAGAGAGGCTCATTGGAACCCATTATATGTAAGTATTAAATTGTCAACAAAACAATGTAATAAAACAGCATACAAAATATTTTGCTGTCCAAGTCTACTTAATAAAGAGACAGATTATTCTAGTCTAGAATTGGAGGATTCCTCAAAAGTGGGACTTTAATTATATAATTCAGAGCATTCCCAAACTCTGGAAAAAGAAGAAAGAAAGTGACCTTATGTCAACCTAAAAGTTCGAGTATATAGATATGGTATCCTTCCTTCAAAGAAGTAACTGAAGGTCAAGGACCAACTCTGACGCACAGACTGTAAGTTTAGTTTTGAATATGGCTTACCCACACCCCACTCCTGATCCACACAGAGAGGTAAAGCACTTTGTTGTTCACATTTATAAAAATACTGAGCTGTATCAGTGAGCAGACTTTCAAACGGTTCCCAGTATATTTTATTGTCTGTTCTCATTTGTCTCTGTCTAGTTTTATTCAGATTGTTCTTCCTCCATTTCATACTGTGTCTACTTTTCACATGTTGATTCATTTTCTCTTTTATTTATGTGTTCTGTTTAGTTTTTATAGCATGAATGTCTTTTTCAGTAAGAAATTCTGCAGACATACAAAATATAAAAATACAATATAAAAACCTTAGTATTTACTGACAAGATTATCAGTACAATAAAACATACTGTCAGTACATAACTGTCTTATGTTAATATGAATATTAAATTAGGTCAAAAGCCAATGACACAAATTGCCCACTCTCTTCAGAGAAAAGAAGTCCCATGAACTTGGTGTGTTTATACTCCTTAATCTTCACTATATATATATATGTGTGTGTGTGTGTGTGTGTGTGTGTGTGTGTGTGTGTGTGTGTGTGTGTATGTGTGTGTGTGTGTGTGTGTGTATTTAATTCTTGGATAATGTATTTATATACTTCTGTATAATGTATGTATATATATAAAAATATGAGCAATAAATATGTTAATTGTCAGATATACTTTTTCCACACTCATATAACTGAAATCTTTCTGCATACATCATTTAATAACTTAAGTTTTTCTATCTTGTATAAGCAAAATTAACAAGATTCAGCTATTAATAAAGACTCTTCAAATGTTCTAAAAACTAATACTGTTCAGTTTTTGTATGTGCTATAATTGATCTATTGTTTCCTGTTGATGGATATTCAGATTGTTTTTATCTTTCACTATTTAAAATAATATAAAGAATATGTCTCATCAGTTGCTTTGTTAAGTATCATTTTCATGACCCTTGGTTTGAGTTCAATCACAGCAGAATGAACAACTAGAAGACTATTCTCTCTCTCTCCAAATATATACAGATATTATCTCTCCTTCATTATTCAGTTTTTCTTTTATATATGTCTTCTTGTCATTTACTCAGTTTCTACAAGATGAATACATATTCATATATTTCAATTAAATATACCGCAATATATAAAATATATATTTATCTATATTCATAGGCACTAAATATTAGATATTTTTGCTGTTTTTTGAAGAATAATGAATGTAACAGTTCACCCACCATCATGGGAGTCTTGATTGCCCTATAATTTGCTGATCACTTTCCATTTTCAACTTTCCAATGTTTATCAACCTCTACATAAGAGAATGTATTTTTGGCATTTATTTGCATTTCTCTCAACATTAGTGAAGCCTAACAATTTTAATTTCCCATTTTTGACTATTTGTTTTTTTTCTTACATATGTGGTAGGTACTTTTTGCTAAACTATGGCATTTGCATATCGATTTATATGTTTTTTCTACAGTATAAACATATATTCATATCCTCCAGTTAAATATACTGTGAATATGTTGTACATGGATATTATGCTTATGTAATCACATTCATTAGCATTTCACTTTTTAAAGTATATTCCTTTAGTACTTTATTCAAGGTAGTTTCTGCCACTAAGAACTCTTTCTTTTACATTTTTTCTCACAGGTAGGACAACAGAATTGTTTTCTAAACAGTTCATTTAAATTCAATTATATTGATTTATCCTACCAAGTCCTGCAGTGTTTAGAACTTCTCTTAGTTTCATATCAAATAAAAAGTAAATAATACCTTGAATATTTCATTTCTTTTCTTTTATTATTGTATTTACTAAATACTGACACATAATGATAAATAATATAATCTTATCTTGTTTCTAGTTTTAAATAAAATGCCTAGACTGCAGCCAGGAAAACAGATAGAAAAAAATTGGGTACTGCTCAAATACTGATTAAGAATTACTTTGTATATTTAAAGTTAAGGCTTAAAAATTTCTCTAGCTGTAGAAGCAATAAAAATGGATTTTATAGTATTTGATGTTATCTGCTAAGTCTTGTGCCTGAAGAAGCTGATATCAACTCATCACAAAATACTCAACTGGCAAAATATATTATGAATCGGGAAAAAAACAGAATGTCTGTATGATTTCTTCAAATCATTCTATCTTTTTTTTTCATTCTATCTTTTTACATATAATGATTGGAATTATTAATACATATAATACTTCATAAAGTCAAAGCAGAATTATCATGAATAGATATCTCCAGAGACAGGAGTCTTGGTTCTATGCATTTTGGCTATCAAGTGCACACTGTGGAATCTTAGTGGATACTAAAGTCTATTTATGGATAATATACATTGGAACTTATATTTTTAACTAAATATACTTGTTTTCTGCACTTATGGAACTGCATTAAAATAATTTAAAATATATATTGTGTTGGCTGCTCAGGCTTATGTAATATGTGTACATGTGCATACATGAGTGAATACATGCACACACACATATATACACACATAGGTATATGTTCATAAGTGTTTAAAGGACTATATTAAAAATATTTAGAGAGCATTCTCTTATACTACTATTTCCCTGATTGCTGTCTGTTTAGTGAAATTCTATTGCTATGATAAAATGGCATATTGTGCTTGCATATAGGAGCCTAGCATAGCTGTCCTCTGAGATGCTCTACCAGCAGCTGACTGAGACAGATGCAGATACTTACAGCCATTGGACTGTGCTCAGGGACCCCTATGGAAGCATTACAGGAAGGACTGAAGGATCTGAAAGTGATGGCAACCCCAATGGAATTACAACAGCATCAACTAACCTGGACCCGTCAGAGCTCCCAGAGACTAAGCCACCAACCAAAGAGCATACATGGGTTAGTCCATGGCCCAACACATGTAGCAGAGGACTGTCTTGTCTGTTCTCAATGGGAGAGGTTATGTCTAATCCTATAGAGACTCGATGCCCCAGAGAAAGGGATGCTGGCAGAAGCAGAGATGAGGGTGGGTGGGTGCATGAGGGGTGGGGTAGGGATGGGGTAGCACCGTCTCAGAGAGAAAGGGGAGAGGGTATGGGGTGGAAAACTCTGGGAGGTGGGACCAGGAACAGGGGCAACATTTGGAATGATAACAAATAAAATAATTTAATAATAATAATAATAATAATAATAATAATAATAATAAATACCAAAGGGAAAAATCCACAATGAGCAAATGCAACTTGGGGAGTAAAGGGTTTATTTCATCTTAAAGTTTGTAGTCTATCATCCAGCTAACTCTGCATAGTAACTTGCAGTAGGAACTTATAGGCAAGAACTGATAGAGAAGCTATGGAGGAATGCTCTCTTTGGTTTGTTTGCTCATGGCTTACTCAGTGTGCTTTCTTATACAACTCAAGACAGTGGGACCACACACACTGGGTTGGTCCATCCCACATCAATTATTCATCAAGAAAATACCTTGCACATTTACTTATATGCCAATCTCTTTTTTTTCATTTTTTATTAGGTATTTAGCTCATTTACATTTCCAATGCTATACCAAAAGTCCCCCATACCCACCCCCCCCCACTCCCCTACCCACCCACTCGCCCTTTTTGGACCTGGCGTTCCCCTGTATTGGGGCATATAAAGTTTGCAAGTCCAATGGACCTCTCTTTGCATTGATGGCCGACTAGAACATCTTTTGATACATATGCAGCTAGAGACAAGAGCTCCGGGGTACTGCTTAGTTCATATTGTTGTTCCACCTATAGGGTTGCAGTTCCCTTTAGTTCCTTGGGTGCTTTCTCTAGTTCCTCCATTGGGGGCCCTGTGGTCCATTCAATAGCTGACTGTGAGCATCCACTTCTGTGTTTGCTAGGCCCTGGCATAGTCTCACAAGAGACAGCTATATCTGGGTCCTTTCAGCAAAATCTTGCTAGTGTATGCAATGGTGTCACCGTTTGGAAGCTGATCATGGATATGCCAATCTTAATGAAGCCTTTTATTCTCCAATTGAGAGTCTCTCTCCAAATGACTCTAGTTTGTGTTGAGTTTACATAAAATAATCAACACTGTAAAAACTAATTGGTCATTAACACTTAAGGAGTTTCTCTGTATATATAAGTATATGGTTATGCCTGCTTCTTTAGAAGCCAGGGATTAACAGTGAGTATCCTGTATTGATTTCTACCTTCTTTATAGAGGTAGTGTCTCTCACTGAATGGGAGTACACTATGATTACTCCAGCATCTGCCTGTCTCAGCCCCTTTCCCACACTGTTACAAATATGTGCCACTGCATTAAGCTCTCTTTCTTTTTGTAATCTTTAATACAGTAGTTATCCCCATCCTGGTCTACACTCTGACAATTCCTCATCTCATTTATTCATTCACCCTGTCTCCAAGATGATGTTCCCACTCCACCAACCCTACCAGGTCTCCCTACTCCCTGGTGTCTTAAGTCTTTCAAGGGTTAGGTGCATCTTCTCTCACTGAGGCCAGACCAGCAGTCTTCTGCTGTATATGTGCCAGAGGCCTCAGACCAGCTAGTGTATGTTGCCTGGTTGGTTACCCAATAATCTGAGAGAACTCGGGGTCGAGGTTAGTTGAGATTGATGGTCTCCCTATGAGATCACCCTCCTCCTCCTCAACTTCTTCCAGCTTTTCCCTAATTCAACCACAGGAGTTTCTGACTTTAGTTCATTGCTTGTTTGTAAGTATCTGCATCTGTGTCAGTCAGTTACTTGTTGGGCCTCTCAGAGGACAAACATGCTATTTATAAGCACACCATAGCATCAGAACTAATGTTGTGCCTTGGACCCTCCCCTTGAGATGGATCCCAATTTGGGCAGGTCAATGGACCTACTTTCCTTAAGTCTCTTCTCCATTTTTGTCTCTGCAGTTCTTTTAGGCAGGAACAGTTCTGGGTCAGTATTTTTGACTGTGGGATGGCTACACCATCCCTCTATTCGATGCCCTATCTTTCTATTGGAGATGACCTCTACAAGTTCTTTCTCCCCAATACTGGCATTTCATCTAAGGTCCCTCCCTTTGAGTCCTGAGCTTCTTTCACCTCCCATGTCTCTGGTACATTCTAGAGGTTCCCCCCTACCTTCCACCTCCCAAAAGGTTGATTGTTTCCATTTATTCTGCTGGCCCTCAGGGCTTCACTTCTGTTCCCCCCCAATACTTGACCATATCCCCCTTTTTCCCTCTCCCATGTTTCTCCAGCACAGATCCCTCCCTTCCTGCCCCCACCATGATTTCTTTCTTCTCCCTCTCAAATAGTTACTTATGCTCTGAACTTTAGACATCATGCTTGCACAGCAATGACTTCATTCACTCTTTGTTTTCTCAGTCCGCACTAAAGAGGCTTTAACAAAATACAGATTACTGAATTATAAACTAATAACGTTGAGGACAAGGACTATGAACCCAAAATTTTACTAAATCTCTAAATCAATACTATTCTGGGAAATGTTTCAGAACCACAGTCCTGAATAGTGAATAACAAGATGATTCTCAATATCCTTCCCTTCCTTACTAAACTTAAAAATTGGATTCCTGATAATCTCCTCACAGGATTCCACATTTTACTTTATGTTATATGTTGTGCATATACATGGTGCATACATAAATGTGTGTTTGCATACCTGTCCAGGTGTGTACAGATTTGTACACGTGGAAGCCCAGAACAAGACTTTGGATGTCTTCTTTAATGGTTATCTGCCTTATGGCCTTGAGATATGATGACTTCATTGAACCTGAAGATGGCTAGTGAACGCTGGAAATTCACCTGTTTCAACCCTCAATGTTGGGGTTACAGGCATGTACAACTGTTCTTGATGGTTTTTGTGGATGCTGGGGTTTTGAACTGAGTGTCTCTGCTTTCAGAGCAAGTGTTCTTAATCGATGGAGCTATCTTCCCATCCCCTTGTAGGAATTTTGAACAGGTCCGTTGGCATTTAGATGAAATATTTATATTTCAAGGAATGCAAAACAGGAAAAATAAAACATGAAAGTCTCATTTACATGAACTCAGTTTACCCATTCTCTTAGTTGTGGATTTTTGTTGTACTCTACAATGGAGGTGGTAGTAATCACTGCCTAAGAACAAGACACTGCCTTTTAAACTAAATTACATTTCTCTTTTCCTTTTGTGTAGGGTCTTTGGTTTATTTAACTCCTTTACATGTCCTCATATATCTGAAGACTTGCCTGTTAATATGTACCTCAACACCGAATTAAAGATCTGTAGTGAAGCAGAAATGCCTGGCATGGCAGCCATAGTGTCTTCGTGGCTTCTAGTTTTCACTGTTTTCCATTCTGCTTTTTGTTTGTTTGTTTGGTTAGGTTGGTTTTGGTTACTGTTGTTTTTAACAAGCCACATTCTTCTAATGATTCTCGTTTTACATATAAATATCTCTGTGGTTCACTTAAAAAACAAAACAAAACAAATACAATACAGGTTTCCTCCTCCAAGTCTCTGGTCAATGCAAATAGGAGTTGATCTTCCAGCCTTTCTTTCAGACCTCATGTTGTTCTTCTCTTTGTCTACCGTATGGTCCCAACTGTGAACAAAGTACATAGGACAAGGAAGTTAAGATAATAGTTCACTGACAAATGGAGACTCTAATAAAATCACACAACAGCACCAAATGCACAGTATCTGAGAGAATGGCCAGACTTGCTTTATGTGAAATTATAGTAATCATTAGGAATGTACCTACTACCTACAAACCTTATGGTTCCACCTAATTTATAGCAGCAAAACATGGCCCAAATGCATTATTCAAATTCACATTAATATCAACTTGTTCTACATGTCGACTCTTTGTCAAACATAGCTTTGGAAAAATTATACTCCTGATGGAAGTTCTCAGCTGGACTTCAACTATTTAATTTCTTTTCATTTCTAAAAAGGATTGAACAGAGAGCATTCTTTCTTTTGAAAATATTTCACACAGAAACATGCTCAATACAGAAAGGAATAAATGTTATTGAATTTTGAACATTGTTTGTAATTTTAATTAAATTATAAATATTAATCATTATTTGAAATACAGTAAAGTTAAAGGCTCTTAGTTCCTAACTACTGTGCACAGAAATTTACCCAGTTAGTACGAATTTAATTTGTAATAATTGTTTCTGTAATACTTAAATTATATGGTACAGTATAATAAGTGATAATAGTACACATTACAAATGGGCTGACATCTTAACAAAAAAACATTCTAGCACATGGCTATTACAGTAGAGGAAAACAGTATTAGTATTGTAAAGTAGCTACATTTGCAATTTGCTTAGAAAATAAATCATAATGTATTAAACCTCTGAATAATTTGCAAGAAAATGAACAAAAAATATTGAAATTACTGGCCACAGGTATTCACGCTATTTGAGGGTGGGAGTAGGAGGAGGGTGAGAGGATTTGGAGTAAAATCTTGTGTTAATGAGTGCACACATGTGTACTAGCCTATCGTGTTATTCAACCAGCAGAGGTCTGAAATGCAATTACTTTCTATTTATTATTTTGCTGATTTGTTTTCTAATAAAGTGTTATTGCCCAACGATGATGTTGAATTAACTGCATAATGATGCTCTTGAAGATTAGCTAGATTAAATCTCAGCATCCAAAGGCTGAAGAATTACTTCAGAGACTGTCTAGGACTTCGAATTCTTCGAATAACAAAATCCCCTTAAATCATTGCATAAAGATAGCTATTCACTCTGTCGGAACGATCTCCTGTCCAATATTCAAATGAATTTCTCACCAAATCCTTAACTTTTATCAAAGCTGCAGAGACATGTAATTAACTTTCACTATCAGAAAGTACTATTATGTTTCACTTGTGCATTTTATTTATATTTAAATATATAAAATAATTATATAAAATAAGAATACTCATTATGGCATTTTCATCCTTTATGTAATGGCCATTGATCATATTTATCCTCAGTTATCATTTCCTGTCGTCTTTTCCCTTTTAAGTACTCTCTCTTAAACCTTAATGGCTTTTAAAAATTAATTTTGATTCCGATATAAAGGTACAGTATTTATCTTTCTGAGAATGGCTTACTTTGCTTAGCAAGATCTGTAGCTCCATCCACTGTCTAGCAAATGACCAGTTTTCCTTCTCTTTTTATGGCAAATAACACCCCATTTATATGTTTGTGCCATATTTTCTTCATCCATTTATGTATTGATGGGCCCTTAAGGTTTTTATCTTTCTTGTCTGGCATGAATAGTGGCATGACCAACATGGTGTGATGATACTTTCGTTGCATGCTTCTTTCATTAATTTGGGTTGAAACTCAGAATAGTGTGGCCTGATCATATGGTAGTTCTATTTTTAGTTGTTCAAGAAACTCTATACTGAATTCAGATGTTCTCATTTACATTCTCAGCAAGAGTGTGTGAGAAAGGTTTTATTTTTTTCTTCTTCTCTTCATCCTCCTTCTTCTCCACACATCCTAGCCATTCGCTGATGCTTGTTTCCTTGATGACTAAGATCTGGGTGACTCCAATGAACTTCAGATTTTCATTTCACAAAGACTAAAAATATTCCTACTTCCTAACTATTATTTCTTGGTCACAGATACCTGCTTGCTGTTGTTAATTTGTTTGTTTGTTTGTTTTTATCTGTTGGTTTTGTTTTTATTTTTCAAGACATGGTAGCCCTTGCTGTCCTGGAACTCACTCAGTAGACCAGGCTAGCCTTGAACACAGAAATCCCCCTGCTTCTGCCTAAAGGGAATAAAGGCAAGCACCACCACTGCCAGGCTGTTTGTTTGTTTGTTTTGTTTGTTTGTTTTGAGAACTATCTGCTCAACTCACTTTTCCATCCATTGCTTGAATTATTTGTTCTTTTGATGTTTAACTTATTAGGATCATTAGGCATTCTGAATGGTATGGGTGAATGCTGCCAATATTTTCTCCCATGTTGTATGGTATTTTTTCACTATGGCAGTTATTTCTTTTGCTGAGTAGAAGCCTTTGAGTGTAATACAGTCCTAATTATAACCTTTTATTCTTTCTCTAGCTAGTAGAGAAGATCATTGCCTACTAGTATTATTTAAAGGGATTCCCCTATGTATCTCACTGTTTCTATGGTTTTTATCCATACCTAATTTTTGTTTTCATACAGGGCTCTGGTCTCAGTCTTCTGCATATATTTATGTTGACTTTGCAGAACCATTTGTTGAAGAGTCAACAATATCTGTAGTTAAGATTTGTCATATATTTTAGTTCAAATAGAATATAAATAAATAAACTCAAAGACAAAAACCACATGATCATCTCGTTAGATGCAGAAAAAACATTTGACAAGATCCAACACCCATTCATGATAAAAGTTTTGGAAAGATCAGGAATTCAAGGCCCATACCCAAACATGATAAAAGCAATCTACAGCAAACCAGTAGCCAACATCAAAGTAAATGGAGAGAAGCTGGAAGCAATCCCACTAAAATCGGGGACTAGACAAGGCTGCCCACTTTCTCCCTACCTTTTCAACATAGTACTTGAAGTATTAGCCAGAGCAATTCGACAACAAAAGGAGATCAAGGGGATACAAATTGGAAAAGAGGAAGTCAAAATATCACTTTTTGCAGATGATATGATAGTATATATAAGTGACCCTAAAAATTCTACCAGAGAACTCCTAAACCTGATAAACAGCTTCGGTGAAGTAGCTGGATATAAAATAAACTCAAACAAGTCAATGGCCTTTCTCTATACAAAGAATAAACAGGCTGAGAAAGAAATTAGGAAAACAACGTCCTTCTCAATAGTCACAAATAATATAAAATATCTTGGCGTGACTCTAACTAAGGAAGTGAAAGATCTATATGATAAAAACGTCAAATCTCTGAAGAAAGAAATTAAAGAAGATCTCAGAAGATGGAAGGATCTCCCATGCTCATGGATTGGCAGGATCAACATTGTAAAAATGGCTATCTTGCCAAAAGCAATCTACAGATTCAATGCAATCCCCATCAAAATTCCAACTCAATTCTTCAACGAATTAGAAGGAGCAATTTGCAAATTCATCTGGAATAACAAAAAACCTAGGATAGCAAAAAGTCTTCTCAAGGATAAAAGAACCTCTGGTGGAATCACCATGCCTGACCTAAAGCTTTACTACAGAGCAATTGTGATAAAAACTGCATGGTACTGGTATAGAGACAGACCAGTAGACCAATGGAATAGAATTGAAGACCCAGAAATGAACCCACACACCTATGGTCACTTGATCTTCGACAAGGGAGCTAAAACCATCCAGTGGAAGAAAGACAGCATTTTCAACAATTGGTGCTGGCACAACTGGTTGTTATCATGTAGAAGAATGCGAATCGATCCATACTTATCTCCTTGTACTAAGGTCAAATCTAAGTGGATCAAGGAACTTCACATAAAACCAGAGACACTGAAACTTATAGAGGAGAAAGTGGGGAAAAGCCTTGAAGATATGGGCACAGGGGAAAAATTCCTGAACAGAACAGCAATGGCTTGTGCTGTAAGATCGAGAATTGACAAATGGGACCTAATGAAACTCCAAAGTTTCTGCAAGGCAAAAGACACCGTCAATAAGACAAAAAGACCACGAACAGATTGGGAAAGGATCTTTACCTATCCTAAATCAGATAGGGGACTAATATCCAACATATATAAAGAACTCAAGAAGGTGGACTTCAGAAAATCAAATAACCCCATTAAAAAAATGGGGCTCAGAACTGAACAAAGAATTCTCACCTGAGGAATACCGAATGGCAGAGAAGCACCTGAAAAATTGTTCAACATCCTTAATCATCAGGGAAATGCAAATCAAAACAACCCTGAGATTCCACCTCACACCAGTCAGAATGGCTAAGATCAAAAATTCAGGTGACAGCAGATGCTGGCGTGGATGTGGAGAAAGAGGAACACTCCTCCATTGTTGGTGGGATTGCAGGCTTGTACAACCACTCTGGAAATCAGTCTGGCGGTTCCTCAGAAAATTGGACATAGTACTACCGGAGGATCCAGCAATACCTCTCCTGGGCATATATACAGAAGATGCCCCAACTGGTAAGAAGGACACATGCTCCACTATGTTCATAGCAGCCTTATTTATAATAGCCAGAAGCTGGAAAGAACCCAGATGCCCCTCAACAGAGGAATGGATACAGAAAATGTGGTACATCTACACAATGGAGTACTACTCAGCTATTAAAAAGAATGAATTTATGAAATTCCTAGCCAAATGGATGGACCTGGAGGGCATCATCCTGAGTGAGGTGACACATTCACAAAGGAACTCACACAATATGTACTCACTGATAAGTGGATATTAGCACAAAACCTAGGATACCCAAGATATAAGATACAATTTCCTAAACACATGAAACTCAAGAAAAATGAAGACTGAAGTGTGGACACTATGCCCCTCCTTAGAAGTGGGAACAAAACACCCTTGGAAGGAGTTACAGAGACAAAGTTTGGAGCTGAGATGAAAGGATGGTCCATGTAGAGACTTCCATATCCAGGGATCCACCCCATAATCAGCATCCAAACGCTGACACCATTGCATACACTAGCAAGATTTTATCGAAAGGACCCAGATGTAGCTGTCTCTTGTGAGACTATGCCGGGGCCTAGCAAACACAGAAGTGGATGCTCACAGTCAGCTAATGGATGGATCACAGGGCTCCCAATGGAGGAGCTAGAGAAAGTACCCAAGGAGCTAAAGGGATCTGCAACCCTATAGGTGGATCAACATTATGAACTAACCAGTACCCCGGAGCTCTTGACTCTAGCTGCATATGTATCAAAAGATGGCCTAGTCGGCCATCACTGGAAAGAGAGTCCCATTTGACACGCAAACTTTATATGCCCCAGTACAGGGGAACGCCAGGGCCAAAAAGGGGGAGTGGGTGGGTAGGGGATTGGGGGTGGGTGGGTATGGGGGACTTTTGGTATAGCATTGGAAATGTAAATGAGCTAAATACCTAATAAAAAATGGAAAAAAAGAATATAAATAAATAAATAAATAAATAAATAAATAAATAAATTTCTCATCTAGTTAAGAGAAGCATTTTTAAATAAAAGCCAAAAGGGAGATATTCTCTAATTATTTTGATTATTGATATAATGGATGAAATCAGCAGTTACCAAGGAAGAGTTGTCATGGTTTGACTCTAGCATCCCTGAATCCAAAATTACCATTTAAGGATTGGAGAGATGGCTCACCCGTTAAGAGTACTGGCTGCTCTTTCCGAGGTCCTTAGTTCAATTCCCAGCAACCACATGGTTGCTCACAACCATCTGTAATGGGATCTGATGCCCTTTTCTGGTGTGTCTTAAGACAATGAGAGTGTAGTCATATACATAAAATAAATAAATAAGTATTTTTAAAAATCACCATTTAAGTACTCCTAAAATATTCTATATAAAACAAAAGATATTTATGTTTTAAACAAATGTTATCTGGCTTTTATTTTTATAATTTTTCCCAGAGGAGATAAGTTTGTAAAATTATACCAAATGTACACCTAAACTTTTCTAACCACATTTTGGGTGGTACTTTGAACAATATACATCTCTAGTTGGAATAATCAACTAGAAACAACTTAGGAGTCTGCTTTTCTTTTTGTTTTCCACTTCAACTAAAAAAAAGTTGCCATCCATTACATCCTTGAAGTCGGATCCTGCAAATCCTCACTTTCTAGATTCAGTTGATTTTCTACATTGATTTCTAACAACCTGATGATTCATGTATTGCTTATTTAACACAAATCCATAGTGTGGAAGGGTTTGATAGAGTTCTGAGCTCACATGGATGTTTTATAATAGAGCTAGAGGTTGATTGTAGACAATCTGGTAACACAATCCATAGCTGATGAATACTGGTTCTCTTCAAGTCAACTACTTACTGTCTATGACTCTCTACCTAAAATTCCCTTAGGCCTTGAAACATCATTTTCTACTTAAACTTGCCTACTGTTTTCATTTTCACTGTGGTCTTTTATCACTGACATTTGAACTTGCCATCTTTGAACATTGATGCTCCAACATTTTCATTGTGGCAATTGTAACAGCAGCAGCAGGAGCACCAGAAATATCATTACTTTTGCTTCCTAGTTAAAATATTTATCATTGTGGGGAACACAGCATGTTCAACATGTCTGTAACTGGTAAACCACGTAAAGTTATCAGATATGTCAGGATGTTAGGAAGAAATAGTAAGTTGATCATTTGCAAGCAATGAATATTGCAATATTAGTAATACCATGTAACATAGCTACTAAATAATTAGTAATAAATAATAAACCTGCAAGAAGACTTATAGTGATTTACTCACCAATGATTAGTTAGTGGATTTGGTAAGTATAGAATATCTCTTAGTCCTGCCGAAATTAGGAAGACTCAGTGTCAGGCACATAGAATATTTGTTCATACATGCAGACTTTTGCAAAACTAGAATCTTAAACGATTCACAGGTCACAGGCCACTGAAGTCAACCTCAGTAGTATCCTTGATACAGACCAAAGAAAGTAGAGTCCAGTGGAATGCATGGATAATAATAACCAGGTAACAGTTCATTTCTCTACAAGAAATAAATATGTGGGGTATGAAAAATTAGGAGCAGGTTTGTAACCTGGTTTTGGAGTGCTTTCAAATGTAAGTAAACAAAGTAAAAATGTGACATGGACCTGGAGGGCATCATCCTGAGTGAGGTAACACATTCACAAAGGAACTCACACAATATGTACTCACTGATAAGTGGATATTAGCACAAAACCTAGGATACCCAAGATATAAGATACAATTTCCTAAACACATGAAACTCAAGAAAAATGAAGACTGAAGTGTGGACACTATGCCCCTCCTTAGAAGTGGGAACAAAACACCCTTGGAAGGAGTTACAGAGACAAAGTTTGGAGCTGAGATGAAAGGATGGTCCATGTAGAGACTTCCATATCCAGGGATCCACCCCATAATCAGCATCCAAACGCTGACACCATTGCATACACTAGCAAGATTTTATCGAAAGGACCCAGATGTAGCTGTCTCTTGTGAGACTATGCCGGGGCCTAGCAAACACAGAAGTGGATGCTCACAGTCAGCTAATGGATGGATCACAGGGCTCCCAATGGAGGAGCTAGAGAAAGTACCCAAGGAGCTAAAGGGATCTGCAACCCTATAGGTGGATCAACATTATGAACTAACCAGTACCCCGGAGCTCTTGACTCTAGCTGCATATGTATCAAAAGATGGCCTAGTCGGCCATCACTGGAAAGAGAGTCCCATTGGACACGCAAACTTTATATGCCCCAGTACAGGGGAACGCCAAGGCCAAAAAGGGGGAGTGGGTGGGTAGGGGAAGAGGGGTGGGTGGGTATGGGGAACTTTTGGTATAGCATTGGAAATGTAAATGAGCTAAATACCTAATAAAAAATGGAAAAGGAAAAAAAAAGAGGAGAGAGCTAAATGAGTCAGGGTTCTCTAGAGTCACACAATTTATAGAATTAATCTATACACATAAAGTGAATTCATGGGAATCGCTTACAGTCTACAGTCCAACTAACCCCACAGTGGGCAGCTGTGAATGGGAATCCTAAGAATCTAGTAGCTGCTCAGCCCAGGAGGCTGGGTGTCTCAGCTGGCCGTCTGTATAAGCTGGATTCCTGAAGAAGTAGGTTCTAACAGATGTGCTGGCAAAGTATGTGCAAGCAGGCAAAGAACAAACCCTTCTTTTTTCCATTGTCCTTACGTAGGTCTCCAGCAAAAGGTATGGTCCAGATCAAAGGAGAGGCTCAGATCTGGCTTAAAGGTCTGCGTTGATCTGGATTAAGAGCATAGGTCATCCCACCTTAAGACCTGGATCAAAAGATTGTGCCTTCCCGCCTCAAGATCCAGGTCACAGGTGTGCTCTCCATTTCTGGACCGTAATTCATTCCAGATATAGTCAAGTTGACCACCAAGTATTGCTGCCAAGCTATCACAAGGGCCAAACTTATTTTTCTAAGAAACTGACTCTAGCAATAACTAGCCCATTCCTACCGTTAAAAAAAAAAATGTGACATGGTAGATTACTAGGAGCATGTACCTAGTTGAGATACTCTGGACTCTACAAAAACAATTCTTTGAATAATTAATATTTTCAATAGTTTTCTGAAGAGACATTGTTTCATTCTTATTGGTCAATAAGTTTCTTTTTTTTTTAGAATCTTTTTTTAGTTAGGTATTTATTTCATTTACATTTCCAATGCTATCCCAAAAGTCCCCGACACGCTCCCCCACATGCTCCCCCACATGCTCCCCCACCCACTTCCCCAACCACCCACTCCCACTTCTTGGCCCTGGCATTCCCCTGTACTGAGGCAGATAAAGTTTTCACAACCAAGGGGCCTCTCTTCCCACTGATGGCTGACTAGGCCATCTTCTGATACATATGCAGCTAGAGACACGAGCTCCGGGTTAGTTCATATTGTTGTTCTACCTATAGGGTTGCAGATCCCTTTAGCTCCTTGGTTATTTTCTCTAGCTCCTCCATCGGGGGCCCTGTGATCCATCCATTAACTATAAGTTTCTTTTATATGTGGTTATAAAATAATTCCTCAATAGTTTAAAGTATGATTATACATAAATATAATTTTTGATTAGCTCATTAATAAATACCATAGAAATTGTATGAATAGGCAAAATTAATCATAAAGATCTTAATATTTTCCTAGAACAAATATCTATGAGATGATATGCTTAGTAAGATAGTGAAATAATCCACTAGTAAGTTATAACTAAATACCCACTACACCAGGATCGCACTGTCAGTCTGCTCAACTCCTGTACAGATTATACCTATCTCTCTATTCTATCAAAATGATTCATAAGACTTATAAGAGAGGAAAAAATTATGTAGCAAAGACACAGGGGCAGGACAAATATACTTATGGAGCTGCCATTGCATATAGGGTTATGTACTTATTTCATCTTCAGGATACTTCCAGGAAGTTGCTACTGTTAGACCTAACAGATGAAGAAATGAAACTATGGGTTGAAAGGATATGGCTAGAGATAGTAAACTGTCTCTCATACAAGAGTACTTTCTTATTGCTATTGGTTGGCTTTAAAGGACACGAATTATGTCCCTATAAAGTCAGATTTTTGGTAATCTAGTGACATAATTCTGTGCCCAAAGAGTCTAACTCAAGTTATGCACCTGTGAATAAATTTCATTGATTACAACAGCTAAATACCTAAACAATACAGTTGAGCTTGCTTTTGACTAAGTTGCAGTGGCATCTTCATGTTATTCTTTGTAGGAAAGCATCAACTGATCCTTGTGGATCCAGTTCAAATCACAATATTTAAGAGAGAGAGGAAAAAAAAGTTTAGGCTGCTTGACTTCTAGGACTCAGAAAGCATGCTGCACTATAAAATAGCCTTTGAAATTACAGAAAGAAAAATACTCGTTGAAAGCCAAATGAGATGAATGGTCTGGTTTAGTGCTCCGTTGAGTGACACCACTCCTCACCAATTGGTTAAATGGTAATGTGTTTGCTAGCAGGAGTTCCTGGATGTTTTCCCCCACCTAGTTCTCTTTCCCTCTGTCTGATTTTTCTTTTGTGTTTCATTACCATAAAATGAACATATCAGATAGCTTTGCCATTTCTTAAAAATGTAAATGCTGAAATAAAATCTTTCCAGGATATCAGATGCAGGCTGCCCTCCACCATTACTAAATGCTAGGCTCATTTTCATGGAAGCCATGGAAATTGAAGGCATTAGATTGCAAAATGAAATGTCTTCAAAGGCTATTCCTGCATGGAGGCCACTGACAAATTTTATGGCCTTGGATCCTGAAATAAACACCATTCAGTGAATGTTTGTACAGTCAGGCCATTAAGTGCAATGATTTGTATTTCCTCAAGAGATCCCTTAAACTACAGTGCCTGGTGTTTGCAGCAGCTTGGCAGGAGTTGTATTTTCTTTTAAATCCCGCAGTTCAGTGGCCAATAAAGTGTGCATGGGGCACAAAGCTTCTCTAGCAAGCATGAAAGCAAAGAGGTGTGACTGCTGGGCTTTGCAGCAGCTCTGGGATATCCATCACATATGCAAAGGGATTTGGATGCTAATCTATTTTGTTTAGTTGAAGTAACTTTTTTCATTAGTGAAGATGCTGCCTTCATCTGCTCTATGTGGCTACTAAGCCATCTCACAGACTGAGTAACAGATTTTTAAAGAAAACAGGTTTATTATGAAACAGGACACTAGTCCAAGTCAGCAGGACACTGAACCTTTCTTGGCTTCAAGCCTTCTTGCTCTCACACATCTGAAAAGGCACAAGTGGTCACATGGCAAGAACGAGTATGAGAGAATTGGTAAAAGGACCATCCTACAGGAGATACACTCAAAGACAACCTGTAAACTTGAACACATGAAGAGCTTAATCCATTCATGAGAGCAGAGGTCGAGTCATCCTTTGAAGGATAAAGTTCCTAAGTGTGACAGAAGTCATTGTGAATGCACATGCACACTGCAGTGGAGACTTAGCTTTTGACCTCTCAGTGCTCAGGGCTGTGGCCCCAGGCTTCTATAGAATGTAAAGGGAAGAACCTTATAAAGATAGCCAAGAGGATCTAGCACTGATAATGCAGTAAACACTCAGACATAGAGAATACTGCTAATTTCCAAATAGTTTCCTCAGGCAAGCAAATGCATTTGCAAGTAAAGAAATGTATAAAACTTCCAGTCAGTGGACTACTCCTGCCTAGAGACAGGTAAATCTCTTCTCTGATTAAAGGTAGGCATTATTATCTAATATTTATGCTACCATTTTCCTCTTTTGGAATCCTCTGAAGGTTATTAAATCCATTAGCTTATGAGTGGTTAGTGTATAGGTAGACATGATTTTTTGCATTGATTATTTTTTAGAACTGGTTAAATTTTACTTTTAAACCATCTTAATAAGTTTGTGTAGTGTCGGATTACTTGACAAAACACACACTTTCTCTCATGGGGTAGCTATTCCTTCCTTGATGCATGCAATACCCAACAGCAAATCTCTGAAAATGCTTCTATTCATCCCACATCTACACATCTGTTTTTGTCTCCCAACCTCCTCCACTTCTGGCTCACAATGGCTTCTAGCCCAGCACTGTCTCATCAGGCTAAGCTCTGGAACTGATTCGTAGGTTGGCTCAGAAAATCTCCACTGGTGCACTTAAGCTTCCTTCAAATGCACTGCCTGTCATGTACACCACTTAAATAGCATCTCATGTGAGGAAATCATACATAGTTTATTTAAAAGCCCCTCAGCTCCCTTGAAGCATCAGCTTAGCAATGACAGCTAAGTCGTTGAGGGCTTCTGTTGTTCACTACAAATCATAACATCAAATATGGCATCAGGCCCATCAAGGAACACCCCAAAAGCAATTTATGCTGATGAATCCCAGCTATTAGCATAATAGCACTGGTTTTACAACCAATGCTAAGAGGTAGATCAGCCTAGGTGTGGGGAAATTAGAACTGAGGGACTACACAAATCTCTGATGGCTTCACTGGGTATAATGACAGCAGGTATGTGTATATAAATCATGGTTAACATTCTCAATGTGCAGCCACATTCATCCTTTTCAAGAATCTAGAGAATGAGTAAACTGATGATCCCAGAGATTGGCATAAATCCAAGAACTACAATTCCCCATTAATGACAAACAAAACAATGACACTGATGAAAGTAAGTTTGGGGACCCAAGAGGGTTATAACATTGACTTGAAAGTGGAGCAATTTTACCAAAATAGCAACTCAGAAAGCAAGTTCCCAGTTGTGCAGTTGTATAAGTGACAGCTATTTAGGAAGAATAAAAATCAGCAGAATTTTAATCTCCCCCTGCTTCCCCCTACTCTTTAATTGAAAGGTAAAGGTCAGAAATGCATAGATTAAGCTTGGGTTATGAGAGGAAAGGCTGACCCAAACATAGCCATACAGCAAATTAGAATGTTCCATCAACTCCAATTGCTCAAGGCCCATCTGGCAATCAGACAGCTCTACAGGGTTGTGAGTCTATGAGAAGAGGTATGAAAATATATCCATTAGGGAACAGTGACATGAAGGTTCTGAAGTCACAGTTCCCAGGGATCAATAGCGATCAATTTTGAAACAAATGAGAAACTAGCCAGGTCTGACACAATAGGTACAATGTCATATATTGTACAAGTGAGGTTTTGATGTCAGAGCAGAAGGCTTCACCTCTGTCCTTTTATAAGACAGATCGTATTCTAAGTAATGGAAGAAACTTGCTACTAGACTAGGAAGAAGTATGTTGGGTATGGTAGGGGGGACATGACATGAGAAAATATCTGAAGAACCACAGGGGATATTATGCAAATATGATTTCAGGGAAGGTGAACTGAGTCTGCAGCTGGAGCTCACTTAAAAAGGACATCCTTCATCCAGATACACTGGCAAGTCTATAACCCAGGAGGATTTAATTTCTTGTCCTTAAAAAACAAGGTTTAAAAGTGCTTTAACATATTGAAAATCTGAGCTTTCCAAACTGTCTATTTGGAAAGAAAACAGCATATTTCCAAAGCATATTATTACACTGGCTCTGCGAAGAAAAATGACAAGGACTTAAACCACAGTCTCTTCCTTTACTCTTAATCCTAACACATGTTTAGTTGGGAATGCTAGGCAGGTTTAATGTTGGCATGCAGGATTATAAAACTGCTGTGGCTGTCCACAGTTATTACGGTAATAACTGTGGCCAGGATTACGGTATGGTTCACATCACAAAGGTTCACCCCCTCCTCTTTCCTCTCCTCCTCCCCCTTTCCTCTCTCTCTATATCCCTATATCCCTTTGGCCTCTCTTTATGTCCTGCCCCATTCTTTGTTATTTCTGGTTCCAAATGCTACATGACTCAAAAGTCTGTTATATTACTTGACTTTTAACTGTCATTATGTATAAAGACATTATGTATATCTTTTAATGTAAGTCTGAAGGAAGGGTGTGTGTGTGTGTGTGTGTGTGTGTGTGTATTTGATATATATTGTAAAAAATGTGTTGAAGGAGGCAAATATATTGAATTTCACCTTCAGATATACCCATATTTTTATTTTGTGTGGTGTTTGCTTGATTGTTTGGCAAACATTAGAGGAATGCATGTGGTCCACCACAAAGCACATTCTTGGGTGTCTCCATGGACTTCTTTGGGTAGAAAATGCTCCCTTAGCAAGCAAGTTGCAGGGCATATGGTAGGTTGCAATCCCAGTGAACCCACATGACAGAGCATGGAATACAAATTGACTATATTTAGCTTTGAAATCTAATGGTATTGGTCTTGCTAGAATTTGAATTCACTCAGAACCTGTGTACCAATTCTTTCCATTTTCTTCTGGAATGAGAATGTTTGCTCTACTCTTGTATACATTAGCTCTGTACTTTGATTTCACAAGTTCACAAGTACAGAGGAATTTTACTTCTCAGTGAATCATAGTAGCTTCAGCCTTCCCTTCCCTTGGTTTAGATGCTATCTTCTCAGGAGACTTTTGACCTGGAGTTGATGCTGGGATGACTTAAGATTTTCTAAGCAGCAGCGACAGGAACAAATCCTTCCAGATATGTAAAAGAGAATATACACTGATGAGATACGCAAACAAAGGGGACAAAATCTTGCAGCAAAATGATGATAATAATAAACCAAAAAAAAAAAAAAAAATCCCAGGCCCTTAAAGAATGAACGCTTAACAGAGTCTGAAGAGTAAGAAATGATAAGCCTGAAAAGGGACTTAAATGTGGCTAGGAACTTTCCTAATCTAAGAGCTAGGGTGACCTCGAGCTAAAATAAATCTAGTAAAGCTGCAAAAATAAGTTGTTGTATTGCAGTTTCATAAAACTATAGACAAAATAACAATGAAATCTTCAGAAGAAAAGCAATACCTTACATTTAGGTAAGAACAACTTAAACATGAATAGTTATCCACAAAAATCTCTGATAGCTGAAGGGAAAACTCAGTATTTTTAAAGAACACACACACACACACACACACACACACACACACACACACACACATACACTCACACATATACACATTACCAGGCCAGATTCTCATACCCAATAAAATGAGCTTGAACTTCTTTATCTAGGGTAGGACCCTACACAAAGTGTTCGTCTTTTCACATAAACATGTCTATTGATATTTCCATCCTTATGGTCTTATTTATGCATCCATTTTTAGGAGAGGCTGTTTCCCAGCAGGATTGCAGGATTCCTGCTATTCTAGCTTTGACAATCATTCTGAGCCTTTCTGAGCTGTTTCCTGAGTCCTAGCTACAGGGACGATGATGTAAATATATCTGTTGAAGCTGGCATCTCCAAGATCTATTGATGTGTGCTTGAGTCTGTGATAGGGAGGCTTCTTTGACGAGGGGTAGGTGCACTTGTTTGTGGGTATAAAGATAAGATTTAAAATGTAGTATGGAATTTTTTGATCCTGCAAAAATTGAAGTAGTAAGATAGTTTTTACTCATTATTCTGAGGAGAATTAGCTTTTCCTAGAGATGAGTCTTATAATTGGTTGTCCAAGCCAGAGTTGTAAGTTCTGAAGCCATATGCACAGAAAAAAAAAAAAAAAAACTCAGCAGGCTGTGTGTGTGTGTGTGTGTGTGTGTGTGTGTGTGTGTGTGTGTGTGCATGTGTGTATGTCTTGTGTATATATATATATATATATATATATATAGAGAGAGAGAGAGAGAGAGAGAGAAAGCTATCAACTCAAGAATGGGGCATGTTAGGGTTTTAAGGGAGAGTAGTCAGGAGGGGTATATGTCACCTTGAATAAGATGTTATATTTGGTTTAAAATTAAGTAATGGAAAAACAATTAGCACGTAGGAGCAAAAAATAAAGGCAAAATTCTCACACTTCAAACATCAGACCACATCTATTTGAGGTGTCCCCTGATGATTTCCCATGACTTACATAAACATGGGAAGACTATCTCCTGATGACTCATGCACCTGAACCAATGGTAGCCTCAAGGAAAACAATGAGAATATCATGGTTAAGAAGATATGCAGATTGATGCTTATCTAAGATATGGACCCAGTCTGCATAGGTCCTTAAGGCAGAAGAGCTCCCCCATCAATTGCTATGAAAGACTTCCAAACTCCCTCATCATTAATTCCCTCTGGGCTTCCTTGTTACTCTCTTGTATTTCAGGATATTTTTATTTTTCTTCTTTCATATTGGGCAAACTGAGCATCTGTCTCACTGTCATTCACAGCATAATTTTTATAATGGGTACACACCTTTGGTGCCCCCCCCCAACATGTTCCATATGCACTCCACCACTGATATCTCTAGATCTCTCCTTATATTTTTACATTGACATAGAACCTTTCTAAATAGCCCAAACTGTCTTTGAACTCATTCTTCAGCCAAGATCAGCAGTGAATATTATTCTGCCTCCCTCAGTCTTCTCAATAGCCTGCATTAGTACCACTACTACATCATATAAATATTAATAAAATGGCAGAAATGGAGAGTCTAATTGAGCCAATTTATCATATACTAACATAGTCTGAGACAAAAGATAGTCTAATTCTTAAGACCAATCTCAAGAAACTTAAGATACTTGATATAGAATGTATTCTCTAACAGCAACAGAATTGAACTGGATGCCCAAAATAAAATAAAAAAAACTGATAGTAAACAAACATGTACAAGATTGAGAAGACAAAAGAAAGAAGACATCAAGTAGATAATACCAGGATTATCCCAGATATTTTTTGTTGCCTAGAAGACTTGTGAATGCCACAATGAGAAGGACATGCCATAAGCTTCTCTGTACATGAAAACTTTCAACCTTGATGCTCTGGAGCTATATCTTAGGCAGACACATAATATAAAATAGTCTGAACATTCATCTAACTCTCAAGGAGATCAAATGTGGACTTTAAAGTGAAACAATAAAGCTAAGAGTGCACGTGACTTCATTTGTCATCTATACCAAGTACCTAATTTCAAGTAACTGCCATCAAAGAAGCACAATGGGCAGATTAGAGGTGTTGTTATGTGGAAGCCCTCAAAAAAAGGACAGATCACTTTAGATTTACAAATGAAGCAGCATTGCTGAGATGGTCATATAGTTGTTTTATTGTTAAGCTAGAACAGCTACAACCTCACCCAACCCCTTACCCCAGAGCAGTGTGGGACCTCAGGGATACTTTCAAGTGGATGTCCTCTCATAGACACTAGAGGAGTGGCATCTAAGCAACTACTCTGCCAGAGATAGCCCCACTCCAATTGTTAGGGGATCCAAATGAAGATCAAGCTACACATTGCTGCAAATGTATAGAAAGTGTAGGTTCAGCCCCTTCATGCTCTTTGGTTTGTGGTGCAGTCTCTTTGAGTCCCTATGGGCCCAGGTTAGTTGACTCTGTAGGTATTCTTGTGTTGTCCTTGACCCCTCCAGTTCACTCAATCCTATCCCCTACTCTTCCACAAGACTCCCTGAGCTCTGCCTGATGTTTGCATTATGTGTCTCTGCATCTGTTTCCATAACAGTTATGGTCAACTCTTGTCTGCAAGTGTAACAAAATATCATTAATAGTGTCAAGGGTTGGCTCTCTCCCATGGGACAGATCTTAACTTGGAGAAGTCATTGGTAGGAATTTTCATTAATCTCTGCTCTATCTTTATCCCTGCACATCGTATAGGCAGGAAAAAAAGGGGGGATAATAAAGCGCCTGGATTTTGTTTTGCATAAAAAGAAAGAAAAAAGAAAAAAGGAAAAAAATTCAGTTAAAGGTTTTGGGATGGGTTGATGCCCCCCTCCCTCCACTGGAAGTGCCACCCTGCTACAGGAGGTGTTTATTTAACTTTCCATATATCCTGGTGGTAGGAGTCTCAGGTCATCCCCATAGACTGCCTGGAGCCTACCCTGTTCCAGGTCTCCAGCTAGTCTCAGAGGTACCCCCCACAGATTTACATTCTCTTTCCCAAGACTTTCCTGCCCCACTTCCACACAACTGATCCCCATCCTGTTCCCCTCTTCACTCCTCTCCCATCTGGTTCCTGCTGCCCATCCATCTTTATATATTTTGGATATTAGTTCTCTGTCAGATGGAAAGTTGGTGAATATCTTTTCCCATACTGTAGGTTTCCATGTTGCCCTATTGGTGGTATCCTTAGCCTTGCAAAAGCTTTTCAATATTATGAGGTCTGAGCTATGCCTGTTCTGTTCAGGAAGTTGTCCCCTGTGCTAATGTATTCAAGGCAGTTCCCCATTTTCTCTTCTAGTAGATTTACTGTGTCCAGTTTTATGTTTAACCCTACCCAGCTAAGGTCTTTGATCTACTTGAACTTCAGTTTTCTGCAGGATGATAGATGTGAGTCCATTTGCATTCTTGTACCTGTAGGCATCCAAATAGATCATCACCATTTGTTGAAGATCCTTTCTTTCTTTTTTCCCCATTGTCTTGCTTTCCCCATTGTCAAAAAGCAGTGTCCATAGGTGTGTGGGTTATTTCTGTTTCTTTTTTAAATTCTATTCCATGGATCAACCTGTCTGTAGTTTTTATTACATTTATGGAATGCATAGGCAGCTTTGTTTTGTTCCTTTTTACTTTTTTTCTTTTTTCTTTCTTTCTTTTCTTTTTTTTTTAATAGGGTTTCTCTGTATAGCCCTGGCTTTCCTGGAACTTACTTGTAGACCAGGCTGGCCTCGAACTCAGAATCTGCCTGACTCTGCCTCCCAAGTGCTGGGATTAAAGGTGTGTGCCACTACTGCCCAGCCCTTTTTTTCAGTTGTATTGTTTTAAATTTCTCTCCATTTACTTTGGTTTTGGGTTTTGACTTGTATATTGCTTTTCTTATGTTTAGGTATGTACATTTTAGCTCTGGTCTCTCCAACACTTTTAACATGAAGAGCTATTGGATTTGTCAAAGGCTTTTACAACATCTAATGAGCTAGAAACAACCTAGATGTCTCACAAAAGGACAATGGATACAGAAAATGTTCATTTATGCAATGTAATCCTGGATATCTTTTATCAGAATTGTTTTAATAGTTAACATATTCTTTGACTGTTGTATCAATTTCCCCTATTATATCTTCTATGCCTAAGATTCTCCCTTAAATCTCTTGTAAACTGTTGGTGATCCTTGGGTCCTGTTTTCTTCCATAGGTTTTTCATCTCCAGGAGTACCTGTTTGTTTGTTTTTTTTTTTTTATTGCTTCTATTTTTATGTTTAGGTCTTGAAAATTTTTATTAATTTTCTTTACCTGTTAGTTGTATTACCTTGTATTTCTTTAACAGATTTATTCATTTCCTCTTTAAAGGCCCTTATCATCTTTATAGGATTTTATTTAAGGTCATTTTCTTGTGCTTTGGTTGTATTAGGATATCCTTGTAGTAGGATAGCTTTGCTCTGAAGGTAACATATTGCCATGGCTCTTGTTGATTGTGTTCTTATGCCAGCCTTTACCCATCTGCTTGTCCTTGGATGTTTCTAGTGTAATGGATTTCTAGAAGCAGGCCTAACCTGGAAGTTCCTGGTGCAAATGGCCTCCAGTGGACAGCCTTGGGCTAGACAATAGGGCTCAGGGGTGCAGTGAACATTTCAGAGCAACCAAGAGTGTGCCCAGGAGCTTGAGGGCTAATGGGGAAGAGCCTACCCTGATGTTCCTAATGAAGTGGTCCTGATGAAGGCAAGCAAAGAAGTGGCTGCACAATGCAGCTCGGTCAAGAAGGGTTAGCATGCAACACAGGGCATGCCCCAGTGGGCTGAGCAGGTAGGAGAATGTAGGGAAAAGGGTCTAATTTGCATGTTTTTGGTGCTACAGACCTGGGGAAGGTAGGAAGAGTGGTCACCAGTGTAAATCTTAAATCTCTGTTCAGAGTGACAAACATACATCAGTTCATATTTCACTCATCAAAGAAAGTTACATAGTGAAGGGTTATGCTTATATGGTGAAATGAAGCAGCCTCCATGTTTGGCAAAGAATTATCTCAGTGTGACATACAAGAATCCACAAAGCAAAAGTAACTGTTTTTGTAAAATGTGTATAAGTTGCTAGATCTCAAGTAGGACCAGCATGTTCACACATCCAAGATGGCCTTTGTCTTTTATCTGCATGTAGGTAGTGACTGTCTCATCTTACTGGTAGAAGTTCGACATCATAGTTGAGTACATTTAGTTAATTTGTGCAAAGGTGATGGGTACATGATCTCCTGTCTGGCTAACAATTTTTGACAGGAAAAACAATTCTCAAACCGGGGATGGTCAATGAATATTCTGTTATCATTCCATTCTACTCTATGGAGTGCCAGTTCGTGACCAAGAATGATTGAGAATTTTACAGTTGCTATCAGTTATTTGCTGGATAATTTTCATAGCCTAGTTACCAGATGGGGGCTCATACTTAACATTGAACACACACCCATAAGAGGGTTTAGGGACTGTCAGTTGTGATCCTCCAATTTCTTTATGCTCACACACTTCTTTCTCCTTTGCAGATTGGACAGGTAGTAGGCATTCTAAGAACAAAGAAAATTGATAACATTTTTATTTATGGTTGCATAACCTAGCTCTATTTTCCAAAAGATACAAAGTTATAATTTCGAACTCTCTTATCCTACATTTCAGAGTACAAACCTTTGTTTTAGAGTCAGGCATCCCTCTGTCTTGATGGGAGAATGGAGTGATATAGGTGTGACTCTCCCATGCATAGACTGACAACTATCATATTTAGAGACTTGCACTCTCTCCTCTCACATATTAGGGCCCTATTCTAAGACCTGAAATTATTCATTCTCTAGTCTCTATAAAGCTGTCTTAGTTATTGAGTGAGAAAACAGTAGCATTATTTATAGGATTTATGGATGGAAATAAGTACAAGACAGAACTGGTTTTAGAAACAAATTGTGGGTAAAGAGATGATAAAATGTTAAGGTTATTCATGGGAACAGAACAAAATGAAAAAGGTAAAGGTGAAAGAGGACTGAAGAATTGTAGCCTACAATCACAGCAGAGAAATATGAACGATGGAAAAATTGATCAGGCAAAGGGAAAACCAAATGTGTGAATAAAGAGTATGTGATGATGTAATATTGTCGTGGCATGTATAACAAAGAAGAAAAGGATGAATAGAATTTCAATATAAGTAATACCCAAGGAAGAATGTAATGGCAACACAGAAATGAGTTTATGGTTTAACAGGAAAATGGGAAGAAGTATGAATCAATACAAAAGACATGAGTGGGAAGTAATGGTAGTCTTGATGCCATATTGACCGAATATACAATCATCTAGAAGACACACTTCTGAGATGTCCATGAAGATGGTTCCAAAAAGGTTTAGTCAAGAAGGGAGGAACTACCTTGAATATGGCTAGCACCATTTGCGGGATCCTGGGATTGTTGGAAAGGAAAGAAGAAACTGGGAGCCAATGTTCATCTTTCTCTGTTCCTGACTACAGATGCAATGTGATCAACCACTTCACACTTCTACTAATAGCCCTTTCTGGACATAATAGACTGAATCCATTTTTAAACCATGAGCCAACTTCCCAAGTTGCTTTGTCAGGTATTCCATAATAGCAATGAAAAGTTAATCAACAAAAAGAGATAACTAGAAAAAACCGAGAACGACTGATACCATTTCTCTTCAAGCACTTGTAATGCAAGCAAGTCACTACTTTACTAATCTTATTCTACTAAAAGATATCATCCTTTAAAATTGTATTCAATATTTCATAATAAAATTTCAAAAACATCTACATATTAGTGTCCCTTTTACTAGAGATAACAATATATTGATCTTAAAGAACAGAGCAATAAATAAAAAGAATGACAAAATTAATTCTCTCTCTCTCTCTCTCTCTCTCTCTGTGTGTGTGTGTGTGTGTGTGTGTGTGTGTGTGTGTAACTTCCAGCTCTACTAGAGAAAATTCAGTGAAGATCACTCCTCACAATATGAGAATCTGAGGTTTTAAAAGTCTAAGGTCCTTCAGGACTTCTGAATAGAAAAAACACAGGGAAAAATAGCTCACCTGTGCCAACCCTAAGTGAACATGAAAAATAATAAGACAGTTGATTTTTTTCTTCTTTTTTTTTTATACAAGAGGAAATTTCCTGAGATATTTTTGAGAACTTCAACATCTTGTGCTCAGCCCAATTTCTCATGATTATCTTGTACATACACTTCAAAATTTAACTTTCTCTCCTGCTATGTGCTTTTGATATTTGACTGGTAACAGGTAATTGATCTTTAATGTCACAATTGTTTTAGCATTGCTTCATGTTCACCTCTCAGATTAATAGGCAGGTCATAGTCTTTTTGATAAGGCATAGTAACTCGGTCTTTAAAACAATTTATTATTATTATTATTATTATTATTATTATTATTATTATTATCTTTCATCTGTTTGCATATATTTCTAGGGTCCACCAACATTTCTTTTACCCTCAAGGGAAGAAGAAGGTATTTGTCCTCTGGAAATAGAGTTGTAGACTGTGTGAGCTTCTATGTGAGTACTGAGAATCCAATCAGGTCCTTTGGAGGAGAACTATGCTGTCCTTATCTCTAGAGTCCCATAAACTAGACTTCTCAGTAAAAATTAAAATTTGAGTGTTAAATTAACATGTGTAGAAAAATCTATGTTCATTCTGCTAATGTCTCAATCTTCCTTCTGCAATCCTTCTATTTTCCAATCCATTGTTACTGACATTTTAATTTGGTTCAGTAATATACAGCAATCTCATCAGAAAATGCATTGAGCACACTGGCTAAATTACTGGCTGGAATTTCATTTTCTTTGGCATTTTAAGACACTTGAAGTAAACTGATAGTAAATGCTTTAGGGATGGTAGCCCTCCCTTATCAGTGTACAGCTCACCACTCACTGTTAAATTATTGCTTGAAATAGTTAGTGAGAATATTTAGAAGAGAAACATTAGCTGTGTTTGACTAAGCTAAGAACCTTAGCATATATTTTAAATTAGCATGTTCAGTATTATCACCCTTAATTCAGTCCCATCAGAAATACACTGAATTGCAGAACAGCACATTTTTCAAATAAATAGGGGAAAAAAAGCAATGAAATTAGCTGATGCTAACAGAATAGCAATTCTGTTTTCTATTGCAATGAGCTCCTAAGGAAAAATGTTAAAGACCCTTTGGAAACAGACAAAGAGGTTTCACAAATCTCTTTTGAAACATTTGGATGACAAATGCTTGGTTTGAACAAAAAGCTCATCTAAGTGCAGTACCAAGGTGGGCAAGAGCACATGATGATAACATCCACCCAAGGACCAGGCTTTGAAGCCTCTGGTTTCATTTCAGCGTAGCCTTTCCTTTTCATGCCAGTTCAGCTCCAACATGAAAGAGAACATAGTCCCTGAAGCCAATTTCAGTTGCCTCGTTCAGTGCTCACGACTTCATGCTTCTAGAAAGTATGTGATCTTTTTCATCATCTCTAAGACCTCCTAGATGTGTGACCTTTTCACTGCTGTGATCTCTCCATATTCTCCTGCAGAAAATTGCTCTTGACCTGTTAGTAATCCTTCTTCTACCATTTCTTCACTCTCTTTTCATTGGGAACATCACATAACCAGGTCCCACATCAGTAGCAATGATAAAATATTCATTTATGTATATGTTTATCAGAATGTTATTAGAATTGTGAAAAGGACAAGTTACAAATATGAAGCAAAATAAAAAAGATAAGATTCTTTACATTGTTTCCACATATATTGCCTTTAATTGATGCATAATTGTACATATTTAGAGAACATAGTATGATAATAAGTGATCAATTCTGGGTAATTAGCATTATATCTTAATTTTTGCATTCCTTTATTTTGGGAAACTTTAAACTCTTCTAGTTCATTATTATATTATATATTATAATGAACTGTAGTCATAATGCTACTCTGTAAGGCATCATGTTTTATTTTTCCCACCCAATGATATGTGCTAATGAGCAACCCAAAGAGTTTTGATTGATTAAAAGTATGTAGAAGGATACACATTCCCTTCTATAAATTATATGAATCAAGCATCTTAATTTAACTTACATAGTTTAGCCAATTCTTAGTCACTTCTGGGTTCTTATATGTACACATATAAAGCAATTCTGGTGTTTTATATATATATATATATTGCTATAATGATATGTTATATTTTTCTTCCTATATAGGAAAGAAAGAAAACAACAGCCCAAGTTTCATACTATTGCTTGTAATTTTTCAATGCAATTGATAGGATCTCTTCCTGCAAGAAAGAAACACCCTGAAGGAGGATAAATTATCTCTGCCATTGCAGCAAGTTGCTTTGGCCTTAAGTGAGAGTTGTTAGAAAAGCAGGAGTCAGCACAGCATGTGACAGTCAGTAGCTGAAGCACATTTATTGTGACATTTGATCATAGTAGTGTGCCTTGATGCCATACTATTTGGTGTGTCATTCTTAGATCTTATGTTACCATAACAACAGAATATGTGTGTGTTTAGTAGAAAGACAATCCTTTCTTTTTTTTTTTTCCTTCTTAGTCAATATTTTTTCTTTGCTCTGATGAACTCGCCTCTGTTCTCTGAGATTCTCATAATGCAACATGATAGAAGCAGCATAGGTAATAATTATAGAAACTTCAATAGAAAAGATATATGTTTTAAATGAAAGCTTTAAGTCTCTTGCCTTATGTCTTATGATGGTTAAAGATGATTGAAGTGATTCCTCCCTGTATCTATCATAGCGACCTTTTTGCCTTATCAGAGACCAGCTAAAGATACAAAGGTTATGGCTTTCTTGATTAATCTATGTGACAGGAGCAAATTGCCTGCTTTCCTTTGTTCTTTTTTTCCCCTTATAGAGTGCCAGAGGCAGAAAACGACTATGCTCCACTAGTGACTCATAAGAAAACGTAATAGAAGGTCTCTAGTGCCCACTGGCCCTACAGTACCTGATTGATGTAGTCCCAAGCTTAAGTAGGCTACCTGCATTGAACTGAGCACTTCACAGGCATAGAAGGAAGAAGGGAGGAAGGGTTTTCTTTCAGGCAATGGGGAAACCAGCCTGCCATATTTTACAGCTAGTCATGTTAGCTGTACTTATGAAGAACAGTGGGAAGATGGCATTTTTGTGTGATTATATAATCTTTTTAGTTTAAAATTATATTCTATATTTTGATTTGCCTGTGGCATCCCCAGTGTCTTAGGCTTTAAATTGTATTTAATAACAAATATCTCATGGGCATTTTATAAAGATTATATCAAATAATTTATGCAAGTGCTTAGAAGAGTATGTAGAAAAATCTTTGTAATCAGTGGTGATTGTTATAATTATTCGTTAGCACGTGAATGACTCTGAAGGAGCTCCTTTGGCAAATGGTAACCTGAATGACTTGCGACCTTCACCCCTAGATGTAAACTACCCCAGCAAGTAGCAGCAGGCTCTCATACTAGATGGTTAATTCTAACATTTATAATGATAATGTTCAATGATGACTAACATATAAGTGACTTTTTATGCTTTATGATTGTAATAAATGCATTTACAAAGTTATTTATTAAATGTGCAATATATGCATATCTGCACATATATAATCTTAGTTACTTTCTTGTTACTATGGTATAATAGTTTGACAAGAGCACCTAAACGGAGAAGGATTTTGTTCTGTCTCACAAGTCAAGGTATTCTACATGGTTTAGGCAGCAGGAGCTTGAAGTATCTGGTCACACCGCATCCAATCAGGGAGACACAGAAGGATACGCCCATGCTAGTTCTTATTTCACTTTCTCCATTTCTTACACTCCATAATCTCTGCACAGGGAATAGTTCCACCCACACTGGCTCCCACATCAATTACTGTAATCAATATAATCATGCCGTCATGACCGTAGACTCATCTGGGTGATTCTAGAACTTGTCAATATGACAATTAACACTCACCATTTCAACTCTATTCTTTGTAAATTTGGTACAGACTTATATTGCTTTTAATCCATAGCTTTCTATCCCATCTCCCAATAGGAATATGACCAGGTGAAAATATGAAAAGCCCAGTTTTACCTTAGAAGTACCCATAGTCTTTAAGAATCTTAGTAGTTTAAAAGTCCAACCACTCTTAACTGGGACCTGTTCACACACTGTGAACATTAAAAGTCACAGAGTAAACATTCCTGTTGCAAAATGGAAGAACTGGAGAGTAACAAGAAAAAATTGCACTAAAGAAAAACCAAAGTTCAGTTGGATAAACACCAATTCCTGATGCATCGTCTCCCTCATCTGGGATGCATACTACAAATCAGCTGGACACCAAAAGGCTTCAGTGGTAGCCTCACCTTACCACATCTGCTCATTCAAAACACATAGATTCTTTCCTGGGCCAGCTTCATGCCATGTATGTAGCTCTTCTTGGTTATACACATCATAGTCCTGACATCTCTAGTCTCTGGGATCCCCAGTACAACCCAGGCCACTCCTTCATAGCATCACACAATGGGTTCTCTGAAACTCTGACCTCCAATCCTGCGGGAACTATGATGGTGACATAACACTGCTTAGGTTCAGCTGCTCTCTGAAGTCAAGTTTTCATTACACCCTCACTCTTCTGTCTTCCATGTCTGCACATCAAGTACCACAGAGATGATGTTTCAACGTGCCACAATCAGCTCAATATCTAGCCCAGCTCTCTTGGACCAAGTATCAGCATAGTAACCCTGAAGAACGACGTTATTAGACAGTTGTCTCGTAGGCTTAAGGAATGCCGTCAGTGTAGACTTTCTCTGTTTAAAGGAAGCTGGAGTTTCACAAGACAGAGCCTCCTAAGGATGTTACTTTTCCCTTCAGGACACCTTTCCTATTGTGCAAGTGTAGGTAAGGAGGTCTCTCTTCAATGGTAATTATCCACCGAAGTAAGCAATTACAGGTGCTTTCTCAGCAGCAATTTTAATGCTTTCCTCTCTTGAAATTTCCTCTGGAAAAAAATAATTAGTACATTATTTTAAAACTCAACTTCACTCAGGTTCTAAGAACACAGAGAAAATGAAGCAAGCTTTTATTTTTGTTTTTTCCTCTGTTTGTTTGTTTGTTTGTTTTTATAAAAATATCACCCAAATGGCTCACTCACTGAAAGAGTCCTGGTTCCACTCTAAAATCTCAAGGGCCAGGTTTCCACCATCTGCCTTTTCAGCATTGCAGTCTTCCAAGCTCTTCCCTGCCTGATCTGCTGTACTCTGCTTCTATCAGGCTAGACCTTTTCTAGCTCAAGATTTTATAACATATTCTTTCCTATTTTAGCCAGAAGAAATTACCCATGAACTAAGAATGACACTGCCACATTTATTACAGCAATAGCCTACCTCAGGGTACCAGATTTTGGTCTTAGTTGCCTTCTTATTGCTATGATAAAGTACTCTGACGAAAATAACTTTATGGGAGAAAAAGTTTCCTTTGGCTCATATTTTAAGATAAGCTCCATCATGAGCAAATCAAGGCAGCTGGAGGTTTTGAAGCAGCTGTTCATACCAAATCTCCAAAAGAAAAAAAGAGAGACTGATAAATTCATAATAGAATATAGCTTGCTTTCTCCTCTTTTATAATCTAGAATCCAATTCCTAAAGAAACAGTTACATGCACATAGTAGCAATAGGTCCCAATATTTAATATTAATATTTGATGAAATTATTATTATTGATTCTATCAACAACCACACGTTATAACCTCCATGAAAAACTACAAATATACCACATTTTCTGTATTCATTCCTCTGTTGAGGGACATCTGGGTTCTTTTCAGCTTCTGGGTATTATAAATAAGGCTGCTATGAACATAGTGAAGCATGTGTCCTTATTACCAGTTGGAACATCTTCTGGATATATGCCCAGGAGAGGTATTGCTGGCTCTTCCGGTACACAATGGAGTACTACTCAGCTATTAAAAAGAATGAATTTATGAAATTCTTGGGCAAATGGATGTATATGGAGGATATCATCCTGAGTGAGGTAACCCAACCACAAAAGAACTCACTTGATATGCACTCACTGATAAGTGGATATTAGCCCAGAAACTAAGATTACCTAAGATACAATTTGCAAAACACAAGAAAAAGGAAGACCAACGTGTGGATACTTCATTCCTCCTTAGAATAGGGAACAAAATACCTATGGAAGGAATTACAGAGACAAACTGTGGAACTAAGACAAAAGGATGGACCATTCAGAGAATACCCCACCCGGGGATCCATCCCATAATCAGCCACCAAACCCAGACACTATTGCATATGCCAGCAAGATTTCGCTGAAAGGACCCTGATATAGCTGTCTCCTGTGAGGCTATGCCAGTGCCTGGCAAATACAGAAGTGGAAACTCACAGTCATCTATTGGATGGAACGCAGGGCCCCAAATGGAGGAGCTAGAGAAAGTACCCAAGGAGCTAAAGGGGTCTACAACCCAATAGGTTGAACAACGATATGAACTAACAAGTACCCCCAGAGCTCATGTCTCTCGCTGCATAGGTATCAGAATATGACCTAGTTGGCCATCATTGGGAGGAGAGGCCCCTTGGTCTTGCAAACTTTATATGTCCCAGTACAGGGGAATACCATGGCCAAAAAGCAGGAGTGGGTAGGTTGGGGAGAAGTGTTGTGGGAGGGTACAGGGAACTTTGGGATAGCATTTGAAATGTAAATAAAGGTATTTTATATTATTTGTGACTATTGAGAAGGACGTTGTTTCCCTAATTTCTTTCTCAGCCTGTTTATCCTTTGTGTACAGAAAGGTCATTGATTTGTTTGAGTTAATTTTATATCCAGCTACTTCACTGAAGCTGTTTATCAGGCTTAGGAGTTCTCTGGTGGAATTTTTAGGGTCACTTATATATATACTATCATAGCATCTGCAAAAAGTGATATTTTGACTTCTTCCTTTCCAATTTGTATCCCCTTGATCTCCTTTTGTTGTCTAATTGCTCTGGCTAGGACTTCAAGTACAATGTTGAATAGGTAGGGAGAGAGTGGACAGCTTGTCTAGTCCCTGATTTTAGTGGGATTGTTTCCAGCTTCTCACCAGTTACTTTGATGTTGGCTACTGGTTTGCTATAGATTGCTTTTATCATGTTTAGGTATGGGCCTTGAATTCCTGATCTTTCCAAGACTTTTATCATGAATGGGTGTTGTATTTTGTCAAATGCTTTCTCCGCATCTAATGAGATGATCATGTTGTTTTTTTTTTCTTTGAGTTTGTTTATATACTGGATATTGTTGATGGATGTCCATATATTGAACCATCCCTGCATCCCTGGGATGAAACCTACTTGGTCAGGATGGATGATTGTTGGCGTGACTCTAATTAAGGAAGTGAAAGATCTGTATGATAAGAATTTCATGTCTCTGAAAAAAGAAATTAAAGAAGATCTCAGAAGATGGAAAGATCTCCCATACTCATGGATTGGCAGGATCAATATAGTAAAAATGGCTATCTTGGCAAAAGCAATCTACAGATTCAATGCAATCCCCATCAAAATTCCAACTCAATTCTTCAACGAATTAGAAAGAACAATCGGCAAATTCATCTGGAATAACAAAAAACCTATGATTGCAAAAACTATTCTCAAGGATAAAAGAACCTCTGGTGGAATCACCATGCCTGACCTAAAGCTGTACCACAGAGCAATTGTGATAAAAACTGCATGGTACTGGTATAGTGACAGACAAGTAGAACAATGGAACAGAATTGAAGACCCAGAGATGAACCCACACACCTATGGTCATTTGATCTTTGACAAGGGAGCTAAAACCATCCAGTGGAAAAAAAGACAGCATTTTCAACAAATGGTGCTGGCACAACTGGTTGTTATCATGTAGAAGAATGCAAATTGAACCATTCCTATCTCCTTGTACTAAGGTCAAATCTAAGTGGATTAAGGAACTCCACATAAAATCAGTGACACTGAAACTTATAGAGGAGAAAGTAGGGAAAAGCCTTGAAGATATGGGTACAGGGGAAAAATTCCTGAATAGAACAGCAATGGCTTGTGCTGTAAGATGTAGAATCGATAAATGGGACCTCACAGAGTTGCAAAGCTTCTGCAAGGCAAAAGACACCGTCAATAAGACAAAAAGGCCACCAACAGATTGGGAAAGGATCTTTACCTATCCTAAATCAGATAGGGGACTCATATCCAATATATATAAAGAACTCAAGAAGGTAGACTCCAGGAAATCAAATAACCCCATTAAAAAATGGGGCTCAGAGCTGAACAAAGAATTCTCACCTGAGGAATACGGAATGGCAGAGAAGCACCTGAAAATATGTTCAACATCCTTAATCATCAGGGAAATGCAAATCAAAACAACCCTGAGTTTCCACCTCACACTACTCAGAATGGCTAAGATCAAAAATTCAGGTGACATGACAGCTGATGCTGCCAAGAATGTGGAGAAAGAGGAACACTCCTCCATTGTTGGTGGGATTGCAAGCTTGTACAATCACTCTGGAAATCAGTCTGGTGGTTCCTCAGAAAATTGGACAAAGTACTACCAGAGGATCCCGAAATACCTCTCCTGGGCATATATCCAGAAGATGTTCCAACCAGTTAGAAGGACACATGTTCCACTATGTTCATAGCAACCTTATTTATAATAGCCAGAAGCTGGAAAGAACCCAGATGCCCCTCAACAGAGGATTGGATACAGAAAATGTAGTACATTTACACAATGGAGTACTACTCAGCTATTAAAAAGAATGAATTTATGAAATTCCTAGGCAAATGGATGGACCTGGAGGACTTCATCCTGAGTGAGGTAACACAATCCCAAAGGAACTCACACAATATGTACTCACTGATAATTGGATATTAGCCCAGAAACTTAGGATACCCAAGATATAAGATACAATTTGCTAAACACATGAAACTCAAGAAGAAGGAAGACCAAAGTATGGACACTTTACCCTTTCTTAGAATTGGGAACAAAACACCCATGGAAGGAGTTACAGAGACAAAGTTTGGAGCTGTGACAAAAGGATGGACCATCTAGAGACTGCCATATCCAGGGTTCCATCCCATAATCACCTTCCAAATGCTGACACCATTGCATACACTAGCAAGATTTTGCTGAAAGGACCCAGATATAGCTGTCTCATGTGAGACTATGCCGGTGCCTAGCGAACACAGAAGTGGATGCTCACAGTCAGCTATTGGATGGATCACAGGGCCCCAGATGGAGGAGCTAGAGAAAGTACCCAAGGAGCTAAAGGGATCTGCAACCCTATAGGTGGAACAACATTATGAACTAATCAGTACCCTGGAGCTCTTGACTCTAGCTGCATATGTATCAAAGATGGCCTAGTCGGCCATCACTGAAAAGAGAGGCCCATTGGACTTGTGAACTTTATATGCCCCAATTTGACAGGGGAAAGCCAGGGCCAAAAAGTGGGAGTGGGTTGGTAGGTGAGTGGGTGGGTGGGTATGGGGGACTTTTGGGATAGCATTGGAAATGTAAATGAGGAAAATACCTAATAAAAATAATAAAAAAAGAAATGTAAATAAAGAAAATATCTAGTAAAAAAAGAAAAGAAAAAAAACTACAAATATAGGTTTACAAGCACCAATACATTGATTTTGTTGTATTTTGGTGTAGGACATCCGTTATCATTGAATCTATACTTAAAAAAGTTCAAAGACAATTATACACTTTGGAATTCTGTAGCAATCCTAGTATTAAAACTCTGGGGCAGGAGGAACAGAAGAAAACAAAGAAAAAAAAACAAAAGAAAAAAATTACTTATACTATTTTCGATTTTATTTTGCCCCTTCACAATGCCCAATGTATTCATAGTAATTCTAAGAAAAGTATAAGATATAATACATTTTATTATGGAAAGTCAGAAAAATTGAGTTGGTCTTAGGAAAAAAACATAATCCTTTCAAAAATGAACTTGTTCATATTAAATATATGCAATGTAATGTTTGCCGAATTTTCTTTTCTTTGGGTGGCAAGTACTAAATCAACTTAAATATTGCACTCTACCTATATTTATATCATCAAAGAGCAACGTTATGGTTTCTCATTTCAGCCTATTTTCCTATTTTTCATTTATGGGGTTGGTTACCATTATCGTGCTGATGTAATTAATAAGAAAAGAGAAACTCTTCTGGAGCCTTCAATCATTTAAGGGCTATTCAGTCTTATTACATCCTTGACAGAAGAAAATAAAATCTATGATGAAAATGAGAATTACACCCTCATCTAAACTAATTTAACTATGGTATTTAAATATCACTGATCACCTCATTAGCCCTCCCTGACAGGTTCTTCTCAGCACATAGATGATGGACTCAGCTTTATAGTATTCTGCCTAACTATTCAGACACTGCTGACAGAAAGAAAGATGTGGGAGATTCTTTCTGAGGTGTCTTGTATGACCTGCATATTAACCCTGGCTACTTTCATGTTCTCTGAAAGGATTCTTCCCTTCAATCTGTGCTGCCACGGTCTCTCGTTGTTTTCATCTTCAGTTTTAATCACTGCTCAAATTCTCCCTAACCTGGTTATCAACAAGCAGCAATGTCAGGAAAAGACTCATACAAGCATGTGTTACTTTGTGGTCTGTGCATGTATTCTTCTAAGCATGCTTAGAGGGGATGATTTAAGGAATTGCTTGAAAGCGTGGAAAGGTTCCTTTTCCAGTGTTCAAGAGATCGTAGGGATCCAGATTAATTGATTCTGTTGGTCCTCCTCAAGATTGCTCTTCTCCTGAGCTTCTTTCAGACTTCCCTAATTCAACAACAGGGGTCAGCTGCTTCTGTCCATTGGTTGGGTGCAAATATCTGCATCTGACTCTTTTAGCTGCTTGATGGGTCTTTTGGAGGGTAGTCATGATAGATCCCTTTTAACAGATAGCATACACCAGCTGATATGAGGCCCCCAACACACATAGAGTAGAGGACTTCCAGGTCTGTGTTCATTGAGAGATGATGCACCTAACCCTCAAGAGACTGGAGGCCTCAGACAGTTTAGAAGTCAGGTGAGGCTGGGGCTAGGGTCATCCACATGGAGTCAGGGTTGTGTGGGGAGGAGGTGCTGGATGTGCAGCAATTGGATGGTAGAAAGGGTTGGGGAATGGGATATGAAGTGTAAAAAATAAATTAAAAATAAAATAAAATTAAAAAATAAATAAATAGCCAGGCATGGTGGCTCACACCTTTAATCCCAGCACTCAGGAGGCAGAGGCAGGCAGATTTCTGAGTTCCAGGCCAGCCTGGTCTACAAAGTGAGTTCCAGGACAGCCAAGGCTATACAGAGAAACCCTGTCTCAAAAAAACAAAACAAAACAAAACAAAACAAAACAAAACAAAAACAAAAAATGAATGAATAAATAAATAAATAAATAAATAAATAAATAAAAAAGGGAAAAAAGGAAAAGGTTCCTTTTCCCTTAAAAGAGTGACACTCCACCTTATTCTACCTAGATGACATTTTATAAGTCAAACAAACAGTTCTCTTCATTTAAAGATTCCTGACAAATATGCATTTTTTGTGACTTTCTTGGGTATCCTTTCAAGACAATTGTGTTTTGCTGCACATTCTGTCCTATATGTGACAGCATGTCTTTTGCTGCATTGAATTGACCTTGTTTAAAAAATCATTAGAGTTTTATAAAGACAAGGTCTAATCACCATGTTAGATAATGTCTACATTGTCCATTTTCTCACAGTAACTATGATATTGAGATTAGAGATTATACAAAAAATAATACAAAGTAAAATTGTACATAATATAAAACAGCTTTCATGTTATTCTCTTTGTGGGGACCTTGGACCAGCTCATTACGGTGTTGCTCTTCTTTCATGCACTTATGTAACAGAGTGCATCCATGGTCGGTGGTTTTGAACATGTAATAACATGCTACCCAACACTGTTTGAAACTGAAGTATTTTGTCAGTAAATTTACTGTCTTAAGGAAAAATAACACTAATAACACTTTTCTTTCTTGTATAGAGGAGAGGAGTGGATGTGCTTCTCCTTTCTGAACAGTGACCTTAAAATCAGAGCTTGCTGTGACACACGATTGATATAGCGCTGAAGCCTTGGACTGACTCTCTCTACTTTCAGATCTGTCAAATTCCATCACCCTTACATGTTTGTAGGCTTTACACATAAACATATGAAAAGCAAAAAGCAAGTTACCGCGGCACAACATGATAAGCCCAGCACTTAGGAGGCCGAGGCAGCAGAATTGCAAGTTCAAAATCAGTGTTAACTACATAGTGATATTCTGCCTCAAAAACAAGCTCTAACAAACAAACAGTTTTAAATATTGTCCCTATGGCTTCCCATACAGTAGTTTCATTATAAAGTATATCTCACCATACTATCTATTTTTTTTTCTTTTCTCACTGTCTTTTGAGGCATAAATACAGGCTGACTAACTTCATTGGCTTTATATTCCTAAGATCTGACAAAGGCTGTACACTTAATATACAGTAAACATGGTGGAATTAAAGTAACTGGCTCAGTAATGGGTATTAAGGTGTTATTGTATTATTAAATTTCAGCATTTCCTCTACTATTAAATAATAAAGAAAAAAATCTCACAATGACATATTTTGTTCAGGGAAGGTAGCACTTTGTAGTAAACAACATTACATCACAATTTCCTGGGGAAAAGCACACCAATTCTCCAGTGTAAAATTGTCAACCCTGAAAATGTACATACATGTAACATTATTGTTGCAGGACATTTGATCATACGGTGAACCCTAAGATTGTGTTATTTACTGGAAAAATGTTTTTATTTGTGTGGTTCAGCCTTAGCATACACCTTCCAAGAGCTTTCTGTTTATTGTAAATAGGATTAAATAAAGTCAGCCATAGGTCAAGAGGCAGAGCAAGCATCCAGTTGACAGGGAGTGAACATATGATTATTAAGAAAAATACATAGAGTAATAGGGACTCAGGTGAATGGACAGATACAGAGGAAGTAGAAGCTGGGACATTCAATTTGAAGGAGGTGTTTGAGAAGACATGTGAGAGGGGAATTCCTTCTGGGTCCTCAACTGAAAAGGAAGGGCAGCTGGGTGCTTTCTCTGCCTTTCTGTGCTAGCAAGTTCACCCCAGCATCTGACCCCAGCATCTGACTCCTGAGTCTTCATTGACAAAATCAACAGTTGAAATTTTGTTAAAAAAAAAACATATGGATGGGTCAGGTTATGTGTAGGAATATACATATTTTTTCCTTAAATATATGGACTATAGGATAGAATTTGGAGGGAGAAAAGGGATGTGACAAATGTAATCCCACAGATTTTATAAAAGTTAAAAGAAAAAAAGTCTTACTGTATCTTTACAAGAAGACAGTTTTAAACAGTTTTTAATGTTTATAGAGGGAATGTTAGTGCTATTAAAAGAGCAAACCACCACAAGTCCCACCCCAGTGATTTACACATCTGTTTATGTGATAGTCTTGCAACTTACAGAGTCTGTTTACCTGAAAGCTAATCATAGCTGCTGAGATGGAGGTTGTGAAATGAACTTCAGAGCTTTCTTGAAATTCATAGCTGTATAATAGCAAGACTGAGTAAAGAGAAACATTTCTTACTCTGCCTCCCACATTTTACATCCTTTGATCAATGATCTTAGGCTTCAGGTGCAGACAGTATTTGGAGTTTCAACGGAACAGCTTGCTCTGCAGTCTTTGGTCCTCTCAGTTTCTCTATGTGATGTGAAATTCACACATGTGCCTTTCCTGGTTTGGGTCCTTTCTTTCAAGTCCTCTGATCAGTACACATAAGTAGATATCAAGGGTTGGAGGAAGTAATAGGAGATGCACTGCACAGAGTCTTCAGAAGGGCTGTTTTCCCCAGACAGGGGCCAATAGTAAAGACTGAGAATTGCAGAACTCTGCATGGATGACTCTTTAGAGGACAATGGAGAGAGTGCCTATATATGTTTCCCAAGTGAGAACCCATCCAGATGGCAAGCATGAAAGTTTGCTCTTCCTCCTCAAAACCCTGAGTTTCCTTCAGAGGAGAATTACACTTCTTAGAATGAGAACTATCAATAATTAGAGTTACATGGACGTTTTAGAATTAAATTTGTACAAGGAATTTATGTGTCGATATATATGTTATATGAATGCATTATTTCAATGTCATAGTTTGAAGAAGAAATGCACATTTTCTACTATGAGCAAAGTTTGAACATTAAAAAGAACCCCTGTACTAGAATAAAATATGGACTCTTTTAACTAGAAGCAGTAACTTAGAACTCTAAAGATGTCAACACAGGCCCAGGTATAGCACAGATTAGAACAGATGACACGACATAGCAGTGATCCACACTGCAGAAATCTACTTGGCACTTATCTCTATTAATGAAAATTGCTGATCAGTGCTCATACTTGCAATTTGTATGTAGCAAATTATATTCATAGTCAGGACGTGACTACCTCTGTTTAGTCATTTTGAAATTGAATTGGTTTTAATCCATTTGCTTAGAAAATTAAGATGAAAACAAATGAAAATTTCAAATGTACATGAAAAATGATCATGCATATAATTTCATGAATTGAATTAGAATCAACAATCAAAAGAACAAACTATATTTATATGGTACAGAAAGAAGATTAAGTTTAGGCTAACATAGATGAGTCTAATATATTATTTCATTTGTACTAAATTATGAGCAAAAGAATAGACAGTGATACAGTGGTAAAAATAAAGATAACAGTTATTAGGAGTGAGAGGTGACTAATAAAACCTATAAAACCTGTGACAGGGGTCTATGTTACCATAGTGATGGTTTCTTTTATCTGGATTCCAGTTAAATTGTTGCCATAACTTTGAAAATATGTATCATGTAATTGAGTTTTATGTATCTCTTTAGTTATTGTTTGGGGGAATCCTGATGCCCTTTCTCTGAAGGCATGACAGTTCTGGAACTCACTATGTAGACTAGACTGTCCTCAGACTCACAGAAACCCTCCTGACTCTGCCTTCTGAGTGCTGGAATTTAAAGTTCAAAACAAACAAACAAATAAACTAAGAAACAAGTCACTAGTATAGAAACAGGTGGGAAGACACTTTCTTTCATCAAGTGCGTCATTTATTATTGTAGTTCAAAACACTCCTTTAAACCGGGATGGAAATGGAAAGGAGCCTGAGGAAAAGAAGGTCCAGTGACAGGCCCAAAGTGGGATCCATCTCAAGGGGAGGTCCCAAGGCCTGACACTATTACTTAGGCTATGGAGAGCTCACAAAAAGAAATCTATCATGACTGCCCTCCGAAAGCCCCAACAATCAGCTGAAAGAACCAGATGCAGATATTTGCACCCAACCAATGGACAAAAGTAGCTCACCCCTGCTGTTGAATTAGGGAAGGCTGAAAGAAGCAGAGGAGAAGGGCGATCATGCAGGAGGACCGTCAGTCTCAATCAATCTGGACCCCCGAGATCTCCCACACACTGGACCACCAAACAGTCAGTATACACCACCTGGTATGAGGCCTCCAATACACATATAGTAGAGGACTGCCAGGTTTGTGTTCATTCAGAGATGATGCACCTAACCCTCAAGAGACTGAAGGCCCAGGGAGTTTAGAGGTCAGGTGGGCAGGGGGAACTTCCATGTAGAGACTGGGGGGTGTGGGGGTAGGATATGGAGCAGTTGGAGGGTGGATGGGGGTGCACAGAGTAGAATATCTAGTGTAAAAAAGAAATTAAAAATAAGATAAAATTACAAAAAACAAAAAACAAAATTCTCTAATCCTAAGTATACTGAAACATCGCACATGCTGCTTTGGCTCACCTTGTCCTCCCAGCTCGAATCATCTTCCTTTACTTTGCCCAACAGAAAACCTACTCAATTGAAAGAGCTTACTACTCCATTGTGTAGATGTACCACATTTTCTGTATCCATTGCTCTGTTGCGGGGAATCTGGGTTCTTTCCAGCTTCTGGCTATTATAAATAAGGCTGCTATGAACATAGTGGAGCATGTGTCCTTCTTACCAGTTGGGGCACCTTCTGGATATATGCCCAGGAGGTATTGCAGGATCCTCCGGTAGTACTATGTCCAATTTTCTGAGGAACCGCCAGACTGATTTCCAGAGTGGTTGTACAAGCCTGCAATCCCACCAACAATGGAGGAGTGTTCCTCTTTCTCCACATCCACGCCAGCATCTGCTGTCGGATGGATCACAGGGCTCCCAATGGAGGAGCTAGAGAAAGTACCCAAGGAGCTAAAGGGATCTGCAACCCTATAGGTGGAACAACATTATGATCTAACCAGTACCCCGGAGCTCTTGACTCCAGCTGCATATGTGTCAAAAGATGGCCTAGTCGGCCATCACTGGAAAGAGAGGCCCATTGGACTTGCAAACTTTATATGCCCCAGTACAGGGGAACGCCAGGGCCAAAAAGGGGGAGTGGGTGGGTAGGGGAGTGGGGGTGGGTGGGTATGGGGAACTTTTGGTATAGCATTGGAAATGTAAATGAGCTAAATACCTAATAAAAAATGGAAAGAAAAAAAAAAAAAAAGAAAGAGCTTACTACACTGTCGTTCGGGACTAAAGACCTCCTAAATCTCTGTGAACATCTCTACATATTCCTACATATCTCTACATAGCTTCATGTACCTGCCCCTTATAGTCTATGTGTTTGTTTAACCTTTTTCTTTTCTCTAAACTTCAAGGTTTCTTGAATCAGTGGCTGTTATCTTTCTAATTCTACAGAAAGACTTAGAATAGTGCCTGCCCTTCAACAGGAGCGATAATCTTTGTCAATATTTGTAGGACCAAGTTGACATTCATACTAATTTTAGCTATAATATCTTTATAACTCATATCAGTGTTAGGATCTACATTAAATTTAGGTCATCTTTGCAACTCCTCAGAAGGTCGTGTTCTTTATCACACTTTATCACAGTGTCAGGGAAAAATGAGTGGTTAGCGTGTCAGTCTTCAAGAACAGAAGGGTTGCTTCTGCTCTGTTTTGTTTTTATTGTTCCTGTTTGTTTTTCTGTCTTTTGGTGGATTATTTTTTGTTTTGTTTTGAATGCAAATGGATGTCCCAAGGAGGTTAAATTGAATTTTGAGTGATTCTCATTCTTCCTCACGCCCACGACTCCTTCATTTATCTCTTCTCTCTCCTCCCTCTGCCTCCCTCTTCTCATTCTCTCTCATTCTTCTCACTCTCCTCTAATTATTATGTTGCTGTTTTTTGGTTTTTGTTTTTGTTTTTTTGGTCTGGTCCTGGGAAGAAAAAAACATCAGAAGCTAGTAATAAGATTAAAAGGTAAAATGAGGAGGTGCTTCTTGTATTGCACAGGTCTGAGGAAGCTGTAATGCAGTTTCCAAATAGAAACAGGGGTTTCACTGACCACAACTCCTCACTTCAAATTAGAGGGCAGGCTGTCTCTCCTTCAGGGAGTCATACCTAATTTATCCCCTCCTCCTTTCCTCCCTCTTTGCCTCCCTCCCTCCCTCCCTTCCTCACACCTACCCTGGTTCCATCCTTTCCTTCCTTCCTCCTTCCCTCCCCCTTCCTCTTCCCCCAGTCCTCCTCCTTCTCTTTCTCCTCCTCTTCTTCAATTAAAGTCCCTCTTCTCTGTAGTCACTTAAATCAAGAAAGTTTTTCATATTTTCCCACCTGCTACCTGTTTTCCACATTATTTTGCTTGAAAAAAATAAATCAACTAGAAACAAATCTTAAGAAGAAACTTCAAATTGCAGCAGTTTTAAGAGAATGTTTTCTTCCTGGCTGTAAGGATGTTTGCTTTTGCAAACATTGAAGCTATACTATTTTTCTCATACAAGTCTTATTCATTGTTTATGGCAATATTGCTTATGGCTCAAAAATAACTCTCTTCAAAGAAATCTAAGTAAAAAGAAAAGATCAACCAAAACAAAACATAGTTATCCTCTGTCCCACTCATAGATTGAAGCTGCATTAATTAAATATGCTTTTTTGTGGTTACAAATCTTCCTGTGCCATGCTGGATGTAAAATAAATAAATAAATAAATGGCCTTTTCTTTGTATTACTCCCACAGATTCTTTAAGACTTCCGCTTGTGCCTTAGAGAAGCCTCATGGAAAAATACTTCAAAATGCCATTTATTGAAGATTGAAGCTAGTATTGAGAAAAATACATCAATGGTCTTGGAAAACAAAATAAAACAAAACAAAAAATAACCTTTTAAAAGAAATCTAACATACCTAACTAGATACATACACACACACACACACACACACACACACACACAGAGAGAGAGAGAGAGAGAGAGAGAGAGAGAGCAAAACGGTTAAGAAAAACAGGATTACATTACAGCATCAAATATTTTACTTTAAACATAAAAACATCTGTTAATCTTCTTAATAGGGTGAATATTTTACTTTATTAAGCTAATGACTTTTAAAGTAATTTGCAATTTAAACATCCCTCTATCTAGTGGCTAATTCATGGTGTAGTCTTCAGCATTAATTCTCAGTTTTATTAATAGAACATTGTTCTGTTTCAAGCAACAGACACAAAATGGTACACCATTCTCTTGAGTCCCAGTAAGAGAGAAACAGCTAGTCTAGAAAGATGTAGTTTGGGTTTAGGATCTTTCACAGTGCTCTATTTTCTTCTAGTCCCTCCATGTTCATCATGATACTCATTTTTGGAGACCAAAGAACAATAACCTGGTAAAAGAAAGAGGCTGCCTTTCCTGTTGTATAGTTCTCCAGATAGCCAAAAGGTGGTTTTATAGTTAATGTTTGTTGCTTTCATGAAGTATCACACTTGATCTAGTCAATTTCTAAAAGAAAGAGTTTCTTTGTGCTTCTGTTTCCAAATGAGTTGTCCTTAGGGGCAGAATACCTGAGATGAAACTCAGAGATAATATTTCCCTTTGCATTCAGTGAACAGAGAATGAACTGGATGTTGGGAAAGCTATAAATTTTCAAAGTCTGCCCCTCCCACCACCGACCCCAAGCCATACTTCCTCTTGTGAGGCTCCACATCCTGAAAGTTCTATAACTTCCCCAGACAGAACCATCAAGTGGTGACCAAGTGTTCAAATCCATAAGCCTACAGTGTAGGGTACATTTCTCATTCAAAACCCCACAGTGGAGTGAATGCATCATGGGTGGGAAACTTGGGGTTAACATTCTCACAACTACATTATTTATACATAATTTCTGCTCTCCTCTCTGGCTTTCAGCCAAATGTTATTACATTTGGCATTAGGCATGTGAAATTGTCCCACAGATCACAGACCATCTGTTAATTTTTAAACCCATTTTCTTCAAGTTCTATAGTTTCAATTATTTCTACTAGTAGGCCTCTGTGATGGTTAATTTTCATTTTTGAATTAAATGGTTTGAGAATCACTACCTTTGAATTGTGTCTCTGAGGGTATTTGGGAAAGTTGGCCCTTAGTGACAATAGAATTCCATGAAGTAGGGTACTGGACTGAACACCAAGAGGGATGTGAGTGGGAAACCACTCTTCTTCTTCTTTCTGATTCCTGCACAGACACAGTGTGAGTAGTTTCCTGCTTCCTACTCACATGCCTGTCCATTGAGGATGCTCTATATTCCCTTCAACTGTAACTCCAAATAACTCCGCCCTCTCCTAGGTAGCCCTTTGTCATGTGTTGCTTCACAGCAATGATGAAGCAATAGTCTCCACAAGTTAATTATCCATATACCATGTTTACTTTTCTTTTACTATCACAACATCTAGAAGTTTTAATGGGTTTTAAAAATGTATTCTATGTCATGACTTATGTTTTTGAAGACATGAATATAATTACAATTACTATCTTAAAACCTTGTCTATACATTTTAATACTTTCACCTGCTCTGAGATGACATGTTTCATCTTCCTTCTTAGTCATGAGCTTAGTAGTTTTGTTTACATAGCAACTATCCTACACTTTATTTTACTATTTGCTTTATTTGCTTTTTCTTATTGGGTATGGTATTATGTAATTTTAGTTCCACTATTACACAGTAATGTTTCCTATAAAATGCCTGGTACTTTCTTTAGACTCTTAGATTTTATTTGCTAGCTAGGACTCAGAGGGTTTATAGAAATAGCCTTGATATCAAAGAATATGCCTAGCCTTTTTACATATTGTTATGTAAAGTTTGGTTCATATAACTGTGTTTTTATGCAAGGAAATGGAGGAACAGTGGATATGGGGGAGGTGGAATGGGAGAGAGGACTGTGGGGAGAGGAGGCAGGGGAAGTTGCAGTTGAAGTTTATTATATGAGAGAACAATTAATAAACAAAATAAAACATAAAAAGAATTTATGATGATAGGATTATGTTTAAAACATTTATTAAATATATATGTAGACAAGGAATAGGTGGTTAAATATATGTTTTATTTCATTAAAAAAATCTAGTAACATGGCTACAAACTATTTTAATAACAACTAAACAATTGAACATATATGCTAATGTGTGCCACTAAACTGAAGGATTAATGACAATAGAGGGAAATATGATACTACTTTTATGTTTTTATTTTATACTGGTTCAGTAATTCTCAAAGCATGATCTCTGAATCAACAGTATGAATATTATGAAAGAAGACATAATTATATAAATGCTAGATCCCTGATGATACAAACATTAGAGGTGAAGTGGGCTACAAGAATTAGGAACCAAATAGCATCAACTTTTTGAACCTATCTAGTCACTGGAAGGGCATCAAGGGTCACATTGGCTGGGAGGTCAGAACAATGAGCAGAATGATCTACATGATGCATAGAGAGAAGACATCCCATGTGAAGAGAAACACAGGTAGAAAGGCACTGAGCCTGTTCTTGCTTAGTTTCAGTTGCTATGATAAAATACCCTGACATAAAGCATCTTACAGAAGGATAGGCATGTTTGGCAGGATCTTAGAACTTTCCAGGTAGTCAAGAGCAGAGAAGAAAAGGATGGATTCTTCCTTGCTTGCTCATTTGCTTTTTACTCAGGTAGTTTGTACCACTTTTATATAGTCCAGAGTTCAATTCATTAAATGGTACCACTATTATGTGTTAGCTTGCCTTGCATCATTTAGCTATCAAGAAAGTTATCTACAGAAATGCCAAAAGGTCAACTCGATGATAATTCTAATTCATCAGTTAGACTCTTCTAGGTGATTTCAAACTGTGTCAAGCTGACAACGAAGACTAAACATAGCAATATGTAAGTGATATTCAAATAATTTTATTATGTAATATGTTTAGGGTTATTTATATTATTTTTATTACTGAAAAAAGGTATCTGAGAACAATGGAGTTTCACTTCCTTTTTTAAAATATTTTTTATTACGTATTTTCCTCAATTACATTTCCAATGCTATCCCAAAAGTACCCCATACCCTACCCCCCACTCCCCTACCCACCTATTCCCACTTTTTGGCCCTGGCATTCCCCTGTACTGGGGCATATAAAGTTTGTGTGTCCAATGGGCCTCTCTTTCCAATGATGGCTGACTAGGCCATCTTTTGATACATATGCAGCTAGAGTCAAGAGCTCCTGGGTACTGGTTAGTTCATAATGTTGTTGCACTGGTTGCAGATCTCTTTAGCTCCTTGGATATTTTCTCTAGCTCCTCCATTGGGGGCCCTGTTATCTATCCAATAGCTGACTATGAGCATCCACTTGTTTGTTTGCTAGGCCCCGGCCTAGTCTCACAAGGGACAACTATATGAAACTGCAAAGCTTCTGCAAGGCAAAAGACACCGTCAATAAGACAAAAAGGCCACCAACAGATTGAGAAAGGATCATTACCTATCCTAAATCAGATAGGGGAGTAATATCCAATATATATAAAGAAGTCAAGAAGGTGGACTCCAGAAAATCAAATAATCCCATTAAAATATGGGGCTCAGAGCTAAACAAAGAATTCTCACCTGAGGAATACCAAATGGTTGAGAAGCAACTGAAAAAATGTTCAGCATTCTTAATCATCAGAGAAATGCAAATCAAAACAACCCTGAGATTCCATCTCACACCAGTCAGAATGGCTAATTTCAAAAATTCAGGTGACAGAAGATGCTGGCGAGGATGTTGAGAAAGAGGAACACTCCTCATTGTTGGTGGGATTGCAAGCTTGTACAACCACTCTGGAAATCAGTCTGGCGGTTCCTCAGAAAATTGGACATAGTACTACCGGAGGATCCTGCAATACCTCTCCTGGGCATATATCCAGAAGATGTCCCAACCGGTAAGAAGGACACATGCTCTACTATGTTCATAGCAGCCTTATTTATAATAGCCGAAAGCTAGAAAGAACCCAGATGCCCCTCAAAAGAGGAATGGATACAAAAAAATGTGGTACATTTACACAATGAAGTACTACCCAGCTATTAAAAGGAATGAATTTATGAAATTCCTAGGCAAATGTTTGGACCTGGAGGGCATCATCCTGAGTGAGGTAACACAATCACAAAAGAACTCAAATGAAATGTACTCACTGATAAGTGGATATTAGCCCAGAAACTTAGTATACCCTAGATATAGGATACAATTTGCAAAACACATGAAACTGAAGAAGAACGAAGACCAAAGTGTAGACACGTTGCCCCTTCTTAGAATTGGAAACAATCCCCCATGGAAGGAGTTACAGAGACAAAGTTTGGAGCTGAGACAAAAGGATGGACTATCTGGAGTTCCACTTCCAAGCCACAAAAATCAATGAAATTCCATTTGTTCCTAGAGACTTCATCAGACACAAAACAGAAAAAACCCACAAAACCAAACCAACCAACCAACCAACCAAAAACAACCCAAAATCCCCAAATCAACACTTCAATGATGTAAATTTTTTCTTTTCCTTTTTTTATTATTATTTTTCTTAGGTATTTTCTTCATTTACATTTCCAATGCTATCCAAAAGTCCCCCATACCCTCCCTCCCCAACTTCCCTACCCACACACTGCCAATTCTTGGCCCTGGCATTCCCCTGTAATGAGGCATATAAAGTTTGCAAGACCAATGGGTCTCTTTTTCCACTGATGACCAACTAGGCCATCTTCTGATACATATGCAGCTAGAGACACAAGCTCTGGGGGGTACTGGTTAGTTCATATTGTTGTTCCATCTATAAGGTTACAGAAAGCTTTAGCTCCTTGGGTACTTTCTCTAGCTCCTCCATTGAGGGCCCTGTGTTCCATCTAATGGCTGACTGTGACCATCCATGTCTGTGTTCGCTAGGGCCCGGCATAGCCTCACAAGAGACAGTTATATCAGGGTTCTTTCAGCAAAATCATGCTAGTGTATGCAATGGTGTCAGCGTTTGAAGGCTGATTATGAGATGGATCCCCGGGTATGGCAGTCTCTAGATGGTCCATCCTTTCATCTAAGCTCTAAACTTTATCTCTGTAACTCCTTCCATGGGTGTTTTGTTCCCAATTCTAAGAAGGGGCACAGTGTCTACACTTTGGTCTTCATTCTTGAGTTTCATGCGTTTAGCAAATTGTATCTTATATCTTGGGTATCCTAAGTTTTGGGCTAATATCCACTTATAAGTGAGTACAATTTTATGAGGTCCCATTTGTAGATTCTCGTTCTTACAGCACAAGTATGTTCTATTTGGGAAATTTTCCCCTGTGCCCATGTCTTCGAGGATTTTCCCTACTTTCTCCTCTATAAGTTTCACTGTCTCTGGTTTTAAGTGGAGTTCCTTGATCAACTTAGATTCGACCTTAGTACAAGGTTATAGGAATGCATCAATTCACATTCTTCTACATGATAACTGCCAGTTGTGCCAGCACCATTTGTTGAAAATGCTGTCTTTTTTTCCACTGGATGGTTTTAGCTCCCTTGTCAAAGATCAAGTGACCATAGGTGTGTGGGCATTTCTGGATTTTTAATTCAATTCCATTGGTCTACCTGTCTGTTGCTATACAGTACCATGCAGTTTTTATAACAATTGCTCTTTAGTACAGCTTTAGTTCAGGCATGATGATTCCACCAGCAGATTTTTTATCATTGAGAAGTTTTTGCTATCCTAGATTTTTTGTTATTCCAGATGAATTTGCAGATTGCCCTTTCTAATATGTTGAAGAATTGAGTTGGAATTTTGATGGGGATTGCATTGAATCTGTAGGTTGCTTTTGGCGAGATAGCCATTTTTACTATATTGATCCTGCCGATCCATGAGCATGGGAGATCTTTCCATCTTCTGACATCTTCTTTCATTTCTTTCTTCAGAGACTTGAAATTCTTATCATACAGATCTTTCACTTCCTTAGTTAGAGTCACACCAAGGTATTTTATATTATTTGTGACTATTGAGAAGGGTGTTGTTTCCTTAAATTCTTTTTCAGCCTGTTTATCATTTGTGTAGAAAAAGGCCATTGACTTGTTGGAGTTAATTTTATATCCAGCTACTTCATTGAAACTATTTATCAGGCTTAGGAGTTCTCTAGTGGAATTTTTAGGGTCACTCATATATACTATCATATCATCTGCAAAAAGTGATATTTTGACTTCTTCCTTTCCAATTTGTATCCCCTTGATCTCGTTTTGTTTTTGAATTGCTCTGGCTAGGACTTCCAGTACTATGTTGAATAAGTAGGGAGAAAGTGGGCAGCCTTTTCTAGTCCCTGATTTTAGTGGGATTGCTTCCAGCTTCTCACCATTTAGTTTGATGTTGGCTACTGGTTTGCTGTAGATTGCTTTTATCATGTTTAGGTATGTGCCTTGAATTCCTAATCTTGCCAAGACTTTTATCATAAATGGGTGTTTTATTTTGTCAAATGCTCTCTCCACATCTAATGAGATGATTATGTGGATTTTGTGTGAGTTTGTTTATATAATGGATTACGTTGATGGATTTCTGTATATTAAACCATCCCTGCATTCCTGGAATGAAACCTTCTTGGTCAAGATGGATGATTGTTTTGATCTGTTCTTGGATTCGGTTAGCCAGAATTTTATTGAGTATTTTTGCATCGATATTCATAAGGGAAATTGGTCTGAAGTTCTCTATCTTTGTTGGATCTTTCTGTGTTATAGGTATCAGAGTAATTGTGGCTTCATAGAATGAATTGGGTAGAGTACCTTCTGATTCTATTTTGTAGAACAGTTTGTGAAGAACTGGAATTAGATCTTCTTTGAATGTCTGATAGAACTCTGCACTAAACCCATCTGGTCCTGGCCTTTTTTTGGTTGGGAGACTATTAATGACTGCTTCTATTTCTTAAGCAGATATGGGACTGTTTAGATTGTTAACTTGATCCTGATTTAACTTTGGTACCTGCTATCTGTCTAGAAATTTGCCCAATTCATCCAGGTTTTCCAGTTTTGTTGAGTATAGCCTTTTGTAGAAGGATCTGATAGTGTTTTGGATTTCTTCAGGATCTGTTGTTATGTCTCCCTTTTCATTTCTGATTTTGTTAATTAGGATACTGTCCCTTTGTCCTCTAGTGATTCTGGCTAGAGGTATATCTATGTTGTTGATTTTCTCAAAGAACCAGCTCCTCCTTTGGTTGATTCTTTGAATAGTTCTTATTTCCACTTGGTTGATTTTGCCCCTGAGTTTGATTATTTCCTGCTGTCTACTCCTCTTGGGTGAATTTGCTTCCTTTTATTCTAGAGCTTTTAGGTGTGTTCTCAAGCTGCTTGTGTGTTCTCTCTCTAGTTTCTTTTTGGAGGCACTCAGAGCTATGAGTTTCCCTCTTTGCAATGCTTTCATTGTGTCCCATAGTTTTGGGTATGTTGTGGCTTCATTTTCATTAAACTCTAAAAAGTCTTTAATTTCTTTCTTTATTCCTTCCGTGACCAAGGTATCATTGAGAAGATTGTTGTTCAGTTTCCACATGAATGTTGGCTTTCTATTATTTATGTTGTTATTGAAGATCAGCCTTAGTCCATGGTGATCTGATAGGATGCATGGGATAATTTCAATATTTTTGTATCTGTTGAGGACTGTCTTGTGACCAATTATATGGTCCACTTTGGACCATGAGGTATATCCTTTTGTTTTAGGATAAAATGTTCTGTAGATATCAGTTAAATCCTTTGTTTCATAACTTCTGTTAGTTTCACTGTGTCCCTGTTTAGTTTCTGTTTCCATGATCTGTCCATTGATGAAAGTGGTGTGTTGAAGTCTCCCACTATTATTGTGTGAGGTGCAATGTGTGCTTTGAGCTCTACTAAAGTTTCTTTAATAAATGTGGCTGCCCTTGCATTGGAGCATAGATATTCATAATTGAGAGTTCTTTTTGGAAGATTTTACCTTTGAATAATATGAAGTGCCCTCCCCCTTGTCTTTTTTGATAACTTTGGGTTGGAAGTTGTTTTTATTAGATATTTGAATTGCTACTCCAGCTTGTTTCTTCAGACCATTTGCTTGGAAAATTGTTTTCCAGTCTTTCATTCTGAGGTAGTGTCTGTCTTTTTCCCTGAGATGGGTTTTCTGTAAGTAGCAAAATGTTGGGTCCTGTTTGTGTAGCCAGTCTGCTTGTCTATGTCTTTTTATTGGGATGTCTTTTTATTGGGAATTGAGTCCATTTATATTGAGAGATATTAAGGAAAAGTAATTGTTGTTCCTATTATTTTTGTTTTTAGAGTTGGCATTCTGTTCTTGTGGCTGTCTTCTTTTAGGTTTGTTGAGGGATTACATTCTTTCTTTTTCTAGGATGTGGTTTCTGACCTTGTATTGTTTTTTTTGTTTTTTTTTTCTGTTATTAGTCTTTGAAGGGCTGGATTCGTGTGGAAAGATAATGTGTGAATTTGGTTTTGTCATGGAATACTTTGGTTTCTTCATCTTTGTTAATTGAAAGTTTGACTGGGTATAGTATCCTGGGCTGGCATTTGTGTTCTCTCAGTGTCTGTATAACATCTGTTCAGGATTTTCTGGCTTTTATAGTCTCTGGTAAAAATCTGGTGTAATTCTCATAGGCCTGCCTTTATATGTTACTTGACATTTCTCCCTTACTGCTTTTAATATTCTATCTTTATTTAGTGCGTTTGTTGTTCTGATTATTATGTGTCAGGAGGAATTTCTTTTCTGGTCCAGTCTATTTGGAGTTCTGTAGGCTTCTTATATGTTCATGGGCTTCTCTTTCTTTAGGTTTGGGAAGTTTTCTTCTATAATTTTTGTTGAAGATATTTGCTGGCCCTTTAAGTTGAAAATCTTCATTCTCATCTACTCCTATTATCCGTACGTTTGGTCTTCTCATTGTGTCCTGGACTTCCTGGATGTTTTGACTTAGAATTTTCTTGTATTTTGCATTTTCTTTGATGGTTGTGCCGATGTTCTCTATGGAATCTTCTGCACCTGAGATTCTCTCTTCCATCTCTTGTATTCTGTTGCTGATGCTCGCATCTATGGTTCCAGATTTCTTTCCTGGGGTTTCTAACTCCAGCGTTGCCTCACTTTGGGTTTTCTTTATTGTGTCTACTTCCCTTTTTAGGTCTAGTATGATTTTGTTCTTTTCCATCACCTGCTTGGATATGTTTTCCTGTTTTGTTTTGTTTTTAAGGACTTCTACCTGTTTGTTTGTGTTTTCATGTTTTTCTTTAAGGACTTGTAACTCTTTAGCAGTGTTCTCCTGTATTTCTTTAAGTGAGTTATTAAAGTCCTTCTTGATGTCCTCTACCTCTATCATGAGATATGCTTTTAAATGTCGGTCTAGCTTTTTGGGTGTGTTAGGGTGCCCAGGACTGGCTGAGGTGGGAGTGCTGGGTTCTGATGATGGTGAGTGGCCTTAGTTTCTGTTAGTAAGATTCTTTCATTTGCCTTTTGCCATCTGGTAATCTCTGCAATTAGTTGTTATAGTTGTCTCTGGTTAGAGCTGGTTCCTCTCATGGTTCTGTTAGCCTCTATCATCGGATCTGGGAGACTAGCTCTCTCCTGAGTTTTAGTGGTTAGAGCACTGTCTGCAGGCAAGCTCTCCTCTTGTAGGGAAGGTGCACAGATATCTGGTATGTGGACCTGCCTCCTGGCAGAAGATGAAGGCCCGAAACAGGGCCTGTCCCAGAAGCTGTTAGGTTCTGTAGTCCACACTCTCACCTGCACAGACTAGTCTCAGAGGGATCTGGGAGCCAAGATGGCTCCCCTGAGTGTTCAGGCAAAGCCCTCCCGGGCGGGCCAGACACCTCTCCTCTGGCAGGGAAGGTGCCCTGATGTCTGGAGCCCAAAACGGCATCTGCCTCAGAAGCTCTGTGGCTTCTGCCTTTCCCAGAAGCTGTTAGCTTCTGTAGTCCACACTCTCACCTGCACAGACAAGTCTCGGCAGGATCCAAGAACAAAGATGGCTCTCCCGGGTGCCCAAAGATGTAAATTTTATAAATATTTTATAGTATTTAAACATGTAAATTGAATAACAGTAAGTTCCTATTACTAACTGTATCCCATGAGATTAAAGGCCAAGCAGAAATTCATTTTTTTTCTATTGTAGCTTTGTTCTAAGAGCCCAAGGAACTGGCCTGACACTGTGGAGTAAGTACAAGTGAACAAACTGAATTTGTACTATTTTCAAAGCACGTTCCCTCCCTTCAGCATTTTGAAGCGTGTCACAAGTGTACTTTGATTCATAGCTTGTGTTCTAAGGAATCTTCCTTTTAGTGTGTGTGCATTTGCATACCACAAAACATAGAGCATGATTAATTGCAGTGTTTATAGCCCTAATAAAGTGCTGTCTTGAAATAAATATGCTCTACCCATAAAGGCATTCTTAGACACTCTACTTTCTTCCTCTTAAAATGTACAAGACAGATACTACCTGTCCAAGTTCCCCATAGACAGCCTGGATCAGATACTCCAAGGGGGAGTATAATGCTGAGGCAAGGTCTTAGAGGCCAGGCATGTTAAATTGGCTGTCAAGTACAGGGATATAAGTGCAGTATTGGGAATGGAATATGAAGCCAGAGGTCTGAAGGCAAATTAAGCCAGGAAATGAGTGGGAGGTGACAAATAAAAAGAGGTCCACTCTGAGCCAGCCCAGGATGAGGTGCCCTGAACCAGACCTCTGCTGCTCCCTTCAGAACTTCATTCTGGTGACTGCTTTTCATTACATGTTTTACTAAGGGTCTAGAGAACACTGTTCCATTCTTAAAAAAAAAACAAAACTCTGGCTTAATTCAAGTAGCAAAGAACCTCCAAACAAGATTTTCAAACTACAGTGCTAGTAGGCAATCTCAGAAAGGGCTAAAGGAGCTGAAGGGGTTTGCAACCCCACAGGAAGAACAACAATATCTACCAACCAACCCTAGCTCCCCAGAACTCCCAGGGACTAAACCATTAACCAAGGAATACACATGGAGGGACCCATGGCTCCAGATGCATATGCAGCAGAGGATGGCCTTCTCATGTACCAATAGGAGTAGAGGACCTTGGTCCTGTGAAGGCTTGGTGCCCCAGTGTACATGAATGCCAGGGCAGGGAGGCAGGAGTGGATATGTGGGCTGGGGAGCAACCTCATAGAAGCAGGGGGAGAGGCTGGGGTTGGACACTGGGAAAGGAGATAACATTTAAAATGTAAATAAAGAAAATATCCAATAAAAAAAGAAATATTCCATTCTTTATTTTTCCATCTATACCTGGGCTTATGATTTCGGAAGTACTTTCATCACTTTGGTTTCTCTTGGTCTCATCTTCTCCAACATTACTTTTAAAATGTGCTGAAAAGCGTACTCTTAAATATATATATTTATAGTACAATACTTGGATGATTCTATCAGATGTCTACATGTTATGTTACTTCGTACAGGTGTCATACATATATTCAAATGGTCTATTTATTAGGATTTTATGGCTGTGAAGAGACACTGTGTCTAAGGCAACTCTATTTTTTCCTCTTATATTTTCTTTCTTTTTTATAAATTAATTAATTAATTTTTTACACTCCATTTGTTTTCCCCACTACCACCCATCAACCCTTCGACTGTTTTACATCCCATACCTCCTCCCCACCCCCTGTCTCCCACGTGGATGACTCCCCCCCCCCCCCCCTACCTGACCTCTAAACTCCCTTGGGCCTCCAGTCTCTTGAGGGTTAGGTGCATCATCTCTAAATGAACACAGACCAGGAAGTCCTCTACTGTATGTGTGTTGGGGGCCTCATATCAGCTGGTGTATGCTTCCTGGTCAGGGGTCCAGATTAATTAAGACTGCTGGTCCTCCTACAGGATTGCCCTTTTCCTCAGCTTCTTCTTTCAGCCTTCCCTAATTCAACAACAGGGTCAGCTGCTTCTATCCATTGGTTGGGTGCAAACATCTGCTTTTGACTCTTTCAGCTGCTTTGTGGGTCTTCCAGACTGCAGCCATGCTAGCTCCCTTTTTGTGAGCACTCCACAGCCTCAGTAATAGTGTCAGGCTTTGGGACCTCCCCTTGAGCTGGATCCCACTTTGAGCCTGTCACTGGACCGTCTTTTCCTCAGGCTCCTCTCCATCTCCATCCCTGTAATTCTTTCATATAGGAATAATTATGGATCAGAGTTGTGACTGTGGGATGGCAACAACATCCCTCACTTGATCTGGTATTGGGTGAGGGAATAGGACTGAAGCCCTGAGGGCTAGCATAAATAATGGAAACAGGCAACCTAGGGAGATAGAAGTTTGGTGGGACCCTTCAGAATGCACCAGAGACCTGGGAGGTGAGAGAATCTTAGGACTCAAAGGGAGGGACCTTAGACAAAATGCCCAACAATAGAGAGAGGGAACCTACAGAGCCCACTAAGACAACTCTTATAAAGGAGAGCATTTAATTAGGTCTGGCTTATACTTTCAGAGGATTTGCTCTTTATTGTCATGGTGGAAAGTATGGCGGTGTGCAGGGAGACATGGGGCTGGAGGAGGCAAGAGTTCTACAAGTATCAGAAGGGGACTGGATTCGACACTGGGTAGAGCTTGAGCACAATAGAACACTGAAGCCCATCCACCATGACATATTTCTTCACACAGGGTACATCTCCTAATATCGCCACTCCCCATGGGGCCAAACTTTGAAACACACGAGTCTTTAGGGATCACAACTATTCAAATGACAACACATGTTAAAAGTAGTTGGTGTTGAACACCTGAAGATTTTCATACCCAATAATGTAGCCTATAAAGATCTGAAATTTCAAGTTGTCCTTTTCCCAAAAATTTTTAGTAGATTCTGCTATGGCGAAACTCTTGGCAGTCTAGCAAATATCCTTGTGGGCTGCATCTGAGAACAGGGAAGAAATGAAAGTGATCTTCCTCAGCATAGATAACAGAATGGTCAATGACTTACTTATCTAGCTTTATTCTACAGTGCATAACTTCTTTCTTAATCAACAGTGCTGAGCTCTGAAGCTCAGTATAAAACCATGAACATTCTCTGACACAGCATTTCCCAAAGGCTATTTATGGAACATCTAATATATTAAAAGAAGAAGAAGAAGAAGAAGAAGAAGAAGAAGAAGAAGAAGAAGAAGAAGAAGAAGAAGAAGAAGAAGAAGAAGAAGAGAAGGAGGAGGAGGAGCAGGAGGAGGAGCAGGAGGAGGACGAAGAGGAGGAGGAAGACGAGGAGGAGGAGGACAAGGAGGACGAGGAGGACGAGGAGGACGAGGAGGACGAGGAGGAGGACGAGGAGGAGGACGAGGAGGAAGAAAGAAATGCCTTAAGTGCCATAAGCTTTTATTTCTACAGATTAAGCTCTGTCTTCTGTTTTAACATTTACATAATCAGAAATAATTTGCCGGCCAAACACTGGCACTAGGATTGCCACCAGGAATCCTTTTGTTCATGAGGAGTTAGTGATCTACAAAAGATCCAAGAAGTAGGAGATGCCATACTGGATATTTTGAGATATCAGAGGAAAATTCAAGAGCTTTTTAAGTTAAAATATTTGGACTATAATCCTTTGGATTAATACCAAAAGTTTTTATTAGTAGAGTATTAAAGAATCAACCACTTAGAATCAATGAAAAGAAAAACAAAAATGTCCCTTATTTTCCAATAAATATTCATTGATTGACTTAAACATAATAAAATATGACAGAAAAGTAGGTAATATACATCATGTTTTGATATATTACATGAAGTGAGTCTTAGATTTTTATGTGTTATATTATATATTATATTCATATTGTATATGATCCAGGTTAAAGAATGAATCCTTTGAGAAAGAATGTGAAATTGCACTTAAAAACTTCATGTATAGGAAACAATTCTCTTCAAAGGCCTAGCACGCAAAAATCTGAAAATGGTCACATACTTTTATTTTCTGTTTTCAGTGTTGAGAAAATATTTCTCAAAATAAAATCATTTTCCTATTTTAAAAAATGAGAACATTTTTCTGAGTATTAGTTTGGGTAAAGTTGGCACTAAATTTGGAAATTATGTACAAAACCTTAAGTTATATCCACTACTCCAATTTTTTCTACTGTGTGTAATGATATTTATCATTATATATTATTAGTAATCATTTAACAAATTTACAGACACTTGGAAATTTGTTCACATATACAAAGTAGAAAGTCTTAGTTTATTTTTAACATAATTTCTTACAGACACCTATAATATTCCAATGGTCATAAAGTATGCCTTTGAAGAACAGAAGCCATCTCTTACCCAATATTTAAGCAAATTGTTATGAACTTTGAAAAATTAGTCTCTTAAGAGCAACCATAGCTCTTCGTTTCATTTTTGTTAACAATACCTTGATGATGCTATGTATCTTGCCCAAGGACAGTCACATCTTGTGTATCCTCTTCTCAGTCTCTACTTTCAAGGTGGCTTCAAGGCTCCCATTTCAGCTGTGGCTGGACTTGTTATAGCTGCTTACTCACTGAGGAAATCAGATGAAAATGTTTCTGCACAGGCTCTTTCTTCCCTATCAGTGGCTCACACAATAGTCTGATACTACCACTTCTTCTAATTTGCCTGTTCAAGCAGCTGTAGTGAGAATGTGGCAGATACTGATAAAAATAACACCAGAGTGTGGAAACTACGGCATCAATGTGTTAAAATGGGGAAGTCTTGGGTGTTTATGGGTGCAGATGTGGAAAAGTTGGGCAGAGTGTTTAACATTTCAGATACTAAGATGAATAAATTTTGAGGAACTAATAATCAGCATGATAAAAATCATTAGTAAGAAAGTAGATTTGAAGTATTTCCATCACGCACAGAGAAAAATGCATGTGTAAGGGGGAAATATTAAGTCAACTATGGAAGTCAATACGCAATGTACCATTGTATCAAAATATCATATTGTATACTTTGAAAATATATAATGTTTACAAATCATACACAATGAAGGATGAAAGAAAGATCCTTGGTGAATTGGAGTGATGATGAGCTAACTTCAGCAATATGTAGGCATAATCTTACTATGTTAAAAAAGATAAACTGCTATATATTTGTGGAGATTGCTTTATATGGTGACTACACATATCCTTAATTCATATACAGTTGTAAAAATTTATTAGTACTACCCAATAAATAATCTTTCATATCATTATTTAATAAAAAAGTGTCACGTCTGCCAATTATCACCCTCCCACTGCAGTGACCCAATGGATGTGCTAATTTTTGCTTAAGTCAGTCAGTAGACCTTTAATAACTGTTTGTTAAATGGAAGTGAACTACATTTTCATAACATCCATTTATATTTTCTTGCTACATCAATTCTCTTCTCCTTCCAATAATCTTGAGGTCAATGGACTTATTTTTCTGGAGCATAATTTTGATCATAATTTTTTCCTGCTCATAAATGGTAAATGGCTCCCTCGAGTCTACAGAAATACAAATTCTTTTCTCCATTATCTGAATTCATTAAAAATCTAGCCTTACTGCACTCAGCCTTACATAGCTATGGATGTCATATCTGTGGATTCAACAAATTGCCGCCCAAAACTGTGGTATAAGAGAAAGAAACAAAACCATGTATATGAATATAAGACAAACATACTTTTCCAAACCACTATTACTTAAATAATATGTAAAATATTTACATATATTTATAGTATTTAGTATAGTATATATTATTTAGATATTATTTAAAATACACAGGAAGATGTGTCTAAGCATTAAACAAATACCACCCCATCTTATATCAGGATTTGAATAACATTAGATGTTCTTGCAACCAATCTCTCATTGAAATCACAGGAAGCCCATATTTCTGTCCAACCTAATTTACTACTGCTACTGCTACTACTGCTACTACTACTACTACTACTGCTATTACTACTACTACTACTGCTACTACTACTAATACTACTGCTGCTGCTGCGGCTACTACTGCTACTACTGCTGCTGCTACTACTACTACTACTACTACTACTACTACTACTACTACTACTACTACTACTGCTGCTGCTGCTGCTACTACTGCTACTACTACTACTGCTACTGCTGCTGCTGCTGCTGCTGCTGCTGCTGCTGCTGCTGCTACTGCTACTGCTACTGCTACTGCTACTGCTACTACTACTACTGATTTTGGTCCAAACAACTGAGACTTACATATCTAACTAATTTTAGAATCAATATTATTTTCTAAAATGGAAAGTTCTGATTCATAGTTTGTTTTTTGAAAAAGCTATATTATTCCCCAATTCCACCTATCTCTACTGAAGTCACATTAATATTCTGTTCGTAACTGTAGTGAAATCATTTACCTATAATTTTATACTAGCATTATACACTGTGGATATTGTACATTTCTGCATACAAGTCTTTTTCATTATAATCTATGATAATTCCTTTAAGGGAATTGTTTGTGGTTTTATGAAATCTAGCATAGTATAATAAACATAGGGATTTTAATGGGCATATAGAAAAGTATAAACATTTCATAAATATAGAGCTTAATGAATATTTAGGACTTTGGGCTTTATTGGATTGTTCCTACTTAATGAAGGTATGGAATAACTAGCAGCTGAGGTCTTTTCTCACGTCCCTTCAGAGAAACAAGCTCATGCCAACAATAACAACGGCTCTGATTTCTGTCGCCATATATCAGAATCATCTCTGTCTCAACTACTCACAAATGTTGCCATTCATTATGCATTCTTTTGTGTCTGGCTTCTTTTGTTCAGCATATGTTTATGAGTTATCTTATTGTTCCCCATATATCTGTTCATCCCCCTTCATGAATATAGTATTACTTTCATGGGATGATTCCATAATTTTTACCACTGAATATATAATATTTGTTATCTGCACATGACCCTTATGTTTATTGATAAATATTTGCGTTTCTTCTTTTCTATACTATTAGCAGCATTTTAAAAGTTATATTATATATAGATATAGATATAGATAGATAGATATAGATAGATAGATATAGATAGATAGATATAGATAGATATAGATATAGAGAGAGGGAGATACAGATACATAAAATAATAATCTGGTTATTTATGTTTTCAATTCTTTGAGCCAGAAATTTTTTATTTCCCTTCAAATATTCCTGGGTTAGTTCTTTTCCTGCTCTTTCCTTGGCTTGTTGAATTGTTGAGGAAGAACAGGCTAATGCTATCAAATCCAAGCTCTAAGTCAGCCATTGTGGCAATTCTGTTTCTTCTTGATGTCATTACTCAGGTTTTGCTGGGAACATGATTCTTAACCTAGGGGTCTCATAACTTGTTTTGTCTATTTTTTTCTTTAAAATGACAATTCCTAGTTTGATAAAATAGAAGGGTTCATCTTCTAATCTTAAGTAGTATAGGTTTTGTACTCTCATAGTAACAAACTTAAATGCCAGTAAAAGTATATTAAAAATTGCTTTTAAACATCAAGACAAGCAAATGCTGTTGAGCTACGATACCCAATGGCAGAGAAAAAATTGATTGACCCTAAAGAATTGCTAGATTTCTTCCTGATGAAAATTTCTACCAAAGAAAACTCAGGGAAAGGATGTCAGTCACCCTATAATTTGGGAGTTACTATCAGAGACTGTCTAGGCAGAAGCATTCAGTTGCAATTTTAGAAGCTGAGAAAATAAAATCCACTCTGATTCTCTGCCTGATGATTTATGACCCAATCAGGGCACACTATGCTACTTTTGTGCTTTCATGCTGTGTATATTTGTACAGGGGAAAATAAAAGGAAACACACACACACACACACACACACACACACACACAGAGAGAGAGAGAGAGAGAGAGAGAGAGAGAGAGAGAGAGAGAGAGAGAGAGAGAGAGGTGGGGGGAGGAACATGCATTCTACAATCTCTTGTTAGTAGGGACACTAATTATATTGAACCATGGTTCAAATTTTTTCTCACCAATTTCAAACATAATGTTCTTTATATAGAGAGGGTATATCTCCCAAACAATTATCTGGATAATTGGAAATTTAATATACAAATTTGATGGGGAAGCACAATTCCAAGAATGGCAATTTTCCTTATCATCCCTTGCCTACACCACATTTAAAAAATATTTATTATATTTTATGCTTGAATTTTTGACAGCCTTCTGTATGTGAGTGATGTTTGTGCCTATGTCAGCAGTAGTCAGAAGAGGTCAGCGGACCTCTTAGAAATGGAGTCATAGGTAACTTATGTGCTACCATGTGGGTAATGTGAACCAGTCCGATGTTCTCTGCAAGATTAGCAAATGCTCTTAATCTCTGTGCCATCTCTCCAGTACCACTTCTTTCCCACCTTCACCTTTCTGTGTCTTAGTATGCCTGTCAAGTTTTGGATGAATAATTGAAATTATATATAAAAATATACTCGATGGAATGAAATATATACCCTATCAGTGATTATCTTATCTTGGGAGAGAAGCTGGAGTAGGGAACCAAATTCCTATAATGTAGGTAAGACTGGTCTGGTTTATGGTAGACTTATGGTGTTCTTTGGGATTGGCTACTTTTAGTTACTCAGAGTTCAGAGTTCTCAACCTGTGTGTTATGACCCCTTTGGAGGTTAAACCCCCTTTCACAGATGTTGCCTAAGACCCCGGAAAAACAGATATGCATGTCACAATTCATAAGAGTATCAATGGTTTATAAAGTTGCAATTTTTGTGTGGTTGGTGTCACCACAAAAAATAAAGCAACTCTATAAAAAGATAACAGACCTTGAAAGATTGAGGACATTTACCTTAGCAGACCATTACACTGACTTGGCCCCTCCTACAGAAGACTCTTATAACATATTAAGTCATCATCTTATCAATAGATTATTATAATAATAAAGTTACTCTTCTCTCCTCCTGATACAACCTGTCTCCACAGCACTACTCATTGGTGATGTGAGGCTTTTTAGGGGACATTTGCTCTCCAAACCACCCTGGGGATTGAAGCTGAAAGACAGAGCAAGGATGAAGAGCAGAGCATGCAAAGGAGGTGCTCTTCATATTTTCTCTGTGTTACCATTCGATCATTGAAGACTCAAAATACTAGTCAAATTGTTGTAAGAAAATAGAGAAATACTGCTACTCTTTCTGATAAGCATTTTACAAAAAGAATTTTTGATAAAAATTACTATTTATAATACAGAACTCTTTTATTACTGTGAGTATGAATTCTTTATTTTGAAGCATCTGATGTGTGGCTGTTTTTAGATATAAAATGATATTTTATGCAGAATAAATAAAAGGCTTATGTATTAACATGTGCATTTCATTACTTAGTGTGTGCTCTTGTTATTAAATTTTAATGCATGTTAATAAAATGGGTTAAGAACTTGGCATTTCTTTTACAATGAATGAGAAAACAGGCAATCTATGGGGAATATAATGCAATGTTCTAGTTTTTCTCCAATTTAAATTTGGCAAATCTAATGGTTTAATATTCATAGATAAATGATGAAATGCATAGGATTTCCAGTGACGGTGGAGTCACTGTGATGTTAAGAAGCATTTGTAAGGTTTGGGAGCTGTTCTATTTCTAAATCTTGTAAAACATATTCTGCTACTTTAGTTTGCAGTTGAGAATTAAGGATCATTCTGGAAATGTGGCTATGCCTTTGACTTGAAATTGTCACTGTGAAGAAAAATCAAACCAGTGTTCTGAAGTTCTGTGGGATGTGAGGCGGAATTGCTCAGTGTTTGGGAAACCTAGAGAGAAATGATGGGCTTCTGAGGGGTGTGGTCAATACATTTGTTAATTGATGTTGACAGAACTTAGTTTCCTCACTTCCCACAGACATTGGGAAATCAGGGTGCTACCTTCTTAAACTACAATTACATAAAACTAGCTAGGAGTCTAGGAGAAGATTTACATCTCAAGAAAGTATAAAAAGGCACAGTAATCTAATTTCAAATGTAAATACTCCAAGAAAAGTGAAGGCAGGATTGAGAATGAGTAAGAACCTCTTTAGAAACTGCAGGCAAAGCAGAGGTTTTATGAAAACCTCACATTCACTTTATAGAACAGGAAGAATTATTTCAAAAAATTCAGTCCTGAAACCCTACACACAAGTAACATCACACAGACTAAGCAGGTTATTTTAGGAATATATATGGTATTCATGTAACAACAATTTAATAATAAAAAAGAGGCCATGAATCTGATAGAGAGCATGGGGAGGGGGTTAAATGGAAGAAAAAATTATGGAATTATAGTATAAAAACAAATGAAAAAATGTAGATTCCTGATCACCTCCCTTGGAAGTGGCAGATTTCTGTCTGAAATTCAAGATGAGAAGAGCTTCCTCTGACAACCTCTCCCTCTCATGTCCTCTTACTCAGCATTGTGCTGCCTTCGCCCAAATCACTCATTGGGGAATCCCAAGCAGCATGACTTCCATTTCATTATTTCTTGGCATGTTAATAGCAATTTTTAACTCCATACAGTTCAAGGGCAAAGTTACTGGGGGGAATGTAAATCTATTGAGTTTCCAAAATAGTTCCAAAGAAATGGAATGGCTTCATCTCTCATGTTATTTGTCTTATAATAATTGTTATCAAACTAGTTGTATCTGTGTCAAAGGAAGAGTTCCTTCACATTATGCCAATAAATATAAGAGCCATCCTCATGATAGAGAGTGTGGCAGCTGTCACACAAAGAAATTGGTCATTTGTTCTTTACATTAGAGACAGTCTTTGGATATTTGTATTTTCTCTATTTTAAACTAGTAAACAATGTTATTCTTGATCTTAGCTAAAAGGCAGGGAAGAAATGTTTTATTTTTTTAAACATGAATAAACAAAAACACAAAATGTGGTTTTTAGGGAAACTGAAACCTCTACAAAAGGTGTCGTTATTAATATTCTGATTACTTTGAATATATAATGTAATTCCATTATCAGCCAATCTCAGTGTTTGCTTCAAACACTAGCTTCTACTGATGTGCCTAGACTGTATCAGCAGCGCCTTGTCTCAGCTACCTTACTGTATGTCATTACTCACTCCATACATCCTTCCTTCCATTGCTCTCCTTCAAGTAGCTTTGCCTGTCTTCTAGTTCTGAGCTAGCTTCCTTTTTTTCTGCTATCTTACAGACTTGACTATAATCAGCATTCTGAGATATACTATATAGGTAAGCACTTTTATTCTTTTACTTTAGCACTTGGAATGATGTAATATTGGCAATTCCTTAGAGGCACAGACACACCTTAAGTATTCATAATAATTAAGGAAAAGAGTAAGATTATTTTCACCAGTAAAATACCTTTAATTGTTTCCATTGTTACACATATAAATTAGTATGTAATTTTAATATATCTAGATTTTTTTATTTGAGAGGTGGTGGCATATGAAAAGGTTTTGTATCACTATTATACAGTAAGTCCATTTAATCACCTTTAATCTATTTATACTTACATAATTAGGAAGGTTCTAGAGTAACAGGTTTTCCATATGGTAGTTTTGAAGGTCTTTATACTCACCCCTACATTCCATTCTCTCTTCCTATTTCCCACCCCTATAGTACTTCCTTTTCCATGATCCCCCTTTCTGCTTCATACATATTGTATTCTATCTTAATTCCTTGAAATCCCTACCCAAAATTCCTTGTTAGCTTTTAGTCTACTTTGAGTATTCCATTTTAAGCAAACATGTCTAAAGATTTAAAGTAGTATCCACATAAAAAGAGAACATGAGACATTTATCTTTCCTAGTCTAGGTTACTTCACTAGGGGTGAATATTTCTAACCACATTCAGTTTACTTTACATTTCACATTTATTTTAATAAGTAAATAATATTCCATTGTGCATTGAGTCACATTTTCATTGTACATTCTTCTGTTGACAGATGTCTAGTTTGCATCTGTTTCCTGAGTGATATGATTACAGCACCAATGAACATGGATGAGCAAGTATTTTCAGAGTAGGACATAGAGTCAATTGGGAACATGCCCAGGAGTGGTCCAGCTGGATCACATGTAGATTTTTTTATTACTCCAGGAAGAACCTGCAAACTGATTTTCAAAGTGGCTCAGCTAGTTACATTTTTGCCACTTGTTCGTTTAATCTTAAGACATTCTGCCTCTGTTAAGTAAGATAAAGTCACAAAGTTGTTTTAATTTGTACTACCCTAATGGCTAAGGATGTTGAATGTTGAGGGGTCAGGAAGATGCTAAAAGACAGAGAATCATGGAGTTTGCTATAAGATTGTGACTTCTAGTAATGTTCAAAGCTACACCCATAATCTCTCACCAATATGATTGCTTAAACATGAGCTAAACAGGGTGAAAAAAAAACTACAGTACTGCTAATATGGAACAGAAAAAGTTCATGAAGCCTCAACCCTACACAAAGAACTACAAGCAACTGAGGAGTGCTTGGAGCGGGAGAGGTAGTCTTCCCCAGGGAAGAGCACGCCAACTGGTTGTCCAGTCCCAGACATTAATACATGTATACAAATAATACTGTATAAACTGAGCAGGTTATATATATGAGTATATATATACATAAACATATACATACATAATATATATATAAATATATACACACATTCATGAAACAAAAATTCGTGAAAAAAGATGTTATGAATTTGTAAATGAGCAAGTCGGAGTATGTAGGAAGATTTGGAAGGAGGAATGGGAAAGGAAATGATGTAATTAAATTATAATTTCAAAAATACTTTTTAAATCATAGACATATTACTTTTCCATTGTATCTCTTCATTTGAGAATTCTCTGCTCAGTTCTATGTCCCTATTTATAAGTGTGGTTTTTTGTTTTCTGAATGCTTACTATTTTGAGCTTTAATGTACCCTAGACACAAAGCTTATGCCAGATACCTTGCTGGAATTTTTTTTTTTCATTCTGTAGGCTGTCTCTTAACTCCAATGATGGTGCTTCTTTTTCATAATGACATTTTGTTTCATCATGTACCATTTTCAACTGTTGGTCTTAATTCCTTTGCTATAGCTTCCTGTTCAGAAAGTTCCTTCTTGTGTCTATAAATTGAACCATATTCCATATTTCTCCTCTATTAGATTGGTTCAAGTATTATGATGAGTTCCTTGATCCCATTGAAATTAAACTTTCTGCAAGGTGAGATAAAGGTGAGGTCTGATGTCCAATTTGACTAGAATCATTTGTTGAAGATGCTTTCTTTTCTCTGGTGTATATTTTGGTCTCTTTATAAAAGTATCACATAAAATGAGTTGGGTAGAGTACTTTCTACTTCTATCTTGTGAAAAAGTTTGTGCAGAAATGGAATTAGATCTTCTTTGAAGGTCTGATAGAACTCTGCACTAAACCTGTCTGGTCCTGGGCTTTTTTTGGCTGGGAGACTATTTATAACTGCTTCTATTTCTTTAGGGGATATGGGACTGTTTAGAAGGTCAACTTGATCCTGATTCAACTTTGGTACCTGGTATCTGTCCAGAAATTTGTCCATTTCGTCCAGGTTTTCCAGTTTTGTTGAGTATAGCCTTTTGTAGAAGGATCTGATGGTGTTTTGGATTTCTTCAGGATCTGTTGTTATGTCTCCCTTTTCAGTTCTGATTTTGTTAATTAGGATTTTGTCTCTGTGCCCTCTAGTGAGTCTAGCTAAGGGTTTATCTATCTTGTTGATTTTCTCAAAGAACCAACTCCTCGTTTGGTTAATTCTTTGAATAGTTCTTCTTGTTTCCACTTGGTTGATTTCACCCCTGAGTTTGATTATTTCCTGCCGTCTACTCCTCTTGGGTGAATTTGCTTCCTTTTTTTCTAGAGCTTTTAGATGTGTTGTCAAGCTGCTAGTATGTGCTCTCTCCCGTTTCTTTTTGGAGGTACTCAGAGCTATGAGTTTCCCTCTTAAAATTTATTTGAGCTCTGGTTTTATCTCTCCCTGTCTTCTATATTTACAAGTTGCTTGTTACTATTTTTACCAGACTTTCACATTAACTAATTAATTTGAGATCTCTCAAAGTTTTTGATGTAGGCACTTAGTGCTATAAACTTTGCTCTTAGGACTGCCCTCATGGTATTTTTGTCTGTCTTTAATTTTAATTCAATTTCAAGAGATCCTTACATTATTTCTTGATTTTTTTTCCTTGATCTGATTATGTTGTTAGGTTCCCATGAGGTGGTATATTTCTGGAGTTTCTATTGCTGTGGTCAGAATGCTATGTTTGATTTTCATATAGTTTTGAAATTTTCTTTGTGTTCCAATATGTGATGTGATCAATTTTTGTCAGTGAAGAAGAACATATAGTTTTCAGTGTTTGGGTGAACTACGTATAGATGTCTGTTAAGTCCATTTGATTGATGAAATCATTAACACCAATGTTTTCCTGATTAGGTTTTGTTTTGTTTTATTTTCTAAGTTACCTTCTATTGGTGAGAATGGAATATATAAGCTACTCCCTATTCCAGTATTGAGCTTAATCTTTGGTTTTAGATCTAAAAGTATTTCTGTTTTCTTTTTTATTATCTTTAATCTTTTCTTTTACAGTCCAGTCAGTATCCCCCTCCTCCTCGGTCCACCCTCTGACAGTTCCTCATCCCATTCTTCCTCCTCCCTGGCTCCAAGAGGATGTCCCTACTCCCATGCCCCCCCATCCCTCCAGACCTCCATATGCCCTGGGGTCTCAAGTTTTTCAAGGGTTAGATGCCTGTGTCTTCTCTCACTGTGAGGAGGAAGGTGTCCCCTATAGGAAGACCAACAATCTCAGCTAACCTGGATCCCCAAGATCTCTCAGACATTGAGTTACCAACCAAGCAGCATACACTAGCTGGTATGAGACCCCTGACACATATATAGCAGAGGACTACCTGGTCTGTCCTCAGTAAAAATATTTCTTTCAATTAATATTTATTTCATCTTTAACTCTTATGTGTACATGATTATAATATATTTTGCTGAGTTGTTCTTTTAATGAGTTTTAAATGAGCTTCCTTTTTTCTTCTGACTAGTTTTTGTTTGAAAATTATTTTTTTGGAGATGAAAATGGCTATGCCTGATTTGTTGTTGTTGTTGTTGTTGTTTGTTTGTTTGTTGTTGTTCCATTTGGCTAATTGGACTAAGGGTTTCTTGATTATTTTTTCAAGGAACTAATTCTTCATTTGATAGATTCTTTAAACTGTTTTCCTATTTTCTTCCATGTAGTTAACTTTTGTTGTGGTTTTGATTATTTCTTGTTATATATTTCCTTTGGGTTTGATTTGTTATTGTGCTTCCCCCAAAGAGGTTCGTTCTTTCTTTCTTTCTTTCTTTCTTTCTTTCTTTCTTTCTTTCTTTCTTTCTTTCTTTCTTTCAGGTCTTTTTTTTAAGATTGACATTTCGAGCTATATGCTTTTCTTTTTAGGATTGTTTTTATAATATTATTCCATAGACATTTGATACAGTGTGTTTTCATTTTGTTTTAATTCCAAATATTTTTTTTAGTTCCTTTCTTAGTTTCTTCAATGATAGTCTAATTACTCATTGGTGTTTTGTTTCATTTCCAACAAGTGTGATCACTTTCTGAATTTTCCTTTTTGCGTTTCATTGATTTTGAGCTTCATTTTATTTAACTTATTCACCACACCAACTGTTTTTATGAGACTGGTAATTTTGGAGAGGGACACACTGTCTTTTTTGGGAAAGGAATGTGGGGGAACAGACAGGGAGCATCCCACAGTCTCCCCAGTCCTCCTTGGCCCTTGGATAAAGGCTTCTGTGCTTTAGATGTTAGCATTTGACCCACTGGCCTGGAGTCCTGAGACGGAGGATTTCAGGCATTTCCAAGGTGATGAGGGGAGCAGGCATCTTATTGCTCATGCCATGTAGTACATCAGGGAGCCTACATGGAGTTCTATAGCAGGATGAGCAGGGCCTCGAGGGAGGCAGGACTCTTAATGTGTCCAGCAACATAGAATAACTAGGTACCTTTGCACTGTGATGGGAGGTATAGTTTATGAGGCTGCAGAAGAGGTGATGAATCAGCCACATGGAACATCTGGTCATCCTTCAAGGACACCAGGAAGGAATGAGTAGAGGTATAGAGGACACAGTAGGCCTCTTACATAGTTCAGCCCTGGAAGAGGTTTTTAGGTGGGCACACAGACCTTTGTGGCTCTTCCAATGTACTTCAGATTACAGTATTAAACATACCAAGCAGCAAAACACTGGGGAGTGTTTTGCTGAGTTCCTGCAATGGCAACAGTGCAAGGGAACTAGAGTGCATAAGTCACCATGGACAAGTCTAAAAGGAGTTTGGTTCCTGCATATATCTGAGGAACTAGTTCTAAGGCAAGCTTGTAATAAGCAGAGAAGAATGCACTGTTTGAAACTCCATGATATTAAAATCTAATCCACATATTAAAAAATGTGCAGCAGGTTGAGTGGGTGTATTATCACAATTTGACACGAGGTTTCCTCTACTTAGTAAGCAAAGCCAAGACAGGTGGGCAAAACGAATAAGAAATGGAGAGAATGGCATGGAATAGAAATAGCAACAAAGGTTTCTAGCCTACTGCAGCTTACTCTTTTATTTTAAACCTAGAAAACAGCTCTGAGAATTTTTGCCTTGATGAACTGGAAAAGTTCCACACATAAAGGCCAGCAACCCTGACATAAGGCTGTACAAAAATGAAAATATCTTTTCAATGAGAGGCTAATCTTGTGCAAACACATTGCAGGGTGTTTTCAGGTCCTTTAATGACCCCTAGCCTCTCTCTTACACCATATTGTTAATGGAGAAAATGTGTGTATTAGTGTACTGATTGAACTAGTGGATTATTTTCCTTGTTTTCAAACATTCATTCTGCCCCATGGCCAGATCATTTCTGAGAAATACAAAATGAAACTGAATTTCCCTCAGCTTCATTAGTGGAAGCCTGAGAAATTTTAAAGAGATGGTTTCCTCCTGAAATTGTCCTTGCCTGCTTCTTTCAGGGACATCCTAGATAGGGACGAGTGGCTTCAGCATAGGAATGAGATTAGTGCAGACTAGATGGCGAATAATTTAATCATTTGGTATTCTTTTATTCAAAAAGGACAAGCTTGTTCTCTGTGGACAGATAAAGTAGCAAATGCTGTTGATAGGAACAGAACATAGACCTGGCTTTGGGTAGCTTTTTTCCAGAATAACACTATGTTAGGTGTATAAACATGGGCCCCATGCTGACAAACACTTTAAATCATCAATAACTCTCATGATGTCAACTGGCTTTGTCACTTGGCGTTATTTTATGATGTACTGGTTTCCACCTTCCTTGAAACCACAAGGTTTCTACAGTTCCCCTTACCAAATCACTTGACCAGCCTTTTATTCCGTTCTTGTTAGAATGTATTACTTATTTCCCTGACAGTGTTGTTTTATCAATACTCTCTGATGATAGACTCAACATCTTGTCTTCTGTAACTGCAGTTACCTCCATGCTAAAAGATTCAGAGTAGGACAGATTTGGGAAAGTACTACTACATTATGATTGTTCATATTAGCATGTCTATGTTAATGCAACATGGACACCAAAACCACGACCTACACACCTCAAGGCCAATGCTACAAGAGAGTGCATCATGTGTTTGCTTGTGCCATCATCACTTAGACCTGATAATAGTGGGAGATTGACCATTTATAATCTTTGATGTTCATGCCGCGATGAGCTAAAGAAGGCATCATACATCCTGTTGTGAAACTATACATGTGACTTATAAACTGAGACTTATTCAAGTTGAAGGAATCAGGAAGGCAACCTAACCATACTGGAAGGCATAGTATCATTCTTATCATAAACTAGAACTTGATCCAACTTAGAATCTGCCAAGCTTTGTGAACAGTGCTACAGAGGATGATGTTTTCAGCACAAAATAAAGCGCATAACCATGGATGAAATGATGAGATACAAATGAGAAACTAGGAGACACATAGAAAATATTCAGGGAAATATAGCAAATGAATACTTAGAATTGCCACAAAAGAATGGAGCTACTCCTGTCTTTATATGTCTGCATCTCCAGGCATAACACAAGCTCTTGCACACTTTCAGGGACGATCTTTCTACTATGCTTGGCCCAAAGAAAATAAAACCCAGGTTTCTCCATCCTTTATATTCCTCAGATTGTGGACATCTTGAGAAAGTGCTTACATGTTTTCATGAAGAAGGCAACAATATTTACATATGGCTAATGCTCGTGTAATATGAGCAAGTAGTCACTGTTCTTGATGTATGTACCATTACATACATACTTCATGACATTCACTTGTCTATTTTTTTTTTTTACTCGAAATGCCTGTTTTTGGTTATTTATTTCAACCAAATTTTCCCTCTGTAAAGACACAACTCAGCCTGTGCATAGGATGGGAAACTTTTTCTTCATACTGCTAGCTTCCATCCAGGAATTGAGAGGAAAATCTCTGATAGGAATATAAAGTGATCTGCATACATGAATTATATAAGTACTGTGATATTTTTCAAGTGCTGCTATTTCTAAGTCAATATAAATTGGATAAATTGATTTGTACTAACCCTATATATGGCTATAGGTATTTACATAGAATTATTAACATAAAATATGTATTTTATATGTACTATTTTTTATATTTTTATTTATTTATCCATCCTAAATTCTGTCTCCTCCCAGTACATTACTGCCCTCCCAGAGATTCTCCCCTCCTCTTCTGAAAGAGTTCCCCCAAATAATACAATACTTCTCTCTCTCTCTGTCTCTGTCTCTGTCTCTCTGTCTCTCTGTCTCTCTCTTTCTCTCTCTCTCTCTCTCTCTCTCTCTCTCTCTCTCTCTCTCTCTCTCTCCATATATATATATACACACACACACTCATGTGTACACACACCACTCACAAACTCTTAAAATATATCCCGTCTCTCACACATACCAAATCCCAGGTTTGTCTCTGCAAAGTAACTCATGTATAAAGAAAACGTGGGGAAGAGCTTCTCTTAAATTAATCTTCTATAACCTGGTAAAGCAAAGGGGTGATATGTGTACCCCAAGATGACTTAAACTTGGTATTCATACTCTTTGATACTCCTCCAACACTGGATCAGGTTTGGTCTCTGTAGCTGATAGAATTAAGTCAAGTAACAGTAAGTCAATGCAGAGACAAGGTAATGAAGGAGTTCTCTGCTACCTTCTTCATAATTCCTTTCAAGGGAACAGGCTGTCTTGTGGAAAGAAATGCCTATTAAAAAGGCAAGGTGATGAGCACAGTCCTACCAGTGGCCTCATGGGGGGCATCTAAAAGGCCTTTGCTAGTCTTCACGGATGGCAGCTCCTACTGACAGCTTAAATGCAACTGCAAGAAACACTGAGCTAGAACTATCTGGCTAAACTACTCTCAGTTTATTAATGCCAGCTATCTGAAGCAACTACGGCTTTGCATAATGTGTTACATAGCAATCAATAACTGATGCAACATCCAAGAAATTAATTCCAATTGTAGATAAACGGAGCGAGTATATTTCTATGGTTACAGCCCAAATTTGTTTGTGTAGTGAGACAGAAAGCAATAGATAGAAGCATGAAGATGGAGGATAAAACCATGCCATGCAAGAAACACAGTAGAAAATAACAAACTCACAGAGCATTAGTTCCATCTACAGAATATCCTTAAATACTGAGATAAACACCCCAAACTAGACTGTGTGTCTGAAGCCTTTTAAAATATAGTTATGCCTCCACCCACCTCATTTTAAAAATGTGTTGATCTTCCCCATGGTCTGTACTTCAGGAATGTTAACTACATTCTAAGTAATGTTGAGTAAATTTTAAGGAAGTCATGCCATTGGGCACAGCATACAAAATACTTGATAGGAGCTTCATTAATCTTATTAAATAACATGTCTTCACCAAGTATTGATTAGATATACCAATCATTTATCCCCATAAGGAATTGCAAAGGAATCTAAAGTCACTCATACCCAGCCTTTTCCTGCCTATGGTTGTCAAGGTAACGAGCATCTTATAATTCTAAGCAAACAGACCTCTCTGCAAAAGATTTCAGAAGCCAACATAGGTATCATACAGCCACCCATGCCTCCCTCTTTGTAGAAGAGTTTCCAGGAGAAACCTCAGGAGGCCTAATCAAGATATTAAATTTACTCACAGACAACCACAGTTCCAGTACCTGATAGCAAGTTGGGATAAGTAAATACAATATTCTTCAAGTTCTATCAATTTAGGTGCTAAGCCCTTGAACACCAAATGTGAGCCCCCTCTGGTGTTAGTGCTCATTATAACACCTGAATCCAGGGCAATCGCAGAGAAGAAATGACAGGCCTTAAAATGCTAATTACACTTGTGCTTTTATATACAGTATAGTCATGGTTATACGTGGCATCATTTTAATTGCATAAAATGAGGACAGGAGCTTGAAGCATTAGATTATGCTTCAAAAATAACTTTCTTTTAAAAGAAGAGTGAGTTGAGCTTCAGTATAAGGGAGTCTTAAATGAACTAAAGACAACACAACTTCAAATGAAGTAGTAATGAAAATGCTCATGTTACATTAAAAAATAATATGTCCTAATATGTACAGGGAAGGACAATAGAAAGTGACTTCTATGGAGAGTTTCAAAGCTAACTTACATTCTTTAGGTAGATACTATCAACAAACAAATGAATATTCTTGGGATAATTCATTAGTAAGGAAAAAAGGCAGTTCAGATCTCTTCCATCAACCCATCAAGTTTACTGATTAAATGTTATTTTGCTGTAGTTCATAGCCAGAACCTGTATGGAGTTTAGGAAATGACTCAATAGGTAAAACTGTGTGCCTGAAAGTACAAAAAACTGAGTTTGGATCCCCTGAACTCAGCATAAACATTCAACACTGTAGTACAAGTACTCATCCTTTCAGTGTGCCCTTGCCAGCACAGGAAGTATGAACACAGGAAAACCTCCAAAACCTTGTGCGACAATTGGCTTGTCTTAATGAGCAGGTGGAGCTGAGAACCTGTCTCAAAAAAGGTGAAAGGGACAAAGACCAACACTTGAAACTTTTCTTTTTTTTTAATTTATTTTTAATTGTTTATTTATTTTTGAACTCCAGATTCTATACCCCTCCTGGTCCCAGCTGAGCCGCATCCCATATCTCCTCCAGCCCCCTGTCTCCACGAGGATGTCTCCACCCCACCCCCACCCAGACCTCTAAACTCCCTGAGCCTCCAGTCTCTTGGGGGTTAGGTGTATCTTCTCTGACTAAACCCAGACCCACACAGTCCTCTGCTGTATATGTGTTAGGGGCCTCATATCAATACCTGAAACTTTTTATGTGATCTCCGCATGTTCACTATGACATTCACATGTATTCAACACACACATGCACACATGTACACAGAAATAAAAAGGATGGAGATAAAAAGAGACAGAGAGACAGAGGGGGGTAGGGAGGGAGGAAGGGGGAGCAGGAGGGAAAGGGGGAGGGAGAGGGAGAAGGAGAGGGAGAGACAGAGAGAGACAGAGAGACAGAGAGACAGAGAGACAGAGAGGGAGAGACAGAGACAGAGACAGAGACAGAGAGACAGAGACAGAGACAGAGACAGAGACACAGAATATTCATGAGGATTATGCCAGTTTGCCTTGGATTTAAGTTTGTGGCTAACATGGTGCTATAGGTGCTATAGTTTGTATAACAAACATGAATGCACACCCAGTTCTCTTTCCCATAAGTGGGGCTGGAAATAATGCAATATGCTCAAACAAGGTTCTATATCTTAATCCGGGTTTGCAAAGAAGAAAAATAGCAAAGCTTTCAAAGTTCTTCACTGTGGAGAAAGGTTAATGTGGTTCCAGACAGAGGGCAGAGCTCCCCTCAGCACTGCTGCAAACAAGGAGACAGGTCTTTCTTTTCACAGTGTTTATGCATGTCTCAGAATTACCGAAACAGTGTTGATTTTACTCTGATCTGTTTTGTTCATTAAGGGAGACTTTCTATTTTAAAAAGTTCTTCTGGAAAACAAGAATCATTAAATCATTTCTTGTTTAGCTTCATCAGCTATGCTTATGTTAATGGCACCTAAGGGCCTTTCTTTTACACATGCTAAATTAGATTCTTTAATTTTACAATGTTCACATGGAAATGAAAGATTAGAGGACCGTTTAGATGGTATGGTGGGCAGAGGCTCTTACCAACAAGTCTGGGGAATAGATACGCAGGATGCATGTGGTCGAAGGGCAAAAAGGACCTCCTGAAAGTTGTCATCTGACCTCTGCATGGATGTTACGGACCAACACACCCATAACATAAACATTCATACAACATCAAGAAATAACTTTTCAAGAGGAAATGAAGTGCTTGAAGAGCAATCTATGATTACCATCAGCAGGAAATGAAGCTTAATAGAAATGGAAAAATAGGATAAAGGGAAGACATCCTCTATCTTCAAACTCAGGGAAGAAAGACCTAGGTAAGTGGAATTAGAATGGCATTATCTCTCACCTTCCAGGCAACTTGGGACCTGAGCATAGTATCCCGGGGGAGTCACACTGAGTGATATCTCTAAAAGGATACAAATGTTTTTCTTTTTAAATGATACTTTCCTTGCCTCTGATTGCACTAATCACTTCTCTCTCTCTCTCTCTCTCTCTCTCTCTCTCTCTCTCTCTCTCTCTCTCTCTCTCTCTCTCTCTCTCTCTTTCTCTCTGTATGTATGTATGTATGTATGTATATATGTATGTATGTATCTTAGCATATACTATTTTCTAGTCTCAGGATATGAAGAACAATAAAAAATAGCCCTAACTTTCTCTCAGAGATATACATTATACATATATATGGAGTTAAATAAGTAAATTCACAGAGTTTTTGATGCAGCAAAGACAAAGAAAATGAAGTAGGACTGTGGGGACTGGCGATGTGACTAAGTCGTACAGGTTCTGCTCATAATGACCTGTGCACTGATTCCTGTTTCAAATCCAGTAACCCGAGGAAAGCAATAATGAGGAATTACAGTAAAAAACGGACAATGGAGACTTGAAGAATATGAAATAAATGACCAGAAGAGTGCCAGAGCAGGAAAGGAGAAGGGATAACGTACGTTTGAAGCAAAACACAGTTTGGTCCTGAAGCAAAATGCAGTTCAGTGGTACCTGTTTAGAATTTTGAGCAGAATTCCTCCAAAACTTCATTTCATTCTTAGATCTTGCTACATTTGTTTTTTATTTTTGTGCTCTGTTAATATATATTTTTTCATAGCTATTAAGAGCCTCTGCCCACCATACCATCTAAATGGTCCTCTAATCTTTCATTTCCATATGAACACTGTAAAATTAAAGAATCTAATTTAGCATTTGTAAAAGAAAGGTCCTTAAGTGCCATTAACATAAGCATAGCTGATGAAGCTAAACAAGAAATGATTTAACAACGATTCTATTCTACTTAATAGTCACTTCTAATTACTTATCATTAAAGTATCACAGGTTCTCATATCACATACTCAACTGTGTATATGGGAGGAGACTAGTGAACGAAAGCATTTTAATTTTAACCCAGAGGAGGGAATCATTGTGTTCTGCTTGAGCCAATGGCATTTCAGTTTGGGGAAGAAGCCATGCAGTGATGCTCAGAGCATAGCACATCTGAATCTTACACCTTATCAAGGTCTCATGTTTAGCTATTCATCTTGTCCTCTCTAGGTCCTAAGGTGGAAGGTCTTTCTTCTCATTGAGAAACATGGGCATTCTTCAACACAGCTTCTCCACTCAATATTTACAATTCCCATTTCAGTCATGTTAGAGACTCCAAACTGTAGTACAAACTGATTCTGACTCCATCTAGCATGTTGTGTTTTTTTCTCTAACAACCAAGAACGTGTCTTAATTCTCAACAAGTAGAGACATAAATTTAATATGATCCTCCCCATAGTTGTCTTTTGATGATCTTTTTTGTACTGCTTCGGTCATAACCACTCCTTCATAGTTGTAACTTTATAGTTTATGTTTATAGTATTAGTAAACATTAGCATTTCAACATACCATACAATGTATGAAGAAAAAGGTGGAAAATAGTTGATATATAAAAATATTCATGTATAACAAACAGCACAATTTACTCACTCATTATGAACCCCATTTCTGCAAATATTAGCAATATATAATTTCTTCATCACATTTTCTATACCCAGAGCTAGCATTCCCATTAACTAAGAGTCTCCATTTTTTGTTAATTTTTGTGTATATTAATATGGGTACACATGTGTACATGTTTACATGTATGGGGGTGCATGTGTGGGTGCATGCATATGAAGGCTAAAGGTTAGCACTGAATGCCATACTCAGTTGCTTTTTATCTTACATACTAATGTAGGGTCTCCCACCTAGACACAGAACTCATCAATTCAGCTAGTCTAGCTAACCAAGTTGCTCTGGAGACCTCAGGCTCCAGCGTCCTAAGAGCTGAGATCTCAGACAGGCCGCCACACCTGCCTGATATTTACATAGGTGCTGCAGATTAAACTCAGTGCAAATACTTTACTCAGAGGCATCCCCCTCTGGAACAGAGCTAGCAGGGTGTGGCCCTTCAGGACTACTGATGGCTGCTGTGGGTGTAAGGCTTGCCTATATATATACACACACTATATACATATATATATATATATATATATATATATATATATATATATATATATATATATATGTATATATATATGTATATAGTGTATATTTACTTCACATTCCTCCTTCAAGGACGTCCTCTTTGCCAAGGTTTTGACTCCATTATAATCAGAGACAGCAGGAATCAAGAATTCAAGAAGGCAAGGGTGTGGCTAATGTCCCTACAGAATGGTAGAATGCTATGACCTTCAGAACAGACCTTATGGCTGTTGGAAAAAAGTGCTGAAAACATGAGAACATTAATTCAGAAATTATATAGTTTCTTAACTATGCAAAATATAAGGATGCAATATGAATCATATGAGGGACTTTGCAGACTTAGAACACAGAGGCAGCTGCAGTATGAGCCATCTTGTCAGACAGATGCAGGAGTAGGCAAATACAAGGGCAGGTACATACAAAGGCAGAAAGGTTTCTGAGTTCAAGATCAGGCTGGGACCAAAGGAGTTTAGGTACAGGACCAGGCATAAAAGGAATGGTAATTTCAGGTCAAGATACTACCTAGCTATCTTTATTGTCTGTGCTAGAGTTTGCTCTCTCTCTCTCTCTCTCTCTCTCTCTCTCTCTCTCTCTCTCTCTCTAAAAATCAAGGGTTTGGGTTCATGGGATGTTGATTCATGGGATAATCAGAAGGGAACTTGGGGTAATGACTGAACTGATATGCAAATTTTAAAAATGGGGCTTTTGATCTTCAAGAGATGCTCTATCCAGAGAGTTTTTAGAATAGCAAGAGAAAGCTGTCTCTAGCAGAACAGAGTACAGAGAACAAACTAAGAAGCAGAACACAGGCTGTCAGTTTGGAATCACAATTTGAATTTAAGTTGTTCACTTCACTGTTCCCAGGCACCCCTTCTGTTGGAACTCCTTTTCAAGCTGATCCTGGTCCTTGGAATTGACCCAAACAATCATTCATGAAAATTTTGAAGCATTAGTGATCCTGTACCCAAATAGATAAAATAGTGAAAATCACAGTACTATGAAGTATCTTAAAGAAATTCTGGAGTTTCAGACTCTTTCAAGTCATTGTAGGCCATTAGTGCCAAATAATCAAGTCACAATGGTAATCCTATACTTTCTTTAGTAGAGAAAAAGAAGCTGATAACAAAGTAGGAAGGTAAATAATAGTCACTTAATAGAAATATCATTGTTACTAGCTACAGTAACAAGTGTATTCCATAATTTTGGAAAAAAGAAGCAAAGGCATAATTAGTTGATGATTGAGAGAGGAGGGGAAGTTATTTTCATTCCCAGGTCTTTGTTCTCAGATTCTGTTCTGACTATGGGAAACATAGCACCAAACATTAAGGAGAAGTTTAGCATGCACAGCTCATCTGCTAGTATGGTATTGCATCTCAGGCTGTAATTCCAGTATGCCCACTCACAGTATCATCATATCTATCAGGCCATGCTTTCTCTAAGATCTCAGAGAAACCACAAATAAATTCCTACTATGAGGCATATCACATTTTGACTGCAATCAAGACATTCAATGAATATTGGCAGTAATTCAGGATAGAAAAGGCGAATCCATAGAATTTGAGCCTGTTCAGAGGACCAGTTGCTGTTAGTCCTACAAGGAAAGAGTTCTAGTGTAGCTACCTTACTGTCACATGATTGGATGGCTCCTGAGCAGGGCTTACCATTATTCATCTATTCACAGACTAGCAAGAGAGTTTCCATTTAATGGAAAATCTTGTTTAAGATTTTCTGGTTGCTTCCATGAATAGAAACTTCATGTCAGTTACAAAGTATTTTGTCCACAAATGTGTTGAATAAAGTTGATCATTTATTAGCATCCACAGAGGTTTTTATCACGGCAACACTGACATAGAATAGACATTTTTATTCTTTGTCACTGAGAGGTCAATTGTTTCACTATATTTCTTTTTTTTTAATTTAATTTTATTTGTAATTCAATTTTTACAGTTCATATTGCATTCCCCACCCCTCCCCAGCCACACTCTGACTGCTCCACATCCCACACCTCCTCCCCATCCCATCCTTTCTCTACATGGATGCCCCCACCCCCCACCCCACCTGACCTCTAAACTCCCTGAGGCCTCCAGTCTCTTGAGGGTTAGGTGCTTCATCTCTGAATGAACACAGACCTGGAAGTCCTCTACTCTATGTGTGTTGGGGGCCTCATATCAGCTGTTGTATCTGTCTGGGTTGCTATCCCACAGTCACACCTCTGACCCACAATTGTTTCTGTCTGAAAGAAATACAGTGATGGAAATGGAGAGGTGCCAGGGGAGAAGAAGGTCCAGCGACAGGCCCAAAGTGGCATCCAGCTCAAGGGGAGGTCCCAGGGCCTGACACTATTACTACAGCTATGGAATGCTCACAAAAAGGGATCTATCATGACTGCCCTCTGAGGCAAGCAGCTGAAAGAGTCAGATGCAGTTATTTGCACCCAACCAATGGACAGAAGCAGTTGATCCCTGTGGTTGAGTTGGGGAAGGCTGAAAGAAGCTGAGAAGGGTGATCCTATAGGAGGACCAGCAGTCTTGGTTAATCTGGACCCCTGAGATCTTTAAACACTGGACCATCAAACAGACAGTTTTACTATATTTCTAAACAAAAAATTTCCAGTTGTATTTGCCTTGTTTGTTCACCTTTGTAACCTTGGCTAAAGAAGGCCTGTCCTGCCTTCTTTTTTTTTTTTTCCTCTCTCAATCATCTTTTATTCATATCCTCTTAGAGATCAACTTCTAGCTTTGAGTTGTATATAATAATCATTATAAAAAAGCTTCATTTTATTTCTATTTTCTTGATGACAAATAATGTTAAGAATTTAAAGTATAGGGTTTGGTAATTATATTTTCTTCTGAAAAAATTTCTGGTGGTTTGCTTATTTCAAAAATTTTTCCCTTAATTATTTTATTATTTTTATATATCTTTGGTTGCTAATATCCTATCAAATTCATGACTTATAAATGTTTGCTTTCATCTTTTAGCTTGACTTTCTACTGTATACATTATCTCCTCTACAGTGGAAACGCTTTCAAGCTACATGTAGTCTCATTTACTAGTTTCAGTTTTGTGTCTGTGCCTGGGGAGTTGCAACTTAAAAACTTTGACTAAGGTCATCTGCAACCTTTTACACTGTTTCCTATAGTAGTTTTACATTTGTATGTCACTGTTCAATTCTTTAACTCAATTTGATTTGTGTGTGTGTGTGTGTGTGTGTGTGTGTGTTTGGGTGTGTGTGAGTGTGTGTGTGTGTTTGGGGGTGTGTGTATGTGTTTGGGTGTATGTGAGTGTGTGTGTTTGTGTGTGTGTGTGTGTGTATGTGTGTGTTGGTGTGTGTGCATGTGTGTGTGTTTGTGTGTGTATGTGTGTGTTGGTGTGTGTGCATGTGTGTGTGTTTGTGTGTGTATTTGAGTGTGTGTGTGTTTGGGTGTGTCTGAGTGTATTGTGGGACAAGATCCACCTGATTATTATGCATTGTATATTTTGATTTCCCAACAATCTTTTAAGTAAACGAACAAAATCTGGCCTGTATTTTTTACTTTTGTCAAAAATAAGTGCATTACTCTTTCTTCCAGGTCAAGTAAATAGTTTATTGTGTCATTGATAAGAGGTTCAAAGAAAATATCATTGGATACACACCAGGCCACCAGAGCTGTACTTATTTGATGTAGTAAAGGGTCCTCTGGTAGAATAAGAGTTGGTACTTATCCTAACAGTAAAATACATGAAGAAGTTAGGAAAAAATTAGGCTTTTTAGTTTGATAGGAAAAAAGACAGATTCAAGAATTTGCATCTCTGTGTGTGCCCTGTTAGTTGCTCTTCCTGTGTGTGTGCACTGTCAACAAACACACACACACACACACAAACACAAACACACACACAGTACATATATACACATTTCAGATATAAAATGCTTCTCTTCTCTCTTTCTATTTCAGTGTTTTTAGATACTTCCCAGTCATGATTCACATAGAACATGGGTAATGATTGTAGATCTGCTATATCCACTCCAGTAGTGACCCACCTGACAGGCCAAAAAGCCTGGGCTCAGTCCCGAGGCAAAAAGATCACAGAAACTTAGTCTCCTGGAACCGTGGCATCCTGTATAACAAATGCTCCAATGTCCTTGCTTTAGTTGGTAAACGGATCTGTGTGTTTTCCCTTAATATTACTTTATTAAAAGTACTTCTAAGGATTGAATTTTTGATATATATCTAAATTAGATTCTTCACCAATCCTAGGCAGTCAGTCTTTGAGCCAACCCTGGGCTGGATAGCTAAGCCACTGCCCTACACAGGAATTTACCATTACCAAGGAAGAAGGAAGGTTGTGGTCTAGGGAGGAACCAGAGTAGATACTTAGAACTATAGATAGCTGAGTTAACACCCATACACAGGAATTTACAATGGCCTACGGGGAAGGTGGACTATACAATAGAGTAGAATAGGAACTATGGCAAGGGCAAGAAGCCCTTGCCCCTGGCTTCTTTAAGTTGACGTTCTTTGGGGCTGCTTTCGATCCCAGTTGTTAACATTGATTTTTATCCCAGCTGGTTCCTGCCAGTCCTTCCTGTGTGGTGTTTGTATTCCTCTGTTTTATGTAAGAATCCGGTAAGCTCATTGTACCTTCCTAGTGTGTCACCTAACTTTCCTGTTTTCTTCTGTATAAAAAGTTTGATGCTGATTTGACAAATTCATTCAGATCGAGCACACTCTCATGTCTCCGTCTGTCTGGCAATTCTCACCGACTCTATGCCCATCTGTCCGAACCCCTGATTCCCATGGATTGAGGGGGGAGGCAACTAGGCCCGGTCTGTGGCATAGATCTTTAAGAAAGTCAGAATACTCTGACAGGGGTAACTGAGATCACTGCAGGTTCAGAGTCAACTTTTGCTTCATCACTTCATTGGATGTATGAGGATCTGTATTTGTGGCTGAAGAAGAGTTAGTGGGATTTAGAAATTCGTAAAACTCATGTTCTTTAAAATCCCAAACTTACAATTTTATGCCTTGATGATAAGTATAGGCTATATATTAAGTCTCTACCATAAATGGGTTCTTGGAGTATCATATTTAGGATTTAATGTTCAGAAGCCTAAAGCTTCCAAGGCAGATGAAATCAAAGGTGTTTATAACACAGACTGGTTCTTTACCTTTTTCACTGTTCCATTACATGGAAAGTCAGAAGAAGGTATACTACCTCGTCAATGTGTACTACACTGAAGAAAAGCACAGGGAGAAGACTATCACTTCAGTCTGTCCCCACTTAGGTGCATTATTTTGACAGCAGCATACAACAATCGTACAGCTGCTTTTTTCTTTTTTGCTACTGCCAATTACTAACTACCAGTATTTCATTGTCCTTGTGCCAATGCAACGATAACCATTACTGCCTTAAAAAAAATATTGATCTGATCCCATATTCTCACGTTTCCTTATGCACCTCTAAGCTACTCAACATATAAAGGTAGGTTAGATTTCTCAGAACGTTATTGTATAACCCCAATTTAGATACTTTAAAAAAGGGCATTGGCCTTTCCTTTCTAGCTGTAAGAAAGTTAGAAAGAGCCAAGTACAGCTGAAAGCCATAGCATAGGCACACAGAAGAACATGGAAGGAACACTAGTGATAAGTTCTACCTGTTTTTATAAACACGTAAATACACAAAGCATGCTGGTTTTCTACAAGAGTCTAGGTGAAGTGGAAGCCACCTTCCATGTCATCCCAACATGAGAATACTTTATAGAATAGCACATGCTGTGTGGATCTGCAGCCCACACAGTTTTGTGCCAGATAATGTTTCTCAATAGAAATGTGTTTTCAGTTTTGCAATGACACCTCAGATTTTAGAAGAACACACATTCCTGGTGGAAAAAGACTCACTCTACAGAGTAAATGATCAGTAAACTATGATGTATTAAGTGATAGAAATAAAAGAGCATACAGACACATTTACTAAATAATGCATAGTGCTAGATTCTATGATAAGCCAGGCTTAACCTCTCTTTTCTCCATTGCAGCTTCCAGGGTCTCCTTGGAAAGAATAGTGAGTGTCTTAGGATGATATGTGGCCTAAAGATGAATAATGCATTTCACTGCTTTTCCAGTTAATTCCCTGCCTGTCTGTTTTGTGCATGACTAATCAGGCAGTTTTCTCTCTCCATGAAAGTTTGCTTAATAAATTTTGGTGATGTCTTCAAAGCTAAGATATATTTTAAACTTGTTAGTAAAATTTAAAAACAAGTGGGCTAACTTGGTTTTCAATAGAAAATTATGTTTCTAATTAAAGGGACGTCTTTAATTAGAGTGAGTGTTAATATTGACTTTGGTTTGGAAAAAAAAGACAAAGATGCTGTGCCAATAACAGTAGCTACAAGTAACAGTATGACAGTCAGATTTGTGACCTAAGATTTCTGAGTAGTACCAAGAACAAGAGTATTTCTTTAGAACACTTAAATATCAGGTTATCTTTTCCCTTAACCCATACTTCTAAAACATATTTAATATAGATGAACCAAAATTCCTTATCGGTATTGAAATATACTCGAGATGATAAAAATTGGAACAAAATGCACTCTAAATTATTGGAACATAAACTCTTGTCCTTGCCCATCAGTATCTTAAAAGGTCAGTCCTTGGGAGATGGAAAAAGGAAAAGGAAAGTGGCAAGTTTTAAATGGACACAGCTGATACTTAAACAGCTCTGATCTTTGTTTAAAGGGGATAGAGTGATATAAAATTAAGGAGGCTAGCAAAACAACTGGGTAGAGTGAGAAATCAGCATTCTACAAGATATATCTAAAAGAAAGTTGGGAAGGATGATTTTGGGGAGAAGGGAAAATTTGAATATGCCCAAGGAGGGCAGGACCAAGGAGTTAATGCAGGAGATGACAGTTACCTACTACAGAAGTGATTCTCTGCTGGTGTGTCCTTTGTTCCACCATTCAAAGGCTATTAAGCCTTTCCTATGCTCTGAGAGTCTCTATGTACCTTTCAACACTCAGTGTAAGAAACAGGTGATCTTTTCAATGGTTGGCTGCCAGCATCTGCCTCTGTATATGTCAGGCTCTGGCAGATTCTCTCAGGAGTCAGCTATATCAGGCTCCTGTCAGCATATACTTCTTGGCATCCACAATAGTGTCTGGGTTTGGTGACTGTATATGGGATGGATCCCCAGGTGGGCCAGTCTCTGGATGGCCTTTCCTTCAATCTCTGCTCCACACTTTGTCTCCATATTTGCTCCTGTGAGTATTTTGTTACCCCTTCTAAGAAGGACCATAGCACCCACACTTTGATCTTCCTTCTTCTTGAGCTTTATGTGGTCTGTAAGGAGGGGGGATGGAATAGGGGGTTTCTGGGAGGGGGTAATCAGGAAGAAGATAACATTTGAAATGTAAATAAATGAAAATATCCGAAAGAAAGAAAGAAAGAAAGAAAGAAAGAAAGAAAGAAAGAAAGGAAGGAAGGAAGGAAGGAAGGAAGGAAGGAAGGAAGGAAGAAAGAAAGAAAGAAAGAAAGAAAGAAAGAAAGAAAGAAAGAAAGAAAGAAAGAAAGAAAGAAAGAAAGAAAGGAAACAGGTGATCCTTGGGCCAAGCAGATTTCTCTCTAGCAATGTTTAATTTTCTTCTCTCTCCTATAAAAATAAATTATTTTTAATATAAATATAAGTAGTAAATTACTATGGATGCTCTATTTCTTTATCCTGGGTAATTCCCATTAACTGCAGAGAGAGAGAGAGAGAGAGAGAGATTGATTTCAAAATTTCAAAATTTCATCTCAATAATATCTGGGCAGTATTGATCTATTAATCCTCTAAACAAATCTGGCTATCTCCCAGCCATGATCCCAAATACTTGCAATTAGGGCTTCCTTTGTCCATCTGAACTCTAATGCATCTTTCTTCTCCTCTCTTTGCAGCCAGGTCTGCCTCCAGATCCCTTCCACATGGCCTCTGTCACTGAAAGTCTTCTCTCTCTCTCTCTCTCTCTCTCTCTCTCTCTCTCTCTCTCTCTCTCTCTCTCTCTTCCCCTGGCTGGCAGAAGTTCTGTCTTATTCTTTCTTTTGCCCAGCCTTTGAGTGATCTGAATTTATTGATAAGAAAATGGTGAGAGTTGTTTACAGAAACATGAGACAGCAGATTCTTTACATAAGCATTGCAATGCTTATTCAATCTTATTAAAATAAGATATGAGGGCAGAGAAATCAGCATTAGAATAACACAGGGATAACCTTTAAGTAGTGCCCAATAACATTATGGCTACACTGTCTAGATTCAAGTCCATGTCCTAAGAATGTTCTAGATTGTGGTATTCTCAACAGAAAATTTGTAAAATGCAGGCAATACAGATGCTGACAGACATCACAGGATTTATGCTTTAAGCATCCATGTAAGATAGACAAATTGCACGTGACTGTATGACAATGCATTTGAGATTTTACAGATCAAGTGTGTATTCAGTTGCACCACTTTCCTGGTTCCGTGCATCAGCATGGATTGCAGATTTTGGAAATGCAAAGAAATGCTTGTGGTACTCTCTACTGCAAAGTTGTGTTACCTAAATTCAGAGATCACTGCAGGGCAACATCAAAACTTACAGTGATTTCAAACCCTGTCCAGAAAGGACTCTATTTTCCTTTAACTATAGCTCTTGCCATTTCAAAGATAAACTTTGAATGCCATTTTTGCTGGAAAACCAGTTTGGGATAGTCCTTTAAATAAAACAGACTTCAACATCTAGCCAGTTAGAGTTCAAATAAAACATTTAAACCTATAATTTCAGTATATAAACAATACTAGGGAAAATTTGACTTTTAAGAAACATACAAAACACATAGAAACAAAACACACTGTAAAGTTCTGAAGAAATCACTGGACAAATGATCTCCTCAGTTATGTCCATTATTACTGTCTTCCCCAAATTTAAAATATTACCTCTAGTGTCTATGTTCTTCACTAGAAGCACTTGTTTTAAACTGTTTATATAACAAATGAAATAACCCAAAATTATAATAATGGAAATAATAATTAGAGTAAAAATTATTCTACAAATAGATAATGATATTAGTCCCTCTACCCATGTTATTATATTATTGGCTTATTTACTCTAAAGTGTTTTTATACAAATGCTCATTTGGAATGAATTGAGAAGATTTCAAAATTATTATAGATTTAATAAAACCATGACTGGTATTAAATACAAAATCTATTTTAAATGTTTTTATATTATGGCAATTTAACCCTACCCAAAGTGTAAATCTATAAAGCAATTTTGTTGCTATCATTAATTCTTCATGAATTAGCTGTGACTATCTGCTTTCCTCAGGAAGGCTCTCATATACATCTAATTAGTGCTAATAGCAAATGCTTTTAAAAAGCTCAAATTGAAACAAAAAATATGACAGCAGTTATTCTTATCAGGAAAATGTGCAGAGTCTAAGGAATCTTATTAACAGAGATAATACAGCAGTCAGTTGAAAGATGCCAAGGAGTCTATCCATTTCTAAGTGATTATTTTTCAGTGCACCTATGCAAATCAGCACCCTCAGCATTCTCATGGACTTCTAAATACGGAAGTACAAGGATGAGGAAGAGAAAGTGAGGAGGTTAGGAGGAACCCCACAGCTTCTACAGAAAGGAAGAGAGAGAGAGAGAGGGGGGGGGTGGGAGGAGCAGGGAGGGAGGGAGAGAGGGGAGGAGGGAGAGAGAGACTGGGGTAGGGTAGAGGGAGAGAAAGAATATCTCTTCTGGGGTCCTGAAAAGACCAAGTGAGTTCATCAGCTATTGATCTTTTGGGGAAAAAAATTTAAGAATACCTGCTCTGTTTCTATTTTGTGGCAGGAACTAGAAATCATTGAATGCAAAATCTGCGTCTACTGTTAAGGAATTTCTATTTTACTGAAGCTAAATATAAATGCAGTGTGGTGATAGCTAAAATGGCATCTATTGGGGGCACAGGGAATGTAGAGAATGTTAAAGGATCCAGAACATATGGGTTGTCTCTTATAGGAGTAGGAATCAAAGCTGTTAGAATCACAGCCATGTGCAAAATCATTGAAACAGGATGGTGAGTGATCGAAACCGCAAAGTGTGCGCTCTGAAAAAAAACATGCTAGTTATATTTAAACAGTAGTCCGAGGCAGGTAAGATGACTCATTTGGTGAAAAGCTCCTGTCATTCACACTTGATGACCTGAGATCAGTTGCCCAAACCCACAGGAAGGAAAAAAGAGTATGTTATGGAGCATCTCATACACACACACACACACACACATACTAAATAAATTTTTAAAAATATGTAAAGTGCTTAAATATACAAACAGGTTAGTTGCTGATTAGCTGAACATATTTTTCTAAGAGGACAGTGCTTTTAGCACATGAGTTTCATTAAGCTATAAAAAGTATGCTAGCTCCAATTGTGGTAATTTGAATCATAATGGTTGCTAGAAACCCAGAGCTTGATGAGAAGCCCAACCATCAGACTATGGAAGGGAGCATCAATACGTGGAGTTACGTGAACCCCAGAGTGATATCTATGTTCAATCATGTGTAGGGCATAGAACACATTGCTGGTCTTACTTAACTTCAGTAGAACTGGTAGAGGGTCTGAATGCAGCATTATAATGGCAAAGTCCATTTTGCTGCTCTATGGCTTCACATCCAATTAATGGAAAAGGAAAGGGTTGTGGCTATAGCTCAAATTTGTGTCTGAATTGCTAGGAAGTCCTCAAATTTTTACTGTATTCTTGCTCATCTTTCTCATTCTCTCTCTGTCTCCTTCATTCCTCCATCATCTTGTCCCATGTCTCCTTATTATTTATGGGTATTACCTATCCTTCTGCCTTCACTTCCTCTCAGCTTTATCTCTCATCTTCAGCCATGAAGAAGTAGGTATGAAAATATTGGGGCAGCATAGGTAAGGTTGAATAGGTGATCTCTCTTTATTAGAATACTATTTGAAATATGGAGGGGCATTCAGTTTGTTCTAGATGAAATATATAAGTTTACCAAGAAGTTGTTAGTTGGGCTGGTTAAAATACCCATCACCTATTGATCTAGTTCAGCTTTCTGCCAAAAGAAAATCATTGCTCTAATAAAAAATAGTCATCAATGAAAGAAAGGTACTTCCATATGACTCATTTCCTTTAGTAATTTTACTGCCATTTTAATAATAACAATACAAAATTTTACTTCTTTTATTTTTTTGCCATCTTAATGTATGCCCCTGTTTCTAAAAACGCTACCTAAGAAATAGAGTTGATGTCCTGCAAGATGCATTCCAGAGTAGAAATGATCTGAGAAGCTCAAAAATTTGAGTTTGATCCCCAAGATTCGTGTGGTAGGAATCAGGACAAGACTCCTACACACTTTCCTCTTTCCACATGTGCCATGTCAAACAAGCCACACCCTCACCAATACATTAAAATGTTATTTAATTTTTTTTCCATTTTTTAAAATTCTTTAATCTTTTTTTCTTCAGTCCAGATTTTATCTCTCTCCTGGTTCCATATCCTATACCACAACCCCCATTCCCCTGTCTCCAAGAGGATATCCCCATTCTACTACCACCCCACCAGTCCTCCCCACTTCCTGGGACCATAGGTCTCTCAAGGGTTAGGTACATCTGTACTGAATCCAGATCCAACAGTCCACTGCTGTATATATGTTGGTGGCCTCATATCAGCTACTGTATACTTCCTGGTTGGTGGCTCAATGTCTGAGAGATCTTGGGTGTCCAGGTTAGTTGCTACTATTGGTCTTCCTAAAATAAAAATACTTTAAAGAAATATAATAACTAAGAATGGTATATTTTCATAGCTTCCTTAACAATTATAGACAATGTTTAATGTTCTAGAAGATGATATTCCTTTATTAATAACACTATTGTAAAATGATTCAATTCTTTATCTCAATAAAAAGAAGAGTGAAAACTAGTTTTATTAATCACATATATATTCCCACCTAATGCTTTGAAAAATCCTGTGTTTTCTGTTTTTATTTTTCTTTTCTTTTCTGTTTTACACACTAACAAAAAATATTTTTCTTTGTATCATTCCTTTGGATCTTTATCTCTTAACTGAGGGAAGAAGAGAGCCCAGACATGGTTTATTATCTCAGGTAGAACGCTTTCTTGAGTAGGATCCTGACCTTTTGGCTGCCACTATCTTCTTTAACAAGCTATGGATTTTCCAAATAAAGTATAGCTGGAAATCAATGAACCTAAGAAAATGAAGACAAAGAAAGGCAATACACAGAAAGGGAGCGTGCATCCTGGGCTGTGTTCAAATGGAAAAGAAAACTAACTCTTTGCATGATGCTCCTGAAAAAGACCTTGGGAAACTACTGTCCTCTAGGATGTCTAGGAAGGAGAGAAGTAGCTAAGTACCTAAGCAAGTCAGACTTACTGCATACGTCATTACTGCAATGTCCTGTTCTCTCTTTAACCCTAAAATAAAAAAAGCTTTAGTAGTTCTATACTATCGGAGATTAATACTATGATTTGATGAAATGGGTGGTTTTTATTCAAGGAAAAAAAAACTATTCATTGGAAGATAAGAGAGTGCAGGGGAACCATCAGACCTTCCCTTGGTCAAATCTGGAGAATTTTCTCTCTATAGACAGTCTGTGTGAGACAGAGAGCTAAGTTTTATCTGATCCCTTCACAGTAGAAGACTCTCTTCTACTCACTGAGGATTAATAAACAGGTTGTCTGATCTCTGGTCACGTGACTATTCATACATCATCTTTGGAATAATCCTGAAATCCTGCTGTAACTCACTTCCGTGCTGAATGAAAGATCATCCAGAAGCTCACAGTTTGAGCTTTCCTTTATCTTTAAAAAACTGTTCTGTTTTCTGAAAGAAATGCCATCCTGAAATAATTTAATCTTACCTATTAGTCATTATTCTTTTGGAAGCATTAGAACTGACTTGCCCTTGTCTTTAAGGACAACAGTAAAAATGTAAATATAAAATAAAAGTTTATGTAACCCAAGGCACTGTAAGCCAAACAGCAAAACATAAATGATTAAAATTCATAATCTCTTTATTTTCTGACATTTAAAGTAATTCCATTCTATGATTTCCTTGAGATCAATGTGCTCTGTACAGATCCATTGTGTGGCAATTTGTCCCTTTTATGCTTTGCTATATAACCTATAACTTCCCACTATTTGGAAAACATCCAAGACAGCTAACTAAGTAGTGCAATTGTCTCATTCAGGTAAACAGGTCAGCCTGTGTAATTTATATTAGTCACCTTAAAATTCCCATCAAAATACTATGCATGATAATTCAAGAAAGGTACATGAATGCACTGTTCTATTTCCACCTTGGGGCTTTTAATATTGTATAAATAACAAGCATGCATTACCTAAATCTCTCAGAAGAAATCCACCCTGCAAATAGCACACTTGTTGTGTGTTATCATTCATGCAATTCTCATCATTGTCTAATTAGGAAAGCTTCCGTTCATATCAATCATCTACTTTCACAATTAATTTATGGCTTCAGATAAATTTTCATATCCCATCACACTTGTAACTCACAATCTCTTAGAAGAACAGATGCAAAAAGAGGGAACCCAAGTGTGTTTATTCCATTCATTTTGTCTTAAGAGAGCAGGGCATTCTAATTTTTCTTTTAAATGTTTCTAAGATGTGCCATCAGAATTCTTTTAAAGGTCAACATGAGGAAATGACCCTTGGGATACAGATATTAAATTCTGTCTCATCATAACAGCCCATTGACTCCAAGGCAGCCTTTCAGAATGTTTAACTTACTCCAGTGTTTGCAGACAATTTCTTACTCACATGCTTTTGTATTGTTTGCTGTTGTATTCCTTTGACTCTTCATAATGACAATAGCATATGCTACATGTACAGTATTGTAGGATTACTAAAGAAAGGGCTTAGCATGATTTCATCTCAAGACACATGAATCAGAACAAACATCAATTTTGATTAGTGACCCTAATGATTGTGATAAGAAACCAACATAGTAATCTAACTCAGACAAATAGATATGAAAGCAAGACTGCTTTAGTTCTAATGAGATTAAATTCTATCCTAAAATTTTAAAGCTAAGAAAACTGAGTGGTCATATCTCTTGAGTTGAACTTAGAAAAACAAATCAATTACTAAAAGCATAGTTCTGGTATTTCAGTGAAATGGTCTAGGGAGGAGTAGACTTACTGTCTAGTAGTGGTAGGGACACTGTGAAAATTGCTGGTACACAGCTTTCTAAGGGTGACACTAGCACTGACATGATGATTGCAAAGAAATGCCTTGAGATGGGATGCAGTGCCTGTAAGTTGTCCTGTCTTCATCCTCATTGCACAGGATGGCCAACCTGGCACTAACATGGAAAGACTTGTCTATTTGAACAAAACAGAATGCTGTCCAAAAATGATAATAGAGTTAGATCTAGAGGCAGTCTTGGAGGAAGTTGGACATTATACACCACAACCAATCAAGAGCTAGTAATGTTTCATTGCTATAAGTTCTTAGCTGTAGTGAAAATTTTCCAATGGGTAAAGGTCAAATAATTCCTGTTGTCTTTAATTTTTACTAATTTACACACTAACTAGAATAATTACTTTTATGCAATATCTCTTGCAAGTTTAAAAAATGTTATTTTCAGTTCTTCATAGAAGAAGATGTGTGAAGCAAAGTTAGTATATTCTATTCTCCTACAGAAGATTGTGAGATTTCCCCCTTAATCTTGGTGCATTTAAATTATAAAATCCATATCTATAAAGTTATACAACTTAGGAAAAACTTTCAAAGGAGAATGATGTATGTGTTTGTTATGAACATTTAGCCATGGACACCCTGGTATAAACATGCTGATGATCTGAACTCTGGTTTAGAGCAAAAACTTTTGGTTCACTTATGCAGAGCACAGTAAGCAAGATTTGACCTCATCACTTGCTTGCTTCCATCCTCCTGCAAGTGTTTCTTAGCAATGAAGAATGACTACATAACCCACTTACAGCTTCAAACCACCTTCCTCACACAAGATATTTACCCAGGTGAGATTATTTTTTCTGTTCTTGATTTATCTTTCTCCTTTTATTTCGCAGAGACAGTGCTGTTCAAAAGTCCCCAGACATACTTAGGCCAAACGGCCCTACTGACAAGTTGGTTGGGAGGAGATTTTCTGTTTTCATATAAATTAATCTGAATGATCTTCCTATGAAACTAAAACGACAGTCAATATCCAGCGAGTTAACTGACTTGAGGAAATAAATCGTATTTCATTCCCCAGAATAACTTTGCATTGTTATATTGGGAAACAAAACTAAACATAAGCAAAAACAAAGGTCCACTTTGTTTTATGGTGAGAATAATGCTTAAGGGTAGCTGGTAACTTCAGAAAGGGACTTACTTCACATCCACAGGGGCACACTATTCGAATGGTGTATGTAGCAGAAGATGTAAATAAAAAGTTGTTCCTGTGTATCCCAACTTAACAGACGTAAGAGAATGAAATAGCCATGAAAGAGCCATCCTTTCCTCTTCTGGGTGCCGCATGGAAATATTATTCTGTTTTGATAGTTTTTTTTCCTCTCTCTCAAAATAATCAAACTGTGCAACTGTGAAGTTTCTGGTAGCAGCCACAGCAGGAGCATCTTCCTTTATGAAGCAATGGTGATCGACTGCCCTTTGCCTCTTCCAGAGAGTTAACTCCCTCAGTTCACAATGTCAGGAGGGTCCCTGCATCCAGACAATGTGCCGCGAACCCAGAACAAGCTGAATGAAGCAAAAGGATCTTTCCTTAACAGCTGTAGCTTGCCAACAGTGGTGGTTGGAATTCCATGGCTGCAGCAGTGTCGAAGGGCAAGGTTCTAAAGGGATGATGTTCTAAGTTGCAGGTGGCAGTGAGTAATTGCTCCCAGATAGGAGGATCTGGGTCACCAAGATTTCAAAGTGTGTATTTTAATCTGACGATATTTAATATGACAAACACTCGAAGTATGGACGGAAAAAAACAGAGAAAGGGAAGGAAGAAAGACATGTTGATAGGTGTTAGAGATTAAGAAAGATGGAAAGGGGAAAACAGAATCCTGAGATTTTCTTGAATTTAAACATGTACAAGGTCACCATCTGCATATGTGTGCATTTTACTCATGTAAATTTTGCTGAATGTATGCTCTGTGTTAGACTAAATCTTATAGATAAAGATGGAGACAGAGAAACAAAGTTAATTGGCTTAGTGGATTTAAGTACACTTAAATATAATAGTATATTAAACTATTCTGATTGGTATTAATTAAATAAGGAGGTAGCCCTAAGATTGAGTCAGAAGGCTTGTAGTTTTTAAAGGAAGAGACTTAGTGAATCTTGGGCTGTAACTGTACTGTGCTGCAATCCTGAAGGGATACCACTCAGGTCCTGTGCCTGCTTTGTCTTAGGAACTGAACTATATGGCCCTCTGTGTGGATACCCTATTGCTTACAAGCAAATTTACATTCTGTGTGACTAAATAAACTACCAATTCATTGTGTGTGTTGAAACATTCTTACATGTTCACGTTGCCCTGCTAGCAAACAGGACATTGACTGGCAAAGAAAAAACCATTCTGATTCTAGCATGTTTGCTAGGACTCTGGCATTGCAGCCTATGATAATAAGTTGAAAGTAGATAGGACAAATGGCCATGCAACTCACACAGCATAAATATTTGCTGTCTCTTCACATCTTCTTTTCCCCATGTAAAGCTATTCATCAATATTCCTACTATTAATAAATACTAACCTATAAAATTAATATTAAAATAGAAAGTAATTAGATATGCAGTCAAGTACAAACATGTTAAAATCCATCTGTATTTTCTCTAAGGAAACAACTACCTTAAGGCTATAACATTGAAATTCTTGGCTGGCTGTCTATAGTCTTTAATTTTCTAGCTTTAGTCAATTTTAATTAACTAGTTAATTGAGAATTAAACAAATTTTACCAGTGACAAATATTCTTAGATGGGTCTTCAGAACTGGCCCATTTTATATATCAAGACATTAAAATGACAAATTCTGGCTCGAAGTGACTAATTCTAGCTCCGTTTCCTCATATCTAAGCAGACTGGCAAATAGCTAGGAATATTGTTTATAATGGGTGCCAGGAAGATTCCAGAACAAGTCAACAAAACCCATTCCTGCTTTCAGAATCTATTTCTGTTGGTGATTTAAACTAGATTCATAAAAATCTCTCAATGTAAAACACCAAGAATTGTTTGGAAAAATATAATAAATATCCTTCTATTGAACAACTAAGTTGGCTAGAAAGTAAGGCTTGTCTCCAGAGGCAGGATTCAGAGACTGACAGGAATCAGAATGGCAGGCTGGTGCTAAAGCTCGAGGTAGCCTAGGGGAGCTTGTCAATCTCAGTGCACAGGAAGTGTAGGCTTTAATGGCTATGCCAGAGAAGAAATGACCTTGAGCCTAAACATGTGATGTGTAGGAACACTGCCTGCTTCCAAAGGGCAGCAGCTTAGAAGCACAGTGCCCCTGCTGAAAGGAAAACTAGAAAACATCCGCCGATTGACAGAGTAGTGGGAAAGCAAGCTAATTTATCATAACCTACATTTCTCTAAGAAAAATAAAAGTATCCCAAGGACTCTATCTTACTGTGTATTTGGTGAGTGGCTCATGCAAGTCTGCGTGGCTCATCCAAGTTTCAGACATTGCTGAGTCCCTACTGATAAATCCTTAGTGTTGGTTATCTCATAATATACCAAGAAGAGCTTCCGATAGGTACCAAACAACCTCGGGTAGGATCAGAAGAATGGTACTTTCTACCTAGATCTCATACAAATCCAGTTAGAAGAATCACTAGATATATCACAAACATTTTAAAGGTTTGGGTAAATATGGTCTCATAGTTTGAGTTTCTGTTGCTGAGAAAAGACACCTCGACCACAGTGACTAAAGGAAAACATTTAATTGAAGCTGGTTTACAATTTCAGAGGTTTAGTTCTTTATCATCATCATGGTGAGAAGCATGATGACATGCAGGCAGACATGGTGTTAGAGAAGGAGCTGAGAGTTCTACATCTTGTTCTGCAGTCATCAGGTGTCGTTCAACACTGCTCAGAGCTTGAGCATAGGAGACTTCAAAATTGGCTCCCACAGTGTTATTATACTTCTCCCAACAAGGCCATCCTTCCTAATCATGACTCCCTATGTGCCAAGCATGCAAATCCATGGGTTTATGGGGGCAATTCCTATTCAAACCACCACAAATGGTAAGTTATAAAATCTTTAAAAAAGAATTAAAATTAAAAGTCCAAAGCAGAGCAATATGTAAAATTTTAAATAAGATTATAATGTGATGAAAATGTCAAAAGTACATTTGATAGAATTAAAAACATAAAGATGGGAATAGAAGACAGGTCAGAAGAAATCCACAAACCATTGCAGAGCAACAGCATTTGATTCTATGAGAGTTTAAAGGTAGGAGATAAATTTCAGTTACAGACAGAAAAGCCAAGGAGACATTAGAGAAGAGCTGAAAACATTTTCATTATTGATGAAAAAGATGAATCTTCAGTCTCAGAGACATATGAAAATATATTTTTCCAAACCTGTAAAACACCAGACATAGAGATCGCCATGGCCACTAAGGAGAGTAGACAGATGACCTGAAAAACAACAGCCAGCAGTGGCAGAAAATAAGAGGCTCCAGTAATGTATGTAAGTAGGGATAAAAGTATATTTCCACCAGAAGTGAGCTGGTGAAGACCATTCTTTTTTTCCTACCAGCAAGATTCTCTTGTTAGGTTAAAAAGAATTACCAAAGTTGGATTTTTGTGTTCCTATAGGAGCATATGTGCATGCTCCTCAAGGTTGTGTGTCCAGGACTGCTCATTTGATATTCATTTGCTATGGTGAATTAAGAATGCACACCATCAATGGATACACAGCTGAAGGGTTCCCGCCTTGGAACCCTGTTTCTCTTGAGTTGCATTTGATATAGAAAGCAAGGGAGACACAGTACGTGTGCTTTAGATCATCTAGTGCTTTGAGGCAGCTATCTGGGTGGCAGTAATGCCCATTACTCTTTCATTCCACATTTTCATGTCACAAGACTGGAGCACCATTCCTTCAGGCATTAAACTACATGGTGATATACAGCTGCTGCTAACAGTGACCTTTAAACAGGTGTGTGTGTATGTGTGTGTGTGTGTGCTCTCGCCCAAATGTGCCCGCTACTGCACACATGGATGTGACTGCTTCTCAGAGGGCAAGGCTCTGTCATTTAAAGGTAGTACTTGACATAAGACAGAGCACACCTGAAACTGTGTGGACACTCTGCCTATTTTCTTAGAGAGAGTTTTCTTTCCAGTGAATGAATAGAGAAAGAATCGGCACTGGGAGGCACGTTTGCTGCTTCAGATTCTCCCAATCCTTAGTGTCTTAAAAACACTTAGACGGTTATATATCATTTTATCTTTACCCAAAGTGAAAGAAAAACAAATATTTCCCAGAACAAATTCAAGCCTCATAGAGACAGAGTAACCACAACTTCCTCCTGGTCTTAACAGCAGAGGTACTTCCCTTCCTCAAGCTGGGAGGAATGCAAGGGTGTGTGTAATTTGTTTTGTTGTTGGTGGTTAGTTGGTTGGTTAGTTAGTTAGTTGGTTGGTTGGTTGGTTGGTTGGTTGGTTGGTTAGTTGGTCTGTTGGTTGGTTTTCCTTACTCTGTTTCTGGAATTTGAAAAACAGAATGACTGGGACAGAAGTTAAAATGACAGAGATCCTGTCCATAATTACCAACCTCCTCACTAAACTGTTCATTTTTTAAAATTAGTTATGTTTTTCTTAGATCATCTTAAATGCAAAGCAACACACAAGATGATAGACGTTCCATGATAATCTCAATGCAGATGACTGAACAGAAGCTTTCTTTAGTTATGAGATTTGCTACATCATCTCTACCTGGTTTCTTGTTTGGAATGGGGTCTCTGTCTCTTCAGCAGAGTACCTTTGTTGTAATTCCTCTAGCTCATAGGCCACAGCTAAAGCCTAACTCGAGGGACCTTTACGTTCTAGATCTAGATCTCTACTTGATGCAGTTTTATATACAAGTCCTTCTGATATTCTTTATCCTGCCAAACTGAAACGCTTGATCGTCTAGAGTCAAAATTCCCCTTAAAATATACAACTATTTTTGCTTAATGTCTATTTGTTCCCTTTGTCTCCACACAGCTTTCTACCAAATTCTTTTCTTCTGTTTAATATGACAGCTTCCTATATGCCTTATCCTTTCTGTATGAACCTGTAGATTAAGGAGTTTTCTCATATCATCTTAAAGAACTATGAAAACTTATAATTGACATTTCTGAAGGTTTATCATATATATCATATGTGTGTAACTCTAAACAGATTTTAAAGTTCTATAGGGCAAGAAATGTTTTTATTAGTAACTTTTGAATGAAATAATGTTGCCAATGGTAGATATGATTAACAAAAAGCAGTATATGGTTATGGCAGGTTAAATCATTTCAACCCTTATTCTTAATCAGATGTATGATTTCTTGGAAACAAATGCAGCTCTCTCTTCACTGCCTTTATTCTTTTCCACTTTTCTTTGACTCCTCTCTGGAGCAGCTTAAAGATCATACCTTTGAATCAGCATATAGAGAGCCATCCCATCAGTTGTCTTCACTCTCATCCCACCCACACACTCAAGAAACCTAAATTATTTAACTTGACTTTGGCCAGTACTAAATCCACCTACCACATGGTGAACGTTCTATTAATTTGAGAGATGATTAAGAGAGTTTGGGTAATAGTTGTTGTGATTCCTGGAGGAGATAAAACTTGAAGGAAAAATTAATGGCCTTTAGTTAGTATTAATAGAAAGATACACAAAAGATTCTAAGAGCTAGAGCTGCATAGTACCCTGGTGAAACATGTCTTCTGGACATGACAATATCATAGCACTTAACTCACAGACATTGTGGTTGCTGGCACAAGACCTACACAAAGTTAAGCCCATAAAATCTCCAACATGGAGTGAGGATAAGCTTATTAGTCCTCACGCTTAGCAGAGGAACTACTGACAGACATAAGATGGATACAAGAAAAGTAGAGTCAGTTTTCTTTAAGAATGTAGCCTCTGGTAGTTGACTTTGCCTCAATGTGTGATGCCATGTTCTTAACGGTGCACAAATCAATTCTGGTGAATTGTGTATTTTAAAAAAGGAAAGAGTATACAAAGTTGGGAGAGCATAGTAAGTAGATCAGGGAGAAGTCAGAGGAGGGTTTAATTAATTTTCAAATACCTATTTAAGTTTAAGGAGAATAATAAAGAAATTATGATACTAAATGGAGATGCACATATAATTTTATTAATGGTTGAATTTGGAGATACTTTGTGAGATACATAGACAGCAAAGGTCTGTTGAGAAGTTTTAGGAGAGTTTGTCTCAGTATTCTAAGGTTTTGAGACAAACTTAACTACACAGAAGAAAATTATCAGAGATTCTAATCTCTGGCTACTCTGAGGTTAACCCAGATTGTCACCCATGCCTTCAGAATCAAAAACACTCTTGGAGCCTTGTGTCAGGAAGTACATAGCAATGACACCTGACCAGTGTATCACACCACCTCATTATCCTCCGAAGCTTAGTGAAGTTATATCAACATCAACAGAGCTGATGGCTAGAAGAGTCAAATAAAATTGTCCATGGAGTAATCATACATATGTACTAACTAGGACTTCTTTAAAGGGGCTTTGATTATAGCAAACTACCAGGTTGAATTGGATATGAATCTGCATGTAAAACGAATTCAGTCTTTTTATCATCATTCATGAGGCACAATTAAACCTACAGCAGAGGGCAGCCATTTCTGCAGTTAATGACTTGTTATTTATTTAGGTATAATATTTCTTTCATTTAGAGCACATTTTTAATTAATGAATATCAACCTTTAAGGGCAGCTTTACACAAATTATTATACATTTAAAAATAACAAACAAACCATGAGCAGCCAGTGGTTAAGTGTGACTATTATAAAAGGGTATAAATGCACTAAATAAAACCTGACACCCGGGTGGAGAAAGAAAGCAAAAAACATCCTAACTATGTAAATACAATGAAAAGCAAGAACCTGAACTTCCCGGGGGAGTTACTTCTCTCAAATGTTTAATTTAACAAAGCATGAGGTATTTGTTCATAAACAATTGACTTAACTGTTACATTAGGATTTTTATGCTGTGTATGAATTAGAAAATAAATGTACACAAATTATATTTCTTGAAGTTATGAATTTAAATCCTGCTCTGTAGGGTCATGAAACTATGGGACCTAAGATAAATTTCTTGACTTCTAAGTAAGAAGTCATTCTGCTTTTGGGTGAGTGGGTATAACTGTTCATTGCATGATATTGTTTACAGCATTAAATTAAATCACTGATTATAGTGCCTGGTTAGTAATGAATGGTCAGTAAATATATTTAATAGTTTCATACACACTAAATAGTTAATTGTGTTTCTTATGGAGCCCTCAATTTGTGACTTTCCCCCAATGGTGCTACATTCTGCGACTGTAACAAAATACCTGACAATAAATAGTTGGGGGAAAGAAAGGAATATTCACCTAAAAGTCTGAGAGGATACTGTCCATCAAGGTGGCAAGGGCAGATGGCAGGAGAATGACATAGCTGTTTACATCTCTTCCACAGTCAGGAGGAAACAGAGAGGAATGCTGGTCCTCATGAGGCTTACCCCTTTCCCTTTTCATCATGCATCCAGGTCTTGGGCCAGTACTGCCCAAGTTTAGGCCATGTCTTTATTTAAACCTCTCTAGAAGCTCCAACACAGACACACCCAGAGGAATATCTCCTAGGTGATTCTAAATCCAGTCCTGCTAACAATAAAGATTAATCATAACAGACCCTAAACAACCTCATAAAACAAAATAGTTTCTGTGAGGCAAAAGACACTGTAAATAAAACAAAACAAAAAACTACAGATTGGGGAAAGATCTTTAGTAATCTGACATCCAAAAGAGGTCTAATATCCAAAAAATATAAAGAACTCAAGAAGCAAACCTTCATAAAACCAAATAACCCAATTAAGAAATGGGATACAGAGCTATACAGAGAATTCTCAACAGAGAAATTTCTAATGGCCTAGAAGCACTTAAAGAAATATTCAACATCCTTAGTCACCAGAAAAACACAAATTGAAATGACCCTGAGATTTCACCTTACAGCAATCAGAATGGCTAAGATCAAAAACTCAAGTGAGAGCACATGCTACCTAGGATGTGGAGAAAGAGTACCATTCCTCAATTGCTGGTGGGATTGCAAACTGGTACAACCAGTCTGGACATCAGTCTGGCAGTTTCTCAGAAAATTTGAAATAGTTCTAGCTGAAGACCCAGCTATACTACTTCTAGGCATCTACCCAAAGGATTCTCCACCATGCCAGAAGGAACATGCTCCATTATATTAATAACAGCCTTATTTGTGATATTCAGAAGCTGGAAACAACCCAGATTCCTCTCAACTGAATAGTGGATACAGAAAATGTGAGGTTTGTTTGTTTGTTTGTTTGTTTGTTTGTTTGTTTTTTACACAATGGAATACTATTCAGGTATTAAAAATGAACACACCATGACTTTTGCAGACAAATGGATAGAACTAGAACATATCATCCTGAGTGATTTAACCCAGACCCAAAGAAACAAGCATGATATGTATTCATTGATAAATGGATATTAGCTATAAATTACAGAATACCCAGAATTCAATCCACAGACTGTAAGAAGTTTAACAAGAAGAAAGGCCCAAGTGAAAATGCTTCAAGCCAATTTAAAAGGGGGACCAAAATAATTACAGGAGGCAGAGGGAGGAGGAATCCTGGGTGTGAGAGGGGAAAGGAGGGAAAAGTGGGAGCAGGATCAAGTATCTTGGGAGACAGGAGAGAAGCTCAGAGGGCCAGGAGAATGAGCTGCAGGGGTTAGGGAGCAGGAGGAACCTCTTGAAAGTCTGAGACCTGCAGTGTGAAAGGCTCCTAGGACTTAATGGAAATGGCCTTAGTCAAAATGCCCAGTAACAGGGAGATAGAACCTCAAGAGACAACTTCCAGTAGTTAGACAGTGCTCTCAGTGGAGGGATGGAGTCACTAACCTACCTTCAAAATTTTTGACCCAGAATTGTTCCTGTCTAAAAGAAATGTAGGGACAAAAGTAGAGCAGAGTTTGAAGTAAAGGCCATCCAGTGACCAGCTCGACTTGGGTGAGCACCAAATCCTGGGTGAGCATCTATTCCATGGGCAAGCACCAAACCCTGACACTATCACTGGTGCCATGTTGAACTTTCAGACAGGAGCCTAGCATGGCTGTCTTCTAAGAGACCCTACCAGCAGCTGACTGAGACAGATGCAGATACTTATAGCCAACCATTAGCTGACTGAGACCGATGCAGATACTTATAGCCAACCATTGGACTGAGGTTGGGGGACCTCTACGAAAGAGTTAGGGGAAGAACTGAAGAAGCTAAAGGGGATGGCAACCCCATAAGAAGAACAACAGTATCAACTAACCTGGACTTCTCAAAGCTCCCAGAGACCATAGGCTGCTCCATGGTCCTCAACACATATGTAGCAGAAGAGTGCCTTGTCTGTCCTCAGTAGGAGAGGATGCTCTCAGGGAAGGGAGATATAGGTGTGTGAGGTGGGGGTGTGGAGTGTGAAGTTTGTGCGATGGGGGACTGGGATTGTTGGGGGGGGTTGGGGGAGCACGCTCTCAGAGGCAAAGGGGTAGGTGAAGAACTGTTGAAGGGGAACAAGGAACGGAGGTAACATTTGGAACACAATAAATAAAACAAAAAAAAAAGAAGAGGATGTAGCTAGTTGCTAAAGTTTCCATTTTGAACAAACTCTACATTTTCAATAATGAAATAATACAAAGTATTTTAATGGGTGGTATTTACAATAATTTTTCTGTTTGATGCTGGGAACAGTACATATCAATGTTGAACAGACTCAAAATGTCAAATAACAAGTGCATTTTATAATTAAAATTTCTATGTAAAAGAACATCTTACCACATTCAAACAATATAGTACTTCATGAAGAACAGATGAATGCGCTACTGGAAGTGATGTAAACCCAGAGTAGTTGTTTATGTATGTGAATATATTAAAATTTTTGAGAAAAAAACTGTTCAATAAACAAACTGCTAACAACAGAAAACACAAAATAATTACTCAGATTTATCACCTAAAGAAAAGTATAGGCTAAGTGGACTAAGGAGTTATTTTAATAGTGTAAGCAATACAAGAAAAACATTAGAGGTAAGTAAGGTGTACATACTCCTCACACTGATACAGCACTTCCTAAGAAAGTCACTGTGCATGCAATTAGTAATGCTGGAGTCCTTTGTGGGAGAAGGTAGAATTATAGAAGTTAGTAAAGGGGACCTTGGAAGCTTTGTTAGAGGTAATTTTATATGAACTCTTATTAAGTAAATATATATTCGTAGTCTATAATAGATAAAATACAGTTTCAAAAAGGCTCACACTGACATTTCATGGAGGTATTCCTTTACAAATATGGCTGATGATTGAGTGTGCATAGTTCTTATCATTTGTTTATTTGGGCCAGTATCTTTACCAGGCCAGATTAGCTCATATTCGATTATTATTTATCAGGCCCGTATTCAATTATTATTTCTTTATGCAAGAAGCTAAATACTTCCTTCTGTTTATTTCCTGCTTTGGATTCCACAGACCACTCAAGCAGAAAGAAATGTTAATCACTTCTCCCTCCAAGCCTGAATTAGAATAGCTAACCTACAGGACTGATCTTTCCTCTAAATAACAAATTAATTCTCTCAGATCTCTTTTCCCAAGGCACATACCTTTACCTTTGCTTTGCACCTTGCTGAACTCTTTGTGGTTTTATGGAACATTATTGAACTTGCAGACCAAATGGAGTCACTGAAGTAAGGAAGTAGCTAGTTACCTCCGTTCTAAAAGCTCTCAGCCTTGATCTGCTTCTGAACTTATGTTAAGATGCATGTATTTCATTTTCTTTAATGATGAAAACAGAAAGAAAAAGAAAAAGACTTGCTCTAACTCTTCCCCTTTTGCCAATCCAGCACCAGTTTATTTTGCATCTTGTTATCTTGCAGAGCAAGCTGTGCCCTTAGTTAAGTTCATACTGGAGGGAACTCAGCAATAGTCCCTCTGCTCAGGTGAAGGAAAAAACCTGTAGACAATGCTGTTTGAACTAGCATCTGAGTGCACTGTGTGCATTCAGGGCAAAAGTTCGGAGATGAAAATATCCATTCCCTCAACTTAGAGCCATGAGAATCAGAGTTGGTAGTAGAGGGTGAGCCCTGGAGTCAGGGTACCTTCATTTGAACATCAGTCCTGTCCTCTTCTGCCTACTAGATTATCCACACAGCTGAACTGCCATTTCAGTGACTATCAAATTAAGATTAAAAACAACAAAGCACAAGCAAATCCTATTTTACAAGTTTATGTGCAGATTAAAGAGAGTGATGAAATATGTTTATCATTTTGAAGATTTCCTTATATTTTAGGATTGTTACTTCTCAGCACTGTTACCTGGGAATGTATCTCCTTTATGCAATGACTTATAAAACAGGAATTTTTTTGTATTGTGATTTCCACTAATATATTTTCCATACCAATGAGACACCCCTTCAGCCCCAGGTACTTGAGGATGTAACATATTTGGAGATACTGTCTTTTAAGAGGTAAATAGGTTTATCAGGCTGCAAGTGAGGCCCATTCAAATGTGAACATGGCAGGAACAACTTTTATAAAGGAACAGAGAAAATGCCATCTGAGAACAGAGCAAGACATTTGTCAGCCCCAGGGGACAAATGTCTCCCTGCCTCCCCTGTTTCTACCTTCTGAATTCACTCAAAATTCCTGTCTGCTTTAAAAATAAGCTATTTTCCATTCCCAAACCATCTCAGCCCCAAGCATATCTGATTCCTTGCCTGAAACCTTGCTATTGTGTTTCACTCCTGCCTCGTTTTACTCTTTCAGAAGTCTCACCTTTGCGTTGACTACCTACAGTACAGAGAATTCAAGCTTTCACTCCATCAGCCATTCATTCCAAAGAATGAGCAGTGTCTTCCCAGATGTCACTAGGCCAGAGTCAGGAGATCAGAGGCACACTGAAGCTTCTGGGTGACAAGAGTATGTAAATAGTAAGAGCTCGACAAGAAATCCAGGTCTCAATGTAGAAAAACTCACATTTGTTGCTGTGATCTCGGACTTCTTCTGCATAAACTATAGCTGAGGCTCCCAGATTTTCCTGTACAATGCTTCTCCCTGAACCTAAACTGTCACAGAAAATCACTATCATATATCCAGTTTCATGTAACTGTAATGATAACAAAGAGAAATGGGATAAAACAAATGAATTATTGGGAATATATGTAAATGTGTATATGAATATGATGTGTATGCAGTATTTGATGTATGTGTATAGGTTATGATGTATATGTGTATGCATGTACATGTATGTGTACATTTATGTGTACGCAGCTGGAACTCACCATGTAGAACAGGCTTCAGCCTCACAACTATCATACCTCAGCGCCCCGAGAACTAGGATTACAAGTGTGATCTCCCACACCTAGATAATGTCTTTATATAGAAACATATAAGGGTTATCTGTCTGTAGTAATTCAATATATACAGCAGTGTTGGCGATGCTTTTTCACAACTTGCACATAATAAAAGAACCTCTCCAGCTCTCCATGTCAACAGACATCTTAGGAACCACAGAGAGAGTAGAACTGGGGAAACCTCTCACATTACTATAAGATCAAATTTGATGTCATCATTGAACTATGAAATTAGATATAAGGAGATATTTCTAGGAGCTGAAAAGATGGCTCAGCAGTTTAGCATACTCATTACTCATCCTCAGAGCCCAGTTTGCTTGCTAGCATCCATGTCAGGTGGCTCACAACTGCTTGTGACTCTAGTTCCAGAGAATCTGACCCTCTCTTTTATCCTCCACAAGTACCTGCACACATGTACACACAAATAAACAAAATAAAATAAATTTAAAATACAGTTTTAGACTTATTTGATTGCCTTTTGTTTTATTGTACATGCAAGGTATTACATTAATCTAAAGCTTCTTAATAAATCTTGGAAGGTTCTTGAAAGGTAGGCAAATGATAATTACCAGGGGCCAGAATATAACAAATTAAGTATGTGTGGATGTGTGTGCCAGAAAGTTACCTTCAGAGGGGGAAAAAAAAGGTCATCCAAGAAAAAATATAACACAACACACAATGTAATTTCCCTTTATATGCTATTTCCACAGTTATAATAAGGCAAGAACTAAGTATTGATTTAGCCCAAAATGGTATATAGTTTTTTCCAGTAGAATAAAGAAAGAGAAACTGTGTAAGTGTGTATGGGTGGAGTACAAGATCCCAATGCTGATATTCTGTGGTAGAAAATCAATAAACAGTAGTTTAAACTGAAAATCGAGAAGTGGCACTATTACGATATATGTTATTTAATAATACAGCCAAAGCAATTGGAAAATCAGAAGTTAAGAGTAGCTGTTTTTTGAAATGGCACTATTTTGATGATTTCTATTATGTCTTCCTGTAATTCTTGGCTTTTAACAATATATGTGCACATATATATTTCTTTGATAAGCAATAAATTACATTTACAGAAACTAAATACAATTGATTTTAGAGGTCTCTTCAGTATGTTTCAAACTAGGATATCTATGTGTAAAACATTGTTCACACTGAAATTTCCTTCTGACTTGCTTGCTTTTGAAGCTTTTCCTTTTGTAATTTACTCTTATATCTGAAAGAATCATAGAAGTCAAATATTTAAATCTTACCATGCTAACTGGCAACAACAGTAAGTGTATAACCCTTCTCAGTTTACCTGGTTTGATAAAAAATAATCAATAGAATAATGAAAGGATAGAGGACATAGGATGGAAAAAGCTGTGGTGATATAGATGTATGGTAAATGCAAGGAAGACAGAAAGGCTCAAACACAGTCTAGATAGAGGGAGGAACGCTAATCTGGGTCATTTGTGCTGCTACAACAGAACATCACAAAGATTCTACAGTTCCCAGGCCTGAAAGTCTGAGATTGATGTCTGCCATTGGTGTCTAGTGCTGGCCTCCATGATGCAACATGTCAAGGTAGAAGGCAGCCAGATGAGAGAGAGAGAGAGAGAGAGAGAGAGAGAGAGGGAAGGAGGGAGGGAGGGGGAGGGAGGGGAGGGGAGGGGAGACAGATAGTGACAGAGAAAGACAAAGATACAGCAATAGAGAGAGTCAGAGACAAAGACAGAGAGAGAGAGAGAGAGAGAGAGAGAGAGAGAGAGAGAGAGAGAGAGAGAGAGGCAGAGAGAGACACAGAAAAAGACACATTGACAGAGAGATAAATAGAAAGGGAGAGAGAAAGAGCACACAGGGCCAAAACTGGCTTTCTACCAATCCTACAACAGACACTAACAGCTGAACAATGCTGTCCCCTGAGAGGATTACCTGGTGAGCTAGCTCCACTTTAAAAGTCCACTTACTCCATTCTACAGGGATCATGTTCAAACTGTAGCAAATACATAGAGGAGGTGAGCAGATAAAGGGGGGCCTTTTCATTTTTACATTTCAGCATGTCAGTTTTCTAAATCTTGTTCAAAGTTGCGTACAGGAAATCAAGGACTTGAGATTAAACCAAAATTCTATTTTGCTCTGAAACTGCAACTCTTTTCCATTTACTAAGAGCTGGCTTGAAACAATTAGAAACACAAACCCAGGGTTCGCTTCTGGTCACTCCGACTGCCAAGCAGAGCAGTAATCCTTGCAGACTGATGTTCATAACTATTGAACCCAGAAAACACTTTCCCAAAATAATATTCCTCATATACCTATGAATCATTATGGCAGTCAAAGGAGAAAGGTAAACATTATTTGGGCCCCTCTCCATGCATCTGCTTCACTATCATTACTATAGGATTAGCACACATCCTTCTTCTAAAACATGGCATGATTGAAATTGTGTGGTGAATTGAACTTCAAAATCATCAGAGTAGTAGAGGCACAGAAGGATGACCAATTCCTGCAAACATCATAAGGACTCTGAAAATCCTTAGCTATTAACTAAAGAATGAGATTAGACTCCTGTCAAACTTCAAAGCTCCCTCCTAACTACCTATTTTAAGTGGTGTCTTAGTCAGGGTTTCTATTCCTGCACAAACATCATGACCAAGAAGCAAGTTGGGGAGGAAAAGGTTTATTCGGCTTACACTTCCATACTGCTGTTCATCACCAAGGAAGTCAGGACTGGAACTCAAGCAGGCCAGGAAGCAGGAGCTGATGCAGAGGCCATGGAGTGATGTTCTTTACTGGTTTGCCTCACCTGGCTTGCTCAGCCTGCTTTCTTATAAAACCAAGACTACCAGCCCTGAGATGGTCCCACCCACAAGGGGCCTTTCCCACTTGATCACTAATTGAGAAAATGCCTTAGAGTTGGATATCATGGAGGCATTTCCTCAACTGAAGCTCCTTTCTCTGTGATAACTCCAGCTGTGTCAAGTTGACACAAAACTAGCCAGTACAATTGACCCCTTGTCAACTTGACACACAAAAACATCACTAGTAAGCCTCAACCCTTACAATCTTATTCATCCCCATTCTAAATAACTTTAAAAGTCCCACAGTCTTTACATATTCTTAAATTTCAATCTCTTTAAAATATCCATCTCTTTTAAAATTCTAAGTCTTTTTACAATTAAAAGTCTCTTAACTGTGGGCTCCACTAAAACAGTTTCTTCCTTCAAGAGGGAAAATATCAGGGCACAGTCACAATCAAAAGCAAAAGTCAATCTCCAACTGTCCAATGTCTGGGATCCAACTCACAATCTTCTGGGCTCCTCCAAGGGCTTGGGTCACTTCTCCAGCCAGGCCCTTTATAGCACACACGTCATCCTCTAGGCTCCAGATGCCTGTACTCCACTGCTGCTGCTGCTCTTGGTGGTCATCTCATGGTACTGGCATCTCCAAAACACTGCATGACCCCTTCAGTCCTGGGCCTTCAATTGCAACTGAGGCTGCACCTTCACCAATGGCCTTCCATGGCCTCTCACAGTGCCGAGCCTCAGCTGCTTTGCGTGACCCCTTCATGCCTTTAAAACCAGTACCACCTGGGTGACCCTTACATATTACCAAGTCCTGCTGCAGCAGGAGTACAACCTTGGCCATCTCTGGAACACAGCCTCTTTGTGCTTTCAGAAAACACTTCCCAGAAGATGTCACCTCAATGATGCTGGCCTCTTCTTAATCACCGCTAATTTCTTAGCTCCAGCTAACCAGCATCAATAGTCCCAGTAATGCAAAGTTTTTGCTTTGGTAGTTCTGGTATCTTGTTAATCACAGCTGATTCTTCAGCCCCAGCTAACCAGAACTACAGAATCTTCACATTCAAAACAGCAGTGGCCCTGAAAAGAGTCTTTAATTTTCCCTCTGAAATTTCACAAACCAGACCTCCATCTTCTGCAGTGTTCTCAACATTATCTTCCAAGCTCCTACACAACATCCAACAGAGCTTTTAACAATGGATGGATCTTCAAGCCCAAAGTTCCAAAGTCCTTCCACAGTCCTCCCCAAAACATGGTCAGGTTGTCACAGGACTACCCCACTCAGCTGGTACCAATTTGTCTTAGTCAGGGTTTCTATTCCTGCACAAACATCATGACCAAGAAGCAAGTTGGGGAGGAAAGGGTTTATTCGGCTTACACTTCCATACTGCTGTTCATCACCAAGGAAGTCAGGACTGGAACTCAAGCAGGCCAGGAAGCAGGAGCTGATGCAGAGGCCATGGAGGGATGTTCTTTACTGGTTTGCCTCACCTGGCTTGCTCAGCCTGCTTTCTTATAGAACCAAGACTACCAGCCCTGAGATGGTCCCACCCACAAGGGGCCTTTCCCCCTTGATCACTAATTGAGAAAATGCCTTAGAGTTGGATCTCATGGAGGCATTTCCTCAACTGAAGCTCCTTTCTCTGTGACTGTGTCAAGTTGACACAAAACTAGCCAGTACAAGTGGCCTTTACCCCTTGGAAATTAAAAAAAAAAAATCTCTTTTCTTTACAACACAGTGCGAAATATATTTCTGTTCATTTATACCTTTCTTCTTTAAGGTAAAATAAGCTTTGAGTTTATGAGATGATAAATTCTTGTCCTGCCCTTCCTTGCCAATGATTTTTCAAGGTAATAAACCCAAATACATGTAAACAGTCTTCCGATTTGTGATGAGCAGTCAATAAACAGAAAATGCTAATCATACTAATTTCTTCTCATAGCAATGTGATGCATAAATAATCTATTAACATGCAAGGGCCAGCAGGGTTAAGCTGCTAAAACACTGTCATTGATTTCTCCCTTCCTGGCTATGCTCACTCCTTATTCAAGTGGTTCCCTGTAAACCCCCTTTTCCATTATATTGTAAAAATTTCTTCCCTTGAGCATCTCTCTGAAGCTCTGCTCTTAAAACATTAATTAAAGGGAGGTGAAGTGTTTGACTAATCAGCAGAGATGTCTGTAGGGCTCCAATGCTGAGTGACAAATGTCAATATGTGCTTTGGGTTTGTTGGATCAACCAGCCAATATGAAGAAACTGATCCATCATCTTGTCACCAATCCCCAGCGCATCCTAGAAGCCTGCCAATTAAAAAAAGTTGTAATCACAATATATCACTCAGCCACAGTCGCAAGAACATGATAAATAGGGACCTTTTTCTCCCTCTCTGTTGAGTATTTGATGTCTATTTTGTAAATTTATTCCATTTTTTAAGTTAGTACAGAACTCAGATTCAAAGTGAAAAAGGAGAGCACCTCAAGATATATATTCCTCTGTTCTTTTTCCTGAAGCATAAATTAACATTTTGTCGAGTAGATGTAAATCCTTGTAGACTTTTGAAAAATGACACAAATGGGTAGAGGAATTACTTGCATTATTGGGGCCTGGACCATTTGGTAATTTGGTTTTTTTTTTCTTTACAAAGGGAAGTTGGGAATTTTCTTTGGTGGATATTCAGTAAAATATAGGAAATTACACAACACAAAATCCCTCAATATCTGCAAGGCTCCCTGACCTGTGGAGAATTCAGCTAACTCCACAGAGGTCCTCCATACTTGAGTTAAATACTATCTTACTTTATACACATGTTTGATACCCACTCAAAGCCTGAGTTAAGAATCCTTTTCTGAGCTTCTTCTCAGATCCGGAAGTGGCTGATGTCTCCATTGAAACCCAATTCTTTAATGCTTTGTATTATAGTGGATATTTTTGTCTATTTTCTGTTCAAGGTGGTAGAAAGATGTGGTATTTATTAACCCCATCACCCAGCAACTAGCCTATGACTAATAGCTAGATCTGGTAACATAACAAGCTAGTCTTAAACTCTTTGAGCTCATATCAGTTGAAATTACCTTAGAAGCAAGCCAAGCATTCTCTGTATATGGTGTCCTGAGCAAACTGACCTTTGTCCTTATTTATGGCTTCACACTGAGCTAACCTCTTTCTCCTGAATTTTACTTTTGCCTAAAGGAACACTCTTATTCCTTTCTGTGTGGCATGTTCTTACTTACCTTGGAGATACTGTGCATGGCCAATTCATCCTTTAGTCTTTATTCTTAAAACCAACGTGTCTATTGTAGTGTGCCTTCTATTAGTGTAATGAAAAACCAACTTAGGGGAGGAAAGGGCTTATTTCATCTTCCATATCCACTCTATCATGGAGGGAAGCTAGGGCAGGAGCTCAAGTACAAACCAAGAAGGAATTCCATTTACTGTTTTGCCCACTGGTTCTCTGCCCAGAGAGCTTTCCTTATAAGTCTTTTATCTATTCATTGTGAATTTTCACATCATACACCCTAATCCCACTCATCTCCCTGTCCCTTCAGATCTTGAATCTTCTTCCCCTCAAAAGGAAACAAAGAGAAAAAAAAAAAAAAGAAAAAGAAAAAAAGCTTTGGATCGGCAGGACTGATGCCTTCATGCCATCTAGCAGTTCATAAATGGAGTAGGTGTGAAGGCAAGTCAACTCAAAGCCCTGGATCTTGGCCTGGATGGTAGCTGGTTGGTCAGTCCCCCAGCTCCGACACACCCACACAATGAGGGCCAGGACTCTAGCACTGTTTTGTCTTGCTCACCCAAGTGAGAGGCAGGTTCAGCTCTCTCCTTCTCAAGGTGTTGGGTGTCAGCTCAAAAGCACCCATTCTAACGGGGCCAGCTCTATGTGCTACCCAAGCAAGGGAGGGTACCTCCCCTGAGTGCTGCATCCAGTAAGGGATGGGACCAGCTCTGCTCAACCCTTGGACATCAACATGGTTCCAGGCAGCAGCCCAGGCAAGGGACATCCACGTTGCCCTTGGAGGCAAAATTCACAGTGTATTGAGTCATCTTATATCAACTAGTAATCAGGATAGTGACCCCACAAACATGCCCACAGGCTAATCTCCTGGAGGCCTTTATTCATTTGAGTTTCACTGGACCCAAATGACTCTAGTCTGTGTGAAGGTGAAAATGAAAACTAAGCAGCAATCAGATCTTGGCCTCAAACACCTAATTGTATGCCATTCACATAGTGACTGTCACTAATATATCATTGGTATCTAGATTCAATCCTTTCTAGACTCTGAGCTTTATAAGAGAATAGAGGTCTGTTTTTATGCAGAGTTGTATCTGAGAGGCAACATTGCTTTTCACTTACTGAACCAGTGAATACATAAACTAAATTTGGAAGCCACAAACTAGAACATAGTTTATAAACTTGACATTATAGGACTTTTTCTAATGAAGCTCTTTACTGTAAGTGGTGAAACATTCTAAGGAATCTAAACCCTTATCTATGTTCCTCCCACAATAGGCCAGACAATAAGATTAAAGCAAGAGTGTCAAACTCTTAAGAGCCAGGTACCTCAATTTTTTACAGCTCACCAATCTGATCTGTCAAGAGCCCAGAAACCCAAGGACATTATTTAATGAGTGTGTGCGATGATTTCTCCTTACAGTCCCAACTCCAATAATTGTCCCCTTTGTAACATCCTTCCCAGCCAAGGGAGAACCAGCAAAATCACTTCAAAAACTCTTTCACACTTCAGAAGCAAAAACTCCCTTGCTACCGGACCAATGTCTGCATAGTTAAACCCAGAACCTCAACCTTATCTAGATGCTCCTATTTATCCCCCAAAGTAGACAACCTAAGAGAAGAGACTCAGAAGACTGCGGTGCAAGATGAATGGATGGGAAAGTCTGATAGGCAAATTGTGGGTCATCATCTTACCTTGCTCTGTTGAAGCAGCTTCTGCCCCGCACTCCTTGTGAAAACTCAATGTCCCTGTGTAGTAAACAGGTGATCCAGGCTACAAAAAGGAATCAATGCAACAAGGGTTTCCACATAATCATGTAACACAAAGATGCTTAAAAAGAATGCATCCTTAGTGCCATTGTCTGACGAAACTGGTGGAAGTCACTTACCTAGTCATTTCCCTTCTTTTTTAATAAACTCTTGTCATGAAATTAAAATTATTGAGATAAAAAGTCAAGGTGAGAACTGAGCTATAGTTACTACCCATCATCTCTCTCTGGTTCACAGATAAGGCATGGTTTCAGGAGCCGTCAAGCTCCTGAAAGCCAGTTCTCCAAATGCTGCAAATAGGACCAAAATTACTTCTAAAGTGACTCCTCACTAAAATATCCCCAGACCAAACAAAGGAAAACAAGTAAATGGGAGACCAGATTTTTTTTTTTAATTTTTCTTCTGAACTACCAGGAATTATCTATGTGTTCACAGAAGGAGCAGGCTCAGAACATGTTCCTGGGTGTGCAAATGTGTCAATGTTTTTAAAAGAACTTCTTACAGTTAATCTAAATTTCTTTTTTTAATTAGGTATTTTCTTCATTTACATTTCCAATGCTATCCCAAAAGTCCCCCATACCCCCCCAACTCCCCTACCCACCCACTCCCCCTTTTTGGCCCTGGCGTTCCCCTGTACTGGGGCATATAAAGTTTGCAAGACCAATGGGCCTCTCTTTCCAATGATGGCCGACTAGGCCATCTTCTGCTACATATGCAGCTAGAGACACGAGCTCTGGGGGTACTGGTTAGTTCATATTGTTGTTCCACCTATAGGGTTGCAGACCCCTTTAGTTCCTTGGGTGCTTTCTCTAGTTCCTCCATTGGGGGCCCTGTGATCCATCCAATAGCTGACTGTGAGCATACACTTCTGTGTTTGCTAGGCCCCGGCATAGCCTCACAAGAGACAGCTATATCTGGGTCCTTTCAGCAAAATCTTGCTAGTGTATGCAATGGTGTCAGCGTTTGGAGGCTGATTATGGGATGGATCCCTGGGTATGGCAGTCTCTAGATGGTCCATCCTTTCGTCTCAGCTCCAAACTTTGTCTCTGTAACTCCTTTCATGGGTGTTTTGTTCCCAATTCTAAGAAGGAGCAAAGTGTCCACACTTTGGTCTTCCTTCTTCTTGAATTCCATGTGTTTTGCAAAGTATATCTTGTATCTTGGGTATTCTAAGTTTCTGGGCTAATATCTACTTATCAGTGAGTACATATCATGTGAGTTCTTTTGTGATTGGGTTACCTAATCTAAATTTCTAAAAGAGAAATACCAAATCCCTACATATTTTAATTTGCATGAACAATTTTTGCAGGCTTTCTGCACAGAGGCAACTGTCTTTAAAAAAAACAAAGACAGAGTATTCCATAAGGTTTCATAGAAGTAATCTGTGCAGAAGCCTGGCAACTGAACTATCTGTTCTTTCTTTGTGGGGGGAAAAAAAGAAAGAAAGAAAGAAAGAAAGAAAGAAAGAAAGAAAGAAAGAAAGAAAGAAAGAAAGAAAGAAAGAAAGAAAACATAGTACAGTTTTTGTTTTGTTTTGTTTGAGACGGGGTTTCTCTGTGTACCTCTGGCTGTCCTGGAACTCACTCTGTAGACCAGGCTGGCCTCGAACTCAAGAAATCCGCCTACCTCTGACTCCCAAGTGCTGGGATTAAGTACAAAAACCAAGTACAGTGGTTTTTGATGAGGGCACTATAAACATATTTTAAATTAAATGCAGTTTTGGAATTCCTCTTTTGTTTTCTGCCTAGCCACACTTGATCTATTTTGTTTTAATTCTTTGATCTGGTCCTTCTTTCACTGTTGGAACGAGTTGATCTGATTTACAGAAGCCTTGAAAGGCTTTCTAATATGTTATTTTGCTCTCTACAAAATTCTACTGTTCAGTTATGACTGTGGCTCTAGGCTTATCAGCATGGCCAATGATCTTAGGTTAAAGCCTTGGTTATTCTCCCATTTGGTAGAATGAGGGGAAACCTCAATTACTCCTATTATTAAGGTGTGCTCCTTCCTTACTGTCTTCTTTGCTGTGTATAATTAAGACAGTCCCATGTACATCCTGACTCATTCCTCTCCCCAATAAAGACTCCTTTGATCAGAAGAGATCATTAATATCACTAACATCACCAACTCTTTTATACTGTTATCTTTGGTTTTAAAATGGACAAATACATTGAAGCAAAGAAAGACATGGCATTATATTTATTTCATAACTCCCCAATTTTCCACTTTATGAAGCAAGTGATACAGTCATAGAAACCACTTTGCTCATCTTCAGATCTCCTTGGAGTCTGATAAAAGATTTAGTGCCTGTTAGTTCTGCCTTTCTACTGGGTTTACTTTTTTTTTTCAGATTATTAGATTTCCCGATTCTTCACTAAAGGAAAATAATCAATATATTTCACCTTCTCCTATCATAGTGCAGATTCTAAGCAGTAACCGAGAAGAAGAGGGCTTTGACATCCCTTCCAGCTAACACCCTAGGACACTGGTGTATTCTCTCTTCCACTTCTAGTAGGAAAGTGACAATAGCTCTTCACCATTCTGTGAGTTAACCTGTGAGGAAGAGCAGGCTTTGTCAGGGACAATGGCATTCACTATTGATTGGGTGGCCTCTGCAAAGTGCATGCATCATGACTGGCAGAGTGCTAGACGTGCTCTTTGCTACTGTACCAAGTAAAGTATCGCTATATGGAAGAGTCTACCCAAATTTTCTGAAATACTCCTGAATCTTGCATCTGAGGAAATAACATTCTTTTTAACAGCATTCATTTTCCATGTGGCTGCTTTTGTTTATGATTCACAATCACCAGCTTATTTTATACAAAACAAACCATATCTAGTAATTTCAAAATGTCATCACCCATTAATATATAAAATCAATAATCTTATTAAAAGGATGGCTGAAAGTTAACATCTTGTCCATTAGGATTTACTTTTCTTTTTCAATTATTTCTACAATTTTCTAGTTTCAAATTTGGCAGTATCTTTACCAGACACCACATATTGAATTTTGATTCTTTTGAAATATGAGTTCCCGCTATTTTCTCTTTCTTTACAAAATAACTCTCTGAGTAATGGCATTTCATTTTTCAGAGACAGAGTAAGAGAGCTGGTAAGAAGGAAGTGCCTATGAACTGCCAGACTTTGTTCTGGGTGCCTGCCCTGTGCTGTCTCCTTTCAATATTAATGTGAAACTAAGAGATTGGTATCAAAGCCTCTTCAAATCACCTGTCTTAATAAAAGCATTTTGACATTTTGAGAAAACCAGAGAAGAGTAAAACAATAGTTATCACAGGGTGGATTAAAGAGTATGATTTTTCTAAAACCCTTTATGCACTGGTTCAGGAATGGAGGACGGTTAAAAGACCAAGTAATGGTTGTATTTTAAGGTGTTCTCGGACATGAAGTAGATCAGTTATTTATTTTTAAATTACACTTAGTCTGAGAATTTCTGTTGAGTTTCAGGGTGGTAAGAATTAAAATGTCCTAAATATAATCTGCTAAAGAGAAAATGGATCTGTAATAGAAATGACCTTTAAGCTACAAAATATGTATTAATGATGCAAGGTCATATGGGTGGTATATAGACTGTAGCTACCTATACATTGCAGTTATTCTAATTCAGTTTCTTAGTGGGTTCCCCTTGTTTATTTGAGTAGTAAGGTAAGGCTGAATTCCAGAAACTAAAGATAGACACAAAGATTTATATAGACTTTCAAACGATGTGTGGGATTTAATTAGGTAATATATTTCCCTTGTCTTCCGGAAGCCAGACACCATTATGTTTCCCTGCATTAGCAGGCACACTGAATGAGAATTGCTTCTATTTGACTTTTATGAGAAAAAGGAGTGTTTTCGAATGGCTCTGCTGTATTCAGTGTAGACACGTGGCTGATGGGCTGTAAACTAATTAGCATGGGCAGTAGATACGAGAAAGTGGTTTGTCTCTGAAGCTGATAAGACACTAGAGAGACTCAGAAACACCACCAAACAGTCTCTCTGTCCTCTGCTCAAAAGTGATAAGGCTAATACCAGTTTATTAAAATTTGTAATCTAATATGCTCTGCAAATTTCCTCTTGGGGACAGTGCTTATATTAAAAGAGTTCCTTACTTTTACATGTATTCAAAACAGATGTAATGAATGAAGGCTAAGTTTCAGGATTTCCACTTCTTGTCTTTATCATCAGATGTGACTGGTTGTGAGGGAGGAAATTTGAACCAAGCATGTAAAAATTTTTTTTTTCAAAGTGATTGTTTTCAAGCCTTTAATTAAATCAAAATGCTCTTTATAGTGCTCTGAGCTCAAGCTGCTGTGGAAATGGTGGAACTACTTGTCAGCTGAGCGGGGTTATGAATAGCTCTATGAGCAAGAGATAAAAGTATGAAAAAGACAAGTACAAAGGATCATTTCTCAGTGTTAATTAAAAACAACAACAGCAACACAAGACTATAGCTGCATTTATGGAGCAGGCAATGAATATAGAGAGCCCATAATGAATTCAGAGTGTAAGAAAGATCAAAGTTTATGAAGAAAGAGAAGGAGGTTTGAGTTGTATATTTGACACAAATTTAATACCATTGGTCAAACAGTTTCTCCAAGCAGCCGCAGCCGTGTCTTCATTCTAAAACAAAGGCAATTTAGACCTAACCCAAACTCTTTTTGTGCACATAGTTCATAAGAAATGCTCAATTAATATTAATGCTCTTCCCTCCTATCTAAGACCCTAAAAATCCCTCTGTGAAAAGATATAAAGTAAAGAAGCAAATAAATAATTTACTCCTGCCAGCTTTATGTGAGTTTCAAAGCTATTTGCTTTTACTTGCAGTTTCCCTACTTGAGAGGTAACTCGGAACACACAAAAGTCTTGACTAGCGTTCGCCTTGATTTAACAAATAGAAGTTGTTTCTGCTTGTGCTCTGTATGTTGCTTTTGAGACAAGTGGAAAAAGCAAGCATTTCATGACTTTGTCATAAAGTTAGCCTTTGTAGACAAAAGCTCTGACTCTGTTCATTGTAAAGCCTATTGCTTCACTTGGACCTTAGCGATGACATTGCTGTGCCAGTTGCCCTCTCCTGTGTTATACCCTCTCAGTTTTCATTCACAGTTTTCTTCTATATTCTAGAAAAGATATCCATGGATTTTTTAAAATTCACATTTGGTATAGAACAGGGCGAGAGGTATATGTATACTGCAGTTCTATAGCGACGGGTTACAGAGAGAACAAGCTAGATAAGGATGAAGACAATGAGCAGGGGAATGAGAAGCAGCTAGAGGATTAGAACACATTGCCAAGTTAGTACGAGGCTAAGCAGAACAATTCAGTGAGAAGCCAAGAGAAGCCACATTGAATCAGTCAGCTTGGAAGATTAGTGTGTTTAGAAGCTAGAAGTGTCCAGGCTCAGGCCTAGAGATAGTTAGAACAGAGAAGAAAATGCTTTAGATTCAGCTCACACATGGATCTGCACAGCTTGAGTATAGCTCATCTCTTCATCTGAAGAAATAAATCTGGCATTTGCAAGGTGGTGTTTCCTATTTTTGACATTGCTTGTGGTTATAAATTTTCAAGTTACCTCCTATCAGGTTGCTTTTAGGTAAGACAGGAAGTATGTAAAAACAATGTATTACAGTGGACACAACCTCAAAAATTACAATTATATATGGACATACTACAGAGAAATAAATACACAAGATAAATCAAACCACTAACAATTTGTCAATAATTGTAGGCATAAGCCTGTTCATTGGATGTTGTTTAATATTTCTGCACATTTAACTTTTTCAAAGTAGTATGGTGGTAGTATTGATATGGATAAAATAGGTCTTATTTTAAAAACCATTCAGCTCCACAATTCTAAGAAAGATTGAACTGTCATTTGGGAATAACCACCTTAACCCAGATGTAGCTGTCTCTTGTGAGACTATGCCGGGGCCTAGCAAACACAGAAGTGGATGCTCACAGTTAGCTAATGGATGGATCACAGGGCTCCCAATGGAGGAGCTAGAGAAAGTAGCCAAGGAGCTAAAGGGATCTGCAGCCCTATAGGTGGAACAACATTATGAACTAACCAGTACCCCAGAGCTCTTGACGCTAGCTGCATATGTATCAAAAGATGGCCTAGTCGGCCATCACTGGAAAGAGAGGCCCATTGGTCTTGCAAACTTTATATGCCCCAGTACAGGGGAACGCCAGGGCCAAAAAGGGGGAGTGGGTGGGCAGGGGAGTGGGGGTGGGTGGGTATGGGGGACTTTTGGTATAGCATTGGAAATGTAAATGAGCTAATAAAAAAATGGAAAAAAAGAGAATAACCACCTTAAAGGCATAATAATTGTGCCTTTAATTTGTATTTTCTTAATATCTAAAGACGTGAGGATTTTTTTCTTATTATAGGTGCCCTTTATAGCTCTTCTCTAAGGAGAAATGTCTTTAGGTTCTCTGCTAAAAACAAAAACAAAAATAAAAAAACCAACCAACCAAACAAACAAACAAAAAACAACACCAGGCAAAGTTTTACTGTCATCGTTGTTTTTCTTTTTTTTTTTCTGTTTTCTTTTCTTTTTACTTTTTATTAATGTTTGCTTATGTTTCTGCTACTGAATTATATTAATTCTGTATTTGGGATAATAGGCACTGTTTGGATGCTATTCTGTGTGCCAATTGGCAATGTGGGCAGAAGACATAATTTCATAAGAGGCTACACTGGAGTCCTGACAAAAGGGATATAGCTCTGTTTTCATCTCCCAAGCAGGTGTCAGTTTACCATAGAAGCTAATGGTAGTGCCTGAATCTGAAGAACTACACAGTTGAAATGAAAGAAAGTAAAGTAGTTTCAAGAATGCACTGCTACCCTAATGATGCATAGAGAAGCAAGTCCAACAGGCCCACTGTTGTCTGATATCCACCCAGAGGGTGAGGTGGAACTGAGACAAATAGGTTCCCTGGATCTCTGGTCTGGGTGGAAGTGGCTGAAATGTCACAGTTCATAGAAGGAAAGCAAGGGGTTTTGGGCCGCCTGCACAAGGCAAGGTAATCAGGGTCCTGGCTTTCATCTGCTACTGTGGCAGCACCAGGGGCAATGGTGAAGAGAGCAGTGTTGGACTGCAGCAGGGGTGGCAGGGGCCAGCTGGGATGGCATGATCCTGACCAGCCAGGTGGTCTGAGATTCAGAGAGAACTCTTCTCCAAGTGTTAGAGCTTAGTAAAACAGCTGCTCTCAGAAGATCCTTGGTGAAATAGCTTGTGCACTTTATTCATGTGGTCAGGGACTTTATAAACACTGAGGTGTAGGGTGGGATTTAGGAGTAGATATTTCCTATTGGTTCAGTTTGAAATGTTAGTGATGCTCTATTTGCATGGGAAAGGACTCCAGGTGTTTTTGCCATGGTTCTCTCAGGGAGGTGTCATGGTTGTCTGTTTCAGAGCTCTTAGTTGCTTCCTTCCTTCAGTTCTGAACTCTGAGATTCACTGGGTTTGAGTTCTCTCAACCTTACCAGTTCTTCTATATAGTGGCACTGTCTACTAGTGCTACAGCCCACTACCACAGCCAATAGGCCTGGCATGAGCATTTCTAACAGCCTGAAGAAATGTGAAGATCTTAGGCAATGAGAACAATTTTTTTTTCTTTTTAATATTTTTTTATTATGTATTTTCCTCGTTTACATTTTCAATGCTATCCCAAAAGTCCGCCATACCCATCCCCCCAAGCCCCTACCCACCCACTCCCCCTTTTTGGCCCTGGGGTTCTCCTCTACTGGGGCATATAAAGTTTGCAAGTCCAATGGGCCTCTCTTTGCAGTGATGGCCGACTAGGTCATCTTTGAACAATTTGTTTGTATTTTATCAAATTGAGTGTGCATCCCTTCTCTTCATATATCCCCATCCCCAAATACTACATCCATCATGTCAGGAAAATACCAAATCTCTCTCTTTATCTGGCTTCAGCTTTTTTTTTTTTTTTTTTTTTTTTGACACTTCCCAAAAGTCTTTATTGAACCAATTGCATGCTAACTGAAAAGTATTTCACTTTTAACAAAATGAGGTTTCTCAATGTAGGCCAGGCTGGCCTTAATCTGACTGTAGCTCTGATTCCAATGACTGCCTGGCTAGGTACTAGCCAAAAAATTCTGCTAGCTTCCAGGAGATCCTCTTGTGGAATTTTTCCAACAAGTGTAGACCAAATCATATATAATGGCTGCTTCATTGGTTACATGCCCCTAAAAACAAACAAACAAACAACATGAAAGTAAGCCAGTACTTAGCAATACTACTGCACAGTTCTCAAGTTTTCCCACTTCACAAAGCCCAGGCATGTCTGAGTTTGGCCTGCTGCTCTACAGCAACTGCATCGCTGTGAGGCCAGTGTCAGGCCACTCTTCCTCTTTTACGACCACCAAGACCAGTGTCAAGATCTGATGGAAAGGGAAACTGGAGGGTTGGCTTTAATAACTTTTTTTTCAGTAATTTAACTATTTTTTTAAAAATTAGATATTTTCTTTATTTACATTTCAAATGCTATTCTGAATGTTCCCTGTACCCTCCCTCTGCCCTGCTCCCCTACCCACCCACTCCCACTTCTTGGCCCTGGCACTCCCCTGTACTAGGGCATATAAAGTTTGCAAGACCAAGGGACCCCTATGTATCCTAATTACTTACATAATTCTTGTAATATAGATTAGAATTTTAAAAGAAAATGTTCAAAATGCAGTAATAAAATTTAAGACCATATAGTTTCTCTTCTGTAACCAGGAAATGATAGAAAATGGTTTGGGTTCTACATTTAGAAAAAAAAACAATATTTTAGTAAAATAAAGATATTTAAACTCTATAGAAGGAGTCAGTAATAGATTTCATAAAGTATAAGTTCAAATGAACATATTCCCACTTTAACACAGCTTTTGTTATGTTTGGAAGATACATATTAACAATTATTGAAGTAGATATAGGATTTAGGTTTAGCATAGCTCAACAAATGCATTGTCATGCACCATAATTGCCAAGAGTTTGAGAGTAGTAGCTGTGGGAATTGAAACCATGAAGCTGAACCCCAAAGAATAATTCTTTGTTTAGTTCTCCAGAGAATCAGCTGAAAATATCACAAAGATTTTTTTTACAAAAACAAATTCATGTTATAAATTGTAGAAACAACTACCATGATATTACTAATTCTAAGTTAATAAGGAAGCAAATAAATAACTCACTCACCCCAGTTTCATGCGTGTTCCAAGCTTCTTGCTTTTACTTTCACAGTCTCACTACTTGAGAGGTAGCTCAGCTACATGCAAAAGCTTTGTAACCTTTCAAAATCTACACCTTCATTGATTTAACTTGTTTGAGGGGGTGGAAAAAAAATAAGTATCTTGAATAGTTGTTTTCTGTTTCTTCTTTTTAGATGACTACAATTTCCTTGGAATAGATTTAAAATAAATGATTTTTTTCTTTAACCTATGTTACAAAAAAAAAACATATAGGTCAAATGTATTCAAAGCATAGAATAGTACAAAGAAAACATTATAGTTCCTCTCCTATCCAGAATTTGCCTTTACAGGCACTTTAGAGATCAGACCCCGACTTAATGTAGAAGAGGGACTAGAAGGTGACTTTCACAGATGCATTGCTAATGACAGCATGTCACTTCATTTGATTACAATGGATAATCTTTTAATTTCATGTTTCTGACAATCAGTTTGGTTGAAATCAGTTTTTGTTCTACAGTTTTGCTGGCTAAATTGGGATTTCTATGATTATTAACTGGATTACTCCCCTGGCAATTATCTCATGTCTATAATTACATAGATATCTGGCTGGGTAAAATGTAGGACTTAATTTGACCACCATCTTCCCTGTCAAAAATAAATAAATAACTTCCAGATCCTGGCCAGGAGGGGCATCCCCAAGGCTGCCTCACCAATGTCTTTTTCCATTGTGAACCCAAGAGAAGAATCTTTCAATAGAACTCAGTGATTGGGAATTAGTACAGAAACAGCCTTTTGTCTAAAAATATAGAAATAACAAAATTAGAAACAAGTTAGGGGAGGTGTTAATTGTTCTATTGGTACAAATAAAGAGAAAATGCTAAGAGTATTTTTAAATTGTTTGTACCTACTAGGCCAAGATATCCTAGAAGATAACAATAAGAAAAATCATGTTTATTTAATTTGCTTGCCATTTATATTAATATACTTTTAGCTTGTCTCAGGTTATTCTGTTCAAAAACATTTTAATCTGAAATGTCAACTCCAGTCTGTCCTTGCTGTTCTTTTAATTACTGACACTAGCTTGGCTCAGTGCTTAACAAATGAGAACTGGTCAGCGGATCCATTGGAGGATGACTGTCACAATAACTGATGAAAGCTGGCTGAAGATGTATGTTTCAGTCTTCTTTCCAGCATACTCTACCTAGCACAGAAGGAAACTAAGATCATTCCATCAGATAGAACCTCCCTACTGCCTTACACATCATCACTTTTTATTTTAAAATAGGCTGTCATGGAAACACTTTTGTTGCTGTTGTTGTTGTTGTTGTTGTTGTTGTTGTTGTTGTTTTTAAAAAGGATGTAGTCCTTAAGAAATATGGAGCAGTTTCATTTTGTCATGAACATCTCACTAGCAACTTTTAATTTATTTTAGAGAACTGAACATAATTTAGGCTGTTTTAGTATTCTGGGGTATCAATAACTTAAGAGGATAGAAAATATGAAATAGTTAAGGTATAAAATAATGGGACAGTCCTCCGAGTGTCTGAAATGTAGAGAGGTTATCAGTAAAAGAACATCTCAAAAGGCAGACACAGCTCTTGTCTCAACTAGACCATTGTTCAGAACTTAGTTTAGCAATAACTGTCCATCTTAAGACAGGAAAGGAGTATTTAACAGAAGTGTGTATTTCAGCATAAAATGTCCATGCTTTTTCACCCTATAGGGAAGCATGTCATCAAACATGTAATCTTCATTTGTAAATGACTCCACACCTCACTCTAAAGGCCTACAAGTACAGTATCCAATGTGTTTCTTTTAAGCAGCTCTGCAAATGAAAAGAAAAATAAACTGATACCTTTTTTTTAAATCACTTTTTGTTCTATTTTACTCCCCATGTAACAAAAAAACATAAGATATAAAGGCTAATGATTTGTTCCTTTTAGGATTAAATGAAATAGTCTACATAAAATTTAATCTTATACATTAGCAGGAATTAAATATTTAATATAAATATTTTAAATCATTTTATATACTATTATATTTATATGGTCATTTATAGTATGCGTAAAATGGCTATGTAAACACAATTTTTACTATTTTCCTTCTATAAAGCTTCAGTGTCTCTTTTCATCTTATAGTGTACCAAAAAAAAAAAAAAACCAAGTAACATAGTCATAAAGATATTATGGGAAATTTTCACAAAGACCTCATCTCCTCCTGCTACATATCTGCCATTCCTGCATGTTAAAGTTATAGAGAAAGCAAAACAATAAAGAGATACTCTGGCTACCAAAATGAAACAATGTACTTAGAGAAGACATTTCCTGTAAGCCATGGCACCACAACACAAACATGGTTAGTGAGGAGTTTAGTAACTTTAAACAGCTCTATTTCTGGAGAGCAGGGATTATACTGGGATCTGATAAGGTCTTGTATCTCCTGGGCACGCAGAGGCACAGGGAGATTATCTAGGAAGCTGAGAATGGGAGAAAAGGTCATTCCTATCTTTCCACCTTGCTTTTGTTTTCCTTCCTTCCCTCCCTACCTCCCATCTTCCTTTCTTGTTTTTTGTTAGTATGAGTGTTTAGATGCCACCTTGTAAAAAGGGTTTTCTAAAAATAAAGCTGCTAAACTCATGTCCTTTTTGTGGGTGTTGTTATTTTGAGAGAAGGTCTTCATATATAGCATTGACTGGCTTTGAATTTATAGAATCCAGAATGGCCTAAAATTGCAGTAATTCCCCTGCTCCAGGCTCCTGATAATTGAGATTGTGGGCATGCAGTGTCATGCTTGAATTTCCTGGTCTTGTTTGCTTGTTTTTTGTTTTTTTGTTTTTCTTTTTATCAAAAGCTACTATTTCATAGCTTATCAGAAATGCTGACATTTACCCTTCCTTGGGTCTCATTTGAATCATCAATTCTGTCATAATTTTAATGCACAATATAGGGATGTGTGAAGCTAATACAAATGTCTGTCTTTGGCATAAAGAATATTCATCATGGAGTTTTCTTCTATGATGTTTTTATGATCCACAAGCCTTCCTGTAGGAAGATCATCACAAACTGTGATTTTCAATGAATCATCTGGTGATAAAGAAGTATGTGCTTAGCACATTGAACCCTCTTCCATGCAACATAAGCAGCTTCAATATAAATTATCTGTTACAGGTTTGTCATCCAACTGCATCCAAAAATACCCTGATGGTTGCTACCTCCTGCATCCTAAACTCTCCATCAAAAAATAAAAAAAAAAAAAAAATGTTTTTTAAGTTAAAGCCTTACCTTCAACAGTATTTTTCTCTTGTATCTTGTATCCGAGAATGGTTCAAGTGAATTATCACAACCAAGTTTCTCAGTTGGGGCTTATTTGACATCCAGTAAACACAAAAAGAAAGTATGAATACTCAAATGAAAAAAATATTAAAAAAATGGATAATATGTAAATCATCCATTATGTTTTAATCTTTGGCTTTGTTCAATGTACACACAACAGAAAGAGATAGGTTTACTACCATCTCCAGTTCCTAGTTACAGAAACAGAAGAACCCAGATCAAAGCTCACTAGTCATGCAGTAGTCGGGCAGTAGTAAGTGAGACAGCTTTTAGTCTGTTTGAGTTTTTAAAAATCTGTATGAAAACTCGATGTGTCTGTGAGTTTTGATGTAGAATTTCAGGACTGTAGGGAAGCAGATGGACATAGGGCATAGGCTTTGCTACCTATGACATTAAGCACAACAAAGAAGCAAAGAAAAACTTTATACATACAATAAGGAATTCAATATAATTCTAAAATGAAGGTCACACAATGTGAATTGGAGGACAGACGTAGGATCGACAAATCACGTTAGGGACACTGGAAAGCTTCACTAAAAGATAATTGATTTTTAACAGGTAATGGGTATTTTAGTACACCTACATATTGATGTAGTATTTAAAAAAACATTGATATAGCATTAGTCTTAAAAATTAACATTTACAACTTAGTAAAATAAAGTTTCAAAATTAAATAATAAACATGAAAGTCTATTTGGTGTATGCCAATGCTGTATATATGATGGCCAATAATATAAAGTCAGTAATTTCCAAAAACCCAGGTAGGTGTTTATATCATATGTAATTTATATTAAAATTGATCAGTTATTTACCAGAGACATAAAATTTTTCAAGTGCCAGAATTAGTGTTTGAACACAGATAGGTTCACTCTACCATCAGTTGTAAATTTAAAGAACCTTAAAAGTCCTAAGAGCACAAATCAGTACTGAGAAAAGTATCACCTGTAAGACACCCAGAAAAACCAAGTCTTGCAAGTCCTGTGGCAAATTACTCTGTCCTCACCCAACCCGAAACATTTAAATACTAAGTTTCCAAGAATATTCTTTATTTTTCTCTCTCTTCGCTCAACCCCTCACCATTCCAATACTCAGGCACCAGATCAAGTCTGTAGTCTACCATATTATATCTGCTATTCTTCTTTAGGATGTCAAGAAATGTTAACTCAATGATACAATTAATATCCTTAGAAAGGAATCATCTCATGTGTAAAGGCATTATAAACAGTAATACTAAACACTTATTATAATTATATAATTTTTCTAAAGAATAATTTTAGAGAAAAGACTAAGCTTGTTGCAACTAAATACAGCCGATATATAATGAATACATGAGAAAAGTGTCTATAACCCATTTTCTTACTTTCCATGTTGTTCATTCATTTCAAATTAATGCTAGATATTAGAAGACATAATGCTGTGAAAATATTAACAGCTGAGCCTTTATATACTTTATAGTTTAGTGAGCATTCTAGGGAAGGAATAGAAAGTAAAACATTGAAGTGAAGTCACAGGTCTTCATGCTGAACAGTTTTGAGCTAAAATCAGAAGACGCAACTTCAGTCACCTAGACATTCTTATACATGGTGTGCAACATTCTAATGTTCCATCTTTCTGTTTCTGTCTGCCTCTGTGGCTCTGGTTCTCTGCCTGGTGCTCTCTCTCTCTCTCTCTCTCTCTCTCTCTCACACACACACACACACACACACACACACACACACACACACACACACACACACACCTGAACTATAATAAGACTCTTCCAGGAAAGAGAAACAGTACTGAGTCCCCTGAAGGAAGTTTCAATCAGCAGGGCCTGGCTGGTACCCAACAGGGAAGCCCAGCTGTCTGGCCCATAGCAATTCACACTGGGCAGCCATCCACTATCTGTGAGTAAATGCTCAAGACCATCTGTGAATTTAGAAAGAGGAATCAAAATCTGCAACAGCCCAGCCAAAAGCAAGAGCATCCAAAACTGAAAGTGCAACCCATCTGTGCAGAAGGACATTTCACCCTGGCTGCAGCTTTCCAGTTCCAGCTTGACCTACAGGTCAGTCCAGTTTAAATAAACAAACATTTGTTGAGCCACTCAGTGTGCCAGAAACAATGGAAACAACTGAAAATAAAGAGATGAACAAAACCCAAACCTTTCTTTCTTCCCACCAGAAGCCCAGTGTTTGCTATAACACACAGAGCACACTTGGAGTATTGACTAAGTGTTGTCCAAGGGAAGAGATCAGTAAGTTTTCCCAAAGTAGGATTCTCAAGCAAAATCCTGCACACAATCCCTATTCCAGTTAGCTTGTTATTATAGATATCCTTGTTCTGTGCATCTAGGGTAGGTCTTGATATCCCATTTCATTAAAAATATCCAGCAGCTGGAAGCTACTGGTCAGAGATCACATCTGAATGTCAAAATAAATGGAGACCAAGGTACCTGACAGTGCCATGATGATGAGAACTTCAAGAAGCTGGTTGGGGGTAGGAAATCTCAAAGAAATACTATACAAAGGCAAGAGTATGATAGTCTCTCCCAAGGTGGCAGCTGAGAGCAATTCACACTTTGTAGGTCAGAAAGGTAGGTATGCACTGTACCAGGGCAAGAAGATGATTTTATCTGTAGAAGCTAAGAAATCACCCTGAGAGCTTGTTTGTGGTCCACATCTCTGGGCTTTGCCCCTACTAGGGTCTGCTTCTAAGTGCTGTAATACAGCAGCCTGTACTTGCGCTCCCATCCTCAGGGAGACATCAAGCAGATGGTTAAAGGACCATAATTTCTGAACATTTGCCCAAATGGCAGAAAGGATTAAAGGTTTCTATCAAGAGAAGTTAGGTTTGCTCAGAAAGTCATTTTAAAGCCACTGATTTAAGTGGAAAAGTTTGGAAACAAAGGGACTAAGTAAGAGCTTGTTAAAAGAATATAATCAAGTATGAGACAAGTCAAAATACAGGGTTTAGAGAGAGCCCTTCCTTGAGGCCTGTGTAGGGGAGGAAATGGCCAGAGTTTACAGATGATTAAACATAAAGAGTGAGGGGAAGGGAGCTGTGACTACCAGCTTTATGACTGAGGTGACTGACAAGATGGTAATGATGCCAACCGGAATAGAAAAGCAATCAAGGGCTAGTTTAGATAGCCATGACAATAAATCCTGCTTTGTAGTAGCTGGACTTTGGCATGCAGATTGCCAACCCAAAGTCAATGGGCAGCAGGCAGTTTGCTGTACAGGGCAGGATGTCAAAGGCATAATCCAGACTCCTCACCCACAAGAAGAAATGCAAAGTCCCGAAAGTCCTGCTATCCCACATCCCCATCTGGTAGCTGCGTCCCCAATGCTGCTGGCACAGCTTAAAGCTCTCTGCTTCCTCCCTCAGAAAGGAAACCTTGCCATGATAGTCATCTATGTATAATGAAGGACAAATTTAAGTAGAAAATTCCATAGAACTATAGACATGAATCTCTAGAACTGCTGGGTCAAAGAGGACCTGCTCCACAGAGATGTTCTCATTTGGGACATTTCTTCTCACCAGAAGGTTAGGCAGTGGTTAAAGATACAGATTCCTAGCCAGTGAGTGACTCACCCTTCAAATGATCTCATTGCAACACCAGAGGTATGTGACCCGAAGCTCTTCTGGCAGAAATGAATCAGTATCAGCTCTCTGCCAACACACTCATTTATTTAATTAAGCTAATGTAGAGCAACTCATTCAAACTCTACCCAATGCCATCAATCAGAGTTTTTAGTTGAGAAGATAATATAATCGACAATAATTTATATGAAAGCAAAATCCATAACTTTATTACATAATTGAATGGAGCAAAAGTAATAAAAGTTCTAACTATTCTGATATAATTGTCTTAGTCTAACTGAAGAAGCACATTTACTCTATTGTTTATTGTTTTTGTATTTTGTTGTTGGTGTTTTTTAACAAAGATATCTCGGAGAATGTTCTAACTTGATAAATAAAGGGTGGGAAGCTTTCTCACTTGCTGCTTTTGTCTCTACGGTGAAGGAATGTGATATTCTGAAGCAGTTGGTCAGTTTTGACCTTATGCCTGCTGACTGAGATCGATGAGTAATTGCTTATATTAAACATTATTTTTGATACAATCGGAAATCATACATCACTTTTTAAAAAAGACTTATTTATTTTATGTGTATGAGTACACTGTAGCTGTCTTCAGACACCAGAAGAGGGCGTCAGATCATATTGTAGATGGCTGAGCCACCATGTGGTTGCTGGGAATTGAACTCAGGACCTCCTGAAGAGCAGTCTCTCTCCAGCCCCATACATCACTTTTGTTTGTTTGAAAAAGAAGAAGAAAAACAATATACACATTATGTGCACTATACCTTAAAAATAACAACAATTTTCACAGAATTCAAACTCTAATCAAAGGGGTATGTGATGGTAACATGATTATTTTTAACTTCTATTTTTTTTCTCTACGTCTTTTTTTTTTTCTGAAATGAAAAGGTTTTGGTTTCATATGTGATTGTAAAATAGAAAAGATCATGAAGAGAAACAATCTGGGTCTTTCTGTTCATATTTTATTTCCCTCACTGCTCAGTTCTTGGTCTCTGAAGATTTAGACACTGGAGGGTCAAATAGGTGACCTTGAGTGGAGGAGTCACAGTGATTGAGTCAAGAAAGGTATATGGTTTAAGGCTGAAGGAACGTCAGGATTCCAGGTCCCTCTTACCTTTCATGCTAGTTTCTCTGTTACTATGTCTATTAGAGCAAAATCAACATTTATTTGCTAAAGCTGCTTTTCATACAGTGTTTGATTTTGTGTTCCAAAAGGAAGGCCATTTCATATGAAAGATACAGCACTAAAAACCTTTTCCACATACAAATTGTTTAAACCTTTCCATTGCATAGACTGTTATATGTTTTCTGTTCTTTACATGAAATATGTCACTCTCAAGAAGAAAATGTACAAATTATTGAAGTATTGGCAATTCAGTATTTAAAACAACTTTATCATTGAACAATGACATTCTTCCTGAGACTTAATGTCACAGCAAACCTCCAAAGAATTTCAGAACTCAACCATTGTCTTAAGAACAGTTATTGGTGTAGTTCTTGAAACTTCGATTTGCATACTATATTCATGAATTCTAATTACATTAACATAATTGTCAAGCTGCACTAAAATACATAATTTAGTTCTGTCCTGTGTATAATTTGGGGGGATTTGGTGTAGTTTCTGAAAACTTTAAATGACAAAAACAAAAATAGAGTCTTTTTGCAAGTATAAAATTGAATTGTAATTGCATGACAAAACACGGACAGTAATATGTGACCTGGACTCAAATAATTTTTTCAACATTTTTAATACTATAATGAGCCAAGATTGATGTTGATTCCTTCTCTGCTCCTTCTCCAAGTGGGAGAAATTCATACTGAAGTACCAGAGCAGCAGTGTTAGGGATAGAGAATCATTTGGGTGAGGGGTAGCTTGCGAAGTGAAAGAGTTAAACAGACAAAAAAAAAAAAAAACATTTAAAATAGAAACTTTTTTCCAGTTGGTATTTTTTATTAGATATTTTCTTTATTTACATTTCAAATGTTATCCACTTTTCTAGTTTCTTCTCCAAAAAGCCCCTATCCTCTCTCCTTGCCCCCCCCCCAACCACTCCCCAACCCACCCACTCTTGACTCCTGGCCCTGACATTTCCCTATACTGGGGCATAAAACAGGACCAAGGGCCTCTCCTTCCAATGATGACCGACTACGCAAAACATACCTCTGCTACATATGCTGCTAGAGCCATGAGTCTCTCCATGTGTTTGCTTTGATTGGTGGTTTATTTCCAGATGTCCCTCAACAGAAGAATGGACACAGAAAATATGTTACATTTACACAATGGAGTACTACTCAGCTATAAAAAACAATGAATTCATGAAATTCTTAGACAAATGGATGCATCTGGAGGATATCATCCTAAGTGAGGTAACCCAATCACAAAAGAACACACGTGATATGCACTCACTGATAAGTGGCTATCAGCCCAGAAGCTCAGAATACCCAAGATACAATTTGCAAGAAGGAAGACCAAAGTGTGAATACTTCAATCCTTCTTAGAAGGGAAAACAAAATACCCATGGAAGGAGTTACAAAGACAAAGTTCGGGGCAGAGACTGACAGAATGACCATCCAGAGACTGCCCCACCTGGAAATTCAGCCCATAAACAATCACCAAACATAGACACTATTGCAGATGCCAACAAGAGCTTGCTGACAGGAGCCTGATATTGCTGTCTCCTGAGAGGCTTTGCCAGTGCCTGACTAATACAGAGGTGGATGCTCACAGTCATCCATTAGAGGGAGCACAGGGTCCCCAGTGAAGGAGCTAGAGAAAGTACCCAAGGAGCTGAAGGGGTTTACAGCCCCCTAGTAGGAACAAAAATATCAACTAACCAATAACCCCAGAGCTCCCTGGGGTTAAACCACCAATCAGAGGATATTTTCTTTATTTACAGTTCAAATGTTACCCCCATCACATCTCCCCTACCCCTGCTTCTCTGAGCATGTTCACCCACCCACTTCCACCTGCCCTCCCTGACTTTCGCCTACACAGGCACCTTGACAGGGACAAGGGCCTCTCCTGTTATTGATGTCTGACAAGGCCATCCTCTGCTACATATGTGGCTGGACCCATGGGTCCCTCCATATATACTCTTTGGTTAGTGATTTAGTCTCTGGGATCTCGGGGGGGGGGTGGTTCGTTGATATTTTCATTCTTTCTATGAAGTTGCAAACCCCCTCAGCTCCTTCAGTCCTTTTGCTAACTCCTCCATTGGGGACCCCATGCTCAGTCCAATGGTTTGACTGTGAGCATCTGCCTCTGCATTTGTCAGGCTCTGGAAAAGCCTCTCAGGAGACAGCTATATCAGGCTTCTGTCAGTAAGCACTTCTTGGCATCCACAATCGTGTCTGAATTTGGTGACTGTATATGGGATGGATCCCCAGGTGGGGCAGTCTCTGGATGGCCTTTCCTTCAGTCTCTGCTCCATACTTTCTCTCTGTATTTCCTCTCACGAGTATTTTGGTATCCCTTCTAAGAAGGACTGAAGCATTCACACTTTGGTCTTCCTTCTTCTTGAGCTTCATGTGGTCTATGAATTTTATCTTGGGTATTCTGAGCTTTGGGGTGAATACACACTTATCAGTGAGTGCATACCATGTGTGTTCTTCTGTGATAGGGTCAACACATGCATTTCTCAAATTATCTGTATGATAGAAGTTGAGGCAACACAGTCACTCACAGTTACATAATTTTAAGTTGCTGATTGTATTTTAATATGTGTAAATATTTATACTAAAGGTCTAGTCTAGTCTTTCTTAATTCAAAATGTTTTCATACCCATAGTTCATACCCATAGTTAGAAGTCAAAATATCACTTTTTGCAGATGATATGATAGTATATATACATGACCCTAAAAATTCCACCAGAGAACTCCTAAGCATGATAAACAGCTTTAGTGAAGTAGCTGGATATAAAATTAACTCAAACAAGTCAATGGCCTTTCTCTACACAAAGGACAAACAGGCTAGGAAAGAAATGAGGGAAACAACACCCTTCTCAATAGCCACAAATAATATAAAATACCTAGGCATGACTCTAACTAAGGAAGTGAAAGATCTGTATGAGAAGAACTTCATGTCTCTGAAGAAAGAAATTAAAGAAGATCTCAGAAGATGAAAAGATCTCCCATGCTCATGGATCGGCAGGATCAATATAGTAAAAATGGCTATCTTGCCAAAAGCAATCTACAGATTCAATGCAATCCCCATCAAAATTCCAACTCAATTCTTCAACAAATTAGAAAGGGCAATCGGCAGATTCATCTGGAATAACAAAAAACCTAGGATAGCAAAAACTCTTCTCAAGGATAAAAGAACCTCTGGTGGAATCACCATGCCCGACCTAAAGCTGTACTACAGAGCACTTGTGATAAAAACTGCATGGTACTGGTATAGCGACAGACAAGTAGACCAATGGAACAGAATTGAAGACCCAGAGATGAACCCACACACCTATGGTCACTTGATCTTTGACAAGGGAGCTAAAACCATCCAGTGGAAAAAAGATAGCATTTTCAACAAATGGTGCTGGCACAACTGGCTGTTATCATGTAGAAGACTGCGAATTGATCCATTACTATCTCCTTGTACTAAGGTCAAATCTAAGTGGATTAAGGAACTCCACATAAAACCAGAGACACTGAAACTTATAGAAGAGAAAGTAGGGAAAAGCCTCAAAGATATGGGTACAGGGGAAAAATTCCTGAATAGAACAGCAATGGCTTGTGCTGTAAGATGGAGAATTGACAAATGGGACCTCATGAAACGCCAAAGCTTCTTCTGCAAGGCAAAAGACACCGTCAATAAGACAAAAAGACCACCAACAGATTGGGAAAGGATCTTTACCTATCCCAAATCAGACAGGGGACTAATATCCAATATATATAAAGAACTCAAGAAGGTAGACTCCATAAAATCAAATAACCCCATTAAAAAATGGGGCTCAGAACTGAACAAAGATTTCTCACCCAAGGAATACCAAATGGCAGAGAAGCACCTGAAAAAATGTTCAACATCCTTAATCATCAGGGAAATGCAAATCAAAACAACCCTGAGATTCCACCTCACACCAGTCAGAATGGCTAAGATGAAAAATTCAGGTGACAGCAGATGCTGGCGAGGATGTGGAGAAAGAGGAACATTCCTCCATTGTTGGTGGGATTGCAGGCTTGTACAACCACTCTGGAAATCAGTCTGGCGGTTCCTCAGAAAATTGGACATAGCACTACCGGAGGATCCAGCAATACCTCTCCTGGGCATATATCCAGAAGATGCCCCAACCGGTAAGAAGGACACATGCTCCACTATGTTCATAGCACCCTTATTTATAATAGCCAGAAGCTGGAAAGAACCCAGATGCCCCTCAACAGAGGAATTTATACAGAAAATGTGGTACATTTACACAATGGAGTACTATTCAGCTATTAAAAAGAATGAATTTATGAAATTCCTAGGCAAATGGATGGACCTGGAGGGCATCATCCTGAGTGAGGTAACCCAATCACAAAGGAACTCTCACAATATGTACTCACTGATAAGTGGATATTAGCCCAGAAACTTAGGATACCCAAGATATAAGATACAATTTTCTAAACACACTAAACTCAAGAGAACGAAGACCAAAGTGTGGACACTTTGCCCCTTCTTAGAATAGGAAACAAAACACCCATGGAAGGAGTTAGAGACACAAAATTTGGAAGTGTGACGAAAGGATGGACCATCTAGTGATTGCCCTATCCAGAGATCCATCCCATGATCAGCTTCCAAACGCTGACACCATTGCATACACTAGCAAGATTTTGCTGAAAGAACCCAGATATAGCTGTCTCTTATGAGACTATGCCAGGGCCTAGCAAACACAGAAGTGGATGCTCACAGTCAGCTATTGAATGGACCACAGGGCCCCCAATGGAGGAACTAGAGGAAGCACACAAGGAACTAAAGGGAACTGCAACCCTATAGGTGGAACAACAATATGAACTAAGCAGTACCCTGGAGCTCTTGTCTCTAGCTGCATATGTATTAAAAGATGGCCTAGTCGGCCATCACTGCAAAGAGAGGACCATTGGACTTGCAAACTTTATATGCCCCAGTACAGGGGAATGCCAGGGCCAAAAAGGGGGAGTGGGTGGGTAGGGGAGTGGGGGGGTGGGTATGGGGGACTTTTGATATAGCATTGGAAATGTAAATGAGCTAAATACCTAATAAAAAATGGAAAAAATGTTTCTTTAAATAAACAAATAATGATAGGTAAGTTTATATGAGTTATACTTTGCAGAAGACTGTTAACCTACATGAGATAAATAACTCATTTACCTAAGCACCTCGGGTTAAGTAAGCACACACTAACACTCATGTAGATAGTTACTTAAAGGACAGAGGAACTCATAGCTTTACTTTATTTCTGTGAGGAACTCAGAAAATGATTTAACATTGTTAGTAGGGGAACCAGAAACATTTTTTTGGCACAACTAAACAAAGTATCTACCAGAGTAACTCTTTTCTGGACAAGTGACTATTTTAGTGCCACCCAACAGGCTTCTGGCCAGATGTTTCGGTCACCTCCTGGTATCAAGTTCATAGCTCCATAAAAGAAACCTGTAAAAATATAACCTCACTAATAATGCCTAATTCCAAAAACTATGTCTATACAATGTCATTCCTAATCATATACACATACTGTTATTGGATTCTATGTGAAGATACTGTTTTTATTCCTGTTAACAAATACTGCAATTAACTAACAGAAAGTTCGTGTAGCTTCTAGGCATATTTCTGGGTAAGTATGAATTATCAGCAGTTTCTTTTTATACTTTTTATTGATTTTAAATTACATCTATTTATTTGTTTCTTCCTTTATGTACATGTGTGACTGTGTCTGTGTTGGTTTGAGGATCAAACTCAAGCATTTTGGGTTGGTAGCAAGCATTTTTACCAGCTGAACCATCTCATTAGGACCTGTCTTGGTTTTCTACTGTTATCAAACTTTATTCATTTATTACTTCTGTTTTATAGACAAAGAAATAGAAAACCAAAGGAATCTTAAATTGCGCTTGATTTTTCATGTACCCAACTCAGCTAGATTCTGGATCTAGCTGAATGTTCTTTTTGTGTGTTATCTCTAGAAGTCTGTGTGAAGTCATTTCTGGATATGTTCTACTGCTTAGCAAGAATCAACAGACCACAGCATGAAATGAACAACGGAGTAACACATTTAACAAGGTACCTTCCTGCCAATGACATTCTGGGAACTGTTATGCCCATGGTGTCCTGAGGTTCAGGAATGCAAGTGTGTTTTATGACATTGAGAAGATGCAGACAGACGCAGTATAGGTCATTCATAGCCAGCACAATACTCTCAATTTCTTCTACACAATACTCTCAGTTTGCATGGCAAACTCTAGTAAACAGGCAGGTTTTTCTATAGGCAAGGTCATAAATGCTTGGAAAGCTATCAGAATCTCTCTACTAATGGGATATTCAAAATAATCTTCAGATGTACATACACAGACAGCATATTTGTATACATGAATCCATCTCTATATATGTCATACCCATTGCCTATCTATCTATCTATCTATCTATCTATCTATCTATCTATCTATCTATCTATCTATCTATCTATCTTAATCAGCGAGGAGTGGATCCTAGATTTTGGATAGAGTTTTAGCTGCTGCGTGGATTTAAGACATTTAAGAAAGGATCAAGTGTACAAACTTGGAGTGGGGTTTCTTTGAATAATGAGAATGGGTATAAGAGGAAGTATGCAATTAAACAAAGGTAGGTATAATATATGCATTTATCACATTGATTTATGTGTGTGTAGTTCTGTATACATGTGTGTGTTTAATTATACAGAGGCATGTGGAGGCTAGAACTTGATGTCTGGCATCTTCTTCAACTGCTTTTTCCTTTCAGTTTTTGAGAGAGGGTTTTCTTATTGAGCCTGTAACTTGATAGCCAGCTGGACTAGATGCTAAGCAAGCCCAATATTATCATCTTGTTTCAGCCTCCCCTACATTGGTATTACAAATCTTCATGTGGGCACTGGATGTCTGCACTCAGTTCCTCCTGCATGCATGGTAAACACTTAGTCACTTTAGCCATCTTCCCTGTTCCCAAAATGGTTTTTAAGAGTTTAGAGAAACATTTTTAAAATCAGATGATATACTCCACTTATAAACTTTTTTATCTAACAAATTCAATACATGCTATAATTTTTAAATCAAAGAGAAAATAAAGAGGCAGATTCTAGTAATAAAAAGGTAGAGAATATGGATGGAATAGGTAACTTGAAGTGGACTCCCTGGCATGAGAAAGAGGTGATGCTTGAGACAGACTTGATTCTGGAATTAAGAGAACTCCAGGTGAAGAAAAATTAAGAGATTGGAAGCCTCTTGAACTTAGTTCCCACACTATTATAAACAGAGTTTGCTTCTTATGTTTCTAAATGGCACACTAATAATTACTTGTATATTATGTGCATGAAGGCATTCCTAGAAATAATATTAGTCATATCTCCAAGACTCAGATGCTGACAAAGTGAAGAGACATCACCAGGAGTTTACTCAAAGCTGCATGTTACTGAGTAATAACAGTTTAAATAAAATTAGTTCTTAAAGCATTGGATCAATTAGCTATTGATGTTTGACCTCTGAAGAAAGAATTGTAATTATTTCCACCTTATAGATGAGACAACTAGAGACAGGTGAAAATACTTCTCTAATGATATAAGAGTTTTAGGTTAGAAGAGTTGAAGAAGATAAATTTAATTTGATCTCAATCTAAAGACAAAATTGGGAGATTTAAGTAGGCCTGTGGGTGTCCCTTTGATATCTGATTTAAACATACATGTATTAAACTCAGCAATAGCCACTGGATACATGCTTGTTATCCATTCCAGAACATTGTATTCTCCTGTGTTATGAGTAACGGTTGACATGGATTGAGTTCCTATACTAGCCAGCCTTCTGCTAAGTGCATTGTATCCTGAGACAGTCATTGATGCTTGGCCCGCATGCCTTTGTCTTTTATTATTATGAAATCTCTCAGTTAGCCAGTACTCATGGAGTGACCTGTGTCACTCCTGGGCTGTGAAAAGGAAAAACCCATGTCAGTGGCCCTGACTCTCCCTTCTTTTGCTGCAGCAAAGTAGGGAACTCTAGTCCAGATGGCCATGTCATAGGACCCCTCCAGTCTGAAATGTTGTGCAGCTTCATGGAAGCCAGTAGCCCTAAAATCTATGTCAACATATGACAGTGTTAATGAGAAACAAACTTTTTGCTGTGTTGAGTCACAGATTCTCAGCACACCACAGTATATCCTGATGGGTAACATCTACAGGACTTTTCTTAATCTGCCCTATACTCTTATTACTGTTAAAAAGTAAAGGTAATGCTGACATCATTAAAGGTCTCTGAGCTGGTTCAGAGTCAGATTGGATGAAATCAGCCAGCTTTGTCCAGAGACCACACAATTGCCTGTCATGTTCTCCAAAGTGTCTACAGTCACTAGGAAGGAACAAACTGAGGTGCCGTGAAACTTATAAACATTGCGTTTTGAGTTACACAGGTTTTTTTTTTTATTTTAATATGAGAAGTGTTTGCTAAAATATAATTCCATTGAGCCAAAGCTACTAAAGCCAGAAATAGGCTTCCACCATACTCAATCTTTTGTCAAGAATTTCTAATGTTGCATACTTAGAAACTGATTGGGGTGAAAACAGCATATAAAAAGGCTGCCTCAAAATTAGAAAGATTCTAACTTTAGCCTGCTATAGATAACACAAACAAAACACATTGCTCAACTGAAGGATGAGAATAGAGCAAATTATTTCAATTTTATGGAAACATTCCACTGAAATAGAATGAAGAGGTAGAGCAAGACAGTCAAAGGATTGGCTTCATTAGTAGACAACTAGTGACAGTAAATAATGAGCTCTAGAGATAAATTTGTTTTTTAATGAGTGAAGGGTTTATTTTATGATGAATAAATGTTAAGCAATAGAAAAAAGTGTATCTAGAGAGAGAGAGAGAGAGAGAGAGAGAGAGAGAGAGAGAGAGAGAGAGGAAGAGGGCAAAGGTTGAGAGTGACATTAGTTGATTTTTGCCACACAGTTCATAATGAGGATGATTAGAGGAAACCATGATTGATTACTAATATCTCTCACCCTGAACAGAAGAGAAGTTATGCAGAATTAATCTGTGAAGTTACAATAAAATAGATGATGATAAATACATCAGGACCCAAACAGAGCTAAAAAAGAAGAAATCATTTAGTGATTTTTTTTTTTTGCCTTTTAGTATTAAGGACATAATAATACTCAGCTTTTAGAAATTCACCAAAAAATGTAATATTGATTATTCTGAATGTTCACACAGGGCTCTTTAGGCATCAACCACTACTGAGTGTGTGTGTGTGTGTGTGTGTGTGTGTGTGTGTGTGTGTGTGTGTGTGTGAATTGACTCATTTAATCCTCACAGCATTCATTATCCTATTTTTCTTTTCTATTTTTTGAAAATGTTGAAGTTCATTAAGGAAAGTGATTTATGGAGGAACAGATAGGCAGACAGATAGATGATAATGTTGTGAAAATGTCAATTATACACTTCCAAATGTGGGTGTGGGCTCTATCCCCACAGGGCAAGAACTGCCTATCATATCATTTTCCAAGTAAAAAAATTGAGACAAAGAAATTTTAATTTTTTTCCAACTCACACGGACAGAAGTAGACTAGAGTGAGGGGCTCCAGCGTCTGCGTTGGCTTTTGGTCACCACTCTGCTTATGTCTCTACCAACCCATTGCTTTGTGTTTGAGTGGAGAGAGACATTTTTCAAACTTATCTCATCATTGTAAAAAGAGCAATCAACTTAAATTCAGAAAATCTGAATGTCATTGTCCCCCACCTCTGCTACCAACAACAGAGGAGTTCTTCTTTTCTGTTAAAAATTCCTGACCCGTGTACCACATACACTATACAAGATTACTATCTGAGTAAACAAGTAACAGAGAATAATATTGGGGTAGTGTTTGAATAATTTCTAAATGTTCTCCATATATGATGCTGGCACAGGATCTATGTGAACACTGAGAGTTTCTCATGCACTTAAAAATGCAGTAGTCAACTTTACTCCTGTAACAAAGAGACATAAAGCAAATGGCTCAAGTAACAAAGTTTTTGTTTTTGTTTTGGTTGTGGTTTTGGGTTTGAATTTGAGTTTGTTTTTTTCCTTAGAGATCTAAAGGCAAAGAGTCTGAGAAGGGTAAGTTAAATTCCAGGGAGGATTTTCTTTCTGTCTTGTAAATGATTGTGTATCAGCCTCTCATGAGGAAAAAGAATTATAAGTCTCTGGTATCTTCTCATAAAGAGAATCTTCTTATAATCTCAACATAGTCACATCCCAAGTCTACTCTCTCAATTCCACTTCATCAAGGGTTTCAGCTTCAATATATGAATTTGAGGGGGCTAATAATAAGTTCCATGACATTATGTTTACTTTAATCAGGAATCTGGGAGACTGGAGAAATGTCGTCCTTCTGAAGTTGATACTGACCAAGTATTTGGTGAGTCCAGGTTGTCTCAAGAGAGAAAACATATGATTTGATTCTACATTCAGTTTCCATGGAATTGAAAGTGTCTTGCAAAAGGGGGCAGAGACATTTAAAGAAAAATCAGAAAACAGCTGTTTATGAGACACTTCTTCATAGTGGGTAAATCTGGAATCCTTGCTCAACTAATCCAAGATCTAATCTTTATTTCCCTAGTTGGGATGACTTTGGCCAGATCATTTATCCTAAGTCCAATGAACTGATAAAAAGCAGCTAGCGTGTGAGATTATTACAAGAGCTGAGTACATATGTGCATGTAATGCTTTACAACATATTATAGTCTACTACTGAGAAATGACTTGACTCTTCCAATTTTTAGCTTATTACTTTACTAGATGTTGAATACCTATGATGTGATAGGCACTTTTCTTATATTGCATGATTTTTTTTACTATAGAAAAATAGAAATATAATTCATATATATTTGTTCATTTATTTTTCATTCATTGACTCAGCAATTTGGTAAATAACAATGGAACAGACTTTTATGGCAGCCCTTATTTGTGTTGCTAGGGTGCTCTGCCCAGCTGCTCCTCACTGTTTGTAGCTCCTAGAGGTGTTCTGGAGACTGCACATTCAAACATTGCCAGTTCATCTTCTTTTCCTATATTTCTGCTACTTCAGCTTTTTGACACTGATTTTTTTAACATCCATATTTCCAATTACTGACTCTATATCACACCTGGGAGGCTTCTAAGACTCGCTAAACACACGAAGCAGTGAATTGTGGATATGCAATCTCAGCTCACTTACTCTCCATTCAAACTTTCAGCAACTTTTTCAGCTGCTTAAACAAAAGCTCGCAATCATCCTTGACTCTATTCTTGTCTCACACCTGTATCCTGGAAGCCTTGCTTTCAGAATCTACCTAGGACTTAACCACTTTTTGTTTCTATCATGTCTGTCCTCATCCCAGTCTACTGACTTCTTCCATGTGCATCATTGCTAAACTGCTTTGAGTCCATTTGTTTCTACACTTGCTTCCCTGAAACATACTCAGTCTATCAGGGCAATTCATTTTAAGGATCTCCATTACTGCAGTAGGATCGATTTCTTCTTATTTATTTTATTAGTATGCTTACATGTAAGTTTAAAAATTGGACAACAGTTAAAATCGACCTGTGACACTTTCTAAATAGTCTCATTGAGTAATTTAAAGATACCATGAAGAAAATGTGAGAGAAAATATATAATCATATGTGTATACAGTGTATAGGAAAAACTCAAATGTGTATACATACACACACAAACACACACACACACACACACACACACACACACACACACGCACGCAAAGTGTGAAGAGTAAAAGACTGAAATTCTCAGTAGCAAGTATAGGGCATGTGGACCAGGCCACCAAAGGAGCTGGCATGGAACTGGTGGGATTAAGCAAATTCAGACCCTAGAAATCTCAACATTGAATTTTTAACCCCATCTGAGACTGGCAGGAGTGGGACTAACTTCCTCCCTATTTCTATACCTGCCTCAGAGCATGTAACCTACCATTTCTCACCCAGTTTGTCACAGAGAGTCATCAGCTGAAATTCTTCCCCATGTAAATAGAGCATCACCAGAATCTTAGTCTCAGCCAATAGAACACATTCACTCCCCGAATCCCACCCCACTCCCCATGCTTCACATAGTCTATGTCAACATGTAATAAAGGACACAAACTATTCCACCATGGTTCATCTGAGACTGGCTGGTTTTGCTGAACTATAACATTTGGGAGAAGACACCATCTCTAAGTACTCATTTTTGGGCATTTGAACACACTTGCATGGTTAGGTTCCCATTGTTTGCAGAGGATCACATCAGAGCTTACCCCTTGGGTCTGCCTGAATATCTTTAATCCTTTTCTAAGATCTGTAACACTAGTCCAGCGTTCCTGGCCAGACCAAATGCAGATCCCATTCATCCTAGACTCTGCTTGACCCCTCTTGGCCTGGCTTGCAGCCTTCTCTGACACAGGGAGAATTGGACCAGGGACCTCACCTGTTCCAGAATTCTCCCAGAATTCTCTGAGCTGGTATAATGGTTGGTAGTTTTCAGACACCCTGAGAGGAGAGGCAAAACTTAGAATGACAAACATGATTCAAGGCATCATGGTGAATCAAGATAGTGAAAGTAGAATTGTTTATATACAATATTAGATTAAAATTTATATATCCAAGTCCAGATTGTTAGCATAAAAGTACTTTGCAAAGAGTCTTTTGACTCTTCTTTGGGTAATGGCTAGGGCAATACATGATAGAGGATGAAAGGGAACGAACCTTCTCCAAGCTTAAGCTGAGAGTTCTTGGGCAAATACATAGCACTTCTGTCGCAGATGTAAGAACAGCAGGGACAAAAAAGTTAGACTCCTAAAAGTAGGTCTCAATAGACAAACAGATGATGCTCCAGTAGTTCATTTGGAAATTAATTATATGAAATTCATGACTTTTCCCCCACAAAAATGCTGTTATTCACAGTAGTGCTGTGAGCAATGTGAGTATCCCATGGCCAACACATAAACGCTTACTTAACTCATAATGATACTGAATTTGCTGCTCAGAGGAAAATAATATTCTCGTGCAACGTGTAATGAAAGAACACAGGGAAAAAACCTATAAGCTTGAATAAAAAAACAGAGTCTTATTTCTCTTGAGGGCCACTGCTGAGTGAGCACACTTAATTAAAAGAGGATGAAGGAGCAGAGGAAGGTGTTGAGGGAGGGGAAAAAGAACTGCTAAAAACTCACATGGATTTTAGATATGAGCAGTTTTGGTTACTGTCTTATTTCACTTGGACACAGAAGCCACTATTTTCCCTTGAGATAGCAATATCTATTTGTAGTATTTCTTTTGTTTATTGGCATGACATTTATCATTATCTTGCAAATTTTCAATACAAAGCATGAAGGAGAAAAAATATAAAATAAAATTTTGTTTAAGAACGTGAAGAAAAAAGAGAGAGCAGAATTAATGAGTTTATGTATCTATGAAAAGAATAGTTTATAAGGAGTTAGTAAAGAAAGCAAAAAGGATCACACTGTGTATTTTGCTTTGGGCAGATGATTCACTCCAGAGGTAACTATGGACAGTCTTGTGGCTTTTAGTGTAAGACAAGGATAAAAAACACTGACGTTTAACTGAATGTCTTTCTCTTTAATCATCTTCATGAGGGTACACTGCAATAAACTGATGTAGTGATAAAGTATTTCAATTTAACTGACAAATAAGATTTTAATTGTCCATACATTTTCTTTAGCTTTCTGGTATATGCAGTTCTAACTGTAGTTAAAGGTACCAGATGATCACTGTTTTAGGCTAGAATAACAAAGCACAAGGCCAGGAGGGTGGCACGGTGGAAGAAATACTGAAGGAAGCAAAGAAACAAAAGTCCCATTTTGTCTTTTGTGGGATAATCTAGCATTTAAAAATTAATGTTTTCTAATTTCCCATTTACTACAGTTTTATCTGTGTGCAATGTTGCTAAGAATGCTATCAGGATGTTATCTGGAGAGACAGAGCTGTGCCACTCGGGAGAGCATGACTAACAGAGCTTATTCTACAGCACTTGGCTCACACGGATGATGTTTTCACATACAATCCTTCCTTTCTATTTACCTCCCATGTCTTAACTGTGAAAAGTCATTGTGAACATTACAGGGGTATATGTGTATAAAGATCACATGTTAAGTCCAACATATGGTGACTAGTCAATAAGTGTTAGCTATTATAACTCACACCAAGCAAATGTTTTGACATGCAGTTCCTTTATCTGCCAGAAATTAGATTTTAGTTTCAAGAATATTGGAATACATTTAACGTCAAACTATGCCAAGTATATATTGATTTTCTCATGTATTTTAGATGGACTATTTTAGAGATTTATAGCATTTCAAGGTCATTTTTTGCTGACCAACAGATGTCAATATTTATTACACTCTTGAAGAATGTCTATCGTGTTATCATAAAATTTGTCAGAAGGTTAAAGTTTTGGTGCTGCATTTTAATTTGCAAATTGCTGATAAAAGGTTTTATGAATAGAACTTGTTCTCTGAAAGCTATGATGACTAGCCATGACAGAAGCGGGGTTGCTTCTAGAAGCTTCCATAGGGCTTCTTCACTGGCACTCATCACTCCTTTTCTTCACCTGCATTTCCAAGTCTATAATACATAAACTGTAGAGGAACTTCAGTCCAGGAAGATGGCTGTTCTGGCAAGGAAGGACATCCAGTGTTCTTCAAGATCTGTGTGAGTCTATGTGATCTGGCTGGAATGCAGACACACTCTGGATTACAGGATGATCTGACTAGAATACAAACATGTTCTTATTATACACCTTTAATCCATAACAATGAGGGTAAGATTAGTTTGTAGAAGGAAGCAGCCATGTTTGAAAGTGATGTCTAACTGAGAGGCAGACAAAGTGACAAATCAGAGAAAGATTTGATATAATGCTTCAGAGATAGGATACACCCGACTCTTAAGAAAAAGAGAGACAACTTTAGAGTAGTGCAGGGTGTGGTGTGTGTTTGTGTGTGTGTGTGTGTGTGTGTGTGTGTGTGTGTGTGTGTGTGTGTGTGTGTGTATGTGTGTGTGTATGGCAGTTTTACCAGGACTGTTTTACAAAGACAGGATAAGGAGAAAACAAGCTAAACACAGGTAGAGGCAGAATGACGCAGGGAAGAAGGAGACAGAAGATTAGAACATATTTCCATAGTTAGCATGAGGGCAAGCAGAAGTTTTCAGTCAGAAGTCGAGAGAAGCTGGATTTAATCAGTCAGTTTGGAGAGGAGTTTTGAGCCAGGACAGTAGAGTTGAACCAGCCAGAGTTCAGAATAAACTAGAAAGAATGAGTTTATTCAACAGTAAGCCTCCAAGATGACAATTACATCTGAGGAATAAAAAGTAAGTTAGATTGGATGGCTCTAGTTGGTATATACTGGTGCCTCAAGTTCAATAATGTAAGATGTACCAAATTTGTTGAAAATCCCCATAGTCTCCAGATTCACCATCAACTGTGTTTAAGACACTTGTTTCCCAAACTTTTATTAGGTAAAAGGCTATCCTTAAATCTTCAAAGCACATAGTCAATAAATATTAATAAGGTCCTTCCCTTTGCTACCTAAACCATGTTTAGGGATATATATATATATATATATATATATATATATATATATATATATATATGTATATATATATATATATATATAATTTATGTTCAAAGTTTCTCAACTATAAACAACTCCCATAGACTAACATGCAAGCTCCCAAAGGATACAAAGCTACATGTGAACCATTACACCCCTATACCTCTGGTTTTATCTTATAGCCAGGTTGCTCTGTGATATGGAGTAATGTGGGTGATACAGGTATTATCTTTGGGTTTGTAGATCAGTTCCTGGCACACATGAACATTCATTACATGTTATTTCAGTTTGCTTACCACAATATCTACATTTTGATTAGCCTGATCACTTACTGTCCCTGTTCATCCCACTTCTGGATGGTAGCATGTTTTAGCATGCAAAAGTGCATACCACAGCTGACGTATTAATAATATTCTAAAGAAGTGTTCTGATAAACTATTCTGTTGTCTTGGTTTCTTTTGTTTTGGGTTTTTGTTGTATTGGGTTTTTTGTTGTTGTGTTTTATTTTGTTGGTTTCATTTTTGTTCTTATTCTTCATGGCTCATATATAAGTTCATACAGATAAGGAGTATCCTAATTAGGGTTACTATTGCTGTGTTGAAAGACCATGATCAAAGCAAATTGGGAAAAAAAGGGTTTGTTTGTTTTATACTTCCATATCACTGTTCATCACTGAAGGATGCCAGGATAAGCAGGGCAGGGACATGGAGGCAGGAACTGTTGGAGAGGCGATAGAAGGGTTCTGCTTACTGGCTTGTGCCTCATGCCTTGCATAGCTTGCTTTCTTATAGCCCCCAGGACCACAAGCCTAGGGATGGCATCACCCACAATGGTCTTCTTCCCTATCCGTCACTTGTTAAAAAAATGCCCCATAGGCTTGCTTGTAGCCTTATATTGTGGAAACATTTTATCGATTGAGATTCTCTACTCTTGGATGATTATAGCTAGTATCAAGTCGACTTACACTAACCAGCACAAGAAGTATGCTTGCTTCTTTAGCTACTATTTGCAATGTGCACACTATTAAATATGACAACACAAAAATCAATAACAGAGTTACCATGGGTTGAAATATAGCATTTCAGAAATTTTGTTTTCAGAATTTTATTTTTTCATAACTTATTAGGAAATCATACATTATAAAGTAATTGCAGTTCTGACTATTTTCCCAGGCCTAGATATTAAAGTCTATATATAAATTTTTTGTTTCAACTGTCTCTCTCTCTCTCTCCCCATGTGTGTGTGTATGTGTGTGTAAGTGTGCGTGTGTATGTGTATGTGTGTGTGTGTGTGTGTGTGTGTGTGTGTGTGTGTGTGTGTGTGTGTGTGTGTGAAATTAGACAGACAACTTTGATAAAGGTCCAGTGGATCCTGGAGGAGCAATGTTGTGGAACTTACAACATGAGATCAGAATGGTACCTGAGGATTGGAGCACACTGATGATACAGAAATAGGCGGATGGAAGAGAAGCCAGAAGGTCAACAGGAACAAAATATGGATGAAATTCTCAAGATGAAATCTACCTGTTGAATGTTAATTTTAATAACCAGGATGAGGTGGCAGACAATTTTAATCCCATTACCCAGAAGTCAGAAGCAGGTGAATCTCTGTGAATTTAAAGTCACCTGGTCTGCATAGTGAGTCCCAGGACAGCCATAGTTATCTAGAGAGCCTATCAAATAAATAAATAAATACATAAATAAATACATACATACATACACACATACATACATAAATACATAAATAAAATGTAATAAAAATAGATGAATCTGGAGAAGAGATAAGAAACACACTGAATCTTTTTTTTTGTTTTGTTTTTTTTTTTTTTTTTTTTTTTTTTTTGGTTTTTTGAGACAGGGTTTCTCTGTGTAGCCCTGGCTGTTCTGGAACTCACTTTGTAGACCAGGCTGGCCTTGAACTCAGAAATCTGCCTGCTTCTGCCTCCTGAGTGCTGGGATTAAAGGCATGTGCCACCACGCCTGGCTTCAAACTGAATCTTAAATAGACCAATTACAATTCATTGTGAAGAACATTTGCATATAAAGATGTTTGGACAAAATGGTATATTGTGTGAAACACTGAATCTTCCATGGTGAGATGATTTGTTTTAATTAGTTAATTATATCATCTTTTCTTTTTGCTGGTAAGGTTGAATGACAGAGGGCAGATATGAAGAAATGGAGAGAAGACAGAGAAAATAATATTTATTTTTAAAGTAATTGAGGTTATATTTGTTCATGGATCTTCTAAATTGGAAGTCTCCAAGCACAACAACTCAAATGGTGGGTGGAATATGAAAAGCCAATACTCCTTTCCAGAGAGTTGAAGAATACTTGCTGTACCTAAACACCTGTGCAACGAATGCTGACTTAGTCATTTATCTTATTTTTTTTTCATTATTTTTTTTCATTTTTTATTAGGTATTTAGCTCATTTACATTTCCAATGCTATACCAAAAGTCCCCCATATCCACCCACCCCCACTCCCCTGCCCACCCACTCCCCCTTTTTGGCCCTGGTGTTCCCCTGTACTGGGGCATATAAAGTTTGCAAGTCCAATGGGCCTCTCTTTCCAGTGATGGCCGACTAGGCCATCTTTTGATATATATGCAGCTAGAGTCAAGAGCTCCGGGGTACTGGTTAGTTCATAATGTTGTTCCACCTATAGGGTTGCAGATCCCTTTAGCTCCTTGGCTACTTTCTCTAGCTCCTCCATTGGGAGCCCTATGATCCATTCATTAGCTGACTGTGAGCATCCACTTCTGTGTTTGCTAGGCCCCGGCATAGTCTCACAAGAGACAGCTACATCTGGGTCCTTTCAATAAAATCTTGCTAGTGTATGCAATGGTGTCAGCGTTTGGATGCTGATTATGGGGTGGATCCCTGGATATGGCAGTCTCTACATGGTCCATCCTTTCATCTCAGCTCCAAACTTTGTCTCTGTAACTCCTTCCATGGGTGTTTTGTTCCCAAATCTAAGGAGGGGCATAGTGTCCACACTTCAGTCTTCATTCTTCTTGAGTTTCATGTGTTTAGCAAATTATCATTTATCTTATTGATGTAACATTCTAAATCCGTGGTTCACTGTTCCTTATCCTCTGTAGGGTCGGGAATGGGATGAGTGACCCAAAGGATCTGCCTTTTTTTGTTGTTTCTCAATCTCTCTAGCACATCAGATACATATGTTCTTCTTCTGGCATTGGAAAAGTTTGAATGGAGTCTGTAAGCCAAGAGCAGGCTTTCCCTGCTCAGTATCATGACAATCCAAGCATGGAAAGAAACACAAAGGTGATTCTGACAGAAAGAAAAACCATTTTCCCCAATATTTGTTTTTGCATTAAAAAACAAAAGCAAGCAAAGAAACCTGGGCTTTAGATTTTAGTTGGTTCAGAGCCCACAGACAGGAAGGACTATGACCAATTCTTAAGGAGTCTTTTCAAAGGCCTTTTGATCTGGGTCAAGTAAGTCTGGATATTTACATTTCACAAGCAGGAAGAAATACTAGTAGAATGCTCTAGGAAACACTGTTTTACCACTTAAAATACAAAAAAGAAATCCAATAGGAAAGTTATTGACGAATCTCTTTCCCAGGAAAACCCCATAAACTTTAAATAAAAGAACTACCCTGCATTGCCTGAACTTCATACAGACCACCAGAGGGCAAATGTAGCTATAAAGAAAGGTAAAAATATACTTTGAATTTACCTACAGTAAAAACGCTTCAAAGCACACTTGGGAAGTTGGGTATACTACATTATGTGCACAATTTTGCTAGAAGGAACAAGATTGGATCCTTTAATTTCTCTTGTGGGACTCTTCAGTCCTTTTACTATAGACTAGCAAGGATTCACTGTAAAGGTACATGAAGGATAGAAAAAAAGTCTAGCATGATTTGTTTTAGGAAACACAAAAACAAGAATTAACATGGGACCTCTTATTTATGGTAAAGGGCACTGCATGGATCATTAGTAATATTAGCATTATTAGTGGAATATGTATTTGAAGGAATACTTTCCTGCAAAAGAAATAAAACTATAAATCTAATAGCTAGAAAGGGGATGTAACTATGCATTTTAAAGATCATAATTGAAAAAGAAAATATGTTCTACTCCTTCAGAGAAGTAAAAAGGATTATTCTGTTTAATCTTCTATGAGTTCAATATATGTAGTTCAATCCAGCAGGGCTCCTGTGGGGATTTAATTAACGATATTTTGTGGCTCCAATTAGAATGAGATTCTTAACCTTTCTAATGTGCTGACCTACCTTTACAGGGAAGAAAAATTATACCACAGGCATACCAAGTAATTAAATTTACATTAATGCTACCAAGAAATGTGAGCAACTTTTCCATGTTGGGAAATACCCCAAAAGGTCACTAGGTCTGAAACTTTCTACTTGTAAGTATAGTAAACAGTTTCCTGACATGACATACACACCACAATGTCTCATTCCAGGAACATTAACATCTGAATTGTTCTCTTGGGGTGAATCATCATTGTGGCAGAAGTGAGGATGTATCAGTGTAGAAATTATAAATTCCAGTAAAGAATCTGTTACAGCTATAGTCCACACATATTCAGGTTTCATGGAGTGCTCTAGGAAGGCTCTGTTGACCAAGAGATGAAGTATCTAGCTGGTACAAATGGCCTAATATGTGTCAGGTCAAAGTTTAGAAATAGATTTTTTATTACGTAAAATGAGCCAGATATATATGGATAAGCATTTCTAAGGTAATATTACCTAGAACATTTAACCTCATAGAAATAGCATCACACTGAGTGAGGTAACACAATCACAAAAGAACTCAAATGATATGTACTCACTGATAAGTGGATATTAGCCCAGAAACTTAGTATACCGGAGATATAAGATACAAGTTGCAAAACACATGAAACTGAAGAAGAACGAAGACCAAAGTGTGGACACTTTGTTCCTTCTTAGAATTGGAAACAATCACCCATGGTAGGAGTTACAGAGACAAAGTTTAGAGCTGAGACAAAAGGATGGACCATCTAGAGACTGCCATATCCAGGGATCCATCCCATAATTAGCCTCTAAATGATGACACCATTGCATACACTAGCAAGCATTGGCTGAAAGGACCCAGATATAGCTGTCTCTTGTGAGAATAGGCCGGGGCCTAGCAAACACAGAAGTGGATGCTCACAGTCAGCTATTGGATGGAGCACAGGGCCCCCAATGGAGGAGCTAGAGAAAGTACCCAAGGAGCTAAAGAGATCTGCAACCCTATAGATGCAACAACATTATGAACTAACCAGTATCCCGGAGCTCTTGACTCTAGTTGCATAAGTATCAAAAGATGGCCTAGTCGGCCATCACTGGAAAGAGAGGCCCATTGGACACGCAAACTTTATATGCCCCAGTACAGGGGAATGCCTGGGCCAAAAAATGGGAATGGGTGGGTAGGGAAGTGGGGGGGAGGGTATGGGGGACTTTTGGGATAGCATTCTAAATGTAATTGAGGAAAATACATAATAATAAAAAATATTAAAAAAAAAGAAATAGACATACAAATGCTGGGTGCTGGGAATGCAGAGAGAGAAATAATGAGAATTGTGTTATGGGTGCAAATAATTGAGTTCTGAGAATAGATAGTAGCAATATCGGCCAAATAAAGTGAATGAAATTAATGCTACTGGATGTATGTTTACACATGGTCAAAACTAGGGCAGGAGGAGTATCTTAGTGGTGAAAGGACCCTGACTACTCTGACAGAGGACCAGGTTTCAGATCCCATACTGGCTTGCAGTATATATGTGTGTGTATATATATATGGAGAGAGAGACAGAGAGAAACAGAGAGACAGAGAGAAAGAGAGAGAGAGACAGAGAGAGACACAAACATACACATACATTCACACATGCAGGCAAATATAAACACACACACATAATAAACACACATGTACACACATACACATGGTTAAAGTTGTGAATTTGATTTTATGCATATTTGACAATCAAGTGAAATAGCCCACATAGGCATGTCCTCCCATCCTCACCCCATCCACCACTATCTTTCTTTCTCTGTTAAATAACCAGAGCAAGAATACTAAAAACTAAAATAATTATATTATGATAGTATTTGAATTGATAACAAACTTTATATTTTAGATTTCACAAAACAAAGAATAAATAGTTTGTGGAGTTGAAAAATTAAATCAAGTAGTATCTTAAAAGGCTCTATTAAATAAGATATTGATATTAAAAATTGATGCTAAATAGGAACACATGTGTATGAAGTCCCTAAATACTGAATTATCTTTTCCTCCAGATTCTCCTAATTAAAAGAAAATCTATTGCCCTAAGAATGATTTGTATGCTAAGACCAGCCTAAATTTAGAGCTGTGTTTGGCCCCTAGATCTGTTTCTTATGATTCAGCAGTCCTTTTTTGAGTGTGTCGGAGCCATGCATAAATTCATTTCCTTCTTATTGTGAATGATTTGACCCCTTTTTCCTACTTTCCTCCCTCTCTCTCCCTTACTCCCTCCCCCCCCACACAAGCACACCTTACCCCACCTCTGTGATGCTAGAATGAGAGGTTTTGTGTCATTATGCTCAGCTTTTTTTGTTGTTTGTTTCTATTTTAAAACAAAATAATCCTATAGATATATATATATATATATATAATTAAGTAGGTAAACAAATTCATTACAGAGTTCTAATTTTTACTTAAAATGGAGCACAGAATGTATATGTTACACACCTAGTCCTCCAGAGTTGAAACCGTTCCTCCCAGGAGGAGGAAGGAAGATTCTAAGACTAAGGAAGATCACAAAACTTACAGGGCTGAAGACAACTATGAAATATAGAATGATCATAGGGAATCTCACCATGCCTCATTCTTTAGTATGCATTTCATGCACGCAGCAGGAAATTGCTGGGAGGAGACTTTGTTAGAGCTGCTTGCAAGTTATATAGGGAGATGTGCAGCTTTCCTGAGACCTGATCCACACTGGGATGGACTTGTTCATGTCATAGTTTTCATGAAACTCAGTGGGTTCTCATGTCTTTGTATAATTAAAATATTTTATAATCTCCAAAGGAGTAACTTAACTAGGAAAATGCTGCAAAGAAACATAAAATGTATTTCTAGTGATCTTTTTAAAATCAACTTACCTGTAAAGATTATCCGAGTGTGTACCCACTTTATAAACAGGCTGATAAGTCAACCCCTAAGCAAGCTCACTGCATACTATTTAAATCATTGATTGAGTGATGAACAGTAATAATGATGTTTTTAGTTCAAGTTCCCCAAACAGTTAGGTTGTTTTTTTTTCCTTCTTCTTTGATGATTACTCTTCTGGCTTACAGCTGCTGTTCCCCCTCCTAAACATTCTCAATGCTTTGATACAGGTCTGAGGTAGGACAGGGTAGTGAGTTCATATCATAAACTAAATGGGAGATATCATTTCAATAATACCATGACTTCAATTATTCCTAAGTTTAGCTCAGACTGTTCTATTTTTGTATGCAAGTGAATGGTTAATTATAAGCAAATCCTCATATTTGATATACATGTTGAATTGCATAATTAAATTTACTTAGATATATTACTCCTAGATTCTATACTGGGTTCTTTGAAAAATTTTACATATGTTTAGTCATTAAATATGAAAACAAAAGGGAATGAATGTGAATTTACACATAAATAATCTACCCTATCCTACCTTTCTATATTTTTGCATGCAATGAATGTAAGCAATTTCTATTCTCACTTTTCCCTTCAAAAGGCATTACTGCATTTGAGCATGTGAAAGACTAGAATTGTCCCCCAGGGCAATTACATTTGAATCCAAGTTTTAATGTCTTGTTTTTGTTCTTCTGGCAGTGAAAAAATATATAGCAAACGATGACTAGGTATTTCCATGTGAACAGCTTTTAATTTTTACATTCTGGTGTTCCTTATATATTACATTTACTATGAATGTATTATACAAGCTTAGGTGATTATCTTAAATCTGATAAGAATAATTAAACAAAACATCAACTCTTTCAGACGTTAAGCTTATTCTATATGGCCAACTGATTACAAAGCTTCTAATATATTTTCACAAATGACTTTAAATTTGATGCTTGGATTGCACAATGATTTGCTTATATGGAATTAACCTATTCACAGTGGCTGAATAGTCCATTCAAATAGTTTTTAAAATGGAGAGAGAATATTATGCATAATAGTTTCAGAGAAAGATACAGACAATTAAGTATAAATTTTACTTAGTAATTGCTTAAATGTTCAAAGGCTCAGTGACCCAGTGAGGAATTAAAAAATATAGATTCATGGGTCTCATATATCTATCTACTAAGCAAGACTCCTGGAGTACAGTTTAGAAGTTTGCATTTCTAGAGAACCTGCCCAGAAGACTGTGATATATAAATGTGTTTGGGAAGCACACATCAATCACTTAATTCTTCTTCTTATAAATGTCCAAATGAAAAGATTAAAGGAACCACAATACACTAAGCTGCCCAGAAAAATATGGTAAAGATATCTACTGCATGAAAATCTATTTTCAAAGCATTATTTTTTATACTTGTTTTGTTTTCCTACAAATGCAGAGTGAATTCATTTGGAAATTTCCAGCTCTCCACTTCATTTTGCTGCCTAGGGCACATAGTAAAAATCTATGTTCTGATTCTAGTGGGGTATGCTCGACAGAGCTGGGAGTATTGCCAGACAATAAGAAGAAAGTAAATAGGTTGGAAGAAAAGTAATAAAGGTGAAAGATTGTTAGATTCGTTCAGTAAATGTTCATTGCTAGATATTTTTTTCAGTGATTTTTCTCATTTAAATTTCAGAAAACTGTAAAGGATATACAGTTCTTAATTGTTAAAGAAAATATTAAGATCATATAGAATTAAGCCACTTGAAGTACATAGGATCTAGAGAAAATATTTAATAGCTATTGACTTGCCCAGGTTCATGGCCAGGAAATGGACTCTGCACTTTTGATGATCTGTATGTTGAATGGCTTAGCACAGATTCTGGGGAGCAGTTCATATTGAAATAGGGGAACAAATCCCCATAGAGGCCAAAGACCTGAAACTCTAACATATAATTTATCGTATAGCCTTGCCTACGAACATAAGTAAATGAGCTATCCTTTTCTCTTTTAACCACCTCCAATTCATATTTTGAATCCCTTTTCTCTTTGCTAGTGACTTATAATAACTATTTTAACATTTTCATATTAAATTATTTGTTGTTTTAATAAAAACTAAACCACTATAAAGAAAAAAAAGTTGGGAAGTGCCACAAAATGTGAATCAGAAAAATGTAACAGTTGCAACAAAAAATAAGTTGCAAGTAACTATACCAGTAAAATATATCAGCCACATGAAATGATTGAAGGTTTACAATAAAAGTCAGAGACCATCCAATGAATATATAACTTAGAGTAAAACATCAGCTTTTACATAGTTTAAAAACATGATGTCCCCACTGGCAATGGGCAAAAAGATACTTTGTTGGTAGTGTTCTTATATCGGTCAGGGGCGGAGCAGATGGCAGTCCCTTGTTTATCCTAGCCTGATGCCTGGCTTGGTGGCCAAAGCTGTTTTATGTCTAGGACATATCAAATGAAATTAAATCCAGTCAGGATGACAGAGTTCTGCCATGTCACACAGTGTGAGCTGGAAAGGATGCCCACAGGTTTATTACTAAGCAGTGCAGCATGGGAGAAAGACAGACAGACTTGTAGACCTATAGACTTCCATGCCACCCACAGACCTGCCCTCCTATGCTTGACACAGGCAACCGTAGATACTCCCTTGTCTGAGGATGTCACCCACGGTCCCACCAGCCACATGGCCAGTCTGCAGCGGGAGCCACCACACTGTGTGAGGAGATGGTGGGCAGAGGGGCAAGAAAGACATGTGGAGCAGCGGGAACATTATGAAGATAGTTGGAACTCGAGAAATGAAGGTAGAGGGGAGTGGCCTGTTGATAGTGGCCAACCCTTGTTATGGGGCCCATGGTGAAGTCCCAGCCAGATGTGCCTCTGTCATTTGTGTGTCTGGATTTGTGGCTATGTAGCAGCTGGGATCAGGGTCAATGTCTGTGGACCACATGACCCACCTGGGACCACATGCATGCCCCGGGGCTGTGGAAAATAGGCCCCACCCTTCACTGGCTACAACCTCACTGGCTAGCCCTACCTCTGACCAGCAGCAACACTCTGGAGAATGGGCCTGAGCTTTGCCCAGGTCAGCTCAGTGGAGTTTTGTGTGAACAGCCCCAAGAGTATAAGTGTGAGAGAGCTGACCTCACCACGGATGTCAGGGTGATGCCACTACTCCTCTTACACTTGGGAAAATTGTCCACAGGGTCATGAGCTCAAGAGAGCTATCCTTGCCCTCACCAGCTGCAGAACTTGGAAGAGTGGGTCTTGTACCTCCCCTAGGCAACACAGTGGAACTGGCCTTGGTGACAAAGGCAAGGGTGAGTCAGCCTGGAGGGTGTGAGAGCAGAAGAGCTGGTCCAGCTGCTCACAGACTACAACATTTGGAAGAGTGGGCCCCATTCCTTACAGGTCAACAGAGTGGAGGCCTGGGTGCAGGTGAACCAACCGAAGGGCATGATAGCAGGAGAGCTGACCATATCTTCTGAAGACAGCATTGGATGGCCTAGCTAAAGCAGTGCTAGAGAGCTGCCCTGGTGGTACAGAGAAGGGAGAGCCTATAGGTTGACCAGGTAAGCTACCACATAGGCCTAGAACCAGGGCTCTGAGTTGTCCTACCCCAAAATCTGTATCATCTGTGAGTGACTGGGGCACATGAAAAGACAGTCTTGCTAATACAAAGCTGCAGAATCTTGATGACACTGGGCAATGACAGGATAACCAGGAGAAGGCCCAGTGAGAATCCAATATTGACTAAAGTTTGCAAGTAAAGATGTGTGGATAGAGAGATATACTGTGGGACACATTGCTTTGTGATGCTACAGTTTTCACAATGAGATGTTTTTTTTTTTTGTGTGTGTGTGTGTGTGTGTGTGTGTGTGCATGTCTCTCTCTCTCTGTGTGTGTGTGTGTGTGTGTGTGTGTGTGTGTGTGTGTGTGTGTTATTTTGGGAGTAGATTAAAGGGCAAATGATGAATATGAGGATATGGGGAAATGAGTGAGACTGGAGTACATGATGGGAAACTCACAAAGAATCAATACAAATATCTTTTCCTTTTTAAAAAAAAGTGAGGTGAAATGATAGCAAGAAAATAAAAACATCATCTTACACACGTTCGCGACCGGCCAGGAAAGACGCAACAAACCGGAATCTTCTGCGGCAAAGCTTTATTGCTTACATCTTCAGGAGCCAGAGAGCAAGAGAGCAAGAGCTCTATTGCTTACATCTTTAGGAGCCAGAGCGCAAGAGAGCAAGAGAGAGAATGGCGAAACCCCGTCCCTTTTAAGGAGAATTATCCTCCGCCTAGGACGTGTCACTCCCTGATTAGCTGCAGCCCATCGGCCGAGTTGTCGTCTCGGGGAAGGCAGAGCACATGGGGTGGAGAACTACCCTTGGCACATGCGCAGATTATTTGTTTACCACTTAGAACACAGGATGTCAGCGCCATCTTGCAACGGCGAATGTGAGGGCGGCTTCCCACAACATCAAAATAAAGAGGATAAATTCAGTTGGTTTAACATATTAACTGAAAGCAAAGGAGATTGCATGAACAAGCACAAATTAATGATGAAGAAAGCTATTTTAGATAAATTTTGTTATATAAACAACAATAAAATTTGATATAATTGAATTTTTTAAATGTATATACTCTATTGAACAACAATGGCAACAAAAACATAATTAGTACATTTTGATAGCATAGGTAGATAAAAGTAACTTTACCATCTGGGATATAAAGTATTAATATTTTGTATGTATTGGTTATAAATGAACACAAATTTGGTTGCAAAAATTTAAATTAAGGCTACACAGGTTCTGTTCTTTGATTATAAGATTATTATCAGATAATAAAATATATAATGACTAAATTTATGTGGAAACTTTAACTGAACATATAAACTAAATAAAGATCAAAACCAGGAAGGAACCTTCTGCTTTTCCTCAGCTAAGTGGATAGAGTACTAAACTCACTCCTAAAGAGTAATCATTATAATCACAGATCCACAAATCTCTCAGCCCTCATCAGAGGAGCATCTATTTGCAGTAGATGTTCATTAACACAGAGACTCACAACTGTTCAACATACATAAAAAGACTACAGAATATTCACCCCTAAATCAAACATATAACCTATACCACATGTTAGGTAGTAGAGCAAGTCTATAAGCTAGTAGAGATTGGTGACTACAAGGAATTCCTACCTTCTGAACACATCAGGACCATTCCATGTATGAATTCACAACAGTTATGACAAACTGTATGCACAAAACCTGCACATGGCCAAGCAAGACTAAATCCCAGGATGGAGGGGACACTTGGGAATAAAGCCCTCTCTCTCCCTAGCCAAGGAGCTATTGACAGTTATCAGCTGCTGGGAAGGAGGAGGACAGTCTTCTCTAAGAGTGAAACCTTCAATATGTTGTCTGACTCCAGTGGAAGGCCATGCATCCAGGAGCATTTGGGCAGAACAAATTTACCTTGACAGAAAAATAAATAGGTAAAAAGACACAGAGGTGCATGGGTACGTGTGGCTGGTGAAGTTGTGGATCTTGGAGGAGAAACTTCAATTACCATTGTACTAAAACAGCATAATTCTTAATTACAGTCTAAATATTTGTCCTTATACCTGAGATAACTTTAGTCTTTATTCATCACCTAGGAAACTTTTGTTTTCAACATGCAAAGACCATTAGAGAAAGCCACAATCAATCAAAATTTATAGTTATGAAGAACAATCTCAACTTATATATCTACAATATAATCCCTGCACCTAAAGTTTGGGGGTGATTGCAGAAGAGAGGGCAGAAAGATTTTAAAAGGCAGAGAAACAGGAAGTTTGCTATAAGACTACGTCTCTTAGGAATGTCAGAGTCGGCACCTCTAAGTGTCACCAAAATGGTTGCCTTAACATAAACTGAATAAGGAAAACAAGACACGTCATACCAAATTATCATCTTTGAAAACATAATACAAGAAACATTATACAGACCTAGCTGGTTGGATTTCTGTTTGGTAACACACACACACACACACACACACACACACACATACACTTACGTGTACGTACATGTACATATACATGTATGGATGTAACAACAATAAATGAAAAAAGACATTAATTTGAAAGAAAGTAAGGAATGGTGTGTGGGAAGGTCTGAAGGGTAGGAAGAGAAAGTACACATAATGTAATTATAATCTCAAAAATACAAATGAAAAGCAAAATTATCCCCTCAAAAAAAAACTTTGAAGAGGAATATGATTTTAGTGGAAAAATCTGGTAACATGCTAATAAACCTATTGCTTAGATAATAGTTTGGTGGAACTAACAGTCCACTCATTTTGATAAACATACCAAGGCTAGTGAAAAGTTTTTCATGGGAACTTTGTTGGAGAAATTATGCCAGCATTATATTATCTTTGGAACTTATTTTTCACAAATAAAAATTCATTTAGATAAAAAAGGTGGATATAGATATGAAGCCCTGTGTGTCCTGTGCATTGAAAAAGTGAGGTTTTAAAAAGTGTTAGGAAAGATCGCAAAGTTTAAGGTCCCACTCTCCTTTTAGACACTGCAGAAAAACACAAAGCTGAATACAGGTTAAAATGCCTAAGGAGAAAGATTTCAATTATTTGTGTCAGCCCTTCCTTCAATCCTAGGAACTAGAGACAACGTTTTCTGATCACCTCTCCCCTCAGGGAGACAGAGAAGGGAAAGTGAGGAGACTAGAATAGTTGGCCAACAAAAAGAAGTGATAGGAGATAGCTTGCCATGATGGACATGGCTCAGGGCAAAGCTGCAGATTTTCTTTTGGAGGAAAGAGAGCTGCTGAGTAAGCACCTGTCATGATGGCACTCACAAGGCAGACCAAAGATGAGCACACCATTTCCCTTACAGAAGAGCAGAGAGGGAACAGGCATATTGTAGATGCTTGGCAGCAGCTGGTAACAAGTAGTAGCAACACTTCTTGCAGCTGTGGACCTAGAGAGCTCATTGAGTTGCAGATAGCAGAGGGAGCAAGGCTTGTGAGTTTCTGATAAGAAGGCAAGCTTCTATATGGCACTCTAATACTAACAATAACAACAACAAATGATTACAGAAACCCCCTAGAATCTTTTGACACAGTAAGGGTTTTCGTTTCAAGAAAGTCCACAACAACAAAAAGCAGTGGTTGCTTTTTCAAAACTAATAGAAACCACTAAAAGCTAAGAAACACAAAGGGAAACAGGAAGATGTCGGGGAATAAAAGGGCCGAAATAAGTTCTCAGAAACTTATCTTAGTCGGCTATCAATGGGAGGAGAGGCCCTTGGTCTTGTGAAGATCATATGGCCCAGTACAGGGGAATGCTGGGGGCCAGGATAAGGGAGTGAGTGGGTTGGGGAGCAGGGCAGGGGGAGGGTATAGGGGACTTTTGGAGAGGAAACTAGGAAAGGGGATAGCATTTGAAATGTAAATGAAGAAAATATCTAATAAAAATAAGAAAAAAAGAAATGGAATTATTTTAGCTAACGAAAAATTTAAAATGATGGAGACAATACTCTACAAACTCAGGATAATTGTACAAAATTAAACAAAGGCAGAGATAATTTTTTTAAATTTATTTTTAATCTCTAATCCTTTTTTACAGTACAGACTTCATCCCCCTCCTGGTCTGAACCCTCAACCCTCCCCCCTCCACTCCAGACTGTTCCTCATCTTGTACCTCCCTCCCTGTACTTTCCCCTAGTTCCTCATCTTTTACCTCTCTCCCTGTACTTTCCCCTACACCCCAGCCCTTTCTCCAAAGAGTGTCCCCACCCCCACCCCCACCCCCACCTCCATCCCACCAGGTCACCCAACCCCCTGGGGTCTCAAGTCTCTAGAGGGTTAGGTGCATCTTTTCTCACTGAGGGCAGACAGGCAATCCTCTGTTATGTATGTGTCAGGGGCCTCATTTCAGCTAATGTATGCTGCCTGGTTGATGGCTCAGTGTCTGAGAGATCTCAGGGGTCCAGGATAGTTGAGACTGCTGATCTTCCCATGAGGCTGCCCTCCTCCTAAGCTTCTTTCAGCCTTTCCCCAATTCAACCACATGGGTCCCTGGTTTCTGTCCACTGGATGAGGACTAGTAGTTGCATCTAACTTTCAGCTGCTTGTAAGGCCTTTCAGAGGGCAGCAATGCTAGCATACAACAGCTGCAAGCATACAACAGCATCAGTAACAGTGTCAGGGCCCCAGACCTCCCATTGACCTTGATTCCAATTTGGGCCAGTCACTGTACCTTTTTTTCCATAGGCTTTTTTCTGTTTTTGTCCTTGCAGTTATTTCAGACCAAAACAATTCTGGTCACAGTTTTTGACTGTGGGATGGAAACCCAATCCCTCCATTTGATGCACTGTTTTCTATTGGAGGTGGGCACTACAGGTTTTTCCTCCCCACTGTTGGGCATTTCATCTAAGGTTCCTCCCTTTGAATCCTGAGATCCTCACACCTCCCAGGTCTCTAGTGTACTCTAAAGAGTCCCCTCACCTGCTACCTCCTGAGGTTGCCTGTTTCCATTTTTTCTGCTGGTCCTCTGGGCCTCAGTCCTGTCCCCTGCCCCCATACCTGACCCTGTTCCCCTATTCCTCTCCCTGTCCTCTCTCCCACCCAGGTCCCTCCCTCCCTCTGCCCCCTATCACTGCCTTATCCCTCCAAAATGTGACTGAGGCATCCTCACTTGGGTCCTTTGGCTTGTTAACCTTGTTGAGTCCTGTGTGTTGTGTCCTAATTATTCTGTACTTTTTGGGGGGGGCTAATATCCACTTATTAATGTGTATATATCATGCGTGTACTTTTGCATCTGAGTTACCAACTCAGGATGATATTTTCTAGTTCCATCCATTTGCCTGCAAACTCATAATGTCCTCATTCTTAACAGCTGTATAGTATTCCAATATGCAAATGAAACACATTTTCTGTATCCATTCTTTCATTGTGGGACATCTGGGTTGTTTCTAGCTTCTGGCTATCACGAATGTGACCACTACAAACATAGCGGAACATGTGCCTCTGTGGCACAGTGGGGCATGTTTTGGGTATATGCCCAAGAGTGGTGTAGCTGTGTCTTCCAGTAGATCTATTTCCAGTTTTCTGAGGAATTTCCAGATTGATTTCCATAGTAGTTGTACCAGCTTGCAATTCCACCAGCAATGAAGGAGTGTTCCTTTTTCTCCGGATCTTCTATAGCATGTGCTGTCACCTAAAGTTTTGATCTTATCCATACTGATTGGTGAGAGGTGGAATCTCAGGGTCATTTTAATTTGCATTTCCCTGATAACTAAAGACTTCGAACATTTCTTTAAGTGCTTCTCAGCCCTATGAGATTCCTCTGTTGTGAATTGTCTATTTGGTTCTATATGCCATTTCTTGATTGGGTTCTTTGGTTTTTTTGGTAGTTAGTTTTTTGAGTTCTTTATATATTTTATATATTAGCCCTCTATCAGATGTGGGGTTAGTGAAGTTTTTTTCCCAAGCTGTAGGTTACCACCTGACATCAAGCTATACTATAGAGCAATAGTGATAAAACAGCATGGTATTGGTACATAGACAATTGGTATATTGTACAGACAGGTTGATCAACAGATTAGAATTTAAGACCCAGATGAATTTGCGGATTGCTCTTTCTAATTCGTTGAAGAATTGAGTTGGAATTTTGTTGCGGATTGCATTGAATCTGTAGATTGCTTTTGGCAAGATAGCCATTTTTACAATGTTGATCCTGCCAATCCATGAGCATGGGAGATCTTTCCATCTTCTGAGATCTTCTTTAATTTCTTTCTTCAGAGACTTGAAGTTTTTATCATACAGATCTTTCACTTCCTTAGTTAGAGTCACGCCAAGATATTTTATATTATTTGTGACTATTGAGAAGAGTGTTGTTTTCCTAATTTCTTTCTCAGCCTGTTTATTCTTTGTGTAGAGAAAGGCCATTGACTTGTTTGAGTTAATTTTATATTCAGCTACTTCACCGAAGCTGTTTATTAGGTTTAGGAGTTCTCTGGTGGAATTTTTAGGGTCACTTATACATACTATCATATCATCTGCAAAAAGTGATATTTTGACTTCCTCTTTTCCAATTTGCATCCCCTTGATCTCCTTTTGTTGTCAAATTACGCTGGCTAATTAGAAAGAGCAATCTGCAAATTCAACTGGAATAATAAAAAACCTAGGATAGCAAAAGCTCTTCCCAAGGATAAAAGAACCTCTCGTGGAATCACCATGCCTGACCTAAAGCTTTACTACAGAGCAATTGTGATAAAAACTGCATGGTACTGGTATACAGACAGACAAGTAGACCAATGGAATAGAATTGAAGACCCAGAAATGAACCCACACACCTATGGTCACTTGATCTTCGACAAGGGAGCTAAAACAATCCAGTGGAAGAAAGACAGCATTTTCAACAATTGGTGCTGGCTTAACTGGTTGATATCATGTAGAAGAATTCGAATCAATCCATACCTATCTCCTTGTACTAAGGTCAAATCTAAGTGGATCAAGGAACTTCACATAAAACCAGAGACACTGAAACTTATAGAGAAGAAAGTGGGGAAAAGCCTTGAAGATACGGGCACAGGGGAAAAATTCCTGAATAGAACAACAATGGCTTGCACTGTAAGATCAAGAATTGACAAATGGGACCTCATGAAACTCCAAAGCTTCTTCTGCAAGGCTAAAGACACCGTCAATAAGACAAAAAGACCACCAACAGATTGGGAAAGGATCTTTACCTATCCTAAATCAGATAGTGGACTAATATCCAACATATATAAAGAACTCAAGAAGGTGGACTTCAGAAAATCAAATAACCCCATTAAAAAATGGGGCTCAGAACTGAACAAAGAATTCTCACCTGAGGAATACTGAATGGCAGAGAAGCACCTGAAAAAATGTTCAACATCCTTAATCATCAGGGAAATGCAAATCAAAACAACCCTGAGATTCCACCTCATACCAGTCAGAATGGCTAAGATGAAAAATTCAGGTGACAGCAGATGCTGGCTAGGATGTGGAGAAAGAGGAACACTCCTCCATTGTTGGTGGGATTGCAGGCTTGTACAACCACTCTGGAAATCAGTCTGGTGGTTCCTCAGAAAATCGGACATAGTACTACCGGAGGATCCAGCAATACCTCTCCTGGGCATATATCCAGAAGATGCCCCAACTGGTAAGAAGGACACATGCTCCACTATATTCATAGCAGCCTTATTTATAATAGCCAGAAGCTGGAAAGTACCCAGATGCCCCTCAACAGAGGAATGGAGACAGAAAATGTGGTACATTTACACAATGGAATACTACTCAGCTATTAAAAAGAATGAATTTATGAAATTCCTAGCCAAATGGATGGACCTGGAGGGCATCATCCTGAGTGAGGTAACACATTCACAAAGGAACTCGCACAATGTGTACTCACTGATAAGTGGATATTAGCCTAAAAGCTAGGATACCCAAGATATAAGATACAATTTGCTAAACACATGAAACTCAAGAAGAATGAAGACTGAAGTGTGGACACTATGCCCCTCCTTAGAATTGGGAACAAAACACCCATGGAAGGAGTTACAGAGACAAAGTTTGGAGCTGAGACGAAAGGATGGACCATCTAGAGACTGACATATCCAGGGATCCACCCCATAATCAGCTTCCAAACGCTGACACCATTGCATACACTAGCAAGATTTTATCGAAAGGACCCATTTGTAGCTGTCTCTTGTGAGACTATGCCGGGGCCTAGCAAACACAGAAGTGGATGCTCACAGTCAGCTATAGGAGGGATCACAGGGCCTCCAATGGAGGAGCTAGAGAAAGTAGCCAAGGAGCTAAAGGGATCTGCAACCCTATAGGTGGAACAACATTATGTACTAACCAGTACCCTGGAGCTCTTGACTCTAGCTGCATATGTATCAAAAGATGGCCTGGTCGGCCATCATTGGAAAGAGAGGCCCATTGGACACGTAAACTGTATATGCCCCAGTACAGGGGAACGCCAGGGCCAAAAAAAAAAAAAAAAAAAAAAAATGGGAATGAGTGGGTAGGGAAGTGGGGAGGAGGGTATGGGGGACTTTTGGGATAGCATTGGAAATGTAATTGAGGAAAATATGTAATAAAAATATTAATTAAAAAAAAAGAATTTAAGACCCAGAAATAAAACCACACACTATAGACACTTAATTTTTGACAACGCAGCCAAAAATACAGAATGAAAAAAAAAAAAAAAAAAGGAAAGCCTCTTCAATAAGTGGTGCTGTGGTAGCTGGCAGTCTGTAGGTAGAAAAATAAAATAGATACATATTTGTCAACTTGCACAAAGCTCAGTCCAAGTGGATCAAGGACCTCAACATAAAACTAGATACACTGAATCTAATAGAAGAGAATGTGGGAAGAGCCTTGAACTCATTGGCACAGGGGGAAATTTCCTAAACAGAACTCCAATGGCTCAGGCTCTAAGATTAAGAATTGATAAATGGGACCTCATGAAACTGGAAAGCTTCTGTAAGGCAAAGGACAAACCAGCAACCTACAGAATGGGTGATAATATTTTTTAAAGAGATCAACATAGAGATCCCAGAGATGAAGAATACAATGGCTAAACTGAACTCTTTTTAAAAATTTTTATTTTACATTCATTGGTATTTTGCTTACAGGTATGTTTGTGTGAGGGTGTCAGATCTCGGAGTTAGAGACAGTTGTGTGTTGCCATATGGGTGCTGAGAACTGAACTTGGGTCCTCTGAAAGAGCAGTCAATGCCCTTAACTACTGAGCCTGAGCCATCTCTCCAGGCCCTAAGCTTCACTCTTTATTAGGAATCTAGAATAACAAAGTTGAGAAAATAAAAGAAATAATTAAAAATCTTAAAGACAAGCCAGATAAATTTTACACTTACATCTATTAAGTCCAATAAAGAAATTAACTGGTACACACACACACATATACACTTACACAAATCTACTGTGTTTCTATATACTAATCTTATTTGTGATAACATCAAAAGGGATTACTTTGGAATAAACTATTACTTATTAAAAAACTTAAAGAGATTACTGAAAGAAACCGAAGAAGGCAGAAGTAAACTTGACAACATCTCACACTTATAGAAGTGAAGACATTATTGTTAAGATTACAAAATCTTCGGTGTTCACAGATATAATTCTATCAAAAACCCAACAATAATTTTTGAAGAAAAGGAAAATTCCTAAAATGCATATGTATTTAAATAGAATCTCACATAACAAAAGCAATTTGATGGGACTCAAAAGACGTCTCAGTGGTTAAAAGCACTTGCTGTTCTTCCAGAAGACCTTGAGTCCAGTTCTCAGCACCAACACAAGAGTTCACCACTGCCTGGAACTTTCTGTTCTGACCTCTGTTTCTCCTTTGCAGGATTCTTCATTCACACGGATGCATAAAGTCACACAAGCACGCAGACACACACAGAAAAGAGTGATATATACATAAATAAATAGCTTTTATAAAAGAACAAAGCAGAAGCATCCATATTTTCTGATACCAAAATATTTTACAAACCCTCAAAAGAGTATGTTACTGTCATGAAGTCAGACACATGCAATGATGCTTACAGAGCATAGAAGTCAAAAATAAGCCTGTACCCACACTCACAGCATCCTTAACACACACTGTGGGGGGTGAGTTTATAATACAAAGACCCAGATGTATGCTAATTCAAAATAGCTTTAAAGCTGAAATGTAAGTTCTGATGTTATGCATTTAGAAAGCAAAAGGAGATCAGCTTCTTACAGGTGTCTTGCCAGAGTCCTCGGTTATGATATCAAAAGCACGGGGTTTTGGAAAATAAAATTGAGGCTAACCAGACTCCATTGAGCTAAAATGGCTCTGCACAGGAAAGAAATGACTTGTAGAGTGAAAAGACAACTCATAAAGGTGGAGTCATTTGCAAATCACATAACTAATAAGGTACTAAGAGCCAGAATGTGTGTGTGAAAACCCTTATTACTCAAAACCAACACAGCACACTATTAGTAATAGGTATATTAGAAATTTTACAAAGGAAGTCTACAAGGGGTTAGAAAATACACAAGAAAATATTGAATACTACTCATCAACAAACAGCCAATGAAGACTATAATATCTTTCTCACAATTGTTGGGATGTCTATTTCCCCAAAGACAGCCTTCTTGGGTTTTTGCTTTTTGTTTTTTGGGTTTTTTTTTTTAATAAAAGAAAAATTGTTGGCAAAGTTTGATAAATGGTATTTCTCAAAAACTGATAGAACTACCATATAAAACAGCAGTGACTCATTAGGATATTTACACAAAAGTTTGAAATCAGGATCACACAGTTTTCATTTCAACATTCATTGCAATGCTAGTCATAAATTCTAGACATGGGGAAACCCTGCATGTCCATCACTTTATGAATCCAGTGGGAAATCTGCATAACAATGAGATTTTATTCATCAGTAAAATGAAGGAAGGACTTTCATATGCTACAACGGTGAAGCTTAAGGACATTACACTAAGTGAAATAAGCTTGCCATCAATAGACATACACTTCATGGCAGTTACATCAGCTGACTACGGCCATCAAACTCATAAAAGCAGAATAGGGAGTGATGGTTGCCAGGTACTAATGGGAAGAGCAAATGGGAAGTTACTACTCTGTGGGTACAGAGTTGTCATGGAGGATTAAAATCTATAAATATTTTCATTCGGTATGATATTATATATATAGTGAAAAATGCCATAGTATATATTTTAAAGTTGTTAAGTCTAAATCTCATGTGATTTTTTTAAATCATAAAATATGAAAAAATTGTACCAGTGTTCTCAAATCTGATACTAAGCATAGAGAGCATTCTTACAATTATGTTTTATATATTTTCTTTACATAACATTTCCTATGAAGCACAGTATGGCAGTGATGATATTGTCTCAGTGTAATGACATTATTCTTAGCATTGTCCCACAATAGGTACATTCAGAACTATCCTTTCTCCTAGTAGTGTCTCTCTCTCTCTCTCTCTCTCTCTCTCTCTCTCTCTCTCTCTCTCTCTCTCTCTCTCTCCTCCCCCCTCCATTCTCCTCCCCTCCTCTCCCCTCCCCCTCCCTGTATGTCTTCCTATCTTTATTTTTTTTTAATTATGGTTTGATCACTTTTCTTCCCTCCCTCCCCCTTCAAATGCTCTGATATACCTTTCCCCACTGTCCTCCAAATCACAGCCTCTTAAAAACAACTAATTGTTATCTCATGCATGAAAGTGCAAAATAAGGGAAGGAATAAGAACTTAGAAAAGAAGAATAAATTGAAACATGGGAACCAGTGCAAGAGTTGTCTTGGCTGACCATAAGGATCCAGTTTGAAATGGTGTGCAGCCCAATAGCAAAGGGGAGAAACAAGTCAGAGCCACTGTCACTACTCTAATTTGTTAGTATGCAGCACAGGGCCCAGAGGCAGAGCTGTGAAAATGGAAGGACCAGGCATGAGAAATGAAAAAACCAGCCTTGACAAAGTTAATGCTTTAATGATTATAGAGAATGGAAAAACAGATAAACAAGTATGATTGAAATGTCAAGTCAAGGTGCAAGCTTGGCGAGCGCACTGACAGAAAGGAGCATGACGAAAGGTGATTTATTTTGACAAAAAATAATGGTTGAATCTAGCAGCATTGGCAAATGTGCTTTCAAGGTTGAGTGGGAGATTTTAACACTGATCCACATTCCATTCCCGTAAAATCACCTTCAGGTTTAATCTGAACTAGTCATATGTTTGGTGTTTAAATGAAATGACACATTATTAGCTTTTTATTCTCCTCGGTGCTGCTTTTTGCTGAGTCTCACAAAGGGTGTCACATCTAGTCTAATTTCAATGAATACATAGTGTAGAAATGTCCAGAGAGATGTTGAGGTGCCAAAAGGAACCTTCATGGCTGAAGGTAGATTAGCTATTCTATGTTAAAGATATCAACCACCTATCATCCTCATGACTTCAGGTAAGACCTATTATCCTCCCAGACCCGACTAGCCTTCTCTGTAGAATGTTGAAATTCTTGAAAAACAGAACCTCTACATTAGGCATTACTCTATACCCAGACCAACTGGTATTCAGGAAAGTAGTTAAATGTGTCTATATAGAACTTCTTTCAACATCTGTATGCCCTGATGTGTATAAGATACCTTAAGTATAATTAATCATGTTTTACATTTTAACTCCCTTCATGATAGCAACCATTTGTTCAGAAAGCATGTCTCAAGTATTGCAATGAGAACTTTAATTAAAACATGTAATCTTCTGTATTATTGTAAAGTGATTATTTTACTTTCACATTATCAATACAGAGAACCAGGTTCAGGCTATATTACTTGCTAGAAATGATTCAGCTGACAGGAAACTGCAGCAGAATACCCAGGTCTATTAACTGCACCTGCATAACTATTGTGCTTATTAAACTATGACTGACTTAGCACATTCACATCATATATGGAAAACAGATCAAAGTGTGACCTATGGGTCTCACTCAAAGCAATGAGACCCCCAAAATATTATTATTTTTGATTATTTTGAATATTTTCATTATGATTACTTTATGTTGTGTACACTTCGAAGAGGAATCATTTCCAAGTTCACCCACATTTATTTGCTCTGTTTCAACAACGTATATAATTCTAAGTTTGTTAGTGTTTCTAGCTTATTACTGTTAGCACACATGATTAAATTAGACAAAAGGGTTGATGCATGTGATATATATTATATAGCAATCTATCTTCTGGACCTGAATCAAGCAATGATCTTCTTTCTCTGCTTTCTCTTTTTTCACTCCTGATTTTTCCTTTTCAACGTTGTTTTAATCTACTGCTTTGTTTTGGTTCGCTGAGAAGAGAACCCTATGTGTGCTTTAGGGTGTTTTTAATCCTCCATGAAATAAGCCATTTGGACTCTGTTGCACATCATTGCTGCTCAAATGGCCTTTTCACTCCTCTCTAAACTCATACTTCAATATCTCAGGTAAGTTTAAGTTTGAAAGAACTTGTTTCACACGAGAAAAAAATATAAATGAAATAGAACTGAGTCCTGCCAACGCTAAACACTCACAGTGTTTGAGAAGGCTGTTCTTAAGAATTCCAAGTTAACTAGTCAGTAAGGTGTACTAAAGTGTGTCTTATTTGGACAAGGTCAATATTTCAGTCAGATTCAATCCAACATCACCCCATCTACTATGAAAGCAATATATAGTGAAGATAAAAGGAAAACAACCATTTGGAGAAATATCACAATCAACGATATTGTTTGAAAATCAAACTTCAGGAAATAAAAATCAGTAAAATTATTTTGACTGATTCGAAGACATATGCTAATAAATAAATAAATAAATAAATAAATCTGTAGCTGAAGAGATGGCCCAGTAGCTAAGAGACATTGCTCCTACAGAGGACCAAAATTCGGTTCTCAGAACCTATGTCAGGTGGCTTACAACTGCCTGTAACTACAGCTCTAGAAAACCCAATGTGCTGTGCTGGTCTTTGAAGCCACTCCCATTCATATTGCATTCATTCATTAACACAGACACACAGATGCTCAAATAAACACGCATACATATCTAAAACACACATGCACACACACACACACACATACATACATACATACATACATACATACACACACATACACACACATACAGCTAAAAATGAGTCCATTAACAAAAAATCTTGAGAAACCTGTCTATAGACACTTAAGAAACTCATGCCTAACTACAGATGGCTTTTGCTTCACTTTTTGTCAGGCCATTCTGTGTTGTTCCAAGCCCTAGCCAGTGCTAGCAAACAAAGAAAACCTACCACTACACTGTGTACAAGAGATGCAAGGGCATGTAGAATGTATGAGAAAGTAGGGGTCCCTTCAAGAAACCTGGGTCTGAGGGTTTGGTATAAGGATATTGGCAATATAATTGAAAATCAAAGTATAAATTAGGCAATGTTGATTGGAGTGCTCAGCCTAGTTAGACATAACGACTAGGTGGAGGCTTTAATGGTTAAGTAGAGGCCAGACTTATGACTGCAAACAGATTTCTAGTTTCTTTTTAAGTGGAAATGTGTCTTACCAGGATAAACTGGCCTGGGCGACTTCATGATGGTAAATCTACACATATAGTTCTCTAAGGGTTCAAGAATTTAAATTCTAATTAAAATGCATTTCATGTCAGATAACATTGATGCTGTTGATATAAAACAATAAGCAAAGTACATGCGTAGTAAGCATAAAGACCTTAGTTCAATCTACAAACCCCACAAAAAGGTTAGGTACAAAGACATATGCTTTTGATCCTAGGAATAAGAGAACAGGAGACAAAGATAGAAGGTTTCCTAGACATTGGTGGATCACTAATCAGCCTAGCCATTTTGGTGTGTTCCAAATCAAAAAGACACTCATTCTTGAGGATTATACCTGAAGGTGTCTTCTGGCTTCCACACATATGCATATGTACCCACACACTCTCACATTCCCAGACACATTTACATACAGACACATGTGAGTGTGAATACACAGGCACACACACACACACAGAGGAAGGAGGATGGGATGATGTTCACTGTATTTTATTCACTTTATATAATATAGTCCCACACTCTATATGATGTGTATTACCTTCCTTTGACTACAACTTATTTAACATTTACTACTGACTAAAAATAATATTTATATGTGGATAAATGGGTATCTTTTCAATTTGTAAACATCACACACACTTTGGGGGTGATTATGATTCTGAAAGAAGAAAGTCCAGTTACTATTGTAGTAAAAACAAACTTGGTATTTATTTTTCTCAATTTCTACCACTATTCTTTAAAAAAAACAAACAAACAAACAAAAAAGCACCTAGCATTTTATGTGCACCAAGAACAATGTATTTACAGAGTAGAACAGTTTTAACATCATCAAGAACTATATCTGTTTTTTTTGTTGTTCGGAGGAGGTGTCATATTTCAATTTAATTGCTGAGCATTTTCAGTGAGCTATTTATAATCAGAGGGGCAACTTAAAAACCCACATGTTTGCAGTAGGTGTTGCTGTGTTACAACTGTATGGCACCTAAAATACATCATAAGTCCTTTGTAAAGGATTTCTATTTTGGATTAATGTAGATTATAAATAGCATATTTCTAAATATATTTTTCAGTAAAGTTCTGAAAGATAAAGAATCCTTAAGATAATTGTCAAGGTCTATAGATTTTAAAGAAGTTCTGAAATTTTAGAAAGCATACCCAATGAAAAGTTTATTACCTTCCTTAAAGATTTTACTATAAATCACTTTTAGGCAAATGTTAAAGTGTCCAGCATAGATAATTGGTTATTCTGAAATTCAGAGGAAGAGGTTAACTTTTGTTTTAATTACTTCTATTTTTTACAGTCCAGTCATTACCCTCCTCCGAGGATAAACAGGAAAAAAAAAAAAGCATTAGCAAAGTCCAGTATATCTCAAAGTCAGTTCTCAGGGAAATGAACATAAGGTGGGATTTAAAGCATCTGGAGAGTCAGAACCTTCTCCCTAAAGGGTCTAAGGATACTGAAAAGGCTAATTATTTTGATGAACCACAGTAACTTTATAAAAGCTGCAAGGATAAAAATATTGGGGGGGGGGGAATATATGGATACAACAGTTACCAAAACACAACAGTGGCAGACTTGTGTTACATGCTTCAGAGTTAACCAATGATCTTATTCTCAGGTGTTTTAACCAAGATAGTAAACTTGATTAAGACTTGGTTAAGATCACCACACTGGATCTTCCAGTAGTACTATTCCCAATTTTCGGAGGAACCACCAGACTGATTTCCAGAGTAGTTGTACAAGCTTGCAATCCTACCAGTAATGGAGGAGTGTTCCTCTTTCTCCACATCCTCGCCAGCATCTGTTGTCACCTGAATTTTTGATCTTAGCCATTCTGACTGGAGTGAGGTGGAATCTCAACGTTGTTTTGATTTGCATTTCCCTGATGATTAAGAATGTTGAACATTTTTTTCAGGTGCTTTCCAGCCCTTCGGTATTCCTCACTTGAGAATTCTTTGTTTAGCTCTGTACCCCATTTTTAATGGGGTTATTTGAATTTCTGGAGTCCAGTTTCTTGAGCTCTTTGTATATATTGGATATTAGTCCCCTATCAGATTTAGGATTGGTAAAAATTCTTTCCCAACTTATTGGTGGCCTTTTTGCCTTATTGACAGTGTCTTTTGCCTTACAGAAGCTTTGCAATTTCATGAGGTCCCATTTGTCAATTCTTGATTTTACAGCACAAGCCATTGCTGTTCAGTTTAGAAATTTTTCCCCAGTGCCTATATCTTCGAGGCTTTTCCCCACTTTTACCTCTATAAATTTCAGTACCTCTAGTTTTATGTGGAGTTCTTTGATCCATTTAGACTTGAGCTTTGTACAAGGAGATAAGAATGGATCAATTCACATTCTTCTACATGATATCCGCCAGTTGTGCCAGCACCATTTGTTGAAAATGTTGGTTTTTTCCCATTGGATGGTTTTAGCTCCCTTGTCTAAGATCAAGTGACTACAGGTGTGTGGATTCATTTCTGGGTCTTCAATTATACCTCTCCTAGGCATATACCCAGAAGAAGTACCAACTGGTAATAAGGACACATGCTCCACTATGTTCATAGCAGCCTTATTTATAATAGTCAGAAGCTGGAAAGAACCCAGATGCCCCTCAACAGAGGAATGGATACAGAAAATGTGGTACATTTACACAATGGAGTACTACTCTGCTATTAAAAACAATGAATTTATGAAATTCTTGGGCAAATGGATGTATCTAGAAGATATCATCTTTAGTGAGGTAACCCAATCACAAAAGAAGTCACTTGATTTGTACTCGATGATAAGTGGATATTAGCCCAGAAACTTAGAATACCCAAGATGCAATTTGCAAAACACAAGAAAATCAAGAAAGAAGACCAAAATGTGGATACTTCATTCTTCCCTAGAATAGGGAACAAAATACCCATGGAAGAAGTTACAGAGACAAAATTTGGAGCTAAGACAAAAGGATGGACCATCCAGAGACTCCCTCCACCCCCCGGGAATCCATCCCACAATCAGCCACTAAACCCAGACACTATTGCATATGTCAGCAAGATTTTGCTGAAAGGACCCTGATATAGCTGTCTCTTGTGAGGCTATGCCCGTGCCTGGCAAATACAGAAGTAGACGCTCATAGTCATCTATAGGATGGAACACAGGGCCCCCAATGGAGGAGCTAGAGAAAGTACCCAAGGAGCTGAAGGGGTCTGCAACCCTATAGGTGGAACAACAATATGAACTAACCATGACCCGCAGAGCTCATGTCTCTAGCTGCATATGTAGCAAAAGATGGCCTAGTCGGCCATCATTGGGAAGAGAGACCCCTTGGTCTTGCAAACTTTATATGCCCCAGTACAGGGGAATGCCAAGGCCAAGAAGTGGAAGTGTGTGTGTAAGGGAGCAGGGTGGGGGGAGGGTATAGGGAACTTTTGGGATAGCATTTGAAATGTAAATATAGATAATATCTAATTTTTTAAAAAGGCAAAAAAAAAAAAATCACCACACTCAAAGTATATAGAGTTTGAAGCTGGAAGTCAGGTCTGATGACCTGATATGGTAGGGCACAAGTGTTCAGTTCACCTCATGTGACAACAAGTAGCCCATTAAGAAGTAACCCTTCTGAAGCAGGGGTCAGCCAGGATTTTCTCCTTGAAGAAGAACAGCAGTTAGAATTTCATTCTTACAGACAGAGCACACATCTCTGTGGGAAGAGGAAGTTGAGAGTAGAGCACAAGCATGCAGAGCACAGGGCACCAGAGAGGGGAGAGAGCTGACAGTGAGAGAACTACAGCAACAGAGAAGTTTGCGTGCTTGGTCAATATAGAGACATGCATGTTGATGACAAGACTCCATTGTGAATGCTTTGTTAATACTAAGACATGCATTTTGAGAGTAAGACTCCATGAAGCTAAGCAGAGTTCAGCTGCTGGAGGCTTTTGTAAAATAGTTTCTAGACAGAAAATAATGCTAGGATTTGTTAGAATCTGGAAAAAAAAATTTAGGGATTGAACTAAGACTCCAGATCAGCCACAGTATAAGAGATTACTAGACATGCATGGATCCATAAATGAATACCTCATTAGTCCTGTGTCAGGAAATGTCTAAAAACTCCCACAATGCATGAATCTAACCCAGAATAAATTAGCTATCATCTACCACAATACACTCTTCAAAAGGAGATAAGACCAGAGACTGAGAAGTCATTGACTCATAAAGTTCATGGTGGTGGGTCGTGGGAAGCAAATTTATAATGGGCAATGTTGAGAACAGTAAGAGGACATTTGTTTTGAAGTGTGCCTAGTGCCATGTTGTAGGCAGAACGGAAACCACTATGAGGATGCATCAAATCTCCATGTCCTCTTTGGGTGGAAAATGGGTCAGGCCATTGAACCTCCTTGTTTTATATGTCAAGAAGAAATGTATCATGTGCAAAAGGATACACTGTTGGAATATTTGGATAATACTTAAAAGTCTGTTCCTGGAACCAAAATGATCTTTGCCCAGAATTAGAAGGAGGGAAAAGGGGCTAGCCTGAAGCCCTTCTTTAAAACTTACTAATGAGTAATAGCCACTGCTTTGCTTGTTACAAAAATAGGGGTCACATGGCTTTTAGTATGTAGCATAATTTAACTCAAGCAGTAGAATTCAGACCATGAATGGCTAACAATGTTTTTGTTGGAAAGTCCTGGTTAAGTAAAACTTGATTGTAATAAGTGGATATTGTCGTTCTTTTAATATAACAATTCCAGTTGAATAAATGTTATCACTGGTCTCCCTTTCTCAAGATAGTATTGGACTTAATTAGCAATGTTTACCTCCCACAAAGATGGTGTTTTCTTTCCACAAAGATGGAAGTTATGCCACCAAAAAACCTATTAAATGCTTTTAAACTTCGATTTATATAACTGGAAATACGAATGTTTTTGAACATTGAGAAAATTCTCTCACTGTCTTGGAAACAAAAGGAGGAAACCTGTGTTTTAGTTTGTGTTCTCTGGTCTCTTACAGGCAATAGTTAAACACCAGGAAACAACTGTCTACTATTAACATTACCAATACAATTAGAATCCCCTATGTCAAAAGATGGTGCCATTACCTACTGAAAGGCATTTTTCTATGGCTTATGAATTACCTTTCTTCAGAGTTTATATTTTATCTATGCTGACTATGACTATCATTACACAACCCGGTCAAAGCAATATACAGAGCATTTAGCCAACTACATTTATCCCATCCTTTATATCACAACCACTAAACCCACACCAAAAATCAATAAATTATAGATATAAGAGAATATTATATACTTCTGCGTATACATGTATATGTAGTTCTGGGAATTGAACCACAAATTTTGCCAGGACTGAGCAAGTTCCCCAACGTTGAACTATAGTTCTACTCCAAGGCAGAGTGTTGTGAGCTTAATGAAGTTATGCTTCACTTTAAACAACCCTTTCTTAATGTTTTCATTTGTGATTTTGTGCTTTTTCTCTTTCAACTCAGGACCCCAAAGAGCCTGGTACCAGCATCATTACTATAAAGTAGAAATTATATTCTTGGTAAAAAAATATTTCTAAGAAATTCTCTATCTTCCCCTGGGATTGTTGTACTCACAGCCTCTATTTCAGAAACCTAAGAACTATTATAGTATCACAATGCTAAAAGCATAAAGTGTTATTAAGGAAAAAATTGTACCAATTTGCATCTTCAAAATAAATTGTGACTCAAATCTGATGTACACATGGATATAAACTCAGCTAGAATAAGAAAGAGATGTCATTAAAGAAAAGTATAATTCCTAAATGAAAGAACAAAATATCAGGGAAAGAAATATTCTGAAATAGCGGTTATACTTATAGGTCATGACCCCATTGGGGATCAAATGACCCTTTCACAGGGGCCACATACCACATATTCTATATATCATATCTTTGCATTATGATTCATAACAGTAGCAGAATTACAGTTATGAAACAGCAACAAAAATGATTTTATGATTGTGGTAACCATGACTATCTTTTAAAAATTGCAGCATTAGAAACTTTAGAACTGTGGTTGCTTCGGCAGTACATGTACTAAAATTGGAATAATTCAGAGCAGATTAGTAGTGTCCCTGTGCAAGAATGAACGGCAAACTCATAAAGGACTCCTCATTTTTTCTTGGAATATTGCCCCACCAATCCCTTGCCAGTCTGTTCTACCTATAGCACAGTCAGCAGAGGAGGGTCCCTTACCTGCATTGTCTGGTTCACAATTTCCTCTGTCTTCCCAAGAACTCCTGCTGTCATCAAGATCATCCAGACAACACCAGTAAACAACAGATGCCTACAGGACAGTAGAAGAACACAATCAATGAGAGCCAGGGCAATATGGCACCACCAGAGCTCAGCAACCATGCTAAAGCAAGTCCTAGATATCCTAATGAAACTGAAGCACAAGAAGATGATCACAAATCCAGACTCATAATGTGATAGAGATCTTTAAAGATTAGTAAATCCCTTAATGAAGTACAGGGAAATATATTCAAATAGGTGCAATCATTAAAACAGGAAGCAAATAAATATAAAGAAGTACAGAAAAATGAAACCACACAGGCAAAGCCTATGAGTAAAACTATCCAAGACCTGATAATAGGAATAGAAGCAAAATAGAAAACAAAAATAAAACACACAACACACACACACACACACTGACGCAACTTTGAGATAGAAAACCTAGGAAAGAGAACAGGAACTGCAGACATAAGCATCACCAACAGAATACATAAAGGAAGACAGAATCTCAGGCATCAAAGACACAATAGGAGAAATTGATATATCTGTGAAAGTAATTGCTAAAGGGAAAATATTTCTAACACAAGACATCTGGGACATATGGAATACGGTGACAATACCAAACCTAAGAATAGTAGAAAGGAGATTCTCAGCTCTAAGGGCCAGAAAACATTTTCAATAAAATCACAGAAGAACATTTCCCTAACCTAAAGAAAGAGATACTTAAAAATATACAGCAAGCTTACAGAATGCTGAATAGACTGGACCAGAAAAGAAAATCCTCTTGCCACACAATAATCAAAATACTAAATGTATAAAACAAACAAAGAATATTAAAAGCTGCAAGGAAAAGAGGCCAAGTAACCTGTAAAGTCTGACCTGTCAGAATTATACCCAATGTTTCAACAGAGAAGGGCCTGGGCAGATGTCTTGCAGACCCTAAGTGACCACAAATGTAGATATCTACTGAATATGCAAACTTGTGCCTCAAGACCTAGTTATACCACTCCTGGGCATATACAAAACATGCTCTATGATCCCACAATGATACTTGCTCGACTATGTTCATAGCAGCTTTATTCATAAGAGTTGGAAACCAGAAACAACCTAGATGTTCCTCAACTGATGAATGAATAAAAAAAGTAGTTCAATTACACAATGGAATGCTATTCAACTATTAAAAACAAGGACATCATGAATTTTGCTTGCAAATGGATGGAACTAAAACATATCATCCTAAGTGAGGTACTGGGATGGAGAGGGTTGATATTGGGATACAAAGTAAATATATTAATTAAAATAAAGGAGAGAGAGAGAGAGAGAGAGAGAGAGAGAGAGAGAGAGAGAGAGAGAGAGAGAGAGAGAGATTGCGAACCACTGTTCTAAGATGACTTGACAGGCCAAACTAGCTCTATTTCATACCTGTTCTGCTTTCTAGCACAAAGGTTGAAAGAGATCCTTGTTCCTACTCATTACATGCAGTGGTAACAGTACCAGTCTGGGTTGTGGGTTGCAAAGGCAGGTATGTGGAAATGTGTTAGAAATCAGTAGTGTATGTACCTTACTGCTTTCTTTAGAAAAGTTAGCACTTTTTCACAAGTATCATACATAGGAGGTTCAGTTTTGTCTCTAGCATAAAAAAGGCTCAATATCTTGAGCATATCAATAGTAACTGGGAAAACCTCATGACTATATGCATGTATCCACAGAAACTGAACATATGTTAAATTTTAAGCATGTTCTCAATGGCTTGAATATGCTGTCTCTGTTAGGACTAAATTATGGTGATTCTGACGGTTTCAGGTGTTGTGATCACTGAGTAATTCTCATTTATCACTCATGGCCCCAATTCAAAATGAGTTATCAAATCCATTTGATCCTTGTTTAAGTTACCTCTTGAAATACATTAGGCGCCAGATGTTCACTTTACATTACATCATGGCAGATAATCTCTTAGGGGTTCAGTTAATTATAGTTTTACGCCAAATATTTTCCTAGTCTTCTAGGTTTAATAGAAAAAAAGCTTGGGAATTAGAATCTGGTCTATACATATTCCTCTATTACCATGTGCCCTTTAACAAATTATTTTCTTCATCCTGTTCAAGCTCAAGCCATCAGGCACAGGGGTAATGACAAAGAATGGCCTACCAGTTGGTAAAATCTACATCACTCATCACTAAAAACACAGCTAGGTCTTCTTTCTTTAGCATATATCTATAGGTTTGTCTATATCTATTTTTGAACTAAAAAAAAAAGAAAGAAGGAAATTGGCTACAAACCATGTATTCTATGGATTCAAGTCACAGAACTAGAAGAATATATAGAGAGAGACTATACTGGTTTGTGCTCATGGCCATCTGTAAAATTAAATATTCTCCACATTTGTTATTCTGAGAAAAGTGTTGATTGGACTTGAGTATTTTCCCATCAGTTTTATCTAGAGAAAAAGCTGTGACTATATTCTATTTTATAAGCAATAATTTCTAAACCCAACACATCTTATAACAAATTCTCAAATCTAATCCAACATGACATTCGATGGTGTTTAGAAAAATAAGTATTTTCTAAAATAAAAGAGAAACTTCATACTCTCCTACCAAGTATCTTTTCCCTTTTGAAAGAATCCACAAAAGTCTACATTTTTACATTTTTTTCCTTCCATTGTCTGAGCTGTCTAAAAGGAGCAATCATGGAGATGCTTTGAAGACAAGGAAATTGTGGGTTTAAAACACATACAGCTGATTTTACTATTAAACCTGCCTAATTCTATGCAGCCTCCACATGTTCTTGCTTAGTCCTTCTTTATAGCAATTTTCTTGTTAAGTAATTGTCTAGGTCTGTTTTCTTCCTCCAGATGAATTCACCTCATTATTCACAATTGATACTGTGGACAGTGAGGCAACTGGGGGTAGAAAACTTCCTCATGCTGTCCGTACCCATTACATCCATATTCATGTATGTTACCTGTTTTATATGCTAAGGCTTTGAAACTGTCAAAGCGGCAAGTGTATTTTCATACAGGTTCAAAACAACGCGTAAAGCAATAACGATAATCTGGAAAATAGTTTTCTCCAGCTTTTTAATCAAGTAGCATTTCTCAAACTTTTAATGTTATAATTTGGAAGGATGGCTTAGGAAATAAAGCATTTTCATCACAATTGACAAACCAGAGTTGATTCCCGTATGGTAGCGGGAGAAAATTAACTTTCAATAATTTTTCTTTGACTTGCACACATGTACACACACACAAATGCACACACACACAGACGCATATACACAAGGAGGTAGGATATACAAAATAACAAACATAAATGTTGATGTTCTTTGGGGAGAGAGTGATGAAAGAATTAGGACTACTTTTTCTGAAAATGTTCATATTTCACATATTTTAATAGTTAAGAGTTTGAAGGTCAGAGTCACCAGCTCCCTGAGGGAAAATGTACACTTTTTCTTTTTGTTTCAGTTTTTTCAGGGAAATCTGGGGAGAATGATTTTATCCACTTTATGAAAGCGTGGAAATTCCAGAAAGGACTGTAAACTGAAAAATGAACAATGCCTGGTACAGAGTGGATCAGTCATTGGTGTTAGCTCTCATTGGGGTCATCATGGTCACACTACACAAGCAGGCATGGCAGCATGAGAACATGTCCAAGCCAGAAAAAGCAAGGCTTTTAGTGACACAGAAACTATACCCAGTCTCTGAACATACAAATGACTAAAGCCTGTTATTAAACAAGATCTGCCCACATACAGGACTGACCTTCATCATTTCAATATGTTCCCATTGGAATGTTTACATTAGGAGATGCAGGCTTCTGGTAAAAATACATTCACAATCTTTTCTGAAGAAGAACAATGTTTTCTCTTTCTAAATTTCTTTAGTAATTAAAAAAAAACTTTCCTGGGAATATAAGACAAACATATTTTTAGAAGTTTTGTGAGACCTGTAAGCAGAGCTATGCTCTATAATTTTGATGAGACTAAATTTAAAGCTGTCTTAGTCAAAGGAAAAAGGAAAATTAGTTTTTGTTTTATTTTTTGTTTGTTTATGTTTTGATCACACCAAACATAGATTTATTAAAGAAAAGTAACAAAGAACTCCAGTGCATGGGAGGAATTCCAAGGGAGAGTGCCAGAAAACTAGTTCACATAATGAACAGCTTGGATTTCTGTTAGTCCAAGCAATATGATTGCTTTTCAAATTACTTCAAGGCAGCAGTAAATGTGAACTTCATCAATTCTTTTAAAAATGGGGCTGGGATGGGATTTACTTCATGTTGTAGGATGCTTAGAATGGCATGTCGAAATCAGAAGACTGTGTGTAGAAGTCAGTTCTTTCCACCCACTCTGTAGGTTTCAGAGATGGAACTTAGGTTATCAGCCTTGGTAGCAAGTTCCCTTACCAGCTGATCCATCTCATTGTACCCAGTCTTTTTTTTTTTTTTTTTTTTTTTTTTGCGTGTATTCAATAGGAAAGCATATGGTAGGTATGACATTGCTTTGTAAATGCTGCCACACATATCACACTCCACTCCCCCATAATGCCTCCTGGGAGGAGACTCCTTGATGAAAAATTAAGCTGCATCACTTTCTTTTTGCAAAGTAGAGAGATGAGAATGACAATGAATGCACTGTGCATTCCTGGCTAACATAATTTGCTCTTAAACTGTCACTTTAATTATTCTTGCATTAGGAGCGTACCTCCAGGCAAATTTTACAAAGATTTTAATAATCCATTTCATAAAGTTTCATTGTAGACACCAAGAAAATATTGATACAAAAAGGATGAGCACAATGTTTTAAAAATATATGAAAAACTTTTATGCAAGGGTAGGTAAGCTCTTGAAAACAGAACTCAGCATATTTTGGTGTCCTAAATACATGAAATAGGGGCAATGCTTCTTCTACTTAATCCCCAATCATTGTCATGGGAAGGGAGAACTGAGGCTGAAAGCTAGGAACTTCAAGGATATCTTTACTATGCATATGGTTGATAAACATTGTATAAATGGATAGAGATTTCAAAGAAAAAAAAACAATGATAAAAGTTCAATATGGACTCATATGAGTGCCTCTAATGGCTAATGTTAAAAATAAACCCCAATGTGGTGAATTTTACTTTCTGTACCAATCACTCCTCACCTGTGTGATATAGAAGGACCTTGATGTGGAACTGTGGTCCCAGTAGTGGATTGAAGTCTTTAAAATATTTATGTTTATTTTACAGTATTTATAGCAGTGATACCAAAAAGCATTATGTTTTACACTTGATACACTAGAGGAGCTAGATAATATTTTAGACATTTAGTTGGCTTAGGGAACTTAGATTCAAACATGTGCTCCTCGATCTCTGAAGCCCATGCTTTTCTCCTTGATGCCATGTGATAGAGATTGCATCTAACTTTCATCCTTCTGAAAAGATTACGGAGAAATGTACTAATATTTGGAAAGCAGTTTTTCTTTTATTCTAAGATATTGTAATTATATTATGTCTCTCTTCCTCTTCTATTCTCCAGCCTCCCATCACATACTCTTCCTTGCTCTCTTTCAAATTCATGACATCTTTTTTTCATTAATTGCTTGCATATATGTATATACATCTATCTTTTCTAAATACAACCTGCTGAGTCTATATAATGTTACTTGTATGCATCCTTTTAGGGCTGACCATTTGGTTTTTGGATAACCAATTTTCTTCTTCCCTGGGAACACTATTTTTTCCAGATTCAACACTTCTTACTTGACTGTTGTTCTTTGCATAGTATAGAGGCCTCGTGGTCTTTCCATTGTCCACTTTGGCATGCATATCTTGTTCTTGCTCAGCTTATGTTTAAGGCAGCAATGTTGGTGAGAAATTATGGGTGTAGCATCTGACATTACTAGGAGACACTGTCTCACAGAAAACTCCTTGATCCCCAAACTCCTACACCCTTCCATCCTCTTCGTCTTCAATTATCCCTGAGCCTTGGGTAATGGAGAATTTAGTACATAACAAGTACAAAGTAGCTGAATTTATGATTATGATCTGTCAGATTTAAAAACATCCCACTTTTTCAACCACAAAATCATAAAACATGTTATTTGATTCCCTGAGTTCTACTTATCTGTTCCAGCCACTAAGGCCTAAAATTAACATTTTGTTCAGGTCCATACTCTGTATTTTCTAGTAGGTTTCATAGCCCTATTCTGAATGTCTCACATTCTGTGCAAAACATGTCTTCAAATATAAAGTTTAAATATATTCTTCCAAATAAAGTAAGTTGTTTCTTTTTAGATAAAGGCACCATCTTAACTAGAAAATGGTCTGTCTAAATCAGTCTTTTTAAGGCAATAAGTAGTTTCATTCAGAAAGGAAAATATGACTGTTGAAGTTATTCTGCCATAATTCAGTTGACATGACACCCAGGTTCACTGACTATCCAATCTCGATTTTCTTTAATTCTCTACATTGTAGAAACTAGTTAATCTACACCCAAGACTGAATATTGTAGAAAACAATCATCAGGGCATGATATTGCCTTGAACTGTCAGCAGCTATGATCACTCCCAGGAGACCTCTAGAAGATACTCACTGATAAGTGGATATTAGCCCCAAACTTAGGATTCCCAAGATATAAGATACAATTTGCTAAACACATGAAACTCAAGAAGAATGAAGACTGAAGTGTGGACACTATGCCCCTCCTTAGAATTGGGAACAAAACACCCATGGAAGGAGTTACAGAGACAAAGTTTGGAGCTGAGATGAAAGGATGGACCATCTAGAGACTGCCATATCCAGGGATCCACCCCATAATCAGCATCCAAACGCTGACACCATTGCATACACTAGCAAGATTTTATCGAAAGGACCCAGATGTAGCTGTCTCTTGTGAGACTATACCGGGGCCTAGCAAACACAGAAGTGGATGCTCACAGTCAGCTAATGGATGGATCACAGGGCTCCCAATGGAGGAGCTAGAGAAAGAACCCAAGGAGCTAAAGGGATCTGCAACCCTATAGGTGGAACAACATTATGAACTAACCAGTACCCCGGAGCTCTTGACTCTAGCTGCATATGTATCAAAAGATGGCCTAGTCGGCCATCACTGGAAAGAGAGGCCCATTGGACACGCAAACTTTATATGCCCCAGTACAGGGGAACGCCAGGGCCAAAAAGGGGGAGTGGGTGGGTAGGGGAGTGGTGGTGGGTGGGTATGGGGGACTTTTGGTATAGCATTGGAAATGTAAATGAGCTAAATACCTAATAAAAAATGGAAAAATAATGTCATTTATATACATTAAAGTATATGCATATAAAAAAAAAAGAAGAAGATTGGGCCAAATAACTTTCCGTCATGGAGGATGGGAGAGGATCATAGAACTCCACCTTCCCAAAGGATATATAGGCCATAGTCAGGTATTAGAAGAGAGGTCTCATTTAGCCCCTCCCCACCAGAAGATTTATAAACAATTCACTGGAGCTAGGAGCAGGCTCACCAGGTTATATCCCATTCAAGGATGTCTAAACATCTAACAATTGCTAGAGTACAGATTTTTCCTTCAAATGGCTGCTCATAGATTGTCCACACTCCTCTAAATAACTGCTCATAGACACTTCTTTAACTAATCCTAATTTGAATTCATTGTTTCCCAAAACTGAACTTGAATGGAATTGTATCTTTGTTTGCATTATAGGTTCCTTATCTGTGATGTGAAGACATTTGTTCATTTCTTTTCAGTAAAAGTTCATATAACATAGCATAAAAACAAACCACTCTTTTTCCACGGGTTTCTGTAGTGCATGGACACATTTCTGAACGAGATCAAAGCAAAATCCTCTGTCCCTGTCTTCTCTTTAACTTTCCTTTTCCCTGTGTGGATTCATAGGATGGCCAGAGCCACAGTAGCAACGCTGCAACTCTTCGGCAGTAAAAACAGTGAGAAAGGACTGTTTCTACACTGTCTTGACCTTGCAGAGTTTCTAAAATGTGAACAGCAACATACTTCAGGTTTGTTGGAAACCAAACACAATTTCCAGTCTTGATGCATAATGCATTATTAATTTTATATTAAAGAAATATTTCAGCATTAGGAAATGAAGGTCTGGGGCCTAAAAAAAACAAATTTCATCAGTATGCATCTAGATTGTCTGAAGATGGTATTACATGTAAAACAGAGCCAAATGATAAGGCACCCATTCTTTGCACTGGGCATAAACTATGGCTGGTGCTATGTACTGAGGTGAGATACCTTACTCCTCTCCAATATCTGCACCTTTCATTGCCAATTCTTTCTCATTCAGATCTCCACTAATCATCTCCACCTCTCAAGTAACTTTTATCATCAGAACACTTACTAAACATGAAATGAGGGTCTTCTACGTATGCTAAACAGATTGATGCCCATCATGAGATGTAAAAACAAAAATATGCACATTTCTATGTCACAGTATTAGTCAAGGCAAATGTAGTGACAATTTTGGAACTTGGTTTCTTTAAAAACAACACAGAAATATTATATCATCTTAATCCCAGGTATGGGGAAATGGGGCTGCTTTGGACTGTAGCTGACTATGATTTGTCTCCTGCACTGGCAGAGGCATGGTTTGGCCAGTTGCAGATAGTTTCTGTGATCGTGTGATGTTTGGAACTCTGGGAAATTTTCAGAGGATATATAAATGTTAAGGCCTCAAGAGGCAGGGTTGATGGCTGGTGCTTGTTCAGGGGTGCTGTGGTTTCTCAGTAGTCATGCTCAAAGAAAAAGTGAAAAGAAATTAAATTCAGCTCTCTCTCTCTCTCTCTCTCTCTCTCTCTCTCTCTCTCTCTCTCTCTCTCTCTCTCTCTCACACACACACACACACACACACACACCACACATCTAGTGATGGGGGAGAGCTGAAACCTGGAGGGAGTGGATAAAGTGTGGGAAAAATAAAGGTTCACCAAGAAGCCAAGACCAGCTTCAAGCAAAGAAGGAACAAACTGAAAGAAATTAGATTTAGGGATCTCTATCCCACTAGCTTTCTTTGCCTCTTACCTAATATTAGGGGGTGAACCAGGGGCAGGGCAATAAATGGTAGGAAAAAAGAAGGACCCACAAAGTAGAAAAGTCAAACTACAAACTACAAGTAACTAAAAACACAGGCCTTACATGAGATCACAGAATATCAGTGACCCAAAGAACAACATATTTTTGATCACTCTAAGCTAGCAACATAGCACAATGACATTAAATTGACAAAACATTTTGCTGTAGATATAAAGAGAAGGAGAAGTGTTTTAAAGAGAAGTTTTACCTCTGTGTATGCACTTGTCTTGAGTATGTGCCAAGTGCATGTTCCTGGAGACAGGAAGAGTATTTTATATCCCTGGAGATGCAGTACCAGGATGCTGTGAGCAACCTGAATACAGGGAATTGAATTGCGATTCTAAGAAGAGTTGCAACTTTCCTTAACACCTGAGCCATTTCATTAACCCCCATGTAAGCTTCTTTTTACAACACAATCATTTTATAAAGTTCTACACATGATGAATACATGTTATGATTTTTCATGCCTAATAAAGTTTAGAACTTTTTTAAATTTCATATAATGCTAATGAGTTCCCTTTGGAGGATTTTAAATTTTTTTTCAGATAAAACAATTTGAAAAGAATTAGTGTTTAGAGAAAGGTACAGTAGTTACATTGATTGACATATAGTTTCATTTACTCCCTTTAAAAGATAAAGCCATTTTACCTTCTTAAAAATAAGATTATTTTTAAATAAAATTAACTGCCCATGTCTGTTTCCTAATTCAATTAATGAAAGTTTTGTAGATATTTTTATTTCTTTGATTGGAGAAGACATCAAAAGCCCTCAGCAGCCAGCCTGTGAAGTAGCAGAATGTCGTCTAGCAATTAGAATCATCACATCACCTCCATCAGGACTTTGAACTCTCTTCAAAGCAGAGATTTTTCCTGGCTTTTCACGTTTTCTTAAGTAGTTCTATTTGATAAGTTTCTGTTCAAGTTCAAATGTTTTATAAGGGAACTCTATCAGTCAATCTATGACAGGATATTCTGAGGTCTTTATGAGTATATTACTCTTTAGGGTAAGAAATTACTAAAATTTTTTGTTATTACTAATATTAACAATAATTATACTTGCATTCCAATAATGCTATGCTTTTAAATAATTGAGACTCAAATTTCAGAGAATAGAGAGTAAGTCTTTTTTCCTAAGGCAGTTTAATCTAGTAGAACCTAACCTACTATGGTTTAAAAGAGAGAAAAACTTAAAAGCCTCCCCCGAAAAGAGACAAGAGGATTCGTGTACATAGAAAGGCAATCTCTAGAGAGAGAAATAATAAAAATACAAGAAAAGACCCAGGCTTAGCTGGGCCTGTTGGTGTGCCACTGAAAGTTCAGTGTGTGGAAGACTGAGGCAGGAGGATTGTGAGTTAAAAGCCTTTTTGGGCTACCCAGTGAGGCTTTATTTTAAAGATCACTCACAGTCTAAAGCTAGGAAAATAGAGGTTAAACCGAGACATAGTAGATTCCAGAAGACAGTTTAGATCTGAGATCTGAACAAATATCTTACTCAGAGTTTGGAGACCAATAGGACAGTATTAGATACACAATGAAATCTGAGGGTAGAGCAGCAGCCCCTGGGAAGTTCCCAGACCAGAAGGATGGCTAAGCTACAGGGTAACAGCATTCCTCTCAAATGTAACGAGATTGGTTAATTCTAAATACATGAGAAATTTATCAAGCTGATGACAGATGTGACCATGAAATAACAACGTGTTAGAACTCAAGGCAAAAAGGACACACAGCAAGCACTAAAGTTTAAAATGCAGAGATTTGCCAAAGGCAAACAGTTAAACATGATTGCATTGTGTATAATCCAATGGATAGTTTTTAAACATTTCTGATAAGATAGCGCATCCCACCTCAAAATTATTAGTACTCCAAAGTCTATGTCTATATACATATGTGAATTAATATATACACCAACATGTGTAGCACATGGCAAGACTATGTGTAGACTATGGCAAGGTATGTGTTTATATACCTGTGCATTCATACATTTACATATTCATACACTGAAATAATAAGAAATTTGTGTTTTAAAGAAGAAACTGAAATAAAAATTTGAAAGTTATAAAACATAGGTAAAGAAATTTCCTAATACTTTAGCCTTTAGTGGTTAGCCTTCATATATATTATACTTTAAAGGTCATATAGAAACAAAATTTTCATGAATATAACTTTTACATTACTGAATAGGGGATGCATACAGAGCATATACAGGGAAGAAACCTGCTTTTATCCTGTCTCTGGAGTCTTTGTTAATAAATTGACCACACTGGTACATTGTAAAATATAAAAATAAAGTTGCTTATTTTAATTGAAAACTACAAAACAAAATATCAGTCCTCAATCTTGATATTTGGAAAATATTATATATAATCTCTTTATTTAAAGCAGTATTATTTTATATGAAATATGACACAGTTTCATAAAAAAAAAGACCTAGAGAGATAAAAGTAACTTATGACACAAAGAAAAAGGCCATCATCAACAGTAGCCTGGTTTCTCTTTTCTTGTTGGGATGATAAACTGGCAAAAGCAGATTAGGGAAGAAGAGGCTTCTCTGTCTCAGAGTTCCCCGTTACTACCCATCATTTCAGAGGAGGCACAGCAGAAGCAGAAAACAAGAAATGCTAGGTTAACTTTCAGTCTGTGTATTGGTTCTACCCGCATTGTAGGAGGGTCCTCAGTCAACCAAACTGTAAAAACAAAACAACAACAAATCAACACAAAACAACAACAAAATTTCCTCACAAGCTTGCCCACAGGCCAGCCTAATTAAAATTGTCTGTGGCTAAGTTTTCTTTCTAGATACATGTGTATAATCCAATTCTAGAACCTGTCAAGATAATAATTAACACTAGCCATCACATTTTCCCAACATGGATATAGGCAGAGACAGGAATCATGACAGAGAGCAAGGAAAGGGCCAAAGTTAGGAGGTGGGCAGAGTCCACCTGAATGCACACAATCAAGGAGACACTGATTGGACAGAATTGAGAGGATTTAAAAACATGAATGGAGTCAAATAAAAGTGTGTCTTCTTTCAATTCACTGAGTGCAAGCAACTCTAAACACGATTTATATGTAAAATATTTCCCTCATCAGAGGGAGTACTCCTTGAAGCCACTCCATGCTGTCAACTATTAGGAAAGATAAGTGGATAGGAAGGGAATACATATGTTATTAATAAGCACAGTTAATAAATAAAATTAGTTGATTTTCCTTTAACACAATAAAACAAAATCATGTGAAGCTGCATTTGATGGACCTATGTCATAGTGTTTTCTGCCTGACTCTGCTGGAGGTTTCTGGGCACTGCTAGTATGCTATCCCTTGTTGGTCTGGAAAATTCAAGGCAAAGGCTGGAGCAGGGAGTCCACAGCTCATGTTTCCCTTTGAGGTATCAGATGCAGCTAGAGCTATACACCAAACCAGAAAAGGAACAGAAAATAATCAAGGCAATATAGCTTTATGCATTCAATGTTTCTGTACAAAAATATAATTAAATTATTAAGAAAATTATCTAAGTGCTAAAATATAAGGATCTTTATTTTTCATAATTATGTGCTTTTTATAATTGAAAATAGATTCTTCTCTCATAGAACACATCCCAACCAGAGTTCCAAGTCTCTCCCCATCTCCTAGCACCCCTTATCTACCCTCTTATCCAGATGTGTTCAGAAAACAGCAGGGCTCCAAGAAAGGACAGCCAGACAGGACAAAATAAGATACAATAAAGGAAGCAAATGCCCTCATATTGAAGCTAGACAAAACATCCAATAGGACGAAAAGAGTCCCAAGAGCAGGCAAAAAAATGGAGACATATACTTGCTCACACTGTTATGAGTCTTATAAGCACATGAAGCTCACAGCCATAACATGAATGCAGAGGATCTGGTGCAGACCCATGCAGCCCCTGAGCTTGCTTGTTCAGTCTCTGTGAGCCAACTGCTTAGTAATTTAGTAGCTTGTGTTCTCCTGGTGTCCTCCATCCCCTTGGACTCCTATAAGCTTTCCTCCTCCTCTTCTGTGGGGTTCCCAGATTTCTGAAGGCTGAAACCTGATGGAGAGTTTCAATGTATACTTTCTGAATGATGTCTGACTGTGGGTCTCTGCACTTGTCCATTTGCTGCAAGAGGAAGCCTCTTTAATGCATGCTTGACAAGGCACCAAACTATGGAGATAGCAGGATATTATTAGAAAACATGTCATTGATTATGTTTTGTCCAGGCATGCTGCTTTTCCCTTTAGTCTCTGGGCTATCTAATTTCTGCTTCCTAGCCATCCAGGCTGGGCAGGACATGGACTCTCTGTCATACATAAGCCAAGAGTTAAAACCAAACATTGGTTGGCCACTCTCAAACATTCTGAGACCATTGCTCTCACATATCTTGAAGGCAGAACAGATATAGTTGAAGTATTTTGTGACTGGGTTTGTGTTCAGGTTTCTCTTTTCATAGCCTGTAGAGTACCTTCTTCCTCAAAACAAAAACAAAAACAAATAAACAAATAAAACAACAACAGCAATAACAAACAGAGAGCCTTCACTACTACATTCTAGTCTCTTTGGCACAAGAAGGATCTTCATTTTAATCAATGGGTTAACCACAGGCTTCTTTTATTTTATTTTTAATTTATTTTTTACACTCCATACTCCATTCCCCACTCCCCCCATCCACCCTCTGTCTGCTCCACATCCCACACTTTCTCTCAACCCCACCCTGTCTCCACGTGGATGCCCCCACCCCCACCTCACCTGACCTCTAAACTCCCTGGAGCCTCCAGTCTCTTGAGGGTTAGGTGCATCATCTCTGAATGAACACAGACCTGGAAGTCCTCTACTCTATGTGCATTGAGGGCCTCATATCAGCTGGTGTATGCTGCCTGCTTGGTGGTCCAGTGTTTGAGAGGTCTCAGGGGTCCAGATTAATTGAGACTGCCTTGGGAATATATCCAAAAGATGTCCCACCATGCCACAAGGGCACGTGTTCCATTATGTTTATAACAGCCTTATTTGTGATAGCCAGAAGTTGGAAGCAACCTAGATGTCCCTCAACAGAAGAATGGATGCAGAAAATGTGGTTCGTTTACACAATGGAATACTAATTAGCTATTAAGAATGAGGACATCCTGAGTTTTGCAGGCAAATGGATGGAACTAGAAAATATCCTGAGTGAGGTAACTCAGACCCTAAAGGACATGTATGGTATGTACTCACTAATAAGTGGATATTAGCAAAAAAAAAAAAAAAAAAATACAGAATACCAAAGATACAGTCCACAGAATTCAAAAAGCTCAACAAGCTGAAGTGCCCAAATGAAGATGTCTCAGTCCCACTTGGGAAAGAGAAGAAAGCAATCACAAGTTCACAAGTGAGGAGGGAGGGAAGGACCTGGGAAGGAAATTGGACAGGGTAGGGGGGAAATGGGGGGTGGGGACCTGATCTGGTATTGGGTCAGGAAAAAGGACTGAAAACCTGAGGGCCAGCAGAAAGACTGGAAACAGGCAACCTGAAGAAATAGGAGGTTGGGAGAACCCTGAGAATACACCAAAAACCTGGGAGGTGAGATTCTCCCAGGACACAAAGGGAGGGACGAGGGACCATAGATGAAATGTTTGACAGTAGGGAGAAGGAACTTATAGAGCCTACCTCCAGCAGGAAGACAGGACATCAAGTAAGGGACAGGGTTGCCATCCCACAGTCACATCTCTGACCCATAATTGTTCCTTTCTGAAAGAATTACAGGGATGGAAACGGATTGCAGCCTGAGGAAAGGAAGGTCTATGACAGGCCCTAAACGGGATCCAGTACAAGGTGGGGGTCTCATGTTCTGACAGTATTACTGAGGCTATGAAGCACTCACTAAAAGGGATCTATGATGACTGTCCTCTGAAAGACCCAAGAAGCAGCTGAAAGAGTAAGATGCAAATATTTTCACCCAACCAAAGGACAGAAGCAGCTGACCTTGTTGTTGAATTAGGGAAGGCTGAAAGAATCTGAGGAGAAGGGAGATCTTGTAGAAGGACCAGCAGTCTCAATCACAGACTTCAAGTATAGATATCTATGAATCACAATCATGTAAAAATTGTCAGTTGCCATATTAGAAATAAAAGTTGACAATTAAATTCAAGCCTTAATACCTCTAAAATTGTATAGATTTCATGTGTAACAAAATTTTAAATTATGAATAAAATATATTAGATACTCTTTTTGTATTAGTCTTCAGAATCTAGTTCATGTTACATTTAAACCCATTGCAACATAGCACATTTTAAGTATTCAAAATATATGTGCAGCTGTAACTATCACATTGGTCAGTGCCAGTTTTCATGTAAAGACAGACAACTGAAACCCAGGATTACAGAAGCATTATCATCTCTGTTATCAAGAGAAAGCACTCTACAAGCCAAAGCATCTGACTGAAGGGCTGAAGATGCTAAACCACAGTTCCTCCCACAGTCCCTTCTCATCCTCAAAAGAGAACAATCCAGGGAAGTTTCTAGAGTCCAGTGAGATTTTTGTACATGTTGCAACTGTAAAGCAAATCAGTTTCAGTAAACTGAATCTCAAACGTTTTGACGTCATTGAAAAAAATATTTAACAGTATGTAAAATTTTTTGTGTATGTATTAACAAATCAAAATATTCAATGTATTAAATCTCTGCCTTTCCTTCCCGTGTCTGCTTTTTCTTTGTGTTTTTTTTCCATTAGCACTGTTCTCAGAATCCCCTTCGTCATCCATCACACTACAAACAAGGACAGTGTGATATCTGAAGTAAAATGGGCAAGGCTGAACAGTGCTCACAGGAGTAGCAGCTGGGCTGTCTCCATTTGCCAGTTGTCACTTATGGAGTTGTAAGTTGCTGCAGTGACTGGTGATGTGACCTTCTTTAATGATAACCTCAAAGAGAGGATGCCCATGACCTTGAGACTCTTGTTCCAGAGTTGCAGAAGACTTATATCTCAAAAAGTCAGTAAAAACATGTACACGTTTTCTAAAGTCAGTTTTCATAGACAACTTATAATCAGCATGGGACATGTCTATCATGCGACAGAATGAACTTTCAAGGCTATCCTGGGTCCCTGATCATGGAGTTGGGTACTAGAGACAAAGTATAGGGTAGGCTTGTCCATGAGAGTAGGCCAGCAGGTTTACCTTTAGAGGGAGGAGAATGTCTGGATCTTGACTAGAAGAGAAAGTGCAGCTGTGACACAGAATGAAAGGAAGGTGTACATCTCACTGGTCAGAGAAAGCAGAGATTAGCTAACTAGAGACTGAAATAGAGTAGAGGGGAAGTGAATGACCTCCAAACCTGAGCAGTGATGTCAAGTAGACAAGTAACTGAGCATAGGTAGCCAGGAGTGTGGAGGTCTGCAGTAGAGAAAATTTGCCCAAATATTGTACATATATCACCTTAGGCCCATGTAGACCCACTGGGTCAAAAGCTTACTTTCAAAAACTTTACTATCATCAAGATAGTAAAGTTTCGAAATACACATGCTAAATTCTCACATTTCCCTCATTGCATGCATAAGCTTTGGTTGTATAATATGCCTCACTTTCAGCTGTACTTAGAGGTGAGGGTCTCTTTCCCTCTTTCTAAGTATTTGTTTTGACAACAGATTTTCCAAGAGAATGATACTGTCCTCCTCTGTGTGAACTATGTAAAGTTCTTCTTGCAAGGTGGGCCCCTATGCCAGGCAGGATTGAGTATATGTGTTTACATAGGAAGGTGATAATTTCAAATACAGCCTCACTTGACTTTGTAGAATAAATTACTAAAAAGATGATCACAGAGCCATTACAGAATCCTTAAATCAAAAGGAAGAAACAGCAACTGAAAACATATTAATCCGATTTTATGACAGAGTAATTTTTAAACAAGCATCATGAAATATAAAGTTATGGTCCCCCCGGGAATCACAACTTGGATGTAAGGCAAATATATATTAAGGTATAAATATAAGAGCCTTTATTGTAATAGAACATACAACAACTAGATGTACTAAGAGATCAAATTATAATTGACATGGGCAACAATAGACATAAGACTTCATATTCCTAGAATTTAATTTTTTTTGAAACACTAAAGTTATATGAAGATACTCAGGCAGGTATGATAAAAATAAAAGGAAAACAAATCAGCAAAAGTGAAGACACCATTAGGCAGTTATCCCTGAAAGGAGTGTTTGAGAACAGCAAGGATGTGCAGAAAATGAAGGGGTGTGATCCATGTGACCTTAGTATTCCCTGACATGTATTTCTCTAATTCTTGCCCCCCTTTGAGAACTTTTATTTTAGAAAATGTATAATTTTGTGCACATACCTATAATCCCAACTCTTGGGAAGTAAAGGATGGAGCATTGTGAGTTCTTTGTCAGCTAGAACCATATAACAATACCTTGTCTCAAAAATATATGAATAAAATTAAAATTAAAATGACTATGATAAAGCCTTCCTTTACCAGTCGTGGATATATATTTTCTATAACCCAGATGTGTTTTAAGGACCAGGGCATATCCTTTAAAAGTATCATACCAAGATAGCATCCTGACCCTCTCATCTGTGTGACCATAGAAATCTAAAGTTTATATGCGCCAACTAGCACAAATGCTATACTCACAGTGAGCAACTGGCTCTCCCTGTCCTCTAGTACTTTCCAATGAATGTGCCACTGTGATTAATATTCTTCATCTTTCTGAAGAGTAACCTAGTTCATTCTTTATTTTTTTCTAACTCTAAGGTCTTAGCCCTTAACTGAAATGATATTGAACATATTCTCTCTTGGTTGTTTAATTTGTGTCTATTAATTTTTCTCTGATTGTTTAAAAATGTACCTGTGTTGGCACACATTCTGTATACAGACATGCTCTATTGTACCTCTCTGTGAGGACTACTCAAGGCATATTTCCATGAGAATAGTCCCGGTTATAATTTGTATTTTATATGGAAAAATATGTTTTCCAAAATTCCACTCAAATAAAGTCACCTGTGCTTTAAAAACACTTGGAGATACTACAAGGAACAAGCCCATAGAATCAACTTATCAGGACTCAAGTAGGCTACAGAGATCAGGGAGTCTTAGGGGTCTGCACTAGGTCCTCTGCATATATGTTATGGCTCTGTACCTTGGTGTTCTTCTGAGATTCCTAAAAGTGGGAATTGTAGCTGTCTGTGACTCTGATGCCTACTTGTGGGACCCTTTACTGCCTACTGGATTGCCTTTTCCATCTTGATGGGAGAATATGTGTCTGGTCTTATTGTAGCTTGTTATGCCATATTTGGTTGATGTCGTTGAAAGGCCTGCTCTTTTCTGAGGAGAGGTGAAGAACAGTCCATGGAGAGGAGGTGGAAAGAGACTAGAGACTAGGGAGAGAGTAGGGAGAGGAACTGCAGTCAAGATGAAGAAGAATAAACACAAAGTAAATAAAACTATAAAATAAATCACTCAGAGATACTACTTAAGGAATGATTTCATTTTGGAGAGAGGTAACAGAAATGAGAGAGAGAGAGAGAGAGAGAGAGAGAGAGAGAGAGAGAGAGAGAGAGAGAGAGAGAAGAATCCATTCAAAGCCCAGGATCTCACTGTGAGCATATGCTCAGGAGCCCTGAGTCACAGCTCCATTGCTCTATGAGTATTACATTTCCATCCTTAGAGAAGACATTGTGAAGTAAGCAATGCGGGAAAACTATGAAGGATGCTTAACCTACTTAGGACAGTCTTTAATTGCTTTAGGAACATTCATTTACATTCAACCAATTCATATGCAAAATAGGAACAATGTTTATTCTGACCCATTGTTTGGGAACATTTATTAGCTACTAGTTATGCTACTTTTTTACTTGAATGTATATTTCCCTAACTTCTTATAACCTTAGAGGTTTATAAACCTTGAGAAATACACACCCAAGACCCAAACAAACCCCAGTGAAACAGTGGCTGTCTCCTGTTACTGACAAGTTTATGAATAAATCCTTCCAGTGTTCAGTTAAAAGATGATTTGAAGCAGAAACAATAAGCACAATCAATAATTCTATCATGGTTCCATCAACAGGAAAGATGACCAATGCACAATCCTTTTGTGGGAAATTGCTTTATCTGACTTTACTGTAAGCAAAATACTAACAGATGTTTTTATTTGTCAGAAAACTGGAACAAATGCGCAAACTGTTACTACTGTGGTTCCACATAAAATATTATTTCTTCTCAATGCATCAGGTGTTCAGGGGTATATTTTGTGAAAATAAACCCTTTGTTTCCAAGTGTTTATTATAACAAAATGACTCTTATTACCTTCAGAGTTTTTCTGTTTAAACTTTTGTTCTCCTCAGAAGTGGGAGGGGGACTGTAAATTAGATTCAGGAGAAGTACTGTCATGCCAGCAGAGGCAAGTTCAATACCAAAGATTTATCTACTTAGACAAATGAAATCAGAGTCAGTGGATCCATCTAAAATGTTCTGATGCCTCTGCAGAAATACAAAAGTCACAGGTAAATGCAATTTTACTCCAGTCAAATTTGGTGCTATTGTCTAGAGGGCTGTAATACTTAAAGGTTAGCCTTTATCAAATCAGATCTGTGCATTTTGTGACACTGAAGATTAGGTCTACCAGATTAACAACAGCTTATGCACAGAGACTGAATTTTAAACAACAAGCAATCATTAGTATCACGATGTATCCGACATCGTGAGTGGATGTGTGTTCAAAATTTCTATCAGCAAAACAGCCAAGCAACTTTCAGCATCTCATTTTTAGTCTTCTTATATTGTCTGACCTAATGGGCTAAACTTATTATTAATAGTTAGGGTATTCATATTTTCAAATGATTAAATATTTAAAGTCCATAGAAAAGATGTGATAAAACAAAACAACAATAAACCAACATAGTTGTCAATGTACCAATAGACTGACATTTTTTCCAATTCATATAATAATGGCTCATTTGTCTGTTTCTTTGAGACAGGCTGTCATCCTGTAGTCTGTGATTGCCTGGAACTCAGAGTATAGCTCAGCATAAATTGAGGTATTTTAAATCACTTTACTGTTTTAGTTGTTTCACCTGACATAAATGAAACCAAATCAGGAGGTAATTTGCAGTGTCCACACCCTCAATATCCTCTACTTGATTCTGGGATGCTTTAGTGTCAAGAGACACCCTACCAGCTGGCCTTTCTTCTCTGTGAAAGCACATGTATTAGGCTAGAGGTATCTATCCTTTGGGTATAACCATTACTATATTAGTGTTGCAGTAGCACTTTTACTTATAGTTACTGGTAGATTCTAAGCTTAAAGTCACTTTAGATGAAATTTTTATCCCAATTATTTAATTTAATTAGGAGAAAGTTTTCACTATCCAAAGTCAGTAGTGTTCTTGTAGAGGACCTGAATTCAGGTTCCAGGTCCCTTGTTAGACAGTTTACAATCAACCACAACTCAAGATACAGGCAACCTGACATTCTCTGGACTAGGAGGGTGCTGCTTATACATAGTGCATACCAGCATTCATATTGGCTTAAAATAAATATAAATGAATAAATTGAAAAATCATGATCATATAATAAATAAAATATTTGATAACATAAGTATTATTGTGTTTGTGTGTGTGTTAAGACAGAATGTCTTACAGTTCATGATAATTTTAAGATTAAGATGTAGCTAAGGATAGCCTTGAACTTTGATCTTCGTGCTTCTACCTTCTAAGTGTTGGAATTATTAGATGTCTATTACTATGCCCAGGTCAAAAGTATTTTTTTCTGATTAACCTGACATCAAATCGAAAAAAAAAGGTATAGTCATTACTAGGAAGAATCAGGTTATGGTGGGAATTGATCAGGGTTTCTCTGTGTAGCCTTGGCTGTCCTGGAACTCACTTTGTAGACCAGGCTGGACTCCAACTCAGAAATCTGCCTGCCTCTGCCTCCCAAGTGGTGGCATTAAAGGCATGCGCCACCACTGGCCAGCCCAAAGTGAACCTTTTCAAGGAAGCCAAGGCCCAAAGAAACAAACCACATAATACTGTTGAAGATGAGATTCCTCTGCTTCCTGTTGCAGCTCTGTGGTACATGCTGCCCCTGCCATTACAGACCCTTCCTCTATGAAGACCCTAAAATGTTGGAGATAACAGAGTTCTGAGACATCTGCCATGCAATGCCACAAGATGTGGTGTATATTACAAGAAACAAAATTGGAGGAGAGAGGTCATCCATGCCCATCAAAGTAGTCTCCAACACAGGACTTGTCTTACACGCGTTCACGACCGGCCAGGAAGAACACAGCAAACCAGAATCTTCTGCGGCAAAACTTTATTGCTTACATCTTCAGGAGCAAGAGTGCAAGAGAGAGAAAAAGCAAGAACAAGAGAGAGAGAAAGCAAGAAAAAGAACAAGAACAAGAAAGCAAGAGAGCAAGAATGAGAAAACAAGAGAGAGAAAAAGAATGGCAAAACCCCGTCCCTTTTAAGGAGAATTATCCTCCGCCTAGGACGTATTACTCCCTGATTGGCTGCAGCCCATCGGCCCAGTTGTCATCACGAGAAAGGCAGAACACATGGCGGGAAAACTGCCCCTGCACGTGTGCAGATTATGTTTACCACTTAGAACACAGCTGTCAGCGCCATCTTATAATGGCAAATGTGAGGGCGGCTCCCCACAGATCCCCCTTTTCTTTTAATAAGAGCAATAGGCCACCCATATTAATGAGAGTGGAGATAGAGGTCAAATCCCCAGTGTGCAGGTAAAGGAGCCATGTACAGGATTAGCTCTTAGGCTCACAGGCTTTTACCCAGAGCAACCCTGACCTGCTCCCGTGTCGTTTTTCCTGGGGGAAGGGAACTAGGACACTGAACCTTCATGAAAGATGACATGTCTCCCTAGAATAGGCTCATATATGCTGCAGAGCCCTTCTATTGCAGTGCTTAGCCGTGCAACTCTCTCGGGCTGCTGAAGCACACTCACTCTATCCCGTGCAATGAGACTAGCCTCGTGGGGTGCAAGAGCTGAATGGCCAGCGACCTATTGCTTAAGCATAGATATATCAGGGGAAGCACCATGTTCTAGTACTGCAAGTGCCTGGGCAATAACCACCTTGTCTCTCCTAGTTTGGGCCTTAAGCTTACAGACCAACCAAAGAAGCAACACTAATCCACAGCAAAGTATATCTCCAAATAATATCAATCCCACCCATTCTTTAACGAAGGAAAATGCTGAGGAGATCCAATTGGGTAATCCTTTGATCAGGGACAGGTCCAAGCGCGTGGAGTTGACCTGAATGATGGCAATTCTCAATTCCCGAAGAGTCTGTTCAAATTCAGCCGTCCAATTCTGTAACATATACTGAGAAAGACTTTTTGACAAATTAGCTGCCCTAGTAAATTTCTCATACTGAATGGAAGTAACGCATAATGAGAGGTCCCCCAAGCTCCCGACAAACCCTGAGCCAGTCTTGTAAACCTTTGTTCTTTCTTGGGACTATGGCCGCTCTGCACTCCTGTGTGGCTTGCTCATAAATAAGCTATTCTACCAGAGGTGCGGCTTGCTCTGAATCTCCAAAAATACGCTCTGCTGCCTCTGTCATTCTGGCCACAAAATCTGAGAATGACTCCTGAGGTCTCTGGACGATCTTTGTTAGTTGTCCAGTGGCTTCACCTGCTCGGGAGAGCGCCTTCCAGGCCCTAATAGCCTTTTCATCTGATTCAGAACTATTAAGAACTGGCTCCTTGAGCTCATCTAGTGCTGAGTATAGGCTCCTTCACCTAGAGACCTCCGCTAATTGATCTTTTTTCTTTTCCTTCCTTCTAATCTCTCCCCAGGTATTCTTACCTGACCTAAACTTTTCCTCGGGTTCAAGACCCTTGGAAAGGCCTGTATACTTATTTTGTGTACCATATTTCCTCTTTGCTCCTACTCTCTTTCCCCGCTTTACTTCTGATAGATTGCCCTGAATTTCATCCAGAATTTTCAGCCCTGCCTTAACCACTTGATAACATGTGAAAAGGAACAAAAAGGCTCCTAACACTAGAGAAAGTTCAAGGCCAAACATACCTTGTAAAGCTATTTCCCACTTTACTTCTGATAGACTGTCTTGAATTTCGTTAGAAAGTTCAAGACCAGACTTACCTTGTAAAGCTATACTTACGGGTACCCTGTTCCCCAGCTGAAGAGTTCTGAATTCACGCAGTTGAATCCTTCTCAACAGTCTGTTTTACGGGAACCTTTATGACCGTGACCCGCAGTTCTGGTTCCGGAATGAGGAATCTTCCTTGCGCCGGTGATGGTTAACTCCCGTCCCGAGTTTTTCTTCCCGGGTTTCTGGCACCAACTCTTACCCGAGTTCTCGCGACCGGCCAGGAAGAACGCAACAAACCAGAATCTTCTGCGGCAAAAGCTTTATTGCTTACATCTTCAGGAGCAAGAGTGCAAGAGAGAGAAAAAGCAAGAACAAGAGAGAGAGAAAGCAAGAAAAAGAACAAGAACAAGAAAGCAAGAGAGCAAGAATGAGAAAACAAGAGAGAGAAAAAGAATGGCAAAACCCCGTCCCTTTTAAGGAGAATTATCCTCCGCCTAGGACGTATTACTCCCTGATTGGCTGCAGCCCATCGGCCCAGTTGTCATCACGAGAAAGGCAGAACACATGGCGGGAAAACTGCCCCTGCACGTGTGCAGATTATGTTTACCACTTAGAACACAGCTGTCAGCGCCATCTTATAATGGCAAATGTGAGGGCGGCTCCCCACAGACTTGGAGCTTCAGGGTTTGTCATGCTGAGTTCTCTTTCTTTGGACCAGATTCCAAAAAGAAATCTAAAAGATTCCTTTTAGATTCCCCATTCCTTCTTTTTAGAATGATAACATGTAAATTCTGTAACACTATATGTTAGAAGTATGTAATTTGACTTTTTAAAAAACTAATTTATTTTTTTATTCCATTCCTCACCCCCCTCCATCCACCCTCTGTCTGTTCCACATCCCACACCTCCTACCCACCCCACCTGACCTCTAAACTCCCTGGAGCCTCCAGTCTCTTGAGGGTTAGGTGTATCATCTCTGAATGAACACAGACCTGGAAGGCCTCTACTGTATGTGTGTTGGGGGCCTCATATCAGCTGGTGTATGCTGTCTGTTTGGTGGTCCAGTGTTTGAGAGATCTCAGGGGTCCAGATTAATTGAGACTGCTGGTACTCCTACAGGATCACCCTTCTCCTCAGCTTCTTTCTGCCTTCCCTAATTCAGCAATAGGTGTCAGCTGCTTCTGTCCATTGGTTGGGTGCAAATATCTGCCTCTGACTCTTTCATCTGCTTGTTGGATCTTTTGGAGGGCAGTCATGATAAATCCATTTTTATGTGTGTTCCATAGCTTCAGTATAAGTGTCAGGCCTTGGGACCTCACCTTGAGCAGGATACTGCTTTAGGACTGTGGCTGGACCTTCTTTTCCTCAGAATCCTGGGATGGGGGGGAGCACAGAAAGGGGAACATGATCTGATATTGGGTGAGGGAAAAGAACTGAAGCCCTGAGGGCCAGCAGAAAGAATGGAAATAGGCAACCTCATAAAATAGGAGGTTGGGGGGACCCTCAGGAATGCACAGAGACCTGGAAGGTAAGACACTCCCAGGACTCAAAGGGAGGGACCAGGGACTGTAGATTTAATGCCTGACAGTAGGGAGAGGGCACTTATAGAGCCCACCTCCAGCAGGAAGATAGGGCATCAAATGAGGGATGGGGCTGCTATCCTACAGTCACATGTCTAACCCATAATTGTTCCTATCTAAGTAATTTGACTTTTGACTTTTGGAAGGAATCATAGTTTAGAGATTGCTGTGAGTCTCAGAAAAGACTTTGAATTTTTAAGCAGTGTTGCAAATGCAAAAGAGTATGGGAATTTTCAAAGTTAGACTAAATGCATCTTACATAATGGTGTGAGCATGAAACTGTGGGGTAGAATGTGGTGGTTTGATGAGAAATGTTCCCAATTGGCTCACATATTTTAATACTTCATCTGTGGTTGGGGTCTTATTTGGAGAAACTGAGGATTTTTAGAAGGTAAAAACCTGTTGGAGGAAGTATGTCATGGGAACAAGTCTTGAGGGTTCATCTATCCTTCACCCTACTTCTAATTTACTCTCTGCTTTGTATTTGTGGTTGAATATATGATGTCCTAGCTTCCTGCTCCAGTTGCCTGCTGCCATGCTTTCTATGATATTACCTACTGTATTAGTCAGGGTTCTCTAGAGTCACAGAACTTATGGATAGTCTCTAGATAATAAAGGAATTTATTGATGACTTACAGTCGGCAGCTCAATTCCCAACAATCGTTCAGTCACAGCTGTGAATGGAAGTCCAAGGATCTAGCAGTTACTCAGTCTCACGCAGCAAGCAGGCGAAGGAGCAGGAGCAAGAGCTAGACTCCCTTCTTCCAATGTCCTTATATTGTCTCCAGCAAAAGGTGTAGCCCAGATTAAAGGTGTGTTCCACCACACCTTTAATCCCAGATGAAAGGCATAGCCCAGATTAAAGGTGTGTTCCTTAACTCGGAGATTCAATCTTCTGGAATCCATAGCCACTATGGCTCAAGATCTTCAAACCAAGATCCAGATAAGGATCTCCAAGCCTCCAGATAAGGGTCACTGGTGAGCCTTCCAATTCCGGATTGTAGTTCATTCCAAATATTGTCAAGTTGACAACCAGGAATAGCCACTACAATCCACCCCTTGTCAACTTGACACAAATAATATCTCATGTTCACATGAAACAATAACAAGGTTGTAAATACGCCTAACACGATATAACTATCCCTCGTACAATCGCAAACGCATTAGTAAATTTACAATGGGCATTCATATTACTTTATAATCCTCGTTTCTGCAACTGGTTACGTGGCCTTAATTGGTATTTATAACTACCTTCCTCTACTACCCATTCTGTATTTCCTTCTCCTTCAGCCAGCACCTCAGCAGGTCTTGGCTCTTTTCCTGGAGGATTGACCCATACCTTCATTCCTGATGGATCTGCGTTCTTTGTCATCCTGCTTGGATTAGGCTGTTGTAGTTTCCCATTGACTTTAATCACAGGACATGGTAGTACTAAGAGGCGCCCTAAGGGATCTCCTACACTCCAGACATAATCTTGCTTACCACCATTGTGAAGAGGTAATCCAATTTCTCCATGGTAATCTGGATCTATCACCCCTCCTAACACTGTTATTCCTTTTTTAGCCTGTTGGTTTAAGGGCATTAGAAGCCCAAAATGACCAGGGGGAAGTCTGAGCTTCCAGTTCAATGGAATGTTTGTTGTAGCTCCTGGTAGGAGGACTCCCCTCTCTGGAGCCAAAACTTCTAGGCCAGCAGAACCTAGAGTTATGGGGACAGGAAGCAAAAATTTTCCTAGAGGGTCACTAGGAGTGATAGTAAGTGGAACTATTCCGTTTTCCACCCCTTGATTCCTGGACCCATGAATCCTGGCTATGGGTGAAACTGTACCATATATCGAGCGCTGATTCAAAGCATATACTGCCTTCTGAAGAACTCTGCCCCAGCCTTCCAAGCTGTTACCACCTAATTGGCGCTGTAACTGCGTCTTCAAAAGGCCATTCCATCTTTCTATCAGCCCAGCTGCTTCAGGATGATGGGGAATGTGGTAAGACCAGTGAATTCCATGATCGTGAGCCCACTGTCGTACTTCTCTGGCTGTGAAATGAGTTCCTTGGTCAGAAGCAATACTGTGTGGAATACCATGACGATAGATGAGGCATTCTGTCAGTCCGTGAATGGTGGTTTTAGCAGAGGCATTACGTGCAGGAAAGGCAAATCCATAACCAGAATAAGTATCTACTCCAGTAAGAACAAAACGCTGTCCTTTCCACGAAGGAAGTGGTCCAATGTAGTCAACCTGCCACCAGGTTGCTGGCTGGTCACCTCGAGGAATGGTGCCATATCTGGGGCTCAGTGTTGGTTTCTGCTGTTGGCAGATCTGGCAATCAGCAGCAGCAGTAGCCAGGTCAGCTTTGGTGAGTGGAAGCCCGTGTTGCTGAGCCCAAGCATAACCTCCATCTCGACCACCATGGCCACTTTGTTCATGTGCCCATTGAGCAATGACAGGGATGGCTGGGGAGAGAGGCTGATTGTCCACAGAACGGGTCATCTTATCCACTTGATTATTGAACTCCTCCTCAGCTGAAGTCACCTTTTGGTGAGCATTTACATGGGACACAAATATCTTCACATCCTTTGCCCATTTGGAGAGATCTATCCACATACTTCTTCCCCAGATGTCTTTCTCACCAATTTTCCAATTGTGATCTTTCCAAGTCCCTGACCATCCAGCCAATCCATTGGCTACAGCCCATGAGTCAGTGTATAATCGTACATCTGGCCATTTCTTCTTGCAAACAAACTGTAATACCATGTGTACTGCCCGAAGTTCTGCCCACTGTGAAGATTTCCCTTCACCTGTGTCTTTCAAGGTTGTCCCAGAAAGGGGTTGTAATGCTGCAGCTGTCCACTTCTGGGTGGTACCTGCATAACGTGCAGAGCCATCAGTAAACCAGGCTCTTGTCTTCTCCTCTTCGGTCAGTTGATCATAGGGAACACCCCATGAGGCTATAGGTGCATGCTTGGCAGCAGATGGCATTGTAACAGGAGTAGAAACCATAGGCATTTGAGCAACTTCTTCATGTAACTTGCTTGTGCCTTCAGGACCTGCTCTGGCCCGATCACGTATATACCACTTCCATTTGATAATAGACTGCTGCTGTGCGCGTCCCACTTTATGACTTGCAGGGTCTGATAGTACCCAGCTCATGATGGGTAGTTCAGGTCGCATAGTAACTTGGTGTCCTATTGTCAAACGTTCAGTTTCCACTAAGGCCCAATAGCAGGCCAAGAGCTGTTTTTCAAAGGGAGAATAGTTGTCTGCAGATGATGGTAGAGCTTTGCTCCAAAATCCCAAAGGTCTTTTCTGTGATTCACCTACAGGGGCCTGCCAGAGGCTCCAAACAGCATCTCTATCAGCCACAGATACCTCAAGTACCATCGGGTCTGCTGGGTCATATGGTCCAAGTGGTAGAGCAGCCTGCACAGCAGCCTGGACCTGTTGAAGGGCCTTCTCCTGTTCCAGGCCCCACACAAAGCTAGCAGCTTTCCGAGTCACTTGGTAAATAGGCCTAAGTAACACACCCAAGTGAGGGATGTGTTGTCTCCAGAATCCAAATAGACCCACTAAACGTTGTGCTTCTTTCTTGGTTGTAGGAGGGGCCAGGTGCAATAACTTATCTTTCACCTTAGAAGGAATATCTCTGCATGCCCCACACCACTGGACTCCTAAGAATTTCACTGAGGTAGATGGTCCTTGAATTTTGGTTGGATTTATTTCCCATCCTCTGATACGCATATGTGTTACCAATGAGTCCAAAGTGGTTGCTACTTCCTGCTCACTTGGTCCAATCAGCATAATGTCATCAATATAGTGCACCAATGTGATATTTTGTGGAAGATCCAAACGATCAAGATCCCTTCTAACTAAATTATGACACAGGGCAGGAGAGTTAATATATCCTTGAGGCAAAACTGTGAAGGTATACTGTTGGCCTTGCCAACTGAAAGCAAATTGCTTCTGGTGGTCCTTATGGACAGGTACTGAGAAGAAGGCATTTGCCAGATCAATAGCCGCATACCAGGTGCCAGGAGATGTGTTAATTTGCTCAAGTAACGAAACTACATCTGGTACAGCAGCTGCAATTGGAGTTACTACCTGATTTAGTTTTCGATAATCAACTGTCATTCTCCATGATCCATCTGTTTTCTGCACTGGCCAGATAGGAGAGTTAAACGGAGATGTGGTGGGAACCACCACCCCTGCGTCTTTCAAGTCCTTGATAGTGGCAGTAATTTCTGCAATGCCTCCAGGAATACGATACTGTTTTTGATTCACTATTTTCTTTGGCAAAGGCAACTCTAAAGGCTTCCATTTGGCCTTTCCAACCATAATAGCCCTCACTCTACAGTTCAGGGAACCAATATGAGAATTCTGCCAATTTCTGAGTATATCTATCCCAATTATACATTCTGGAACTGGGGAAATCACCACAGGATGTGTCCGGGGACCTACTGGACCTTCCCATTGTGGACAATTATGCTTTACACAATATATCCACTCTAGCATTGCAATTTCCCTAAGTCTTAAAATCCCTTCATCAACACTAAGCCATGGAATATCAGGCATCTCCAAGTCATTTCCAGTAGGCCATCTTTTGATAAACACCTCAGCCAACCATTCAAACAAACTTTTGACACCTTTTTTAACTATGCGAGCTTCCGTATTAAACCTAGAATCTCTACTCAGAGGACCCATGTCAATAAACTCAGCCTGCTCTAGTTTTATGTTCCTTCCACCCTTATCCCACACCCTTAAAATCCATTCCCACACATATTCACCAGGTTTCTGCTTGAATGAATTAGCAAACTCATTAAGCTCCTTAGTAGTGTAGCGAATTTCCTCATGGACTACACTTTCTACCTCCCCTCTAGGAGCCTGTTTTGCTTTGAGTCTGGTTACAGGTCTAGAAGAAACTATTGGTGGGCCGTGAGCAGACTCTGCAAAATTAATTTCCTCATGTGGGGAAGGCATTATTTCAAGAGGTGGGGCTGAGGGTACTACTTCCTCAGGTGGGGCAAACCCTTGAGAATCTGAGGATTCAAAATTCTCAGCTTCAACATGGTCTTCCCACACATCCCCATCCCATGTTGTAGGATCCCATTCTTTGCCAATTAGAGCCCTTACTTTAACTGTCGACACACTCTGAGGCTGAGACTTGAATTTTCGCTGTAGTTCAGCCAACCTTACAATGAGAGTTTCTGTTTGATTTTCTGCAACTTGAGCTCTATTGCTACAAGAGAGAAGATTCTCCTCAAGGACACACTTAGCAACTTTTAGATCGTTTACTTGTGTCTGGAGCCTTTCGATTTTATCACACAACTCCTTCCTTTCATTCATCATTTTTTCCACAGATACTAAGAGCAGCCAGCCAGTAAAATCATTTTTCGATTTTTTCCCCATCTTGTAGAAAGCTTTGTGCACTGAATCACCTAATTCATTAAGAAAATCAAGGGCATTAGCTTCTTTAAGTTCGGAATATAGTTTCAACCATGGGTCTTCAAAATTCTCTGAGCTCCCAGGAGGGAGAGAATCTGGAGAGGTTTCAATAGTTGAAAGTGCTGGTGGATCAACAAGCCAATTCCAGAATTTTAAAAGATTCATCCTTGTACTTCTGTTACTCTAGAACCACTCCTGGTACCAACTTCTGTATTAGTCAGGGTTCTCTAGAGTCACAGAACTTATGGATAGTCTCTAGATAATAAAGGAATTTATTGATGACTTACAGTCGGCAGCTCAATTCCCAACAATCGTTCAGTCACAGCTGTGAATGGAAGTCCAAGGATCTAGCAGTTACTCAGTCTCACGCAGCAAGCAGGCGAAGGAGCAGGAGCAAGAGCTAGACTCCCTTCTTCCAATGTCCTTATATTGTCTCCAGCAAAAGGTGTAGCCCAGATTAAAGGTGTGTTCCACCACACCTTTAATCCCAGATGAAAGGCATAGCCCAGATTAAAGGTGTGTTCCTTAACTCGGAGATTCAATCTTCTGGAATCCATAGCCACTATGGCTCAAGATCTTCAAACCAAGATCCAGATAAGGATCTCCAAGCCTCCAGATAAGGGTCACTGGTGAGCCTTCCAATTCCGGATTGTAGTTCATTCCAAATATTGTCAAGTTGACAACCAGGAATAGCCACTACACCTACTCTTTTCAGAAACTGGAGCCATGTAAATTCTTTATCCTCTATTTCTTTTGGTAATGGTATGCTGTCACAGCAATAGCAAAGTATGTAATACAACTAGGATACCGAAAAAGAGTTGACCTGAATTAAAAGAAATGTAAATCAAAGAGAAAAGACAGAAACTGAAGAAGTGACCTTAAACCCCATTAAGTGGTAAGCAAATAACTAGATTATGGTGAAAAGCTGGGGGAGGAAAGACCCTGCATTACAAACAGCTCTGTAAAGTATGAGCAGCAATTATAGCTTATGTGAAATTGTATTTTTTGACACAAAGTTGTTTACCAGGTTGGTTTTTAGAGTTACAAATATACAATACACCTGTCACTACAGATCATCTTAAGCTTATTTGTTGATAAAATAAATGATTTGAACAACTTTTCTCCAAAACCCAATACAAGTCTTGGGTTTATTTATAAATATTTGAAAATTGGTTGCATGAAGAACATAAAAATACATGTACACATGAATAAAAATATTTTTATGCACAAAGTACTCTAACAAAGTAAACAAAGGCAAAAATCACATAAATCATCAGATGAAAACCACACTTCTAAATGGGTCAGCCTCAATCCACATTCTTACACTGATAAAAAGTATTGCCAGCTTAGAGTTAACAAAATATTCATTAGAGTTCAAATCTAATTCCTGTCCTCTAAGCATCTGCAATAGAATCAGTGTATATCCTCATAACATCTTTTGTGTTCATGTCAGTGAGATAAGTTTCATATTCAAATATTTCTAATTGTTTTGACCATAAAATAAGCTTTTTGTTCAAAGAAGGGAAAAATAAAAGATAAAAAAAATATGTCAATTAACTTTCAGTTACATGCTATGTACAGATATGTTGGGGACACTGAAATATTGAATGCCAAAATAAAAAGATTTCAGTGAAATTATAAAGTCCACCAAGGAGTGATAGAGAGAAAATTCTTCAATAGGGATGGGGTTGGGGAGGTTAGGGGTCCTTCAACAGGCTACTTTACAACAAAGTTGAATTCTCCATTTCAGAGAAGAGCATCAGCTGCTCATATCCAAGTTACTTAGCAAAAATAACTGTCTAGAAAATGATGTGATATTATTACCAAAGCCAGAAATTTCTATAAATCCATTATTAAGTTTTACACACATCCTAGCTTAAATTGTTCTTTAATATACTGTGTTCTTCCACTTTCTCAAATATCTATCTCTAGATAGATTTCTGGGTCAGTGCTAAAACATTTACCAAGTACTGGAAAGGCTTGGGATTTGATTCCCAAGACTACAAAATATCTTTTCCCTTATATTTATATTCTATATCTCATTTTACATTTCATTTTCCTCATTTGTATTATATTGATTGTAATTTTCCCTCTAATGGAACCATTAAAAGGGAATCTATGAAGTAAATTCAAATCTGTTACTATTTTATATTTGCAACATACAAGAGTAAGCCCTCATCACCTGAATGATATAAAAACTCTTGGGGAAAAATTAAATGTCATTAGAAGACAATAATGATATACAGTTGCCATCCCAGCATCTGGAAGGCTGTGGCAGGAGCATCAGACATACAAGATAAGCTGGGGTACACAGCAAGACTCCATCTCATTCTCCACCAATTAAAACCACCAAAATATCACTAAGGAAAGCTGAAGTGTTATTGTTGAGCTTGCCAGTGAAGTGTTATTGTTGAGCCTTTTTTTCAGTTTCTTTACTTCAAAATGGAACAAAGTATCTTCATCTATAACCAAGGAAATCAATTGATAGTGTCTTCAAACTTTCTTTAAAGATTTTCCTCTTCTCATTTTCCCTTTTGCAAATTGTGTCTTTACAAGCATTTTCTAAAGTTTTCCTCTTAAATCATGAGGATCATAAACCCATCATCTAATGGGGTTTTGCTCTTACCAAGTTGTCTTTCCCATCCTGCTCTGTGCCTTTAGACTGGATTATATTATAGATGGATCTCTAGTTGGAAGCAGTTTTCTATTCATCCACTGAAGAATACCCAAATAGACTCTTCTTGTCCTCCTGACCAGCTCCTCAATATCTGCCCTGCCGTAGTGAAATCACTTGAAAATTTCTAGTAAACCTCCCAGACATCTTTTCTTTTACCTCATGCTTTTGTCTTTACTTAACATTTGAGGTTAAGTAAAGGAATTGCCCACTAGGAAATTCATCTTGAACACATATGTGACTCGCCAGTCCAATTGGACCTAACCTGGCAGATCTCAGTTTGTCTAGGCAGGGTCTCAAAGTCTTGATACTTTGTTTTAGAGTCAAACAGATCACAACCTAAACAGAGTTTATACTAGTAAATCCATTAAGACTGTGCTACAGATGTCAAAAGTGAGGACAGGAACTGAGAGTGCCCATAGAGAGAATCAGAGTTGCTATCACTATGTTTTCTGGTTTGTAGGGAAAGGGAGATGGTTGCATTTCAGTGAGGAAGGATACCCTGAGCAACAAGGTTTAATCATGGGAATGACTGATGCTGATAGTTAAACCTTCGAAACTGATGCAAGGGAGAAAACTGGAGCACAGTAAACATTTCAGCTGTGAGTTTACTCAGCTTCTTGCAGTTCCTGAACAGAGAAACTAAGTGTCACCTGGATTACACACTCCTGCTCGGATCTCCAGGGCTACTCCTTAAGGGAAGGCTCTCGCTGGCTTCAGGGCCATTACCTTGTAACAGTACCCAGATCCTTTCAGCTCAGATCCACGATTTTGCAGAAGCTTGGTAACCAAATGTGGAAACATTCCTCATGGTTTTGTAGGAGCTCCACTTACTCCAGGACATGTGTCCATCTTATCTATCCCAGAGAGACTCTAATGCTTCCATAGGGCAGCATGATCGATTTACAGAAGAAAATCCATTTTCAACACTTTCTTTTCTTTTCCATTTTTATATTAATTGGTTATTTTACTTATTTATATTTCAAATGTTATCCCCATTCCTGGTTTACCTCTGCCAATCACCCATCCCATCCCATCCCATCCCCCCTCTTCCTTGTCTATAAGAGGGTGCTCTCCCACCCACCCACATACTCCTTTCTCATCCCTCTAGCATCCTCCAATGCTGGTGCAACAAACCTCCACAGGTCCAAGGGCCTCCCCTCTCATTGATGTCAGATAAAGCCATCCTTTGCTACATATGCAGCTGGAGCCATGGACCCATCTATGTGTACTCTTTCATTGGTGGATTAGTCTGTGCTAGCTCTGCGAGAAATGGGCCCAGTTAATTGATGTTGCTGTCCTTCCTATGGGGTTGCAATCCCCTTCAGCTCCTTCAGTCCTCCAAATTCTTCCATTGGTGTTCCCAGGTTCAGTCCGATGGTTGGCTGTAACTATCTGCATCCGTCTTAGTCAGATGCTGGCAAAGCCTCTCAGAGGACAGCTACACTAGGCTCCTATCTGGGAGCACTTCTTGGCATCAACAATAGTGCTGGATTTGGCACTACAGATGGTGTGGATCCCAAAGTGGGGTGGTCTCTGGATAGCCTTTCTTTCAGTCTCTGCTCCATTTTTAGCCCCTGTGTTTCCTTTACATAGGAAAAATTCTGGGTTAATATTTTGAGATCAGTGGGTAGCTCCATCCCTCAACTGGGGGCCATGTCTATCTACTGGAGGTAGTCTATTCAAGTTCTATCTGCCCTCTGTTGGGTATTTCAGCTAATACTCTCCCTGTTGGTTTCTGGGAAGCTCTCACTTCCCAGGTATCTGGGATATTCTAGTGGTTCCCCCATTCCCTGCCCTCACTGATACATATTTCTATTCATTCCTCTGACCCTCTGGACTACTCTCCTGTCTCTTTCCATACCTGATCCTGCCCTGCTTATTCTCTCCCCTCCTCTCTCCCTCTCAGGTCACTCTTTCTCTCTACCTCCCATGATTGCTTTGATCCACCTCCTAAGTAGGATTGAAGCAGCCACACATTGGTCTTCCTTCTTTTTAAGCTTCACATGGTCTGTGAATTGTATCATGGCTATTCTGAGCTTTTGGGCTAATATCCACTTATTAGTGAGTACATACCATGAATGTGCTTCTGTGACTGGTTACATCACTCAGGATGATGTTTTCTAGTTCATTCCATTTGTCTGCAAATTTCATGAAGTCATTGTTTTTAATAGCTGAGTAATGCTCAATTATGTGTTCACTCTTCTGTTGAGGGACATCAAGGTTGTTTCTAGCTTCTGGCTATTATAAATATGGCTTCTATGAACATAGTGGAGCATGTTTCCTTTTTATATGTTGGAGAATCTTTTGGGTATATGCCTAGGAGTGGTATAGCTGGGACTTGAGTTAGAACTATTTCTAACTTTCTGAGGAACTTCAAGATTTATTTTCAGAGTGGTTTTACCAGTTTTCAATCCCACCAGCAATGGAGAAGTGTTCCTCTTTCTCCACATTCTAGCCAGCAACTGATCTCACCTGAGTTTTTGATCATTGCCATTCTGACTGAGATAAGGTGGAATCTCAGAGTTGTTTGATTTGCATTTCCCTGATGACCAAGGATGTTGAACATTTGTTTAAGTGTTTCTCAACTATTCAAGATCTCTCAGTTGAGAATTCTCTGTTAAGCTCTATACCCCATTTTTAATAGACTTATTTGATTCTTTGGAGTCTACCTTCTTGAGTTCTTGAGTATTATGGACATTAGCCCTCTTTTGGATGTAGGGTTTCCTTTTCCCAATCAGTAACTTTCCCCTTTGTCCTATTGACAGTGTCGTTTGCCTCACTGAGACTTTTCAATTTAATGAGGTCCCATTTGTCAATTGTTGATCTTAGAGCCTGAGCCACTGTTCCTGACCTGTTCTGGTCAGGAAATTTTCCCTTGTGCCAATATGTTTGAAGCTCTTCCCCACTCTTTCGTCCATGAGATTCAGTATATCTGGCTTTATGTGGGTGTTCTTGATCCATTTGGACTTGAGCTTTGTACACGGAGATAAGAATGAATCAATTTGCATTCTTCTGCAAGCTAACCGCCAGTTGAACAGCACCAGTTGTTGAAAATGCTAACTTTTCTCCACTGAATAGTTTTTGCTTCTTTGTCAAATATCAAGTGACCATAGCTGTGTGAGTTTATTTTGGGTCCTCAGTTCTGTTCCATAGGTCTTCCTGTCAGTCTCTGTACCAGTTCCATTTTATTTTTATAACAATTTCCCTGTTATAGAGCTTGAGATCAGGGGTGGTGAATCACCTAGAATGTCTTTTACTGTTGAGAATTCTTTTCACTGTCCTGGGTTTTTTGTTATTCAAGTTGAATTTAAGAATTAATTTTTCTAGCTCGAGGTTTGTTGTGAGAAGATCAATTTCTTGCTTTTTCTTGGGTGTAGTTTCCCTCCTTGTATTTGAGTTTTCCTTCTGTTATCCTCTGTAGGGCTGGTTCAGTGGAAAGATATTGTTTAAATTTTGTCATGGAATACCTTGGTTCCTCCATCTATGATAATTTAGAGTTTAACTGAGTAGAGTAGCCTGGGTCAGCATTTGTGACATGTGCCCAAGATCTTCTGGCTTTTAGAGACTGTTGAGGAGTCTGTTGTAGTTCTGAAATGTCTGCCTTGTAGTTCTTGAAATATCTGCTTCTTGACCTTTTTCCCTTACTGCTTTTAATATTCTTTCTTTGTTCTGTGCATTTGATGTTTTAATTATTATGTGACAGGAGGATTTTCTTTTCTGGTAAAATCTATTTGGTGTTTTGTAGGCTTCTTTTATGTTTACGAGCTTCTCTTTCTTTAGGTTAGAGAAATTTTCCTTTATGATTTTGTTGAAAATGTTTACTGACTCTTTGAATTGAGAATCTTCACTCTCTTCTATACCTATTTTCCTTAGGTTTGGTCTTTTTCTTGTGTGCTGGATGTCATGGATGTTTTGGATTAGGAGCTTTTTACACTTTGCGTTTTCTTTGACTGTTGTGTCAATGTCTTCTATGGTATCTTCTACACTTGAGATTCTCGATTGTATTCTGTTGGTGATGCTTATATCTGTGACTCTTGATCTTTTTCCTAGGTTTTTCATCTCCAGGGTTGTCTCTCCCTTTGTGATTTCTTTATTTTTTCTATTTCCACTTTTAGATCCTGGATTCTTTTGTTCAATTCCTTCACTTGTTTGATTGTGTTCTCCTGTAGTTCTTTACGGGAACAATTTATGTTCTCTTTAAAGTCCTGTATCATCTTCATGAGATGGAATTTTAGATCAGAATCTTGCTTTTTAGGTATGTTGGGGTATCTGGGCTTGCTGTGATAGGAGTACTGGGTTCTGATGTTACCAAGTGGTTTCTATTGCTTATGTTCTTGTGCTTGCCTCTCGCCATGTGGTTATCTCTGATATTAACTGGCCTTGGTTTCTCTGACTGGAGCCTGCCACTCCTGTGAGCCTGCTTATGTTGGGCCTCCTTGTGTCAGGCTGTCTCTGGGAGTGGGAGGTAGTCTGGAGCACCTTATGTGAGCCTAGCTGTGGCAGATCTCTTGGTTGTCAAGCTGACTCTGGCTGTGGGTGGGGGGGTGCTAGAGCATACAATCTGCTCTACCATATAGTTGAGAACTAGAAGAAAGATGTTTCTCTGGCAAGGCAAGAGGTCTTGGGTTCTATGACCCCAAAAGTAGTAGATTTCAGTTAGACTAGGTAAAGAGGTGGGGAGGAGGGGACTCACCTGTGAGCCTGGTGATATCAGAACTTCTGGGAGTCAAGCTGTCTCTGGGTGTGGACAAGTTGGGCAGTTGGAACATAGGATCATTAAACACTTTCTTATACATAGTGAAAAACAGCCATCTGACTGATTGCTTTTCATAGTTTGAATAGTATGCCAATAAACTAAATGAAAAATCCATACCTGGTAAAGGGGCTCTAGCCAGCCCAAACATAAGAAACATTGTTCTGGCAGGCCTTGCCTTTCCTCCATTTCCTCTGCCTTGCTAAAAACTGTCAGGTTACATTTCTAGAACTAGATACCCAGGTCCATTCTCATTTTTGTAACCTTCACCCCTTCAGGCTGATTATCAAGATCCAACTATCAAACTATTGATGGCCAGTGATTAAATTTTGGCTCACCTAATTACCATGCCCAATTAAAACAATCTAAAATCCAACTTATCCTTACATAGGTTTCCCCTTTTACCTATATTAATTTCCTTTTACCTATGGGCCACATCTGTCTTTTCTCTATCCAGAGGCAGTCCTTTGTCTCTCTGAAGCAAATGTATCTTCTCCCTCTGCCTTGTTCTCTTTCCCTCTCCTAGTCCTCTACCTCCTATCTTTGTCTCTTACTCCATGCCCTTTATCCCTCTCGGGTAAATAAATCTTTATGCTGAGGACTCAGTCTTGCAGTCCTTTTAAGTAAAATGTTTTGTGTTCCTGGTTTTCTTTGGTCTTTAGTTTATCCAGTTCTGATTATCTTATCAAGGAACATTAAACCAAATATATTCAAAAGAGTTGGAAAAACTCCTTCATGCCATATTGGTGACATATTCTTGCTGTGTGTGTACAGATAAAAATAGCAATGTCAGACACAACAACAGTCAAGTTTGATGCCTGGGGCATCACTCTTGATCACGACAGCTGTGCATACTAAATTGATCTTTCCTATGAACTCTTTACTTACATCTCTTTCGAGAGAGCCAACCATGGATTGGCTCTATGTTTTTGTGCTTTGCATCTGTATTTGGAGTCTGAGAAGACAAATAATACACAAATCCCGTGACATAGGATGTGGGGAGGGAAGACACCTGTCAACAGAAGCATTTCCAGCTCAACCGGATAGGAAAGTTTTCTGCTCTACCTACAAGCCATTTCTAAACTCCTGAAAATGAGCGAATGATGTTGCCTGAAAGGATCATTTCTCCTTGCGTTCTACTAAGATGTTTGTGCACTTCAGTGACCTTTTAACCTCCAGCACGAAGCCCTCACAATGGAGGCATCACGTTCCCCTTTCATTACTCACTGACTCATATATGCCTAAAATAAACTTTTCTTTTTTAGTCAATGTCAAAGAGTATGTCATGTTTTATGATCCATGCCTTCTCTGTCATAACCCTATTATAAGAAATGTAAATGCAGACAGGACAACTGTCTTTGACAGTGCAATATTAATTTCATGAAAATTTTGTGTCACAAAAATGCTGTTTTTCTTTTGAAGGCTTCCTAACTGTTTAAAATTGCACACAGTGTTTTTGATTCAAAGGCCCAACCTCTTCCAAGAAAGATGGTAAGCAAATTTGGAGTCCAGGTTCAAACTTACTAATACATACTTTTCTTGTTATATCTTTTATTTGCTTTAAATTAAGAAAAGCAGAAAGCTCGTGTGAAACAGGTTGGCATACCTTAGCTGAAGACATCCCCATTCTGATACTAATTGGGAGGAGTGCTAAAAGGACTATCATTTTAGGGGGGAAAAAAAGAACTAAGCCAAAACAAACAGGAAACAAAATACTTAAAACTTATATATTTTAAGAATATTTCATTTCGTAACAATGAGAACAGAAACATTAATGTTTTCAAGGTTTCTCCATAGCTGAATCCTAAACTGCAGTGGATTTGGTGATAATTATGTCTGACATAATCTGGAACTATATTTGATCCAGTTCTCATCACTTTTCATAGCTGTTCAATACAGAGAACTGCCCCTTCTGTGCTTTCACTTAGGAGTTACTGAGGAGCACACAGCATGGCATGGTATATTTTAAATTAGTTTACAACTTTTACAAAGTGATCACACAACAGATCCTGATTCACTCATTTGAAGGGGCTGAGGACAGAGAAAAAGTGTTCTAGAGGAAGAGTATCCGTTTTTTTTTTTTTTTTTTTTTTTTCAGATAGCAGACCACCACTGAAGTCACTATCTTGTAAACTTCAATTTTTGCTGGACACATTTTCTTTCCTGTCTGTTTATTTTGTTTCCTGATTTGTCAGTCATGGTAAACAAGAAAGAGAAAATAACCCAAAACAAACAAACAAAAACAAGCTGTAGCTTATTTCTCAAAGATAGAGAGTTACCCATCCAGGTTGTTCTAGCTGGTTCAGTGGCTGGACAGGGTGTGCTAAATCCATTTGGCCTAATGTGTGGCTATATAGCAGGTCAGTTTAAACCAAAGTGTAGTTGAACAGCATCATTATTTTGAAACTGGAGTCTATGTACCACAATTTTGTTTCTCAGAGGATATGTGAAACTACAGAACACATGAGCCCATCTCCCTGCAGATTTAATTATACTCAAATCCAGCAAAGCCTATTGTTTACATGTTTAAGAATTGTAAATAGATTATATAGATAGAATACAAATCTCATGAGTTTGAAGACTGAAACAAACCCCAAAATCTTGCCATATATGAATTCATTTGCCTTCTTCTTAGGTAAAGGCCAGTATCATGGTCTACAGGACCACAATAAGTTTGGTAGAAAACCATAAGCATTATTTCTACATGTTTTGCTCTTCCGTAAGGGAGAGAGACCACTGAAATGACTTTATGTTTCACACATTAGAATACAGATACTAGCATATTTAGACAGAAGCACTCATTTTGATGCACACAGTACCTCTTTAACTCAGTTTCTGGTTTTCAAAGGACAATAGATACATGAGTCTACAGTTCTCCTTCTACGTCAGTCGAAGCTGTTCTGTTAGTCAGCTTTCTGTCTCTGTGACAAATGGCCTTGGAGAGTCTACTGAAATGAGCAAGGATTTATTTTTGCTTCTGAGGTTTCAGGGAATGGTCATTTGACTGCATTGTCCTGAGCCTCTGTTGCAGAAGAACATGATTATGTTCTTAGTGGAGCAAAGCTGATCATATCAAGACAGCAAGAAATAAAATGACAGAGAGGAAGGAGCCAAGGACAAAGTATACCCTACAGAAGCATATCCATATGCTCTTCCAACTAGCCTCTAACGTTTCCATCATCTCTCAATAGCCTACTAAGTTGTAAGCTCATTAACAGATTGAGCCGGTGATGAAGTTAGATACCATGGAACTAAGTGGTCTTGTAAAGGCACACCTCTGATCACTGCTACCATAGGGACTAAGCACATGAGCCTGCGAAAACCATTTAGGTCAAAACTGGAACTGTTGTAATCTGGTGGAAGTCACTGCCTTCTTTGTTCCATTTTACCCTGCCAACAGGACCTCTTCATCTTTTTTTATATTATAGGATTTGAACACATTTTTGAGATACTATAAAATTAAAATCTGGGCTGTAAACATCTGTCAAGGGTGTTGTGCTTGCCTAGCACGGATGGGACTCTGTGTTGTATCCCAGTGCTGCAGATGGGAGAGAGCTTATTGATAAACAGAAAGAAATGTTTTATAAATATTTCAGCTAGAAAAACATCTTCCTAGTTATATAAAGTCAAATGGATTTTTGCTCCTCAATCATCTCCAACTACTTCTTTTAGTATGAGAAAAATTGTATTAATCATTTGTCCTTTATCTTAATGTAAGAAAAACTGAGTTAGTTCGTACCATTAGGAAGAGTCCCTTCAGTCACTGAATTATTGAAACAGGCAAAGTGAAGGCACTTACAATGATATGCTTTTTCTCTCTTCCTGCCCCTGTCCTATCTCTCCATCTGTCCTTCATTTATTTTCTCCTTTCCTACATTCCTTCATTTGTTTACCAAAAGAATATAAAATAATAAATGCAGAGAGAGAGAGAGAGACAGACAGACAGACAGACTAGGGAAATATAATATCATACATTTATTTCCAGTTGATTTTACATCTGGTCCAGCTGGGTTGTTTGTTAATAGTCTATTGGAAACAACCATTCTATCCATAGCTTTCACTAAAAATTTCATACTCAGAAAATTTGATGAAAAATTGTAGCAATGAACTAAGCATATTTTTATTACCTTCTCTAATATGCCCCATCTAGTCTGCTGTGGATAAGAGCAAGTGCTTCTATTTTCTCCCTTATCTGGGGCATCTTTCATTCAAAGATGCATCATTAGCTTATCTTACTAAGATCTTTGAAGAACATTTCAATCTGCCCATGTTACTGACAATTTATTTAAGACTCACAAAGCAATGTCTAATCCTGTCCTTAGTTATTTATGTTATAACCCTTTTAAAAATAAAATAAACCCCCAATATATAAATAGGCATGTACTATTGTTTTAATATTAATTATTAGCCTAGTTTGAATTTCCAAACACTAGTTTCTTGTCATTTGAACACATATCCAAATAATTTTCAGTTCTCATCATTCTTCAAACATTTAAGACTATGCTGTATATTGGCCTGTGCACATCTATTTCATGCTGCTTGGATTTTTCTGTCTGTCATTTATCCTCCTAATGCTTCCAATACTGCTTTGCTCTTGACCTCAGATGTCTCAAAAGCCCATATGATAAAGGCTCACCTCCTAGATTGAAGTTATTCAGAAGAAGAGGCACTCATAAGAGTTGAGGTTCACCAGAAGTTCCTCTGGTCACTAATGGCATGTATTTGAAGGAGAAACTGTGACTTCAGCTCATATATCTCCCATGTTTTTCTATGCCAGGCATAAGAAAAGCAACTGTGTGGTCTTGCCATGATAGCTACCTCACCACAGGCCAAAGCAAAAAGAGACTCAGCCATTGCCTAATCATGACAACTATCTGCAAAAATAAACTTGTTCTCTTTATAATTTTATCATTTCAGATTTTTTTATAATAACCAGATGTAACATCCCATCTGATGATGCAGCAGTGGGAAGGAAAACTACATAGCATAAACAACACTCAAGAAACAAACAAAAATAGAATTTCTCTAAATTACATCTTACCATTATAATGCCCCGCTGTTCATAAAATATAATTAGGGTTGAAGATTCCTTTTGTGTCTTTATAAATAGAACCCTTAATTCAAGAATGTCTGTATGCCAATGGTACGTAAGTGTATTATCTAGCTGACAGTCATATATACGGAAATTAGTGTCTGTGGGTTATTTTATATTACTCAAGAACGGTTATGGGGGTGGGGAGAAAAGACGATTCTCATGCTGCTAAAGCCTTACATTGGGGGAAACATTTTATCCAATTAAATCTTGTAGATATTGCAGCCACCTTCCAAAATTTCCCAAAAGTAAAGAATAAAGAATAAGTAAATGTTAGAGGTAGAAAAGCATGAGACAGGCATGATATAGATGGGAATGAGACTTCCTTCCTTTTGTCTCAAGTTGCATGGAACATAAGACTGCAAGACTTTGCTGCAAATACTTTGTAAGCTCCTCTTCGAGGAATGAATCGCATGGTTTCTGAAGATGCTATGCAAGGTGACAAGAGAGAAAGGTAATTAATAGTCCAATCCAGCTCTAAAGCCTTTGAACCATAACAGTTAGAAGAAAAAAGATATCCCCAGTGGTACAATAGTGGCACTAACATTTGATCAGTAACCAACAGCTATCTAAATGGATTTAACGCCTGCCTAATAGGAGGAAATCTTTGCCTAATCATGTACTATAAACCTAGCCAACCATTTGTAACTGGTGAGGCCCTGAACCCTAAGGAGACTCTACCACTGCCACTTCTCTAAACCAGTATAATTTCTAACTGTATTCTGAATGCTTACCTTTACACTCACAGGCAACTCTAACTTACTCTTCTCAACAACAACAACCACAAAGGTTTATTTTTGAACAGACAAAGACCATTACAGAAATTCACAATTGCTCAAAATACAGAGAGCAACTGATCTTGAGGTGTTTGGCCTCAATTCATACATATACAATAAAACCCCTACCATTAAAGGTTCAAGGAACACAGAAGAGATAGAAAGATTTTTAACAGCCAGAGTATCGAGATGTCTGCTTTGAGATACTATCTTCTATATTTAGAATCGCAAGTACAAGCTACTTCAGTAAAAGTCTCAACCATATAGTAGCCACCTAAACAAGACCTAAAAAGTTATAAAAATGGTTGGTATGCCAAAGGGCATTGGAAAAAAATCTTATAAGATCGCAACTCTAGATGAAGAGCTATTGGTCTACATGCTTCTGAGAGAGGAGTAGATCGGTTAACTTTAGGAATGAACTTCCTAATAGTTTATCCTATCCCAAGTGATCAGCTCTAATCATATATACATATGAACAACAGTAAAGGGCCTCAGCATATTACATTAATAAATTTATATAATAATAATAATAATTAAAAATAAAAGGCCATGAAATTGAGAAGAAATGTAGTGACATAAAATCTGGAGGTGGGAAAGTGAGAAGGGAAATGGTACAAATATAATACTCATATGTGAAATTCTAAAATAAATCAATAAAGTAAAAGATTTGTGGACAGAGGGTTGATGGAGTGAATTTGGTGGAGTGTGTTAGAACACATTGGTTATCATGGTGTGGAGGGATTAGTTTAATAACTTAGAATCTAGACCAAGAAATGATCAGTTGTGCACAATGGAATCTTGTTAAATTACATGGAGAGAATCTGCAGATGGTAGAGTTATTGACATTTTGTGGTGAGGACTGGATACCATATGCCATATACACCAATTGCCTCTAAATAAGACATGAGAAAACAAAAATGCTGGGCAGAGTTATATGCAGTATATATAGAGTATACTGAATATACTGGCTAGCAATAAATAAAAGATAAGCAATGGTATTTTTCTCTCTTTCTGGTGTTTGTGTCAGTTAAGTCATTTTCTATGCACTAAAATCATAGCTAGATAGCTGAGGCACAGTATACGTTTTGTAGCCAGATGATATACTCAAAGAAGTGGCTAAGTGCTATGAGATAACTGTGTTGGTATGTTTTTTGTTTGCTACTGAAAGTAGGAAAGAAAAAGTTCAAGATTCTACTTACTGCCAAGGTGGGTAGTATGCCTAGCAAGAAGAACATCATGACTTGGGGTTCCGGTCCAGAATGAGCTATAGTATACAGCCTTGTCTCACAAAGCCAAATAAGAGAGAATATTGCCACCAAACAACAACAACAGCACACATACTGTAAGTTTCCTATACCCTTGTGTGAGGGATATATTCTAGGACTCCCAGTGGATTCCTGAAACCTCAGATGGTATGTGTACTAGCTAGTTTTGTGTCAACTTGACACAATCTGGAGTTATTACAGAATAAGGAGCTTCAGTTGGGGAAATGCCTCCATGATATCCAGCTCTGGGGCATTTTCTCAATTAGTGATCAAGGGGGAGAGGCCCCTTGTAGGTGGGACCATCTCTGGGCTGGTAGTCTTGGGTCCTATAAGAGAGCAGGTTGAGCAAGCCAGGGGAAGCAAGCCAGTAAAGAACATCCCTCCATGGCCTCTGCACCAGCTCCTGCTTTCTGACCTGCTTGAGTTCCAGTCTTGACTTCCTTCAGTGATGAAGAGCAATGTGGAAGTGTAAGCTGAATAAACCCTTTCCTCCCCAACTTGCTTCTTGGTCATGATGTTTGTGCAGGAATAGAAACCCTGACTAAGACAGTATGTAAACCTGAACATACCAGGCTTTCCTGTATATGGAAACCTATGATGAAGTTTAATTCACATATCAGGCAAAGGAAGACAATGACATTAACAATTAATAATGAAATGGGTTATGTGCTGTTATAATAACATAGTAAAATAACAGTGTTAAAAATAATGCATTAGTTACATTCTCTGTGTGTAAGTTAGCTTTCCCTCCAGTCATGTGTCTGGAAGCTTCTCCTACTTCTCCTTTCCAATCTCTAAGCTAATGCTCTATTCTTTTCAAGGGACGGATTCTAATATCATCCATGAAAAGTCATAGTTTTCTAAAACGGAAATTGGAAAACTTTTCTTTTAATTCTAAAGTCAAATTGACATTTGTCAGCTAGCGCTATACCTTATCTTGATTAGAAATACAGATGTTTCCCACTTTCTTGATATTTTGCTTTCTGGAAGTTCTGTGCATCTAATCCACTTAGTAACATCTCTAAGTCTTTGACATCAAACATATACTGCTCTGTCATAGCTGTTCTATAATGGTTTCTAGATTCAATCAGATTTCAAAGGCATTCATTTGCATATCCCCACAAAAACTATTGCACGGTGACTTTTTGTTGTAGGTACTCAAAATATATTTTTCAGGTATAAATGTAACGAAGTATAGCAAGACATGAATATTTAAAGAGGGAAACAGGTGGCAATGATAGAAAGCTTTACTACTATCCCACTATTTTAATAAAAATCAGCTTGAAGTAATCATATGCAAATGTCATGCAAATTATGTGCAAATATGCAAAGGAAGGTTTAGACAAAAGCAATGTATTGGATACCACTAGAGTTAGAAAAGTTGGATCTTTCCTCTTAACTTTCTAAAGTCCTGGGTCGGGTCCACCAATCACTTGGGAGAGCTTTTCTGCTAGTGCTCAAATGTTGATTATTACCTGATGCCAGCTTCAATGTACAAAATAACACTCTGTGACTGAAAGAGTCAATGGACCTCTAAAACATTAACAACTCAGTCAGTCTCCAATGATGGCTAGGATGACCACTATTGCGTTTTACTAGAAGGTTCTGATTCCTTTTCTTTGTCCTCTCCAGAATGGAAGCGATGAAGCCATTGTTTGTTTGTTTGTTTTTTTAATTTTTTTATTAGGTATTTTCCTCATTTACATTTCCAATGCTATTCCAAAAGTCCCCCATACCCCCCCCACTCCCCTACCCATCCACTCCCACTTCTTGGCCCTGGCGTTCCCCTGTACTGAGACATATAAAGTTTGCACGACCAATGAGCCTCTCTTTCCACTGAAGCCATTGTTTATATATGTAACTTTTATTCAGCAGATAAGTCATCGTATAGCCTGGCTGCTGAATAAGCTCACTTTTCTTGTTCTTTCTGAGCTCTGGCTGGCTGGTTTAACTCAGATGTTCTTGCTCAAAATTTCTCTCCAGCTCTGACTGATTCAAATTGACTTCTCTCAGCTTACCAGTCTGTTTGAAAGAACTGCCTCTGGATTCCATGAACTGAACTGCTGATTGTACTGACTGATGAACTGAATGGACCTGGATGGACCTGCATGAACTCAACTGGACTTGACTGCATTCAACTGAACTACACCAAATTGCACTGAACTGGACTCAACTGCACTGCCTGAACTCAACCAAACTGCACTCACTGAATTGCCTACCCACTCGTGACTCATTCTGCCCTGCTCTTATGTAACCTCTCTTTCCTATCCATTATCATGGTGTTGGATGTATCCTATCTTATTCTGTCAGATCTGTCTCTGATTCATCACTTTGTCTGCCCCTCAATTACATCACTTTCAAACATGGTTGCTTCTTTCTATGAAGTAACTTTACCTTCATTGTTTGGTTTAAATACATGTACTGAGGACATGTCTCAGTTACTGATGGAGGGATTAAAGGTGTATCATTCGAGTTGGATCACACAGACTTAGAAGGTATTTGGATGTGATACCTTGCTAAACCAGTCACATTGCTGGATTAACATTTTTCCACAATTGTTCATTTTGAACAATTTCAAAATAGAGTTAAAACAAACTTTTTAAAATTCTCAAATACCACTCTTCTGTCTGTTACATATACAAAATTCCTGTTTCTGACTTCTATGTCATCCTTCACCAGACTCAAATAAGGGAAGTTATTAAATAACCTATCAATGGAGACACTACGTTTTCTTACTATTGAAACACTTTCTCAGATTGTTTTTTAATCTTATAGAGTAGTATCAAGGCAATAGAGAATTTGGAAAATTAGCTCTGTCATTAAATTACATTAAAATAGTTAAGAAGAGGGGGCAAAGCAGTCAAGAGAATAGTGGAATATCAACAACTGAAAGTTAAATAGTCTGTGCTGAAGTAGGATTTCAAGAAAATTTTTAGCAGGCCTGGAGCGATGGATCAGCAAAATGCTTGCTGCCAGACAACCTTAATTCAGTCTCTAGGATCTATAGGACGTAAGTAGTGAGCCAATCCTCTGACAACCATTCATACTCAGTGCTACGAGTGGGTGCATATACATGCATATATAATTAAGAACTAAACAAGAACAATGCCCTCAAAAGAAAGTTCTTCATAAAAATATATACAAGCATTTAGTGGCCACAAGGTGGTATATATGCTTTTATCTGATCATGAATTTGAGGAAGCAAAGGAGGCATGGGAAATAACCAGATATATTGAATATAAGCAAAGCTGTATTCATTTGCAAAGGGGTAGAAATAAGCCCCTAAACTAAAGTGTGATGATAAAGACCTTTTGGAATGTAGCTACCATACAGGTAAGACTATGAAGGTAGACCCTCCATGGTAGCATTAATGGCTTTAAAAGGGGAAAGAAAGGCTGTAGGTGGAAGCTTGCTTTCTGTGAGGTGCATGTGTGATGCAAGAGGAAGCAAGAAGTCTCTGACCAGATGTTGAGCAGACACTACTGACAGGTGTTGAGACTTCACAGCCTATGGAATTAAGGACCAAATATATTCCTACTATTTATAGACTATAAATATCTACTATTAGTTGTTTGATTATTACACACTTATTTATAATTCAGTGATTTGAGCAAATAACTCAATTTACTCTCCATTATCTACCATGTATTTATCCATCTATACAAATTATCCCTGACTTAACACATAGCTTAGAATGAACTACTCCTATAAATTCTTTTTTTTTATAGACAATTCCCAGGTTTATTAAGCCTTTGTCTCTTTTTGTCTCCCTTTTTTTCCTTTTTTCTTTTTTCTTAGATATTTTCCTCATTTACATTTCCCATGCTATCCCAAAAGTCCCCCATACCCTCCCACCCGACTCCCCTACCCACCCATTCCCACTTTTTGACCCTGGCTGTCTCCCTTTTTTTAATTGGGTATTTATTTCATTTACATTTCCAATGCTATCCCAAAAGTCCTCCACATGCTCCCCCACCCACCCACTCCCACTTCTTGGCCCTGGCGTTCCCCTGTACTGAGGCAGATAAAGTTTGCACGACTAATGAGCCTCTCTTTCCAGTGATGGCCAACTAGGCCATTTTCTGATTCATATGCAGCTAGAGACACGAGCTCCAGTGGGATACTGGTTAGTTCATATTGTTGTTCCACCTATAGGGTTGCAAATCCCTTTAGCTCCTTGGGTACTTTCTCTAGCTCCTCCATTGGGGGCCCTGTGATCCATCCAATAGCTGACTGTGAGCATCCACATCTGTGTTTGCTAGGCCCCGGCATAGTCTCACAAGAGAGAGCTATATCAGGGTCCTTTCAGCAAAATCTTGCTAGTGTATGCAATGGTGTCAGCTCCTATAAATTCTAAAGGAATACAAATTAATTGATATTGGTTACTAAATAGCTCATAATATTTTCTCCCATTCATTGTGCCATTGTTTCACTTTTGAGAGTGTCTTTTGTGCATAAATATTAATTTTGATGAAGTCAAGTTTATCTGTTTTTCTTTTTTAGTTGTTCATACCTTTTTTTTTTCATTCAATAGTTCTCTGTAGCCATGGGTGGAGAAGTTTGCCAAAACAAAGCCAAAACTTTAAGTTTGAATAATTGTCCTTCCATCAATAATCTATGTGGTTACTTCAACGTTCATCTTAAAGTTTTCTCTCTTTATCTCTATGAATGTTTGCCAGACTAAAGGTAGATATTTTAATAGAGCCAAATGTCACTGTTCATAGAATTACATCAATAGATTGCAGAAACCTGGTTAAATAATTATAGCTTTCATATACTTGCATTCTAAAAGTATAAGAGTATTTTATCAATGATATTTATAGTTCCTAAGTACTAAACATATAATATGTATTAGAGATGGAAAAGTGAAAAAGAAAATATTTCTGATTCTCAGATAAATGAATAAAAATGAGAAACAAATACTAAGCAATCAAATGCCAGATTAGAAAACAGCAAGTTCTAGCATAATGATTCTTAAAATGTTAGGTTAGAAGAAACTAATTCAAGAAACTATGTTCTGTGGTGTGAGTGTATATCCCAGTACTAGGAATTGAAGGCAGGATCTTACACATGTTAATCAAATTGTGCCACCATTGGGCTATACTCCAGTCAACACTTGGCTGTAAAGCAATCTGCCAAGAAGGTGTCCAACAGTTCAAGCAGAAGGTACAAAGCTAAAATGCATGAAATAAGAAGTTTCCAGCCTGAGAAGTTTGTGTAGGTGGAAATAAAAGACTAGATTGAAGTCTTAGGAAGTAAAATATGATGTCAAATGCATTGCTTATAGATGATACCATAGACTATATCTTATAGACCAGTGATTTTCAAACATATTTAAGTCATTATGCCAATAAGCATTGACAAAATATCTGTGAAAAGAAGTTACGAGAGGAAATTTTTATTTCGATTTATGGTTTCAAATGTTTAAGACCATAGTATTGGACCTTGTTGCTGTGAGCTCTTACATGACAACAGGAAGGAGTTCCATTGGTGTGAGTTCACACATGACAGCAAGGACCTCCACATGGCCGGGTAAAGATGCTCACTTGATAATATCCAGGAAGCAAGCAATACAAGAGGAAGGATTGTGTCAGGACAAATAACACTTCAAAAATACCACCCCAAGGATTAACTTCTTCCAACTCAGTGCTATATCCTAATAGTTCAGTTATCTATGAACTACTGTTTAAAGTTACTGTCCTCATGATTCAATCCTTCCTTAATTGCATCTCTGAATAAGGGTGAAGCCATCAAACTGGAAGTTTTGGGTGTGCCTTCGCATACCAAATTATAAGTCTGTAGAGAGACTCTCTTGTGCACTGTGTGAAAGCATCATCTCTCAATAAAACACTGGTTGGCCAATGAGCTGAGGCAGGAAATAGAAGGTTGGAGATCATGCAGAGAGAGATAGGATTCTGGGAAAGAGTCAGGAACAGAAGATTTTTGCCATGGGCTTGGTGGAACCAGATGCATGAAACTGAGGAGAGATAAACAGTCATGTGGCTGAACTGAGGTTAGAATAAATGGGTTATATAAGTTACATACTAGTCAGGGAATGAACTAAATCTTATGGATAGAAATTTATTCATAAATAATTAAGTTTCAGAGTCATTATTCTTGGAACAAAGAGGCTAGGTGGAAAAGCTCCTTGATACAAAAGTCCTACCTTTCTTTATATATAAGCAATGAACAGAAGCATATCTGTCCACACAACCACGTTCATAAGCAAAACACGTTAAAGTAAAAGATCCTAAGTTCCTACCAGCTATCTCATAATAATTAACAAGCATTCATAGGATTTTTTTCCAAAACTGCTATTGATTCCATAGTAAGAACCATGTAATACCCTGAAAATATTTGGAGTCCAAAGAGATTAACACAAACATTAACAAATTGAGGTAATGTTATCAAATAGTCTACACTGGGTTTAAATTCTACAAATGAGATAGAAAGTGCCTAAAATGGTTTTACTCTTATCCTCCTATAACTCATTTATACATATCTGTCAGTCATTTTTAAAAGGTAAAACAGATCTTAGTCTTTTATCTTGCTACAACTATATCTTTTTTCTTCTTTATTTTTCCTTTTATAATTAGATATTTTCTTTATTTACATTTCAAATGTTATCCCGTTTCTGGGTTTCCCCCATGAAAGCCCCCTATCCCACCCCCCCTTCCCCTGCTCACACTTCCCTGTGGTGGCATTCCCCTACACTGGGGCATTGAGCCTTCTCAGGACCAAGGGCCTCTCCTCCCATTGATGTCCAAAAAGGCCATCCTCAGGTACATATGCAGGTGGAGCCATGGGTCCCTCCACCTGTACACTTTGGCAGCCCCATAGGAGAAACAACAATATGAATCAACCAATACCCTCAGAACTTCCAGGGACTAAACCACCAACTCTATCTTAAATAAAAGCCAGACTCTACTCTGTGGTCTACAACTCCAAGCTCTACTGCTTACCTCTAACCTTTATTCTCCTACAAGCCTCATTCCTAATCAATTTTCTCGGGCCACAGTGCCTTTGAATACAAATGCATTTCGTTTGCCTTTTCTGTCAGAATGCTTTGCTTTTAGCTGTTCACACTGCCATATATCATCACCTCAGTTTTCCTCAGTCTCCTCTTATTCAAACAGGATTCCTCTGTCCAAATAAGCTAAGGTAGAGCTCCCTTTTCATCCCATGATTTCTCATCTCCTCTGTGTGTTTTCTTGCTTGAATTTAATATAAAGCACATCACCATGAGCATGGTCTATTTTCTGTGTCTGTATACAGTCTGAGTCTTCTGTTCAGTCAGTCTAGAGCACTGGTTCTCATCCATTCCAATGTCATGACCCGTTTTATACAGTTCTTCATGTTATGGTGACCCCCAACAATAAAATTATTTTTGTTGATACTTCATAACTCCAAATTTTCTAGTGTTATGAATCAAGATGTTAATAAGTGATAAGCAGGATATCTGATATGTGACCCTGTGAAAGGGTCATTTGACTCTGAAAGAGGTTGTGACCTTCAGGTTGAGAAATGCTGCCCTAGAAAGTGAGCAACATTAGACACTGACTGGCCTGCTTTATGCACCTTCCTGTTTTCAGTCTCTAGATCAAGCATAGGATCAAGGTATTTCCCATTTCATACTTTTTAATGAATTGATTGAATGAATTGTACACAGAGTGACTGTGTGTAGGAGAAATAGCGGCGGATGTAGTCAAAGTAGCATAAACGTATAGTACCTAAGACTCTGGTTAATAGTCCAAAATACAAGACACAACTGTGTGTGCTCAGTGGGTGAGTAATTGTTTCTTCCTTTTATCTCAACTCTTAATTTATCTTTCCAATTACTTGTACTTCTACTCCTTATCTGTAGGCCAAGTGATTTAATGCAAACTTTTTCCTCAAAGTGCTACAAATAGAGAGAAATATCTCTAAATACAAAACAATAGAATTTTAATGATTACATAAAATGCAATCATAGCTGTGCACATTATATCAATTTGAATGAAAAAAAAAACATGTTATAACATCAAAAATGTTTAGGGTTAGGTGTCTGAATTACTTTTAAATACATATGTTTAAGCTGAAGATGTAACTCTGTTTGTAAAATTCCTGCCATGCATGTGGAAGGCCATAAGTCTAAACTATTTCACTATTAAATAAAAAGGAAAGAATATGTACACACTTAAAGTGTACAATGTAGTTTCCATGTAAAATTCAGACTTAAAATTCATATTTTACCAATACAATATGACTGAAAATTCAGTTCTCACATTATATACACTATCTAGAAAAATTCCCTTAAAGAAGGTTTTGATGACTTAAGGAAAATAAATGAGTTCAAAAGTATTCCAACTGTACTGTAGAACAAAATTAAATTGGTTTCCACTAGGTTGGCCATGATCAGGAAATCCAAACTTAATTCTGAAAGCAAGAGGGACGCTTGAAGACTAGTAATATGGTTTCTGGGAGAGCAAGATGAATTCAACCAAAGTTTTAAAACTCTCTGGTGAGGAAAGAGGTCACAGATAGGAAGACCAAGAAGTCTGAAGTAATCCAGACAGGCAATGATTAAAGTCAGGATGAGGAAAGGAATTATTGATTGTGTAAAGGGGGTATGGGTAGAGGAAGTTAATTTCCCTTGCTTCTTCTTCACATCACCCAAATAAATCATTGCTTTCACCTATGCATCCGAAGTGAATGCATCACCCCAAAAGCAGAACTATTGTGGGTTAGAAACAATAGCGCTATAAAATGTTAGCTGCTGCTGGAACTTGAATTTGTAAAGATAGCATTGTAAATATAAATTATTAATTACTAAGGCCAACACTTATTCCCATATTGCCAGAGCCTGCTGAGAGTTTGAAAACCAATATGTTTTTGTCTTGAAGGGTGTTTGAAAGAAACTGGTTAACCTAAAAGGCCTTGAGATGTTAGGGGAATTACAGACGAGAGACTCTGTAAATCAATACAATTTCTTCAGCAAATACAGTATCAAAAAGAACGACATTGAATTCAACATTGTCAGCAATGGAGATAAAATCATTTATATCCAAGAAAGTGTAAACAGCCTCAGCCTGAATAGTTGACAGCACCAAAGGAAATTGAAGGAGGCTCTCCTCATTCGGTGCTGCACAATCTTTGAATTCAGTAGGGGGGCCATTTACAATGACATAGTACTGGTTTGAAGAATGATCACTCCCACCATAGCATGCTTTTATCACTTAGGGAGAGCACTGCACTTTCTTTTTACACAAGGATATTCTGCTCCTCCCCCTCCCACTGCCTAGAATATCTGGGTGTTCTCTCCCATTCTGCAGCACCCAGAATGCCAGTAGTAATTCGTGAATAATTATGACCTTATGAATTAAAAAGCTCACAAGAGTTGAAGACAGCAGTTTCCAAGGAAAAATCACCACTGAAATGAAATATTAATGTACTAGCAGTATTTGTGTCATCTTCCTCAAATCCGGAAATTTCTCTGGCTTCATTTTTTTTTCTCTTAAAGTAAGATAATACTTTATGATCTGGTAGCTTGTTTATACCCATTTCATCAGTATGACAAAATGCCTTAGATAAAAACATGTAAGAAAGAAAACATTCATGGGCTCAAGCTTTAATATGTGGCCTCTGGACCTGTAGCAAGACAAAATATCACTGTTAGGATCATGTGTTAATGTGGTAGTTATAGAACACAGATTCCTCCTCCTCCCCCTCTTCCTCCTCTTCCTCCTCCTCCTCTTCCTCTCCTTTTCCCAATTGGTTACTTTATTTATTTACATTTCAAATGTTGCATAGCTTCTGGTCTTTCTTCCTCAAACCTCCTATAGCAGCCTCCCTCCCCTTTGCCTCTGTGAGGGTGCTCCTCCACCCACCTACACACTCCCACCTCACTGCTCTAGCATCCTCCTATGCTGGGACATCAAGCCTCCACAGGACCAAGGACCTCCCTCATTGATACCAGATAAGGCAACCCTCTCCTGCATATGTAATTGGAGCCATGGATCCTTCCATTTATACCATTCGGTTAGTGGTTTATTCCTTGGGACCTCTGAGGGATCTAGTTAGTTGATATTGTTGTTCTTTATTTATTGTTCTTTCTTTCTTTCTTTCTTTCTTTCTTTCTTTCTTTCTTTCTTTCTTTCTTTCTCTCTCTCTCTCTCTCTCTCTCTCTCTCTCTCTCTCTCTCTCTCTCTCTTTCTTTCTTTCTTTCTTTCTTGTTCTTTATTTATTGTTGCAATCCCAATCAGCTCCTTCAGTCCTTCCCCTAACTCTTCCATTGGGATCCTTGGACTCAGTCTGTTGGTTGGGTGTGTGTATCTGCATCAGTATTAGTCAGATGCTGGCAAAGCCTCTCAGGACACAGGTAAACTAGGCTCCTGTCAGCAAGTGTTTCTTGACATCAGCAACAGTGTCAGGGTTTGGTGACTGCAGATTCGATGAATCGTTTGGTGGGGCAGTCTCTGGATAGGCTTTCCTTCAGTCTCTGCTTCGATTTTGTCCCTGCATTTCTTTTAGACAAGAACAATCCTGGGTTAAAATTTTTGAGATGGGCGGGTGGTCCCATCCTTCAACTGTTTTTACACAATGATGTTTGGAAGCAAAGACAGAAAGGGTCCAAACCAGAGGTTTTGTGCCTTGTTGAGAGATTTAAGATTCAAATCATAATCATAACTCATGGACACCATTAAATTCAATTATTATGAACCCATGTTATTTCTTGTTGCCCCAAATCTCAGAAAATACACATGCAAAACTAGACATGTCCATTCTTAGAGTACTCATGTAGTTGCATGAAAAAGCTAAGTTGAATATTTGAAGGATATATCAGATGTTGAGAATCAAATGTCTTAGTGAAATAAAGACCTATTTTACTGAGATTATATCAATTCCGAAGAATGTATTAAGCATCAAGCATGATACAATCAGCACGAAAACATGACAAAGAATACAGAGCATGGGGGGTCATGGTTCATACCTCTAGAAAAAAATGTTTCAGGATCTGGAAAATAAAATTGTCCATCAAAATATGAGAATAGCTTATTTAACGTTAGTGGATGTCTTTGTCTTCCTGCACACGCACACAGCTTTTACTAACACCTCGGGGTGTTTAGATTGAGTTACACCTGAGCGTTTTCCGTTAATCTATTAATACATAAGGTAATTGTCCACGCTTATTACCATATTGTGCCAGAAGTTTTTGGCACCAAGTAAGAGTAGGTGGCATAATTAATAGCAGGGAAATCCAATGATTGGCATATTAAATTGGCAATTTCTGCACTGAATATGCTGTATGTTCTCAAATTAGCTAGTGTGCAGATGTTTGCTATTTAAATCCGAAGACTTACAGATGCATAGACCAGCCCTGGGAGGCACACGTTCTCTACTTTGAGCCCTTTATATATCTGTGGGCCTTTCAGGAAGATCTATTTTAAAAATCCTTACACTTGACCATCTCCTAATTTTTAAACAATAACATCATTTCATCAGAAGGAAGTTGCCTTTTTAAATTTCTACTAAATAGCAAATTCTTCCTCTTGCCAAAATGTCTCTACCGGATGTCTTCTTTTCCAGAACCAATAGTTCAGCAACTAAAGGAAACTTTTTCCCTTCTTAAAATACATAGTAAGGCAAATATTCCCTGTCCCACTGTACAATAGGATTTGGGTGTTTCATCATGAAACAATTCCTTTCTTTCCCCTGACTTTTTCATGGAACCCTGATTGGTTTCAGATTTTTAACAATTCAAGGTCAAAAATTAATAAGCATATGTTTAACACCTCCAAAAAACATGGATAAATCTAAGGAACATTCAAGATGCCTTACCCAAGATTAGAAAGTTTATAGTAGCATTGTTAAAATTCCAAGTTTCAAAAATGCTAAAGACATGTTATATTTGTAGTTCTCTTAAACAAAACGTCAAAAAAGTAAACAAAAATTTTCACCTTACTGGTAACTATGACATGAACAGAATCAGATTCCAGATACTTTGGGACCTTATTTTTAAAGTTGGTTTTTCATTAAAAATTTTTAATTGACTGGCTTTTTGTTACTAAAATGCACAGAAATCCATCTAGCAAAATGAAATTTTAGAGCCACAATAAGAATAATGTCAATGACAAATAAACCTGCCAGCCCATATTCTCTGAAGCAGCATTTGAATATTTATACTTTATAGGTATGATGTTGTGCTGTATAAATATCCAAACATGGATATTATACTGAAAAGAGAAATATCAAATGAGCCTATTGTTGTTCAAAGGCATCATTAAACCACGAGATCCAGAGTTGCAGGTCATACTGACATCTTAGCCTATATGAAAATTTCTTCAGGAATTTGAGAAAAATTGATACATTTGATGATTTTTGAAACTTCAACAAGGTGAAGAAAAAGCATGGACTATCTGATACATCTAAATAAAAGCATTTTGTGACATTTTGTGATATTATTTATGATAAATTGACAAGCGTTGATATAGTTCTGTATGTTTGTATAGATAACAACAAATACCAACACAGGTAAATGTTTTACCAGCCAGTAATTTATTTTGATCACTGTAATAGGATTTTTTGAGAGCTGATTGCAGCTATTTCTGAAGATACTTACATGAAAATATGAGAATTTTTGTTGATGTCTATATTGTTTGTGAGGATTGCTTCTGTAATAGAATTTTGTATTCCCCTTTAAAATTTCTGTAAAGAACTAGCTAAAAATTATATATATATGTGTGTGTGTGTGTGTGTGTGTGTGTGTGTGTGTGTGTGTGTGTGTGTAGATACATAGAAAATATGAAGAAAAAACAATCAGAGAACTTACCAGGGACATGCTGCTAAAAATGATAGTGTTCTACATATGAGCTTAGGCCCATTCCTCTCTTTTTCTGGGGTAAAAATCACTAATGTACCCAGGTATGCTTCTTAAATTGAAGTTGCACATGGCTTACAGCGTGATCCAATATGACACTAGCAGTGTACTGGACAAGATGAAAACTATAAGATAAATCTGTTATTTCTGTACAGAGCTATGTATGCAAACCATCTAATGGATGAATTTCACCACACAGTAAACATGAATACATACTTGCAGTTTTACATTTCAGAACAGTTCTATGAAGGCCACACTGCTGAGAAGTGGAGCAGCATTCAAGCTCAATGGAGGTTTGCTTCTACAATTCAGATGTGTGGATGCACAGCACATTTTCTATTATTTTCAAGAGGTAAGGGGAGCAATTTTTCTCTTAAAATATAATTTTTCCGATAGGGTAGGGACTTTTTTCTTTCATCTCAACTAAAATTTAACCTTCGATGGAAGCCATAATTAATGTTCTGGTTAAGCACAGCCTCTGTATCCAGATAGCTTTCTCTCTCTCTCTCTCTCTCTCTCTCTCTCTCTCTCTCTCTCTCTCTCTCTCTCACACACACACACACACACACACACTCTCTCTCTCTCACATTATTTTCTAATTCCTTTTTAGCTGAGAAAGTTCAATGTTATTACTTCTTTACATACTGTACTAAATTTTGCCCACACAAATTACCTTCATATATTCCAAATGTTTTGCTTTGTTCTTCGTGGTAATGAGAGTTTGAATCTTCCATGTCTAACTTATATGCTCAGTAACCCATGAGCATACCTCAGTATAAGAACTCAGTGGCTGTGCATATGAAATTTCAAGAGGAGATTCCAAAGACTTCCGTGAACAAGTATTCTCCGATAGAGACTCTGTCTACCAAGATGTTTATAACGATACAGAATATTGAGGTCATCACTACTAAATGTTTACTTCTGTTTCTCAGAATCTCATGATGCTCGATTGCTTGCTAGCTTCCTTTCTATAGGGTCAGTAGTCTGTATATTAATTAAAAGCCTATATTCCCCCCCCCTCCTTTTAAGTTGAAGCCTTTCACCAACATGATTTAGGACTAACAGTGACCTGTTCAATGAAAAAAAAAAAAAAAAACAACCCACTTGAACTGGTCAAGCTTGAATACATAATTTCACCACAATATGTATTTTATAAAATACTGAAAATATAATTTTATTTAAATTTTGTTCTCTTTTTATATCAACTCTATCAGGTTATGCTGAGACTGTGGGAAGCATGTAATATTCTTTAATTTCTTTTTTTTTTTTTCTTTTCTTTCTTTTTTTTTTTTCCAAGACAGGATTTCTCTGTATAGCCCTGGCTGTCCTGGAACTCACTTTGTAGACCAGACTGGTCTCAAACTCAGAAATCCGCCTGCCTCTGCCTCCCAAGTGCTGGGATTAAAGACGTGTACCACCACCACCTGGTGCCTGTAATATTCTTGCTTGAGTATTTTAATTTAGACAGAATATTTTCTATTATTTGGGAGTCTGGAAGGTATTTTTTTTCCTTTAAAACAACATTTCTCTAAAAATAGAGTTCTATGCTTATCTAAGATAACCTGTTTGCCCTTCTAAGCCATCTTGTTTGATATAAGCCTCATCTTCTCACTTGGCCAACCTTTAGTAACAGTACTACTGCCTAAGTTATCTTGTTGTATGATTAAAACTATGTCGGATCTGCATATTATATGCTCATAGTATTTATGCTACACATGTGTACTTATGTGTGTACACTTGTGTGTGTATGTATTAAATTGTCTTTTCCTGTTGATCCTTTACTTTTATATTAACTTAATTGTGAATCATAGCAAATCCTACCTGCCCTGCCTATATCCATGTGTTTCTTAGGTACTGTGAGGTCTATTTCATATTTTATTTTATCTTTCTCTTTTGCCCTATACCAGATAACTGAGCAGTTATATAATTTGAGAGCTTCTTTTGTTGCTTGATGTTCACTTTGACATCAATGGGAAATCACATGAGCAGATGAAAACTTTGGCAAGAATCTTCTTCAGGGCCCATCTGGACAAGTTAGATAATTGGAAAAACTCTTTGATTACTCAAGGAAATTCAGTGATTTATTGCTGCTAGGTATGCTGAGAGAGCCACATAGACTGCATTAACAATGTTTGAAAATAGTTTATACTGTCACACAAAAATATGTCCCTATTTATAACCTTCCTTGTACTATGCTAATTCATTGAATAATCCTTTCATAAGTACATGGTTACACAAAATCTGTGCAAAAATGATGTAAGTCAGCAGGAAAATATATTTTAATACTCATTTTTTCCTAACTGGCTGATGCTTAGTTGTATGATTAGGTGAGGATAGAAAGGGTAGAACCAGAATGACAAATTTAAGATGTTATAGTTAGAAACAATACAAAGAATAAATGATGTTAAATGACGTTTTAAAAACATAAACTGAAGTGGCTCTGAAAATTTATTTAGTTGAACTAATAGTTTATGCTCATGTAGTGTGAAATGATTGGTTCAATTACTCTTTCATCTCTATATCCATCTACTTCTTTCTATTCAGTTGTCTACTTAACAGGCAATTAATGATTGCCTAATATATCCAAGAAATGCTACAACACACCAAAGTACATATAAATGTGAGTGGGGGAAATCTACATAATGTGGTAATGAAGTACAATGCTCAGGCAGCAAGCCCGGTGTCAGGAAACTGAGAAGAAGTTTGTATGGAAAGCAAACTATATTAGTCTATCACTCTACATGTTTTGTATTAATTATCCAGAATGTATAATGTTCAAACATATATATATGGAGGTAAATATGGAATAATAGATAAGGAATTGGAAATTGCTTTTGGAATGTATATTAGTTGTATTCTTCTGTTTCAGTGATCTTCTTTGTACCTAAGGTTTTTATGCTTGCAGGAACAATATTCCTGAGTATAATCACACCAATGTCATATTCTATTTCTAGTCTTTGAATTGGAAGGGAAATAGAGATTGATTCAATTCTCTTTTCAATTCACACATGATTTTCAAATTCACATGCTGGTTTTCTTGAACAACAGCAAGTCAAAAGATTGGTCATTCCTAAGGACCTCTGTCAGGTAGAATACTTCACAAAGGACGATACTTCCACCCCAATGCACCTCTTCAATCTCCAGTGTGTTCATAACAGGCAAAGAATGTATCTACAGAGCTTATAGAAATTATCTGAAGCCTCTATCTCCAGTGTCGCCCTGTTTTTGCTTAGATTTCTTCTCAGGAAACAATTGCTACTCTGCCCAAAGAATACTGCCTTGTTGAAGTTGCTTCAATGTATTTCACACAAATCTTTTTGGGATGTTATGGAATAAACAATTTTCCTTTACATATATTTTTTTGATATGGATATGATAAAATTAACTAGACCATCAATGATGTCATTTGTCTTGCATCATATATATATATATCCATAAGTGGCTCTGATTGTACAAAATGTTCAAGTTTCCAATGTAAGAAAATTTTATGGAGATTAAACTTGAAACATTAAATGAATATGTAACTGACTAGGAACTCTGTTGAGTTTGATAGGACTCCTCTAACATAAGAAAAACAGGTTCTGTCTTCAATTTCCTATTACTAATCACTTGAGTGAAGCACAAAATCTTTTACATACCTCCTCTAGTCACTCTAATCACATTCATAATAGAAAACACCTTATCTAAATATGAAGTTTACCTAGTTTGATTTTAAATACCCTAAAAGAGTTTCCTGAACTTAATTAGCCATTATGACCGATTGATACAGTAAAGTTATTTTTGTCTTTACTTCTCAACATCAAAACCCATTAAAAATTGTCTAATATTCAACTGTCAAAAAATGAAGCCATCTTAAATAAGAAGATAAGCCCACTATTTCCTTTCTTCCTCTATCCACCCTTCCTACCTCCCTTCCTCCCTCCCTCCCTTCCTCCTTCCCTCCTTCCCTCCCTCCCTCCCTTCTTTCCTTCCATTCTTTTGGCTTTTAGTCCCTCAACAATATTATCTATTACAGATCCATAAGGATAAAATATGATATATGTTCAAAATGAGGCCGCCCAGGCCCAGACTTAGTCTGCCTTTCTTATTATTTTACATGACACCTTTTAAGCCACTGTGTACTGGTTTTAGTTTTCAAACAGCCATACAAATATACAGAGTGGAAAAGGTCTGTTAGAGAATGTACATACAGTCAGAAAGTCCCCTATTCTAATCACTCAGAGCTACCCTGAGTGCAACTAAGGTCCTTCTTATGTATTGTTCAAAAGGATGAACTCATTTGATAAAAAATTAACATATGACAAATACTTTTCTATACATCCAGTGAAAATTTATTGACTTATTCTGTGATTTCTATATTTCTAGCATGGAACATTTGTGTTTTAGTGAATTAGGTACACTTATCCATAGGGGTTCATGAACTGAGAATTCTTGTTAGAAAGTTGTTTTGTTTGTTTGTTTGTTTGTTTTTGTGGTTGCTTTTGTAAAATATCATCATTTCAAAGATTAAAGAGCCTTAAGGGCATGTTTCGCAACAGGATCATATGATTCATTGTGCAGGCAGAATGTCCTTGTAGAAAGGACAGATTGTTTGATAAGATCACTAACCATGGGTTGAGATCAAGCCTACAAGAGCATGACAAGTCAGACACGCTGTGCACATAGCCAATAAGCAGACACACAAATTAATGCATTTAAATTAAAGGTAAGGGGAGTCACTTAAATTCAGCTGAAATGAGCTGAATTTTACTTCTCTGCCTTCAAAAACAGTTTTTGTAAAGTCATGTGGCTTCGGTTCTTTGGCCATGAAACATGCAACCAAATTCTTAAAGTATTTGATGGCAGACAAAAATGTAATGGTGGAATCTGAAATGCCAGATGTGTTTCAGTCTCTAGTTCCTGATCTGGTTTTTAGTTAGCTTTCATTTCTTTTTATGTAGCTTCCTGCAAGTTATATATGAGAACATGGCACCAAACCTATGCTTATACCTAGAAAGGAATGGGTGGACCAACTTAACTAGTCAGTGCATTTTCCACACCTCACCCTTTCCCCTATCATCCCCAAAACGTTATTAATTCATGAATAAGTTATACTGGACCCTAGAACAAAATGTTATCTCTCTTCTTATTGTCTTTTTTATTGGTTATTTTATTTATTTACATTTCAAATGTTATCTATCCCCCTTCCTGGTTTCTCCTCCACAAACCCCCTATCCTGCCCCCCCACCCACCTGCTTTTATGAGGCTGCTCTCCAACCCATCCACTGATTCTCCTGCCTCACTACCCTAGCATTCCACCATGCTGGGGCATCAAGCCTCCCCAGGACCAAGGGCCTCCCCTCCCATTGGTGCTAGATCCAGCAATCCTCTGCTACATATGCAGCTTTAGTCATGTGTCCCACCATGTGAACTCTTTGGTTGGTGGTGGCTATCTCTCTTCTTAAGAACTCTCCTCCTTCCATTAGATGCCAAGACTTCCAACTTGTCTATTCTTTTGTTTTTGTTTGTTGTTTGTTTCTGAAATGCCAATGAATTGGTCCCTGACCTTCCTTCTGGGTCTGTTTTAAAATTATTTGTAGTATCCACGAAGGAACCAACTCCCTTTGGAATTTGTATTGTTAAGTAACTAGTTAACTAGTTAGAAGTTTTTGAGGATATTAGTGCAGCACTCCTTCACTTAGAATAAGCAATGGGAAACAGAAGACTGAACTGTAGGAGTTAATCACTGGTCAGAACAGAGGACTTGAGTTAGACTTCTAACCTCCAAAGAAGTGCCCCCTGGAAGGCCATTAATAAATAACTGGCCCCAGGTATATAAAACCTCTCAGATTATGATCCAGAAGAAGGCTCTCTGGTAGATAACAAAGCCATGCCATTCCATGTTACATGTAAATAAGCTCTACCTACAAGCTTTGGTTTGAACAGCTCTGTTGATCACTGGGATAAGACAAATATCATCAGTGAAACTTTATTATGTTAGAAATTTTGGAAACTACTATAAAACCTATATAGGATACAAATAGACAGCAGTATTTTATCCATTATTTGCTCTTATACCTTGAGAATGTAATCCACACTAATTTCTCTACTTTCTACACTATACTCTGTATGTTTTTCAACAAAAGTCGTAAGATCGAAGATATGAAGGGAACCGAGACTGAGACCTCAGTCAAAATCCCAACATTATGTCTGAGATGGCCATGGCTTGGAATTTATCCATGAAAAATTTATCCATGATTTTTGTTGTGCTTCTCATTTTGGATTTTTAGTTTTGCTTTTACTTTTATAAATTGATGCAGCTTCAAGATTTTCCGGCTTGTTTTTCTCAGCTCTTCAAAATGGTTACTTTACTATGAAAATAAGTAGGCAGGCTAGCTGTATTTCAAGAAAACAGGACATAATACATATTACTTCTGGGAAGTTAGATGGGAGTAGGGAGACTTCAGAGTTACTTTTTATTGAAAATATTTTGTATTATTTTATTTTGATAAATCTATAATTCCTTTAGAATTGAAAATGCTATTTTAAAAACTATGCAGATTAATTCTGCTTTAAGTCAGTACTTGAGGGACTGCTCCTGAAATAGTTAGTATTACTGTCTGAGGTATTTGGCTTCTATTCAAATTACCTTGAGTATCTTTCTTTGCAGATTTTGGTGCCCTCTAAGCATCTTAGGTTATTGAGTTTTTGAATTTGAAACCCGTAGGGCATTATTGCATGTACACATGATTGAAAACATATTCTGCTTCTATTATTTAGTGGAGAACTGGTTAAAGACAGTGCTGTGTCTCAATGTGTCAGTGTTATTTGTTCTTGAAAACTGCTCTCTCTTGTCATCACAGGAGAGGGCTCTGCTCTTCTCATATTATGCAGGACAAACTCTCAGTTGGAAATAGAGGAAAGCATGAATTATTAATTAGACATAAATTATTCCTAATCTACACACAATGCCTAATCCCTGGTTCAGAGGAATGCAAATTGTGTTTCAAAAATAATATGTTAACAAGTCATTTTCCTTAAAAGGACAGGAGCCTGTTCAATGTAAAATCGAGCAAATATGCCAAGTCCATGTCCAGGAACATGGTTGATAGTAGGTGTATCCAGGGAGCCAAAGCAGTAGAAGAAAAATATCCACTTTTTGAAGGATACTTGCCTTCAGCTAAAAAAAAAAAACAACCAAACAAGCAAAAAACTAGTCTATCCATTCTGAGTGTTTTCCAATTTGCCAAGAGACATATTAGTTTGAAAACTATACTAATACTTTCTTTTACTATGAAAACGTAAATGATGAAAACGTAAATGATGAATACTTAAAATGATATTGACATTAAAGTTAGATTTTCCTCACTTTAATAGGATCAAAACTATCATAAAAAATAGAAAAAAAAATAGTGACTATTATAAGTAGCTGTCATCTAATAAAAGACTCATACCCTAGGGATCATATGAGGCCCTCTGGCCCAATCACATAAAATGTGTCATCTGCTACCGCCATCGACTCCAATGGATTTAATGACTGCCATTGTCATATGAGGCTTTTTTTGACTTAACTGTCCCTCTATAGGTCCAAGGACACATATGTTATACATATTGGGTCACAATTAATAAAGGACTCATTCATAATGGAGGAATATAACATCACTCGTTTCTGAAAGTGTGAGGATTTTTCTAACCTAAATAATTTCTATACATGTGAAATTCCCTCCACATTTCAGATCTCCTAAAATCTGTTGTTAAATATATTATTGTTCAAAACACCTTTTAAGAAGGACAATTTTCACTGTATTCTACCACATAGTACAGATACTTATTCTATGCAATGACTCTAAAGAAATTTTAAAGAATTTTTATGGAATTCCATCCAAAATTCGACCCTGATAAGATTTTGCTTGGAAATAAAGTAAAATAATCATCACTGAGTGTTTATAAATTCTACAGACTACACAATTGTTGGGCTGAAGGATGTTTCTTTTTATTAATCTCTCTTCTTTTCTCTTAGACATGATAGATTTTTGTGTTTGTTTTTGTTTTGTTTTGTTTTGTTGTTTCTGGTTTTTCAAGACAGGGCTTCTCTGTGTAGCCCTGGCTGTCCTGGAACTCACTCTGTAGACCAGGCTGGCCTAGAACTCAGAAATCTGCCTGCTACTGCCTCCCAAGTGCTGGGGATAGCTTATTTTTATTAGTCAGTTTTCATGACACTTCTTTTGGACAATTGTATCACTTGTTTGATACATGGTTCTGGCAGTCTATGAAATTATTCACTCCATCACTTGGATATGTACAGCTGAGCAGGTCCACTTGTCTAAGTGCCTTCTTGGAGCATAACTCTTTCAGTTTGCTTCTTTTTCTGTGTCTTTTATTTCTGGTACTTCCTACCATGCACTTTGGTGAGATCTGTAATCTACCTGTCCTGTTTAACCTCTTTCATTCCTTGACTAGCTTCATGGAATGATTTAAGAACTATATTGGTATTCATTCACAGTGCTCTAATGTATTCTATCTTCAACTTACTGTTATAATTTATATATATGGTAGCTGACTTTCAGCCTGGAGTAGCTGGCTATATTCCTCTCCAAATAAAATGGTTTACACTGGTAAATGGTTTGGATAAATGAACAAAGAACATTTAACACTGCAAATCATACCTGCACACTCAACAGAGTCGTGGGATATGGACATGTGGCAATTGCAGTACTCATATTAAAGTGGTACCTTGAGTTTCTACTACTGTTATTTCTTCTATACGCATCTTCATCTAAGGACTTTATGGATAAAGTTATGAACATAACAAAGCAACTTTGACATTCGTGAGCCTCTTGGCAACTATACTTCCCTAGTGCTGTCAAAACCCACTATCATTCCTAATATACACTGGATCCTGTACAGAGTCTCAAAGTACTTGCAGATTTTAGACTATCTCAGAAGTCTATGGAACAATGAAAACTTCTTCAGCCATGCAACCTTTTTTTTTTCTATGAAAAATTCAAAAGTGAAGTTTTTCCTTTTTAAAAAATAAATTATTTTATTTATCATTATGCCAAATGTTGCCCCGCTTCCTGGTTCTCCCTCACAGAGTTCTTCACTCCATCTGCTTTCCTTTTTACCCCTGAGAGGGTGCCATTCTCCACCCCATCTCAATCCTGAATCAGACCCCTTCCTTGAGACATCAATTCTCTACAGGATTAGGCACATCCTCTCCCACTGCCAGAAAAGGCAGTTCTCTGCTACATATGTGCTGGAGGCCACGGACCAGCCCATGTATGCTTTTTAGTTGGTGGCTTAGACTATGAGAGCTCTGAGGTGTCCAGGTTGGTTGATACTGTTGTTCTTCCTATAGGGTTACAATCTCCTTCAGTTCCTTTAATCCTTCCTCTACCTCTTCCATAGGAGTCTTTGACTTCAGTTCAATGGTTGGCTGTAAGTATCTGTATCTGCCTCAGTCAGCTGCTAGTAGAGCCTCTTACAGGACAGCCCTGCTAGGCTCCTGCCTGCAAGCACAACATGGCATCAATAAAAGTGTCAGAGTTTGGTGCCTGTGCATGGGATGGAGGCCAAGTTGAGCCAGTCACTGATGGCCTTTCCTTAAATCTCTGCTCCATTTTTGTCCCTGAATTTCCTTCAGACTGGAACACTTCTGGGTCAAAATTTTGAAAGTAGGTGGGTGGCCCCATCCCTCCGCCAGGGGCCCTTGTCTATCTACTTGAGGTAGTCTCTTTAGGTTCCATCTCTCCACTGTTGAACATTTTAGCTAAAGTCATCACCACTGAGTCCTGGGAGCCACATCCCAGGTCTCTAAAACTTTCTAGACATGGCCACTACCCCTATGCCCCCACAGCTGCATACTTCCATTCATTCTCCTGTCCCTCTGGGCTTCTCCCATGTCTTTGCCCCTTCCTGATCATGCCCTCCTTTCCCTCCTCCCCTCTCCCTCCCACATCCCTCCTTCCCTCCGCTTTCTGTAATTATTTAGGTCCCCTTTTCTAAGTGGTATTGAAGTATCCTCACTTGGTCCTTCCTTCTTGTTAAACTTCTTATAGTCTATGGGTCGTATTCTAGGTATTCTGTACTTTGTAGCCAATATCTATATCATGCATTCCCTGTTGCTACTCCGTCATGAATGCTGCTGTGATTCATTTCTAGCTCTTTCGGCTCTCTTGGTATTTGTAGCATGCTCAGAAGCAGATGCAAATTGATTGCTCAGCTCCGGTTCTCTCTCTTTTTAAAATTAACTTTTATTTCACTAATATTTAACAACACATTTACTATTACTTATACATAACTTTTATTTCTGCTCAGGGAAAGAAAAAGAGATGTTAAACCACAAGATCACATAAGATATTGTTTTGTAATCATTGTTTTATAATCACAGCAGTTTCCTCTTTTAATGTGTAAGACAGTGTGCATAGCTGTCATTATAAAGGAATAGTATATGTAATTGGAAGTGAATTATTGCAAAATACTTTTCAAATGAATATACAGGCACTGAAAACTATAGTGTTTTTTGAAGTGAAAGTCTTAGTAAGCATTGTGTAATAGGCTGTAAGTCAGGGTGGAGCTTCTTGTGGCTTCAGTTAGCTATGACTTAATGGATAATAATATGTTTTAGAATATTTTGTACATATTTTAGAATATCACATATGAATACTGTATCTACATTATTTATACCCTTCCCTCTACCTGTTCCAAACCCTCTAATACCCATTGTTCCCTCTCAAATTTATGGCATCTTCCTATATAATTATTATTATTTTACATGTACAAACACATACATACCACACACGCACACACACACACACACACACACACACACACACACAAGCACATACACACGCACACACACACACATACACACAGAGCAGACTGGTTCTCTCCCTTTTATCAACTGCTAATTCTCTGTATCTCTTCATCTAGGTATAAGACCACATGTCACCTGTCCACATTCTCATGTCTCATGGTATCATCAGGGTTGCACTTGCTCAGGCAATACTAATGGTCAAAGTTCAGTCATGCTTTTGCCCTGTCATGCCTAACTAACATGATATGAGAAAAATAAATTTAAAGTATATGATCTGTGAGGTGAAATAAAAGATTATATGCCTGGATTTCATTAAGAAGTATTACTCTAAACATATCATGATCCATTTTGCTTTCATAAGTATATCATTTAATGATAAACTGTCCAACAAATGCCAAGTCTCATGCATACACCTTGTCTAATACCTTTTCTTTTAGGGTAAATGAGATTTGTGGCATTTCTTACTCACTGAATTTTACAAGAGTTCTTTACTATATTATGTTACATGGAAATGATGTTGCCACTCAAATTATTATCTTCTGTTATATTAGACTGCATATCAACAAATTTAATTTTTTTTTTGCTGATTTGATTAAGTGGTAAGCCATATAAAGAACTTTAGATAGCAAGGAATCATGGCACTTCATGGAATACAAAATCACTAAAATATCAGAAATAAGCTGAGACCTTCAACCATGTAACTAAAAGCATAGTAATTCCATCAATAAGATGCTCAGGCTTACACATATCTTCTCTGCTGATAGCCTGACATCTTCATTGAAACTTTATGACATTAAGCAGAGGGTTCATCAAACCCATATTCAGTATCAGGACATACAGAAAGTATCAGAAAGACTTATTCATTAAAACTATCAACACTTTGGCATAGTTATCTAGGAACAGAAAATAAATGCTTGCCAAAATTTCAATTATATAAAGAAGAGGTAGAATTTCAATTTTGCAAAGGTCATCTCACCAAGAACACTAACATTCTGATTGTATACTTTAATTTTTCTCAACAGCAAACTACTGTTTTTTTTCCTTTTATTATTTTTTTTTATTTTTTAAAAGAATTTGCTGATTTCATGTTTGGCACAAGCAATAGATGAACTCAGTACATAGAATACTTAGAAAACCCACTACTGGGCCTTAAGTATATATTAAAACATATTGAATGATAAGAGAAATGGAAGATTAAATAACAAGAATTAAGAAATATTAAAGTATGTATGAAGAGAAACACATGTGGGACTAAGAGCAGATACTAAATTACAAAGAAAGATAGCATTTTTAAGACCTACTAGAAGACAGGACATGAAGCAAAGTGAAATAAGCTTTGGACTATAGGTCAGGGGTTACTTACAACAGCAGCAATGCCTCAAAGACAGCTGCATCTCCAATCCTCACCCAAGCATAGATGACAGCCCACAAAGGCTGCAATGTGAAGCATACTGCATATCCTGCAGGCAGCACAACAGATTGGACAACATCCTTTTCTGGTGTCTTATTTGATCTGAGCCACTTCTTGGAAATTCAGCTTGCTAGAGTATTTTCTAGGCAGCTTGGATAGTCTGTTCCTTTTGTGCTGCTAGACTGATCCCTGTTTCTTCGAGGAGTCTGGGCTTATCTGAGAGTGACTCCCTATGGTCACTCTTAAGAGTTTGTAGTCTTTATGATTTATATATTCTTAAGGAAAGAGAAGTCTAGTAAATCTGGATCATTTCAGGGACTTTCTAAAGCTATCTTGTGTTGTTTACTTCTGGTCTTAAGAAGCTCCACAGTAGAATGAGGCATTTCACACAGTCGAACATTCTGTTGTTTTACCTCTCTGTAAATATCCTCTCTAAAAATATTATCCTGTTTATCATTTTCACCCCTGATGGCTTAAAGAATTTGCCTCCAAAGGTAGAATGCTTTAATATCAGAAGAAATGGCTACACAAAAGAGACATAACAGAGGCAGAAGTAATTTTTAAGAAGTGATGTCCAAGTCTTCTTTCCATATTCACTTAAAACAAAAAGCTATCGATGTAAAAGAAAGTAAATTCATTGCACACAGAAGCAAAAGTATAATGCAATTTTACTTTTCTGAAATTCTTAAATATAACAAACAACAGAAAGCAGTATTTTAAATACTAAGAGGAAAAATATATATCACAGGTCCTATATCCAACATATATATCCTTCAAAATGGAAGGCAATGGGAATGTTTAAGGACAGAAAATCTTAGAGTCCATTACCAGAAAACCTACATTGAAACGTATTTAGGGCTCCCAATGGAGGAGCTAGAGAAAGTACCCAAGGAGCTAAAGGGATCTGCAACCCTATAGGTGGAACGACATTATGAACTAACCAGTACCCCGGAGCTCTTGACTCTAGCTGCATATGTATCAAAAGATGGCCTAGTCGGCCATCACTGGAAAGAGACGCCCATTGGACATGCAAACTTTATATGCCCCAGTACAGGGGAATGCCAGGGCCAAAAAGGGGGAGTGGGTGGGTAGGGGAGTGGGGGTGGGTGGGTATGGGGGACTTTTGGTATAGCATTGGAAATGTAAATGAGCTAAGTACCTAATAAAAAATGGAAAAAAAAGATAGTTCTTAGCTGAAAAGAAGACAAAGATAGATAATTGTGTATGCATAAGAAATTGAAAGTAACAAAATGAAACACAGGAATAAGTTGTTTAAAGTGCTGTTTATGATAATTTATTATGGAATAATAGAGAACTAATGCATTAACTTTGAAAAGCTTACCAACAATGGCAAATTCAGTGACAAAGAACACTCTGACTTCAAATGGCACACTCTCAATTAAAGCAAAATACTGTTCCTCAGAATAATGACAAGTCCTAAGTTTGTCATAAGCAATCACAGGTATACACATATGCATGTACACACCTAAATGCAAACACACATAAATGTACACCTCAACTACCTTTTAAAAACATTTAATTAAAGATAATAATTTAAATAAAAATATTAGCATGCTGTGTGGGGTTTTAAAGTGAGTAGAATGTATCACAACAAAAGTTAAAAAGAGGGAATTGAAGTTCACAAGGCTAAGTGTGTTATGATACTTTTGCGGGAGGTATTGATACTATTTGAAGTTAGTCTACAATAAATTAAAGATCCATATTTGAGTAGTAGAGCAACAATTAAAATATAAACAGTTAAATTTTTAAAAAATCTTTTATATGATGAAATTTAAAAACAGAAAATATGGGAGAAATAGAATGCATATATGAGGGCTGCAGATTTATATAAAAGACTGTACTAGTAATCACATAATATCCTAGTCTTGAAGAAATTGAAAAACATATCGGAAGATGGAAAGACCTCCTATGCTCATGAATCAGTAGGATTAACATAGTAAAAATGAAAGTCCTACCAAAAGAAATCTCTAGATTCAACAAAATCCTCATCAAAATTCCAACATTATTGACAGCTGAGCCCCACTGCCGATGACAATATGCTTACAGCTCACTGAACATAAAGAGTCGGAGCTGGTACCAGCTATCATCACAAAAGCTGAAAGTAAATGGGAACATATGTGGAGACTCACAGCCAGACATTATAAAAGAAGAAAGTCTACATTGGAGATCTCTGTCAAGTCCAGGCCCTTGGAGCTCAGGGAATTCTGTAGAAGAAGGGCAGAAAGATTGTAGGAGTCTGCAAGGATGGCAGACACCAGGAGAACACAGCCCACTGAATCAACTAAGGATCATTTGGGTTCACAGAGACTGAAATGGGAAGCACAGGACCTCCGTTGGGTCTTTACCAGATTCGCTGCATAACAGCTAGCTTGGTGGGATTGTGAGAATGTTATCTGTAGGATTGGTTGTGTCTTTGACTCGTTTGCTTGTTCTTGGGACTCTTTTCCTCCTATAGGATTGCCTCCTCAAGCCTCCGTGCAAAGGCTTTTGCCTTCTCTTATTGTATTTTGTTTTCTTATATTTGGAGTCCTGCTCTTTTTGGAAGAGAAATGAAGGTGAGTAGATCTGGGGGAGAGGGGATATAAGGGGGAGAGGAGGAATATCAGAAGTTCATGGTCCTCCTGCAATAGAGCAAGTTCAAGGCTAATCTGGGCTACATGCATTATATATTAAAATTCATTCAATATACAAACTGTGACTGAATAAAGGTTTTAAAATTATTCTTATGATTATTGAAGATTTAACAGTACCTAAAAGCTTTAATGCTAAATTTTATGTTAGAATTAGTGGTTTACATAAATATAGAATTATCATTTTAAAAGGGATATTTATGTATTAGAAGATAATTTGACCTGTCTCTGGATGACTTACTATGACTGTTAAATTTGTTTTACAATAATGATGAAAGCAGTTAGTTAGCATGATACAAGATTGTGCATGAATTGATAGTTGTTTATGTCCATGATGGGTCTATACATGATCCTGTTTATTTTTATAATTGTTTGAAATGTCTCATAATAAAATGGTTCAAATGGCTCCTTAAATCACACTTAATCTAGTATATTTAATAAAACTGCAGCATTTAGCATATTTTGTTATCATTCAACAGGTAGCTAGCTGTTCATTGCATTTTTCCAAGTAGCTCAACAGCAGTACTTTAACAATGATTTTCAGTTCCTGCTTATAAGATAGCCTCTATCCCAGTAATTGGATATTGTAGTTTTGGGGTTCCTCCAATGAATACCCTTTCTTATATCAATATCTTATAGAAGTTCAGTCATAGCTTGGATGTATTTTGGTTTAACTATTTTTTAACCATGAAATCTTTTTTTTTTAATTACGTATTTTCCTCAATTACATTTCCAATGCTATCCCAAAAGTCCCCCACACCCCCCCCCAATCCCCTACCCACCCATTCCCAGTTTTTGGCCCTGGCGTTCCCCTGTACTGGGGCATATAAAGTTTGCCTGTCCAATGGGCATCTCTTTCCAGTGAAGGCCGACTAGGACATCTTTTGATACATATGCAGCTAGAGTCAAGAGCTCTGGGTAAGAAGGACACATGCTCTACTATGTTCATAGCAGCCTTATTTATAATAGTCAGAAGCTGGAAAGAACCCAGATGCCCCTCAACAGAGGAATGGATACAAAAAATGTGGTACATTTACACAATGGAGTACTACTCAGCTATTAAAAAGAATGAATTTGTGAAATTACTAGGCAAATGGTTGGACCTGGAAGGCATCATCCTGAGTGAGGTAACACAATCACAAAAGAACTCAAATGATATGTACTCACTGATAAGTGGATATTAGCCCAGAAACTTAGTATAGCGAGATATAAGGTACAATTAACCATGAAATCTTCATTAAAAGTATGTGATTTTCTTAAGTTTGGGATCCCTCACCAATAGAATGGGCCAGTTATAGTCTCACAGTTATTAGAAAGAATATGGATATTTATATGCAAAACATCCAGCATGTATCTGAAAGCGTGTTAGTTATTGCAATCATGCTGATTCTGTGCATTACAGAGGCACAGATTAAAACCATCCAAATCTGTATACACAATTCTCACTTTTGGCTCTCTTACCTAGACGGTTGCCATAAGATTTGAAATCAAATTTGGTTGTCCCCTCAATAATACTTGGCTGATAAGAATTGTAAATAATTTCCAATCAATTCAAACTTAGATTACCATTGGAAATACAATACAGGCCCTGAAATAATAGAAGTTGTTTATATATTTGAACTACTGTATTGACCTCTAATTAGGCCTAAAATGATGGTACCGTCTTCCCAGTTGTTCTAGGACCTTTTCTTTTTGGCTACCATATGGTTCTTGGGACAGATAGTTACAAAGTCAATACTATGCCAGTTGGAACTGGGTGACTATTCCATTGAAAGTCAATTGAATTTCAATTTCCTTCAATGGGGAAAGCCAGGAGGAACTAATTATTGTTGCTTTAACATTGTGCAATTTTACCTCAGGCACCACTTAGGATCCAAATGAAAACATTTCAATTCCTGGTTATTACTTTCTTCCTGATAAAACACTCCTTTTCCTTGGCTCCTGAAAATAGTGCTTTATCAAGGGAAAACTCTATTAAATACATCTTACCCTCCTGTTCATATTAACAGCTATTAAAAAGCAGAGAGATATGCCGGGACCAGTAGTCCACAGACACCTGTTTACTGTTTGTCTTGCCAACCATTTCTGTGGCATTGTTCCGATTTCCACTTGTCACAACAGCTAACTCAAGAAAGAAGTCAACACAATTCCCTTTCTTTTTGTGACATCAATTCCCAATCTGGAAGAATTCTCATCTCCATGCTGAGTTAGCTTGCATCTGCCACAACCACAGGATTTCTATGAGGCTATTGGCACAAGTCACACATTTCCACTGTGAAGCTTGGCTTGGGAAGGGAGTGAGAATGTTGTTCCCCTAGCAGTCATTCAGGGCCACAGACTGTGACAGCCAGAGCCACCTAACAAGCTGTGAAGATTTCAGCCACCTGAGGAGCTGTGAAAGACAAAGATGGTGCTAGCTGAGGATCTGAGAACCAGCAGGAATCTCCAGAGGAGCTGCAAATATCTGAGGCTCTCATGTCAGAGAAGAAGCAGTGTGCTTTGAACTGAGTAACGATGTCAGCAGGGAACGAAAGACACAAGAAGTGAAAATAAATTCAATCGTGTCAGAAAAATGACTGTATAAGGGTAGGATATCAGCCATGCCTAGTCATTACGCTGTGTCTGCTATATAGGAAGACAGATTGTATAATGAGGATAAGAAGAAACCTAAACACCAAACATAACCAGAGCCGAATAATTGAGTCGGTTATCAAGCCAGACTCTTGATACTGTGGCTCAGCATGAGAAGAGACTATTAAAAAAATGCAAAACTCTGGGGTAGTCCAGGATGCATGAAAATGCGCTACTTCTTTCCCAGTCCCCTCTTGTGTTGGAACAGTAACCAGGAGTTTTAATGGGTCATTACCTCCCCTTATGTTCTGCAAAATAGAGCCCGTCTGCACAGGACACATCTGGTACACTGCCTTCCCCATCAGCCCTCTGAATACCCCTGTTCTCTTGTCCCAGTTGGACATGAGACTGTCACACAGAAACAGCTTCATCGCAGCATTGCCTTTCATGCTAGTGTGCGCCTCATCCCCAGCTTTGGAGAATTTAAAGGGCAATATCAATTATCCTTTCAAAGCTGTTTCACATCACTGGAGAAGCTTTGAAAATTAGATTTTAGTCCCTGTTGTCAATCTATCTTGGGGTTATGGTACGTCTGGAATCTGGCTTTTAGCCAAGGTATTGATGGGACGTAAAGGACAACTTTGAACTTGCTTCTGTGGATTTGCCCTACTCAAGGAACCACGGCACTGCTGGGACTGTTACAGAGACTCTCTGAAGACTTGTTCTTCTGACCTTTTAGTGATCTGTCTATATTGGAAACTAATTATAAAAGGGGCCTAGAAAGAGACCTCTTGTAAAGATCCTATCAGACACTTAGGAAAGCTGTCAACGTAGAAAAGGCAGAAATGGGAATTTTGTCCTATGATTCTTTCTCTCAGATTGTAAAGGAGGAGGTTGGGGAGATGACTTGGTAAAGTGCAAGCATGAGAACTCGAATTTCAAAACCTATAACACACATGAAAGTCAAGTATGCTTTTCTTCCTTTAAACTCCAGCACTGATGGAGCGGTGTCTAGGCGGCCAGGTCGCCTGTCCGAAATGAAGAAATCAAAGAGCAGTAAAAGGGTTTGTCTTGAAAAATCAAGTGGCCACTGACAGAGGACATTGGAGGTATAGCTTTGAACTTTGACCTTCACACATAGATGCAAGGACAAGCATATTCCAACATACATATACATGGATGGATATATATGAGGGCTCTCTCTCTCTCTCTCTCTCTCTCTCTCTCTCTCTCTCTCTCTCTCTCTTTCCCTCCCTCTCTGGTATATATTTGTGTGAGTGTGTATGTATTTGTGTGTGTGTACGAGTATAAATACATATACATCTATCACATGCACACAGATATGGAAGGGAGATTATTAAAAAGATGGGATTTTACAATTTGTAAGAGAAAAGCCATGAATTTTAACTTAAATCAAGTGCAAATCAAAGGATTTATATAGTTCATTTTGGTACTGGGGACTGAACCCAAGGTCTTATGGTACCTAGACAAGTACTCCACCATTGCACCTTTCATTTAACTTATTAGGTAATGAAGACACCAGTAAGATGTTGCAGCTATCATAAAAGAAGATTGGAGAACCATATGAAGAAAAGTTGAAGGGAATTAAAGCATGATGACAAATGGGTAACTTACTCCCCCTATATTCTAGATAGCTTAGAAAGTCCTGGGAAGTACTAAACGTTCTTCTGGAGACTGGATGCACTCTCTCTCTCTCTCTCTCTCTCTCTCTCTCTCTCTCTCTCTCTCTCGTTCTCTCCTCTCTTGCTCTCTCACATCTTCTTCAAAGTGTTTTCTGATTTCTGCCATAAACAAAGTTTCCAATTAATTAATTTTTTAATTGTATATTTACTAGGGTCTTCTTTAGGACCATACTTATGAAATCTCAGAAAACTACCTTGTGCACATAGCACACATTGTCAAATGATCTCACAGATGCCAAATACCCAGAAATAGGAAAGATCTGCACATAACCGGTTTCTCAGTTCCATGAGTGGCTAAAATGAATCACCACTAAAACAATCTGTTTTAGTTATTCAGAGTCCTGGGGAATAGACACCAGCATAAAGTAGAAGGAGGTCAGGATTGGTTTTTGTACACTGTATCTGAGAGATGATCTGAAGCCTACTTTCTTCTGCACTTTGAATGATCACACTCATTGTTTGACACCTGGACCCTGGCTTACCAACTCACCAATTCTTCGTCTCTACAGTCCTATTTCCTCTGTGACCATATCTTTATCTGAATTTCTCTCTTGTTTAGAAAGGAACCATTATTTGGACATCATGATCTTTCTAATGCCTGTTGTCTTCATCCTACTTTGATAACTTCTTCAAAGGCTGTATGTTCAGGTAGAGTTATAGTCACCGATTATAGTGATCTTGATCAGCATGGTGATATCCATACAATGGGAATTGTGTTTATTACCAAGAATGGCAAAGAAACTATAAAAACCTTTTGTTAAGATAACAAGTTTAAATGAGAACATTCTAGTTAAGGGACAATTCATATAAATATAAGCATCTCTGGATCACCTCCAAAAGGCAAGCCAAGCCAGAGAGTGTGAGACCAGATTTCTTGGCCTGTGTTCACAAGGCAGCTGTCTATAAATTCTGATTTAATTCTGATTTTATTTCTGGCCTTTCAATTAATGGTTTGGGTAAACTGGTCCTGTCCTCTATCCAACTGAACCTTGCTTCCCTCTCTTCTGAAATGGCAGAAATGCATGAGAATTCCTTTAAGTTATCTTCCAACTCTGATGGGTTATGATTCATCAACTTTATCCTTTAAAAAATCCTATCAATCAAAGTTATCAGGAACTCAAGGATCTTCTAAACTTATTCAAACATGTGGGTACATGCATGTCCAAGCAATAAAATCCTTTGGGTTCTTTCTTTGTTTTGTTTTTCACCTAGACAGGAGTTTTATGCAAGAAAGTTGTCTCTTTTTTTCCCACCTTTCTTCCATATGGCCCTGTGCCCATGACTATAGCTGTGGGACATCCACTTCATTCAGCAACCAAAGGCATTTCTATTGTAATCTGTATGGTTCTCCAAGAAATACTATTATATAAATTACAGTTCTGTAGGCTGCAACTACAGAGATCCCATAGAGAACAACAGTGTTGTGCAAGTGGAACAAAGGATCAGCCTGAACAGCTGAGTAATCAGGGTGCATGTGGGAATAACTCTCATTCTTGAACATTTAGAATTGAGTCTAAAATATACTACTCTCTTGACTGCTTTAATTAAAGAAATGTGGAAGTAAAAATTATAAAGCCGCTCCATACATCTATAAACTAAACTAATATACAGGAGAAATGAGAAGACAGCACATTAAAAGTTGAGAAAGACGCCCCATCTGAGCTTCTTGTGCTTAGCTTCATCAGAAATATCAGGGGAATTTGTTATCAGGATTCTTTGTTAAGTATTTAGAATCAATTGAGAATACTCTGGGTAGTTTTTCCTCAGATAGCATCATGTTATAAGATGGTTCTGTGTTGGTTCTACCTTTACATGTCTTTACATGCAATGAACAAACCATATCCTTTCCATGATAGCTCTCTTATGGGTGTGTGAGAAAGCCATATGAAATAAGATCTATGAAAAGATAATTTCACCAGCCTTAAATTAGTTACTTAATTAATGTCAAGCAAAGATGATGTCTGAGGAGAAAAATCTAAGGATTGTAAAGGCTTCCCACTACATCTTAGAAGAAAAATGGCTATTTTTCCACAATTTTCTAGGTACCTAGATGGGAAAGCCAGTTTAACTAAAGTACAGAGTTAGGATTCTTTTCCTGGCAAGGCATGATGGAATCATCACATATGTAGGACTTTGCTGAGGACTGAGAAGCTCATGCCTGTGCTCAATAGCTCAATATATTTTCCAAGAAGTTCAACCCTAAACATGATTCAATGCTCATATTCATCTTTCTCTCAATCCACAGCAAGTCAATGGTTGATAAAAACTCAGATGGCTGACCCAAGTTTGTTCTCTCTCTCTCTCTCTCTCTCTCTCTCTCTCTCTCTCTCTCTCTCTCTCTCTCTCTCTCCCTCTCCCTCCCCCTCTCCCTCCCCCTCTCCCTCCCCCTCCCCCTGCCCCCTCCCCCTCTACCTCTCTCCTCTCTCTCTTTCCCTCCTCTGTGTGTGTGTGTGTGTGTGCGTGCGTGTTCATGCAGTTGTGTCTGTCTCTCTCTCTCTCCTTTTCTTGATTCATGTTTTGTTCATGAGTGCATGTATGTAGGTGCACACATGTATGCCTACTGCCACAGGAAATCAGAAGAGGACATCAGGTCCCCTGGAACTAGAGTTATAGATGGTTGTGAGCCACCATGTGTATTCTTGGAACTAAACCTTTGTCATCTCCTAGAGCAGCAAGAGCTCTTAACCCCTGAGCCCCTCTGCATCAGTTTTTAATAGAAACTTGTCACTGATATATTCTTTTAAAGTTATTTCCCTTATATTCGAGATTATTGTTATTGAAGTGATCAGTGAGGTGATAAATATTTTTGGACATATAACTCAGCCTCTTTTCACAAAACTAGTCTCAACTATTTTTTTTTAACTAAGAGTAAACTGTAGTTATTTCTTAAACTCATTTGGAAGAGAGTGGTGATTCCCTGAAGATACAGTTACACAAACTGTGAGCAGCTCAACATGGGTGGGAGAAATGGATCTCAGGTCAACTACAAAAGCTGTATGTGCTCTTTTTTTATTTTTTATTAGGTATTTTCCTCATTTACATTTCCAATGCTATCCCAAAAGTCCCCCACACCCTCCTCCCCACTCCCCTACCCATCTACTCCCACTTTTTGGCCCTGGCATTCCCCTGTACTGGGGCATATAAAGTTTGCATGTCCAATGGGCCTCTCTTTCCAGTGATGGCTGACTAGGCCATCTTTTGATACATATGCAGCTAGAGTCAAGAGCTCCGGGGTACTGGTTAGTTCATAATGTTTTTTCCATCTATAGGGTTGCAGATCCCATTAGCTCCTTGGGTACTTTCTCTAGCTCCTCCATTGGGGGCCCTGTGATCCATCCAATCGCTAACTGTGAGCATCCACTTATGTGTTTGCTAGGCCCGGGCATAGTCTCACAAGAGACAGCTCTATTTGGGTCCTTTCAGCAAAATCTTGCTAGTGTATGCAATGGTGTCAGCGTTTGGAGGCTGATTATGGGATGGATCCCTGGCTATGGCAGTCTCTAGATGGTCCATCATTTTGTCTCAGCTCCAAACTTTATCTCTGTAACTCCTTCCATGGGTGTTTTGTTCCCAATTCTAAGAAGGGGCAAAGTGTCCACACTTTGGTCTTCGTTCTTCTTGAGTTTCATGTGTTTTGCAAATTGTAACTTATATCTTGGATATTCTAAGTTTCTGAGCTAATATTCACTTATCAGTGAGTACATATCATTTGAGCTCTTTTGTGATTGGGTTACCTCACTCAGGATAATGCCCTTCAGGTCCAACCATTTGCCTAGGAATTTCATAAATTCATTCTTTTTAATAGCTGAGTAGTACTCCATTGTGTAAATGTACCACATTTTTTTGTATCCATTCCTCTGTGGAGGGGCATCTGGGTTCTTTCCAGCTTCTGGCTCTTATAAATAATGCTGCTATGAACATAGTGGAGCATGTGTCTTTCTTACTAGTTGGAACATCTTCTGGATATATGCCCAGGAGAGGTATTGCAGGTTCCTCCGGTAGTACTATGCCAAATTTTCTGAGGAACTGCCAGACTGATTTCCAGAGTGGTTGTACAAGCTTGAAATACCACCAACAATGGAGGAGTTTTCCTCTTTCTCCACATCCTTGCCAGCATCTGCTGTCACCTGAATTTTTGATCTTAGCCATTCTGACTGGTGAGAGATGGAATCTCAGGGTTGTTTTGATTTGCATTTCCCTGATGATTAAGGATGCTGAACATTTTTTCAGGTGCTTCTCAGCCATTCGGTATTTCTCAAGTGAGAATTCTTTGTTTAGCTCTGAGCCCCATTTTTTAATGGGGTTATTTTATTTTCTGGAGTCCACCTTCTTGAGTTCTTTATAGATATTGGATATTAGTCCCCTATCTGATTTAGGATAGGTAAAGATCCTTTCCTAATATGTTGGTGGCCTTTTGTCTTATTGATGATGTCTTTTGCCTTACAGAAGTTTTGCAGTTTCATGAGGTCCCATTTGTTAATTCTCGATCTTACAGCAGAAGCCATTGCTGTTCTGTTCAGGAATTTTTCCCTGTGCCCATATCTTCAAGGCTTTTCCCCACTTTCTCCTCTATAAGTTTCAGTGTCTCTGGTTTTATGTGGAGTTCCTTGATCCACTTAGATTTGACCTTATTACAAGGAGATAGGAATGGATCAATTTGCATTCTTCTACATGATAACCACCAGTTGTGCCAGCACCATTTGTTAAAAATGCTGTCATTTTTCCACTGGATGGTTTTAGCTCCCTCTTCAAAGACCAAGTGACCATAGGTATGTGGGTTCATTTCTGGGTCTTCAATTCTATTCCAGTGGTCTACTTGTGCTCTTAACTGCTGCACCACCACTGTAGACCATTTAGAAACTTTAAGATAGCATCTAAATATAAACGTGGGTTTCAACCTGGATTGTCAGAGCCCAGTGTTGCAAGTACAGAAATTCCAAGGATGACATGCAATGAAGCTACATATATCACTAACACAGACAATGATCCACAAGGCTGAGTCTCTTTAGTGTGTTCTAAATACTTATGTGGTTATCATACTTTACATATGAGGCACTATGTTGGTTAGTAGTATCTATAGTTTAGGAATACTGGGCACATAATTTAGCAAATTCATAATTGGTTGAGTATGGTTTTGATTTTATATCTAAGTGCTAGGAACCTTTTGCACATGATAAAAGTCATTCAGAGAAATATTCAGTGTGCACCTATTCTCTTTACTTTTTTAAAGATTTGTCATAAAATTTTTTATTCTATTTGGATTATGGGTATATGTAGGGTGGCATGCATGCAAATTTAGGTATCTACACAGTCCTAAGGCATCTGATTCTTCCAGAAATTGGGGCAGAGGTAGTTGTGTGAGGCCTAAGCTAAGTACTAAAAGCTGAACTCCAGTCCTCTGCAAGAGGAATAACTGCTCTTAACTGCTCTTAACTGCTGAGCTGTCTCTTCAGCCTTGAACTCTTTCTTGTTTTATGCTGTTCCATGTCTAAAAGTACATGGCCTAAGCAGGATTGGATTTCCTTCTCTTGATTTCAAACATTTAAAGGAGCACAAGAACTGAGTCCTTAGCAGATCACTTGGCCCTCTCCTCCTGCAGGTTTCCAGAGTCTTGCTGCCTTCTCCCCTAATGGGCCTCACTTACACACCTGACCTCCACCCCTTGGCCTCCTCTCTTTGTGGGGCCAGCTTATTTAGTCTTCCATCATCTACTCCCCACATGTCAACTCCCTTTGCTGTGAGAATGCCCCTGGACTTGAAGTTCCTTTTCTAATCTAATTGCTTTCTGTAGAGAATTTGCCTTTGTTGCTTTTATGGATTCTTTTTCTTTCTTTCTTGCAGAGAGAAAAGAATGCAAAGGAGCTAACTGGCAGCAGGTTATAGAAAAGCCGGACACTGAGACTTATGCTATGATTCATTCAGTGGGAAAATAAATCTAGCAGTGTTAGCACAAAGGCACCTATGACTTTGCTGAGCTTAATCAGTGTGGAAACAATGTTATTAAATTAGCAGGTGTCTCAAGGGTGCCTTACCCTTCCTACCAGTGTTACTTCCAAAGGTGAGTATATATAAAGTTGGTATTTAAATATTGCATTAAAAACATATCTATCTGAAATTTATAAACATGTAATTTCAACTAATACATTTGCAAAAACATAAGCTCTGAGGTCAGATTGTTCAGGTCTTATGTTTAGCTCCATCATAGATAGCTATATTTATGCCCTGCTTTCTATGGTAAAGTAATAATTTCTCTGCAAGAGGGAAGTACTGACTCTAAGTGGGTAAACAATAATAATCATAAATGTTAGCTCTATTATGAGAATTATGATGATAATTTGTAAACCACTTTTTAAATTATTTTTAACCCACCCAATCTGAGCTAGCAGGTTTTTCTATATAATTTTTAATTCATACAATAACTTCTTAGATAGAAATGATACATATTAACTTCTTAGCAGAATATCTGGCCTATAATCACATTTCATAAAGAGCAACTAAAATAATAATTATTTCTTTAAGTGGTATTGTTATGATTAGCCAGTGTTATAATGACGCTTATCCTTGTTGGAAGCACTTTTACCACAGGCAGAAATTACAGAGAACGGATCTGGATGATCTTAGAGCTATAGTTAACGTGTGCTGTTTCCATCCGTGAGAAACACTGAGATGATAAGTGATAAGAGTCTATAAAAGACAGGGATCGGGCCCCAAGGAGCCCAGAGAAGTAAAAAAGTCAGATTGTGACATGAAAAACTGGTTAACATTAACGGGTTTTTAGCAAGGGAGCAGGTGGTGCCAGTGTAGGTTGTTAAAGCTTCCCGACCTCCATGCTTTGGCTACATCTTCAACGTCTCCAACCCCAGAATCACCTTGAAGTTTCTAAGGATATCAGTTGAGGGAAAGCAGGGAGAGAACTGCTCCTGTCAATCACTCTTTACCCAGGTTGCCCCACACAGAATAAACCAGTTTTATAACGGCTTTCGGACCTGTGTACTTACTGTCCCAGTGAAAAAACATTCAGTTGGCTAATTCTAATAATCTCTCACTGATTAGGTTGAAGAATAAGAAAGGAATGGTGTAAATAAGTTTTATATACAATTTAAGGACTGGAATTTAAATCAAGTATGAACAAGCGGAAGTAACAATTCTTTTGATAAGGAAGTAGAGTAGAATCTGAGATGCCAAGGCTTTCTTGAGCTTGGATGCTTTATTTCAACCCACTGACCAATCAGAATTTTCCCACTTACACTCAAATTAGCTAACCAGATTCATCCCAGCTCGAATCCTAGTTTATATATGGGTAGGACCAAATTAGCGCATTCCAAGAATACACAGACACAATCACACAGACACACACACACACACACATATATATTCACATATCCCCATTCCCCAAACACTACCAGACAACCCATAGGACTTTTACATGCTATAGAGAGCTTACTCTACTGCTCAATAAATTTTGATTGCTGGCATTTCTTCTACTGCCCTACCTTGTCATTCTTCAAAGTTATGAGACAGCACATTCATCTCTGATGCAAGAAACCAGCAACACAAGAAGAAATGAACATAAATATTTGTTTTTCCTCCATTCATAAATATTTAAGAAAAGACAAACCCTAGACTAGAAGGAAAATGATTGGAAAGAGATACTTTGGATGGTTTACCAGAACAGATCTTATTCTGAGAGAAGACAGCAGAGCTAGGAGACTCGCTAATTTTTCAGCATCAGAAAGAGAAGAAGAAAGTAGTCCCAGGCTCTTTCTCAGTGCTCTCCCTGGACATGCTACTGACACTGTTCTCTAAAGCAGTCTCTAAAGCACACATTTCTAATGTATTTCATAATCCTGAGAAGTAGAGTGGGGTGTTTTTCACGAACCACTTACCATTCAGGATGTTTACAGAGAACCTTGACACTGTATTTGCATCGTGGTGACTAGAGAGCATAGCTAATTATCCAAAGCTGGCTGTAGAGTTGAGAATTAGGCAGCAGGGAGGAGCAATATGAAACCATGCTGATGAAGTGACATGACACCAGTATGGAAGTGTTAGCAACTGAACAGAAGAAGAGGGGAACAGAGAGAGACAGAAATCAACACTTAAGTGACTACTACAGCAAACTATCTGTGGTTTCTCCCCTTTCCCCAAGGTTTTTTAAACAGAAGAAATGAATATCAAGGAACATTTTGGAGTACAAAGGTTTGACAGCAAATAAAGCCAAATACTACTGCTGAGTAATGGTGGTGCATAGCTTTAATCTCAGTACTGAGGAGTCAGAGGCAGATGGATCTCGAAATTTGAGGTCATCCTGGTCTACAGAGCTACTTCCGTGACAGCCAGGACTACACAGAGAAATCCTGTCTCATAGAATCAAACCAAAAACAAAACAAAACAAACAAAACAAAACCAAATCAAATATTCCTGACCATAAAATAAGCATAAAATTCACTTAGACTTATTTTAAAATTTGAACCATTATGTATTTAGTATTTTGAACTTAAAGTCTTAATGTTTATGACAGCTTAAAGTCTGAATGTTATGACAGGAGTCACAAGGCACAGGTGGAGAGTGAGGCTAGTGGAGAAAGGGAAGAGAAATAGAATCAAGATATGTGCACAATGAAGCAGACAGAAATAGAGACTCAAGGGTAGTGAGGCATAGTCTGATGTAAGTAGCCAGTAATGCCACCTGGGACCATGGTGGGGCCCTGGCCTGTGCTGCCTTTGAGGGCCATGTCCAGGTCCCTGGAACTGCAACAGGGGTCAGTTACCATCAAAGGCCAGGTAGACTTATATGGTCTGGACTGCCACCTGGGACCATGTTGATGTCTGAGCGCTGTGCAGAACTGGCACAACCCCTTGCTTGGGCATCGTGGGGAAGTGGCCCTCAGATGATGAGAGTAGGAAAGCTGGCCCTGCCACTTATCTGCTAAAATACTTGGGAAGGATGGCCCTCACATTGCCCGGGGAGCACAGTAGAGTTGGTCAAAATTGCCGGAGTTGCCAAGTGTGAGCTAGCCCCAAGAGCATGAGTGTGGGATGTCTGGTCCTGCCACTTGTCTCTAGTGCAGTGGCATGTATGAGGGACAAATGCCATCTCTCCTCCTCACCCCTTGCCACTTTCTGCAGATGGGAGAACTGGCCCTAGAGTCATGAGAGCAGGAGAGCTAGCTCTGACCGTCACAGGCTATTGCATTTAGGAGAGCTGGCCCTGTAACATGTGTGGGAAATACAGTAGAGTTGGCTCTGCTAAGGAGGGTTGCAGGTGAGCTGTTTGCAAGGACGTGATCATGAGAGAGCTGGCTCTGCCACTTGTCTGCATGTGGTAGTATGGGTGAGGGAGAGATGATTGTTCCTTGCCACATGCAGCAGGTGAGAAAGCTGGCCCTGTGGTCACGAGTGCCAGAGAGTTGGCTCAATTCCTTGCTGCAACAGTACTCAGAAAGTGGGCCCTTAACTGAGTAACACAGTAGAGCTGGCCTTGATGATAAAGGCATTGGTAAGCCAGCCCTGAGTACATTAGTGTGGAAGAGGAGGTTCTGACCCCTGATGGCTGTGACATTGAATGATCTAACCAGGGTGATGCTAGAGAACTCATCCTGGTGGTGTGGGTGCAGGAGAGCTCACTGGCTGACCAGCTCATATACCTTCCAGGTCCAGATCCAGGGCATTCAGTTGGCCCAACCCAACATCTACCCCATTGATGACCTGCTGGGACATGTGTTGGGGCCAGTCCTACAGATCTAAAACTAAAGGATCGCCATGACACAGGACAACAAAAGAATATCCAAGAGAACTCTCAGCAAGGCTCCAGTATTGATAGTGCAGCAATCAGACCTCACCAGACCAATAACTCATTACAATGAACATTTGCAAAAGAGAGAGAGAGAGAGAGAGAGAGAGAGAGAGAGAGAGAGAGAGAGAGAGAGAGAAGTGTAGACAAAGGGGTACACTGTAGGACACAGTGTGACACACTAAAGCTTTCACAATGAGACTTTTTTTTCTTTTGCAGGGTTTGCAAGGGAAGAGGGCAGGTCTGAGGGACAGGGAGATAAATAGGATTGGGGTGCATGATGGAAAATTCACAAAACAATTCACAAATTCACAATATAAATGTTTCCTTTTAAAATTCTGAATGTAAAGTAAATATAAATAAACTGCCTACTGAATGGTATTTAAATGGGAGATCGATTGAGCAATATGCTTAACCCAACTAGGAGCATATGCAAAAAACAGTCATGTTTTTACTTTTGTCCAAACATACTAGGTTGTAGCTTAATTTATAGGGTATTGTCTCTGAATAACTTCCATGAACTTCACAAAATGGAGTTCAGAATAATACAATAATACAAGGACAGTGTAGTCTAGGAAGAAGTGGTGGGAGACATTTGCAAATTATAAGCTTGTGAGCTTGTCAGCTCGGAGATCTAAACACCAAGCATTCTGCATTGGATGATGTATTAGCTGCTGGTGAGCTCAGCCTCCTGGCTGGGGAAATGCTTTTAGGAAGAAGCATAGGGGGCATCTTTTGCATAATGAGCCCAGTGAGGGCAAGAAGTGTATAACACCTGAACCTGCCACATGGAGTAGATTGTTACTAAGTCAGAAAGCAAACTTAAATATGTTTCACTAGAACATATATTGTGCCTTCCCTAAAAGGAGACTCAGAAACCATTTCAACATTGTGGACTGGAGTGGCAGTTCAGGCGTGCTGCTTGTCAAATTAATTTATGGCTATGTGTAATTGGTTGGTTGCTTTTCCTCCAGAAAGATAAAATAGCCAACCCAAGGGAGATGGGTATCTCACTGTTTCTAATATAGAGATAAAAATCTTATTTTTAGTGTGAACTGAAAAAAAAACATGTGGGGTTGCAGACAAAGACTAGACTTTTGTGGCAATGTGCAAGTATGAAGAAAAAAATGAAATGGAAGGTGCTTTTACAAACTCAGAATAATACATTTTAAGAGTTAACTTTGAATTTTCCTCTAAATAGGAGGCATTGCTTTCTTCGAATTGTCTTAAGTTACATTGAAATATTTCCTAAATTGAAAAACCAAGTTCCTTACATTTAAACCAATAGTCAGTGGAAGCTTTATTTTTATTAATCCTTTAAAGGTGTGTTTTACTCCAGCACTATCGTAAACTCTAAGTTTCAAATAATACCCATGATTAATCAAAGCAGAAGGTTATAGAATATCAGATTGATTTCAAATTAAGTCTTACTTCAGGGTTCATGGAAGAGGGAGTACTTTTGGTTAAATAAAAACTATTACTGAAATGTAAGTATATGAGACTTGAGAGAGTCAGCTGGCAGTGCCAACCTCCAAGTCTGTATTCACCTTCTTCACTGCTGTAAAAAGGAAGCTGTATATGACTGGCCAAACCAGGACATGTGTTTCCGAAGCCTGAGGGCTTTCCTATGTACAACACAAAGTCTGTTCTTCGTGACTCAAAAGCAAGAATTTCAGTGACCACGGAAATCAATTGCTAAAGACAGTTTGGAATCTATAACAGCAATACCAGTCCCCCTTTTTAATAACAGGAAACCTTGTTCAGTGACCACAGCACTAAAGTAATTGGTGCCTAAGTGTATGTGTTGGACACTCTGGGCACTCCAGATATCCAGCCTAAGGAAGTCACTTCTCATTAGTCATCACAAATAGCAGCTTTGGTGGAAGATGTAATGGGAACTTCTTTTCAACACCCTATCTCCCTGAGTTGGAGGATCCTCTACTTTACAGCTGAAGAGAAGAGGAAAGGTCACTCTTCAAGGACAGTCAACTGAAAGTAAACCCTATAGTGGAATGAAGACCACTATACAAACTTGAATTGCAAATCATATCTCTAAATTAATGTTCAGACAATCTTGCATGTGTCATAGGGGAAGCAAAGTGGGCAGCATTAAGGAAGAATTCTGTTTCAAATGTACTCTTTTGAATAAAAATGGACTTAAACAAATGTACTTATCAACAGTGCTGCTTTATATTTTGTTATTTTTGTTATTATTTCATTTCCTAAAATAGAGTAATTGAATGAAGGCAAAACGACTCCACATTTCTAACCAGACAAGTTTAGGAGGAAGTATTTTCAGGTTCCCTTCTGCCCCAAACAAGTAATGTAACTAAGAGAGCTAAGACTATTTCTAGACCACATGACTTAAACACTGCTGCCCATTTAGAGGACATCGTGAAGCCAAACATAACTCCCTGACTTGCTTGTTCTTAACAAATCAATTGTAAAAAACATCTCAACAGGAAAAGCATTACTACTCATAACTTGAGTTGTAATGCTTAGCCACAAACAAAAGCTAGTGTAGCATCATTTCCATCCTTAGCCTACAGGAAAGTACATGACATGGTAGGTAGCCTACTGGCTTTTGATAAAAATGAGTAATCTAGAGAAACAAAGAAGAAAGGTTAAGTCTTTTTATCCACAAGCAGATGATAGGATGTTTTTAAGTAGGTGTTGCTTTAGGAACTTTGGCTTAATAATAAACCATAAATAGAGATTGGTGAGAAAGGGAGAATAGTATAATAAATTATTTAAGTCAATAATGTGAGAGGGGAATAATATTTTGAAGAGGCAGAGGCTCTGGTTTTAATAGAAAGCCATAAATAGTTGTTAATTCAAGTAGCCTGTTAAAATGGCATCATTTGTGTCTGAGAGTCTCAACTTAATCCAGTTGAGATGTAGGCCAGACTCAGATTGCTCATGTAGCTTGATATCACAATCTAGAACAGTCTTCCATACCATCTAGACCTTGACTGAGCCTTTGCTCCTCTTACAAGGAAATGCTTTCTCTTTATCTATATGCACAGTGATAATTCACTATGTAAGCAATAAAAATTAGTTTTTTAATTAGAAAGTGCCAAAATTTCACATTATTCTTTTCTAGCACTTTTCTGTTACATGTCTGGGAAAAGATCACTGTATAAATCTGCAAAATATACTTGCAACTTTTTAAACAATTAAATATGGTAGCTGTGCTCACCTTTTATCCCACCACTCTGGAAGGTGAAGCAGGTGAGCACTATCTCTAAGTTCAAGACTAGCCTATTCTGTAGAGCTAGTTCCAAGACAGCCAGAGCTACAGAGGGAAACCCTGTTAGGAAAAACAATTAACTATGATTTCTGAGTGAAGTCCTTATGAGTTAAGGCATGTTGAGTCAAAGCCCTCCAAATTTCTATGATTTAGATATGTTTTACAAACCTTTGTTAGTTGGTTAAAGGAAATTAGTGTTTGCATTGACATAAATACCTCAGGTATTTACCTCAGGTACTTATGTCTAGCATTTTGTTCATAATTGAATGTTTCTTTGATTTAATAGAACTTTTCTTTCTCATGTTTTGTGATAGGTACTTTTGATACACATAAACAATCCATTATTCGGTGAATGAATGTGAACCTTTATTTGATGAGTTTAAAACTCAAAGAGGCCAAAAGATAAGACAATCAATACTGCAACAAATGTTATTGAAACTAAGGAGCATAAGACAGGTCAGAGAATGGAAGAGTCCTAACAGACTCAGTAAATGGAATAACCCGAACAAAAGCAAACGGCGTGTGTCAGATTACGGTGGGAGATGAGGTTGGAAATCACAGGAAGGAATCATCTCATGCTAGACTCTGACAAGCCAAAAATTTGGACTTAATCTTGTAGAAAATGATGAAGCACTGAAGAAGTGTATATGAAGAAGAGAATTGTTTTACATCATTAGCTTTGGATTTTAATAATAGCACTGCAGATAGATCTAGTGCAAAATATATTTGGAGTTGAATGGCATGGTATTAATGCTTACATTTCTCCAAAATCCTACCATCTCAGGTGATGTGTAAGGAGATGGGGTCTTTGAATAGATCATGATTGTAATTAGTGGCTAGCTTTGTATTCATGAATGATATTGGTACCATTTAAACATATCCCCAGAGTAGCATTTCCGAACCCCATGTGCACATACAGATAGAAAGCACAGTCTATGAACTGAAAGTGGACATGAAAAGCTATGAGATCTTGAACTAGAGAAGATAAAAAGCTTTGTAACAAGCAATAAGGTAGGATAAGTGCAGTTGCTAGTGAGATCGAGACCATTAAAGACAAATCCAATGGTGATGGGGTAAACATGAAAAACAGCCAGATGACTGACTGTCACAATATCATTTTAATACAAAGCAAATCTGTGTTGCAACAGAAAAGCAATAGTTATTGTAAAACACTGGATTAGATTCCAATCAAGAAATAGAGAATGTGTATTTTCTCAGCACAGCTTAAATTTTTGTGAAAGCATTTCCCAACGTATCATGTCATGTTGCTAGTTCAGACAAGGGGTCTACTATTAGAATTTGTACTTTTAGCTTATTACTCCTTTTAAAGTGCTGATTCTCTTTTTATGTAAATTTTTATTATAAAAATTAGAAAGTTAAAAGTTTGAAGAATACAGCTTTAGAAATATATTTTAATAAATAGATGAATGTTGCAATATTATGTATAAATGTGTGCATTAAATTCTCTATTATTTTTATTAACCATTAATAATAGGTTTTGTTTAGCCATAAGCTGAACTAATTCATTAAACATAGCTACACTCCAGGATTTTTAAACTTTCTTGCACCCTTTACTACATTGTAAAAAGAATGACTTCCCCTATGTCATAGCCTAGTAAATCGCGGCAGTACCATATAAATCCAAGGACACCTGACTCCAAATTAGACCTCCATGACACTTCAGAATTCATTTGTATTTCTTTCTTCCACTGTATAGAGCTTCTACATCTGGAGTAATGCCCCATTTATCTCCAAAGTTAAGTTCTATAATATTTAAGAAGTTAAAATCTGAATCTTTTCTTATATTAATGGATGAGTTATGTAAAACAATAACTTATATGATAAAACATTGTAAGTACTATGAAATAATATATATCTTAGAAGCATATTTAAAATATAAAAGCAATGAAAACATTTTAGACTGTCTTTTTGTCAGAAGTCATGTAATAATATTTTCATCATTTACAGTGTTTATGAAAAGTGTCAAGAAATGATTCACTAACCAAAGTTGGTCCTTTGTTGTCCTCTGTTGAAGTTCAAGAAGGAGAACTTCAACTCAACAGAGTATAAGCCAAAAGTTCAAACCACTTACTTAATTTCATATTTTTCTTATTTTCTTTTAATTTAAAGAGTATAATATAATTACGTTATTTACCCCTTTCTTTTTATCCCTCCAAACTTTTCTAAATAACTCTTCCCTTGATGTCTTTCATATTCATAGTTCCTTTATTCATTATCAATTTTATGTTTTTAGTAGCTGCACTACAACTATGAAAATAATAAGTTAAATTAGGAGGAAATTAGTCTGAACAGGTTAGAGGGTGCGCCAGAGAACCGGACAGCTTCTGGGACGGGCGGAAGCACAGAGCCGCTGAGGCAGCACCCTTGGCGGGCCACAGACAGCCGGCCACCATCCGGACCAGAGGACAGGTGTCCCCCTGGCATGGGAGGCGGCCTCAGCCTCAGCAGCAGCGGTCGCCATCTTGGTTCCAGGACTCAGCAGAACTTAGGAAATTAGTCTGAACAGGTTAGAGGGTGCGCCAGAGAACCGGAGAGCTTCTGGGACAGGCAGAAGCACAGAGCCGCTGAGGCAGCACCCTTGGCGGGCCGCAGACAGCCGGCCACCGTCCGGACCAGAGGACAGGTGTCCGCCTGGCTTGGGAGGCAGCCTCAGCCTCAGCCTCAGCAGCAGCGGTCGCCATCTTGGTTCCAGGACTCCCTGGAACTTAGGAATTTAGTCTGCACAGGTGAGAGTCTGCACCACAGAAGCTGACAGCTTCTGGGAACTGCCAAAGCAACACAGCTTCTGAGAGAGGCCCTGTTTTGGGCCTTCTTCTTCGACCAGGAGGAGGTCCAAAAACAAGATATCTGCGCACCTTCCCTGTAAGAGAGCTTGCCAGCAGAGAGTGCTCTGAGCACTGAAACTCAGAGGAGAGAATCTGTCTCCCAGGTCTGCTGAGAGACGGTAACAGAATCACCAGAAGAACAATCTCTAAACAGAGTCAACTATAACTGCTAACTCCAGAGATTACCAGATGGCGAAAAGTAAAGGTAGGAATCCTACTAACAGGAACCAAGACCACTCACCATCATCAGAACCCAGCACTCCCACTTCGCCCAGTCCAGGGCACCCCAACACACCTGAAAACCTAGACCTAGATTTAAAAGCATATCTCATGATGATGGTAGAGGACATCAAGAAGGACTTTAATAAATCACTTAAAGAAATACAGGAGAACACTGCTAAAGAGTTACAAGTCCTTAAAGAAAAACAGGAAAACACAATCAAACAGGTAGAAGTCCTTACAGAAAAAGAGGAAAAAACATACAAACAGGTGATGGAAATGAACAAAACCATACTAGACCTAAAAAGGGAAGTAGACACAATAAAAAAAACTCAAAGTGAGGCAACACTGGAGATAGAAACCCTAGGAAAGAAATCTGGAACCATAGATTTGAGCATCAGCAACAGAATACAAGAGATGGAAGAGAGAATCTCAGGTGCAGAAGATTCCATAGAGAACATCGGCACAACAATCAAAGAAAATGGAAAATGCAAAAAGATCCTAACTCAAAATATCCAGGAAATCCAGGACACAATGAGAAGACCAAACCTACGGATAATAGGAGTGGATGAGAATGAAGATTTTCAACTCAAAGGACCAGCAAACATCTTCAACAAAATTATTGAAGAAAACTTCCCAAATATAAAGAAAGAGATACCTATGAACATACAAGAAGCCTACAGAACTCCAAATAGACTGGACCAGAAAAGAAATTCCTCCCGACACATAATAATCAGAACAACAAATGCACTAAATAAAGATAGAATACTAAAAGCAGTAAGGGAAAAAGGTCAAGTAACATACAAAAGCAAGCCTATCAGAATTACACCAGATTTTTCACCAGAGACTATGAAAGCCAGAAGAGCCTGGACAGATGTTATACAGACACTAAGAGAACACAAATTCCAGCCCAGGCTACTATACCAGCCAAACTCTCAATTATCATAGATGGAGAAACCAAAGTATTCCATGACAAAACCAAATTCACACATTATCTCTCCACGAATCCAGCCCTTCAAAGGTTAATAACAGAAAAAAACCAATACAAGAACGGGAACAATGCCCTAGAAAAAACAAGAAGGTAATCCCTCAACAAACCTAAAAGAAGACAGCCACAAGAACAGAATGCCAACTTTAACAACAAAAATAACAGGAAGCAACAATTACTTTTCCTTAATATCTCTTAACATCAATGGTCTCAACTCCCCAATAAAAAGACATAGACTAACAAACTGGCTACACAAACAAGACCCAACATTTTGCTGTTTACAGGAGACACATCTCAGAGAAAAAGATAGTCACTACCTCAGAATAAAAGGCTGGAAAACAATTTTCCAAGCAAATGGTATGAAGAAACAAGCTGGAGTAGCCATCCTAATATCTGATAAGATTGACTTCCAACCCAAAGTCATCAAAAAAGACAAGGAGGGGCACTTCGTTCTCATCAAAGGTAAAATCCTCCAAGAGGAACTCTCAATTCTGAATACCTATGCTCCAAATACAAGGGCAGCCACATTCATTAAAGAAACTTTAGTAAAGCTCAAAGCACACATTGCACCTCACACAATAATAGTGGGAGACTTCAACACACCACTTTCACCAATGGACAGATCATGGAAACAGAAACTAAACAGGGACACACTGAAACTAACAGAAGTGATGAAACAAATGGATCTGACAGATATCTACAGAACATTTTATCCTAAAACAAAAGGATATACCTTCTTCTCAGCACCTCATGGTACCTTCTCCAAAATTGACCACATAATAGGTCACAAAACAGGCCTCAACAGATTCAAAAATATTGAAATTGTCCCATGTATCCTATCAGATCACCATGCACTAAGGCTGATCTTCAATAACAACAAAAAAAAAAAATAACAGAAGGCCAACATTCATGTGGAAACTGAACAACACTCTTCTCAATGATACCTTGGTCAAGGAAGGAATAAAGAAAGAAATTAAAGACTTTTTAGAGTTTAATGAAAATGAAGCCACAATGTACCCAAACCTTTGGGACACAATGAAAGCATTTCTAAGAGGGAAACTCATAGCTCTGAGTGCCTCCAAGAAAAAACGGGAGAGAGCACATACTAGCAGCTTGACAACACATCTAAAAGCTCTAGAAAAAAAGGAAGCAAATTCACCCAAGAGGAGTAGACAGCAGGAAATAATCAAACTCAGGGGTGAAATCAACCAAGTGGAAACAAGAAGAACTATTCAAAGAATTAACCAAACGAGGAGTTGGTTCTTTGAGAAAATCAACAAGATAGATAAACCCTTAGCTAGACACACTAGAGGGCACAGAGACAAAATCCTAATTAACAAAATCAGAAATGAAAAGGGAGACATAACAACAGATCCTGAAGAAATCCAAAACACCATCAGATCCTTCTACAAAAGGCTATACTCAACAAAACTGGAAAACCTGGACGAAATGGACAAATTTCTGGACAGATACCAGGTACCAAAGTTGAATCAGGATCAAGTTGACCTTCTAAACAGTCCCATATCCCCTAAAGAAATAGAAACAGTTATAAATATTCTCCCAGCCAAAAAAAGCCCAGGACCAGACGGGTTTAGTGCAGAGTTCTATCAGACCTTCAAAGAAGATCTAATTCCAGTTCTGCACAAACTTTTTCACAAGATAGAAGTAGAAGGTACTCTACCCAACTCATTTTATGAAGCCACTATTACTCTGATACCTAAACCACAGAAAGATCCAACAAGGATAGAAAACTTCAGACCAATTTCTCTTATGAATATCGGTGCAAAAATCCTCAATAAAATTCTCGCTAACCGAATCCAAGAACACATTAAAGCAATCATCCATCCTGACCAAGTAGGTTTTATTCCAGGGATGCAGGGATGGTTTAATATACGAAAATCCATCAATGTAATCCACTATATAAACAAACTCAAAGACAAAAACCACATGATCATCTCGTTAGATGCAGAAAAAGCATTTGACAAGATCCAACACCCATTCATGATAAAAGTTCTGGAAAGATCAGGAATTCAAGGCCCATACCTAAACATGATAAAAGCAATCTACAGCAAACCAGTAGCCAACATCAAAGTAAATGGAGAGAAGCTGGAAGCAATCCCACTAAAATCAGGGACTAGACAAGGCTGCCCACTTTCTCCCTACCTTTTCAACATAGTACTTGAAGTATTAGCCAGAGCAATTCGACAACAAAAGGAGATCAAGGGGATACAAATTGGAAAGGAGGAAGTCAAAATATCACTTTTTGCAGATGATATGATAGTATATATAAGTGACCCTAAAAATTCCACCAGAGAACTCCTAAACCTGATAAACAGCTTCGGTGAAGTAGCTGGATATAAAATAAACTCAAACAAGTCAATGGCCTTTCTCTACACAAAGAATAAACAGTCTGAGAAAGAAATTAGGTAAACAACACCCTTCTCAATAGTCACAAATAATATAAAATATCTCGGTGTGACTCTAACTAAGGAAGTGAAAGATCTGTATGATAAAAACTTCAAGTCTCTGAAGAAAGAAATTAAAAAAGATCTCAGAAGATGGAAAGATCTCCCATGCTCATGGATTGGCAGGATCAACACTGTAAAAATGGCTATCTTGCCAAAAGCAATCTACAGATTCAATGCAATCCCCATCAAAATTCCAACTCAATTCTTCAACGAATTAGAAGGAGCAATTTGCAAATTCATCTGGAATAACAAAAAACCTAGGATAGCAAAAAGTCTTCTCAAGGATAAAAGAACCTCTGGTGGGATCACCATGCCTGACCTAAAGCTTTACTACAGAGCAATTGTGGTAAAAACTGCATGGTACTGGTATAGAGACAGACAAGTAGACCAATGGAATAGAATTGAAGACCCAGAAATGAACCCACACACCTATGGTCACTTGATCTTCGACAAGGGAGCTAAAACCATCCAGTGGAAGAAAGACAGCATTTTCAACAATTGGTGCTGGCACAACTGGTTGTTATCATGTAGAAGAATGCGAATCGACCCATTCCTCTCTCCTTGTACTAAGGTCAAATCTAAATGGATCAAAGAACTTCACATAAAACCAGAGACACTGAAACTTATAGAGGAGAAAGTGGGGAAAAGCCTTGAAGATATGGGCACAGGGGGAAAATTCCTGAACAGAACAGCAATGGCTTGTGCTGTAAGATCGAGAATTGACAAATGGGACCTAATGAAACTCCAAAGTTTCTGCAAGGCAAAAGACACCGTCAATAAGACAAAGAGACCACCAACAGATTGGGAAAGGATCTTTACCTATCCTAAATCAGATAGGGGACTAATATCCAACATATATAAAGAACTCAAGAAGGTGGACTTCAGAAAATCAAATAACCCCATTAAAAAATGGGGCTCAGAACTGAACAAAGAATTCTCACCTGAGGAATACCGAATGGCAGAGAAGCACCTGAAAAAATGTTCAACATCCTTAATCATCAGGGAAATGCAAATCAAAACAACCCTGAGATTCCACCTCACACCAGTCAGAATGGCTAAGATCAAAAATTCAGGTGACAGCAGATGCTGGCGTGGATGTGGAGAAAGAGGAACACTCCTCCATTGTTGGTGGGATTGCAGGCTTGTACAACCACTCTGGAAATCAGTCTGGCAGTTCCTCAGAAAATTGGACATAGTACTACCGGAGGATCCCCCAATACCTCTCCTGGGCATATATCCAGAAGATGCCCCAACTGGTAAGAAGGACACATGCTCCACTATGTTCATAGCAGCCTTATTTATAATAGCCAGAAGCTGGAAAGAACCCAGATGCCCCTCAACAGAGGAATGGATACAGAAAATGTGGTACATCTACACAATGGAGTACTACTCAGCTATTAAAAAGAATGAATTTATGAAATTCCTAGCCAAATGGATGGACCTGGAGGGCATCATCCTGAGTGAGGTAACACATTCACAAAGGAACTCACACAATATGTACTCACTGATAAGTGGATATTAGCCCAAAACCTAGGATACCCAAGATATAAAATACAATTTCCTAAACACATGAAACTCAAGAAAAATGAAGACTGAAGTGTGGACACTATGCCCCTCCTTAGAAGTGGGAACAAAACACCCTTGGAAGGAGTTACAGAGACAAAGTTTGGAGCTGAGATGAAAGGATGGACCATGTAGAGACTGCCATATCCAGGGATCCACCCCATAATCAGCATCCAAATGCTGACACCATTGCATACACTAGCAAGATTTTATCTAAAGGACCCAGATGTAGCTGTCTCTTGTGAGACTATGCCGGGGCCTAGCAAACACAGAAGTGGATGCTCACAGTCAGCTAATGGATGGATCACAGGGCTCCCAATGGAGGAGCTAGAGAAAGTACCCAAGGAGCTAAAGGGATCTGCAACCCTATAGGTGGATCAACATTATGAACTAACCAGTACCCCGGAGCTCTTGACTCTAGCTGTATATATATCAAAAGATGGCCTAGTCGGCCATCACTGGAAAGAGAGGCCCATTGGACACGCAAACTTTATATGCCCCAGAACAGGGGAATGCCAGGGCCAAAAAGGGGGAGTGGGCGGGTAGGGGAGTGGGGGTGGGTGAGTATGGGGGACTTTTGGTATAGCATTGGAAATGTAAATGTGCTAAATACCTAATAAAAAATGGAAAGAAAAAAAATAAGTTAAATTAGCTTTAATAGTATATCTTGTTTCAAATATTTCATTTTTAGATACGACTTTTAATTAAATGAATAGAATTATTTAATAAAATAATATAATTGAATAATATGAATTTATAATTAAAGCTATGACTCATGGAGATAATATACAATTTATTGATTTTCTCACTGTTTTCATTCTAAATCTTTAGAATGTGTTTTTTCGTATCTGCCAATCATCAGGGTTTTTGTTGTTGTTTGTATTCAGATATATCCTATAGAGGTCTCTGTTCATTACTTTTCCACTGGGGAGTCATTTAAATCTTTCCTTGCCCCACTGTTGATATGTATTCTCCTAACATAATAGCTAAAGTAGTATTCATGCCATTCCTATTGCCTTGTACTTTCCCACTTCTCAAACATCATAAATTAATTAAAGAATGTTGAATCCTGTAAAATAACAAAAGGTTGAGATTTTCTGATCTCTTTGCTGATTTGCCTAATAGATGATCAGAGAAGCCACCACCTAATGCATGTTTGTAAGATTATGATAGGAGAGTTTTTAATGAGAGGTACCTCTCTGTGACAAGATTTTCAGATCCTCTCTACAGCCTTAAAAAATGCAAGTATATATTATTTTTAAATTCCAGGTTGCTGAAAAAGATCTTCATGAGGCCCTAGGAATTGAGAAACAGAGTTGATAGCTTGAGGGGACCCTTTTCTATTAATGCACAAAGCCTGAGGCAGCAAGTACAAACCCATAGCTTGTCAAAATATATTATTATTATCTTACGAAACATTTCAATGAATTTATTTCAGCTTAAACAGCAAAGAAGTAGCTATAAGGGGAAGTAACATTCTTGAAGGTTAGATTCATCATTAATATTTTGTTCTCAACTCCTTTCATTTGAGAAATGAATAACTGAATAATTGAACATACCATGTAAAGTTATGTAGTACAGGGACCAAAAATGACTCCTTTTTTCTTTGAATAAAATATGCTTTTTAGGGCCAGAGAGATGGTTCAGTGAGTAGAGTGTTCCTTGTGCAACATGAGAATCTTGGTTCAAACCCCAGATCCCTATCTTTTATGTTTCCCTGGGCCAACATAACTTAAACCTGGGAGACAGAAGGGGGCACACACTCACCAGGTGAGCACAAACACACCAAGCAAATCCCTGGAACTCACTGGCCTATCAGCTTTGATGAGAGGAAAAGTTCAATGAGAGGGCCTATCTGATGGCAACAGGCCAAATAATGATAAAAAATGACAGTTGTTGTTGTTCCCAGAGGCCTCTGAGTACTCTAATGAATATGAGTACTTGGGTGCATGCACATGCACACACACACACACACACACACACACACACACACACACACACACTGCATACCACTGAACAATAAAAGCTAAAAAAAAATAAATAAAAACTAATGTTTTTGATAAAACACTCCACATTATTTCCACTCCCCTCATTACCTTTGTGATTATAAAGAATGATATTCTATTCAGTTTTCCAGGTTATTTGTGTTGGAACATGAATACCAAGAATAGCATAATGTGGAACTAAGGGGAGTTTTCTTTGAAATTAGAACCTGCTGCCCACAAAACAATGAACTGGGAAGCCTGTCTTCATTCTCAGATAGAAGGTTTTGCAGATAGAGGGAATAGAATGATTAACTGTCTAAAAAGCTTAGTAACAAAATATAATCTATACAAGTCACTTAGTTTTAAAGGTATGAGCTCTTCAGAGAGACTCACTTCAAGTGTGCATCCTTGTAGCTCAACTGTATCACTGAGGACGAGGAACTTTCTTCTCACTGCCCTAGGAAAAGTCAGTCAACTCGATTCTCTTGACTTGCCTTTATTAAGCCTTTAAAGCACTTATCAAAAATCAGGTGCTATACTCTTTATCAGCACTGTGAGCCTTGGCTATTGACTGTCTACTCATGAGGAAAGGTGACAGGACAAAGTTAAACACATTTGCTATGGTGTCGAGGCAGAGTAGGCTAAGGACAGGGCCAAATCTATATTTCATTTTCCAGTCATCCTTCCAAGAGATCTCAAATTCTTATTATATTTGCCATAAAGGTGCATGACTAACTTTCAGACTTTACAGTTGTAAGTAAAAGATTGTATAGGGTCCGAAAGAGAAAAATTGATAATTATCTGCCTGAAGTGAGTTGTTTGTGTTTGGTTCCAAATGCTTTAGAGAGATTCTGAAACCCATAAAAAAAAAGTACTTCTGCACAAGCCATAGGAAAGAGAGTGGCTTATGGTCAACTGGGAGTGTTCAGACGTGGCAGACAGTGAAGATTTTTTGTTGTAATATATTCAAACAACACTATTTTAAAGTATTCTTTAATGACAATCGTAACACTAACGGTGAATGAAAGGCATTTCAAAGTTGTCATTGATGTAAGACCAAGGTAAGGTAGAAAAATGAGGAGGCAGGGGGGTAGGAAGAGAATAGAAAATGGAACTAAGAAGAGTTAAAGAAAGCTTACACACTAAGATGAAAGTGTGGCTTCTTTCAACGCTTTGCTATTGTTTCATCCAATATGGCTCATTTAAAAAGTGTTCCTTGTCCTTATAAATTTCCAGGTTATCAAATTATGCTACTATAACCCAATTAAGAGAGGAACTGTGCATTGAAACCTTATGTGCACTACTACTTTAAAGAAGAAAGAGCAGGAAGAAGAAGAGGGAAGAGATAATTTGCATTAAGAAATAATAGAATAGTTATGGTTGATCTCAGTGGATAACTAAAATGGGAGAATGAACCAGACATGGGGATGATCAAAGGGGAAAAGGAAGAAATACAGAGAGAGATAGCCAAAACTAAGACCCATTTGGGGGATTGTATGGAAATCTAATATAGAAGCTTTTTATAATATGTCATATATGAGGATGATACAAATAAAATCATCAAATAACAGGATACACAGACTCCCAACTGATCATCTCTTCTCAGCAAATGAAGCTTGTAGTACTGGAAATTGATTACATGTAATTGAGTACTTGGCCAAATAAGTCTCTTGGGAACCACCAAACTATTGCCAAACTTATTGGTGACTCTCCACAAACTGATGGTAAGGTCCTATTACTGAAAATGGCACTATAATTCATTGAACATGGGTAAGTCGAGATCTGGTACCTACCTTAGGGTTTCACCCCTACAGACTAGTATTCATGATACTGGGAAGTTATCTGCATTCTACCAATGGAGAAATGTAAATCCCAACTAACTACAAACCCTTTGATCAACAAGAGTGACCTACTTCCATTATATACTGGTCTAGTAGTAGAACAAAGCTTGTAGGAGAAACCAACCAAAATCTGATTTGAGTTAAGGTCCATTCCATGAGATGGAGCTGATACCCAATTTTGCTTAGTCTAGATAGGCTGGGGACCTAAGATGGAACCAAATACTGCTGTTTTATTAATGGATTGAAGTAATAAAGTGATTCCTAATGGCATTCTGCTATTCTCAAAGATCTTTGCTTTGTACATCCATCATCAGAGAAGCTTCCCTCTGCAGCAATTGGAAACAAATACAGAGGTCCATATCTGGACAAGGAAGAGACTTTACTACACCAAGCTTTAAAATGGGTATCTCCATCAAATTTCTCCTCTCAAGCTTCAGGAAACCCTTGCAGAAGGAAAGGCAGAAAGAGTGTGTAAGAGCCAAAGGTGATGGAGGACACCAAGGTATCAAGACCTTCTAGATATAATTGGGCTGGCACAAAGATGAATTTACAGAGACTGTGGCATATGCATAAAGCCTGCACATATCTAGACATAGATAGGGGTCCTAGAGCTGAAAGTCGGTCTGGACACATGTCTTTATCCCTATCCCAGAAGAGATGACTAATTGATAGCCACTTGCAAATAAAAAATTTGTTTTCTCCCAAAGGAGTCTCACTGGTGAAACAAATTACTTGTAAGAGCAGCCTGTGTCTAGCAGTAGCTCCCCAACAGTAAACAAACTCAATGGCATCTTTGGAAGATCTTAGTCTCCTTGTGTTTTATACCTTACAGGTCCACTATGTATATAATGTGGCTTTTGTTTGGGGTTTTAAAGAGATTCCTGTGGATCTTGGTCCGGGACTCGCCGAACTTAGGAAATTAGTCTGAACAGGTGAGAGGGTGCGCCAGAGAACCTGACAGCTTCTGGAACAGGCGGAAGCACAGAGGCACTGAGGCAGCACCCTTTGTGGGCCGGGGACAGCCAGCCACCGTCCGGACGGAGGACAGGTGCCCGCCCGGCTGGGGAGGCGGCCTAAGCCACAGCAGCAGCGGTCGCCATCTTGGTCCGAGACCCGCCAAACTTAGGAAATTAGTCTGAACAGGTGAGAGGGTGCGCCAGAGAACCTGACAGCTTCTGGAACAGGCGGAAGCACAGAGGCGCTGAGGCAGCACCCTGTGTGGGCCGGGGACAGCCGGCCACCTTCCGGACCGGAGGACAGGTGCCCACCCGGCTGGGGAGGCGGCCTAAGCCACAGCAGCAGCGGTCGCCATCTTGGTCCCGGGACTCCAAGGAACTTAGGAATTTAGTCTGCTTAGGTGAGAGTCTGTACCACCTGGGAACTGCCAAAGCAACACAGTGTCTGAGAAAGGTCCTGTTTTGGGCCTTCTTCTTCGGCCAGGAGGAGGTCCAAATACAAGATATCTGCGCACCTTCCCTGTAAGAGAGCTTGCCAGCAGAGAGTGCTCTGAGCACTGAAACTCAGAGGAGAGAATCTGTCTCCCAGGTCTGCTGATAGACGGTAACAGAATCATCAGAAGAACAATCTCTAAACAGAGTCAACTATAACTACTAACTCCAGAGATTACCAGATGGCGAAAGGTAAACGGAGGAATCTTACTAACAGGAACCAAGACCACTCACCATCACCAGAACCCAGCACACCCACTTCGCCCAGTCCAGGGAACCCCAACACACCTGAGAACCTAGACCTAGATTTAAAAGCATATCTCATGATGATGGTAGAGGACATCAAGAAGGACTTTAATAAATCACTTAAAGAAATACAGGAGAACACTGCTAAAGAGTTACAAGTCCTTAAAGAAAAACAGGAAAACACAATCAAACAGGTAGAAGTCCTTACAGAAAAAGAGGAAAAAACATACAAACAGGTGATGGAAATGAACAAAACCATACTAGACCTAAAAAGGGAAGTAGACACAATAAAGAAAACTCAAAGCGAGGCAACACTAGAGATAGAAACCCTAGGAAAGAAATCTGGAACCATAGATTTGAGCATCAGCAACAGAATACAAGAGATGGAAGAGAGAATCTCAGGTGCAGAAGATTCCATAGAGAACATCGGCACAACAATCAAAGAAAATGGAAAATGCAAAAAGATCCTAACTCAAAATATCCAGGAAATCCAGGACACAATAAGAAGACCAAACGTCCGGATAATAGGAGTGGATGAGAATGAAGATTTTCAACTCAAAGGACCAGCAAACATCTTCAACAAAATTATTGAAGAAAACTTCCCAAATCTAAAGAATGAGATGCATATGAACATACAAGAGGCCTACAGAACTCCAAATAGACTGGACCAGAAAAGAAATTCCTCCCGACACATAATAATCAGAACATCAAATGCACTAAATAAAGATAGAATACTAAAAGCAGTAAGGGAAAAAGGTCAAGTAACATATAAAGGCAAGCCTATCAGAATTACACCAGATTTTTCACCAGAGACTATGAAAGCCAGAAGAGCCTGGACAGATGTTATACAGACACTAAGAGAACACAAACTGCAGCCCAGGCTACTATACCCAGCCAAACTCTCAATTATCATAGAGGGAGAAACCAAAGTATTCCACGACAAAACCAAATTCACGCATTATCTCTCCACGAATCCAGCCCTTCAAAGGATAATAACAGAAAAAAACCAATACAAGAACGGGAACAACGCCCTAGAAAAAACAAGAAGGTAATCCCTCAACAAACCTAAAAGAAGACAGCCACAAGAACAGAATGCCACCTTTAACAACTAAAATAACAGGAAGCAACAATTACTTTTCCTTAATATCTCTTAACATCAATGGTCTCAACTCGCCAATAAAAAGACATAGACTAACAAACTGGCTACACAAACAAGACCCAACATTTTGCTGCTTACAGGAAACTCATCTCAGAGAAAAAGATAGACACTACCTCAGAATGAAAGGCTGGAAAACAATTTTCCAAGCAAATGGTATGAAGAAACAAGCAGGAGTAGCCATCCTAATATCTGATAAGATTGACTTCCAACCCAAAGTCATCAAAAAAGACAAGGAGGGACACTTCATTCTCATCAAAGGTAAAATCCTCCAAGAGGAACTCTCAATTCTGAATATCTATGCTCCAAATACAAGAGCAGCCACATTCACTAAAGAAACTTTAGTAAAGCTCAAAGCACACATTGCGCCTCACACAATAATAGTGGGAGACTTCAACACACCACTTTCACCAATGGACAGATCATGGAAACAGAAACTAAACAGGGACACACTGAAACTAACAGAAGTGATGAAACAAATGGATCTGACAGATATCTACAGAACATTTTTCCCTAAAACAAAAGGATATACCTTCTTCTCAGCACCTCATGGTACCTTCTCCAAAATTGACCACATAATAGGTCACAAATCAGGCCTCAACAGATTCAAAAATATTGAAATTGTCCCATGTATCCTATCAGATCACCATGCACTAAGGCTGATCTTCAATAACAAAATAAATAACAGAAAGCCAACATTCACATGGAAACTGAACAACACTCTTCTCAATGATACCTTGGTCAAGGAAGGAATAAAGAAAGAAATTAAAGACTTTTTAGAGTTTAATGAAAATGAAGCCACAACGTACCCAAACCTTTGGGACACAATGAAAGCATTTCTAAGAGGGAAACTCATAGCTATGAGTGCCTCCAAGAAAAAACGGGAGAGAGCACATACTAGCAGCTTGACAACACATCTAAAAGCTCTAGAAAAAAAGGAAGCAAATTCACCCAAGAGGAGTAGACAGCAGGAAATAATCAAACTCAGGGGTGAAATCAACCAAGAGGAAACAAGAAGAACTATTCAAAGAATTAACCAAACGAGGAGTTGGTTCTTTGAGAAAATCAACAAGATAGATAAACCCTTAGCTAGACTCACTAAAGGGCACAGGGACAAAATCCTAATTAACAAAATCAGAAATGAAAAGGGAGACATAACAACAGATCCTGAAGAAATCCAAAACACCATCAGATCCTTCTACAAAAGGCTATACTCAACAAAACTGGAAAACCTGGACGAAATGGACAAATTTCTGGACAGATACCAGGTACCAAAGTTGAATCAGGATCAAGTTGACCTTCTAAACAGTCCCATATCCCCTAAAGAAATAGAAGCAGTTATTAATAGTCTCCCAGCCAAAAAAAGCCCAGGACCAGACGGGTTTAGTGCAGAGTTCTATCAGACCTTCAAAGAAGATCTAACTCAAGTTCTGCACAAACTTTTTCACAAGATAGAAGTAGAAGGTATTCTACCCAACTCATTTTATGAAGCCACTATTACTCTGATACCTAAACCACAGAAAGATCCAACAAAGATAGAGAACTTCAGACCAATTTCTCTTATGAACATCGATGCAAAAATCCTTAATAAAATTCTCGCTAACCGAATCCAAGAACACATTAAAGCAATCATCCATCCTGACCAAGTAGGTTTTATTCCAGGGATGCAGGGATGGTTTAATATACGAAAATCCATCAATGTAATCCAGTATATAAACAAACTCAAAGACAAAAACCACATGATCATCTCGTTAGATGCAGAAAAAGCATTTGACAAGATCCAACACCCATTCATGATAAAAGTTCTGGAAAGATCAGGAATTCAAGGCCAATACCTAAACATGATAAAAGCAATCTACAGCAAACCAGTAGCCAACATCAAAGTAAATGGAGAGAAGCTGGAAGCAATCCCACTAAAATCAGGGACTAGACAAGGCTGCCCACTTTCTCCCTACCTTTTCAACATAGTACTTGAAGTATTAGCCAGAGCAGTTCGACAACAAAAGGAGATCAAGGGGATACAAATTGGAAAAGAGGAAGTCAAAATATCACTTTTTGCAGATGATATGATAGTATATATAAGTGACCCTAAAAATTCCAACAGAGAACTCCTAGACCTGATAAACAGCTTCGGTGAAGTAGCTGGATATAAAATTAACTCAAACAAGTCAATGGCCTTTCTCTACACAAAGAATAAACAGGCTGAGAAAGAAATTAGGGAAACAACACCCTTCTCAATAGCCACAAATAATATAAAATATCTCGGCGTGACTCTAACGAAGGAAGTGAAAGATCTGTATGATAAAAACTTCAAGTCCCTGAAGAAAGAAATTAAAGAAGATCTCAGAAGATGGAAAGATCTCCCATGCTCATGGATTGGCAGGACCAACATTGTAAAAATGGCTATCTTGCCAAAAGCAATCTACAGATTCAATGCAATCCCCATTAAAATTCCAACTCAATTCTTCAACGAATTAGAAGGAGCAATTTGCAAATTCATCTGGAATAACAAAAAACCTAGGATAGCAAAAACTCTTCTCAAGGATAAAAGAACCTCTGGTGGAATCACCATGCCTGACCTAAAGCTTTACTACAGAGCAATTGTGATAAAAACTGCATGGTACTGGTACAGAGACAGACAAGTAGACCAATGGAATAGAATTGAAGACCCAGAAATGAACCCACACACCTATGGTCACTTGATCTTCGACAAGGGAGCCAAAACCATCCAGTGGAAGAAAGACAGCATTTTCAACAATTGGTGCTGGCACAACTGGTTGTTATCATGTAGAAGAATGCGAATCGATCCATACTTATCTCCTTGTACTAAGGTCAAATCTAAGTGGGTCAAGGAACTTCACATAAAACCAGAGACACTGAAACTTATAGAGGAGAAAGTGGGGAAAAGCCTTGAAGATATGGGCACAGGGGAAAAATTCCTGAACAGAACAGCAATGGCTTGTGCTGTAAGATCGAGAATTGACAAATGGGACCTAATGAAACTCCAAAGTTTCTGCAAGGCAAAAGACACTGTCTATAAGACAAAAAGACCACCAACAGACTGGGAAAGGATCTTTACCTATCCTAAATCAGATAGGGGACTAATATCCAACATATATAAAGAACTCAAGAAGGTGGACCTCAGAAAATCAAATAACCCCCTTAAAAAATGGGGCTCAGAACTGAACAAAGAATTCTCACCTGAGGAATACCGAATGGCAGAGAAGCACCTGAAAAAATGTTCAACATCCTTAATCATCAGGGAAATGCAAATCAAAACAACCCTGAGATTCCACCTCACACCAGTGAGAATGGCTAAGATCAAAAATTCAGGTGACAGCAGATGCTGGCGAGGATGTGGAGAAAGAGGAACACTCCTCCATTGTTGGTGGGATTGCAGGCTTGTACAACCACTCTGGAAATCAGTCTGGCGGTTCCTCAGAAAATTGGACATAGTACTACCGGAGGATCCAGCAATACCTCTCCTGGGCATATATCCAGAAGAAGCCCCAACTGGTAAGAAGGACACATGCTCCACTATGTTCATAGCAGCCTTATTTATAATAGCCAGAAACTGGAAAGAACCCAGATGCCCCTCAACAGAGGAATGGATACAGAAAATGTGGTACATCTACACAATGGAGTACTACTCAGCTATTAAAAAGAATGAATTTATGAAATTCCTAACCAAATGGATGGACCCGGAGAGCATCATCCTGAGTGAGGTAACACAATCACAAAGGAACTCACACAATATGTACTCACTGATAAGTGGATACTAGCCCAAAACCTAGGATACCCACGATATAAGATACAATTTCCTAAACACATGAAACTCAAGAAAAATGAAGACTGAAGTGTGGACACTATGCCCCTCCTTAGAAGTGGGAACAAAACACCCATGGAAGGAGTTACAGAAACAAAGTATGGAGCTGAGATGAAAGGATGGACCATGTAGAGACTGCCATATCCAGGGATCCACCCCATAATCAGCTTCCAAATGCTGACACCATTGCATACACTAGCAAGATTTTACTGAAAGGACCCAGATGTAGCTGTCTCTTGTGAGACTATGCCGGGGCCTAGCAAACACAGAAGTGGATGCTCACAGTCAGCTAATGGATGGATCACAGGGCTCCCAATGGAGGAGCTAGAGAAAGTACCCAAGGAGCTAAAGGGATCTTCAACCCTATAGGTGGAACAACATTATGAACTAACCAGTACCCCTGAGCTCTTGACTCTAGCTGCATATGTATCAAAAGATGGCCTAGTCGGCCATCACTGGAAAGAGAGGCCCATTGGACACGCAGACTTTGTGTGCCCCGGTACAGGGGAACGCCAGGGCCAAAGGGGGGGAGTGGGTGGGTAGGGGAGTCGGGGTGGGTGGGTAAGGGGGACTTTTGGTATAGCATTGGAAATGTAAATGAGCTAAATACCTAATAAAAAATGGAAAAAAAAAACATACATATGAGCAACACTACACAGACTCAGCAGGTTGTATGTATATGTTTATTCATTTATGTTGATAATGATAGGGTATGATAGGTAAAGAAAATAGGACATGAATTTGAGAGATGGGAGTTACAGAATTAGTGGGAGGAGAGGGGTGCAGAAACTAATTATATTTCAATTAAAAATAAAATAAGTTAGTTAAATAAACTAAAACTTAAACAATGGATGAGAAGCTAGTCGTTGCCAGGAGAGCCTTCAGTGACTGAGCAGAGGGATATTATTTGCTGAAATGCTAAATAATTGATTTAGGAATTTCTCATTTATATGCTAGGAAGCCAGGTGTTTCACAGTCACATATTCTCACTATGCATAGTGGCACACATATACTCTTTCACACTGCCTACCATATCTTATTAGGTAGTCCCAGTGGCTCTTGGTTTATAAAAACCATAGGTTACATATCTAAAAAATGATAAATACTGCTTTAGCCAAATATACTTCAGTATGGTTTTGGTAGCTGTATTGAGTCAGAACCTTTGGGATTAATCCTTGTGTTCATAGGAATCCACAATGAGAGGCATAGAAAGAAGGCATAACAAAGGTATATACAACTGAGATGGGTGTGATGGTCTGTATATGCTCAGCCCAGGGAGTGGCACTATTAGAAGGTGTGGCCTTGTTGTAGTAGGTGTGTCACTATGGGTGTGGGCTTTTAAGCCCTTCATCCTAGCTGCCTAGAAACCAGTCTTGCTCTAGCAGCCTTCTGATGAAGATGTAGAACTCTTAGCTCTGCCTGCAAATGTCTGCATGAATGCTGCCATGTTCCCTTGATGATAATGTACTGAACCTTTGAACCTGTAAGCTAGCCACAATTAAATGTTATCTACAAAAAAAAAAAAAAAAAGAGATTCCTGTGTAAAATCTAAGATACCTGAAATAAGGACCCTAGATTATAATTTAATAACATTTACATTTAATTGCTTATCTATTCTGTGTATTTGTGTGCATGCATGCACAGCATATGAGCATATGTGTGCATTTTCAGAGGCATTATGAAGGTCATAGGGACACCATGCAGCAATGGCTGCACTACTTTGTGGCAGGTGTTATTTAAAAAAAATGTCATTGGTCTTGATAGCAGATACCATTATTTGCTAGACCACCTGACTGACCATTCAAGCATCTTTTAAAAATATTTATCAAAGAGTGATAAATGACCCATAACAAATTATGTAAGAAATAGTAACTTGTCAAGGAGCAGTGAGAAACTGGAAATCCCTATCCATTTTCTTTATTTAAAAAAAAAATTACTTAACTATATACCCTACATCATCACAGAGTTTCCTTACAGATAATCTTATGTGCACATGGCCTTTTCTTCTAATCTATCAGACTTCCAAGTACCACAGGTTACAAGTGTTATGGAATGATCCTTGTTGGAGTCAACTGGAATGGCAGCTACTCATTGTCACAAGTCATCCATTTTTTTAATTGAGCCACCATACCTGCCTAATGCCAAAAAATACCCAGTACAAATGATTAGTACTGAAATAATTGTGATTTTCCACCACTTTTTGTCTTTCTTGAAAGATATAGTTTAATGAGAGTCTGCTGCTATCTGTATTAACCTTCTCTATTAAAAGATCCTTTCTACTGCAGTCAAGTAGAACTAATATGATATTCTTCAGCCTCTTGCAGAGATGGATAATCACTGAAATTAAGTGGATAAGGAGGAGACTTCTAAAAATCTCATTTTGCACCCCACGTGCCATCCAATTTCTTGCTGTGGCATTCCAGCCACCATATTGTGCCACTGTGGGTAGAAGATCTCTGGTTCCGTAGTGGCTTTCTTATATTATCTACAAGTCCCAAGCTGGTGCTGCATTGCCATGTGCCATGTATTAAGCTGATCTTCATGAGAATACAAGTTAAACTGGATTGGGACCAAGATTTTATTCGTTCTTACTGTCCCTTTTAACTCTAGTCTTAACCTCAAAAGACATGGTGAAAACCAGATAAAATGTTCTGTGGTAGCAGCTCTGTGGTCCATAGGCAAAGAACAGATACGTAACCTTCTTTCCTGTGGCTGTTAGGTAGAGTAGCCATCATCTTTTAATTTTAGGATAGAAAAATAACTTTCCTGGGAAAAAGATGACCCCTCCAGAAGGGGTAGGGATACAAATATGTCACTTACACATTAGGACAAGAAGATGTCTCAGTGGTCTTCCTTCTTGTCAAATGTAAACACTTAAGGATATTACTCCAATCTTCCCATCAGGCAGGGTTAAATGCAAATCCAGAATGGAACATCTGCCTCTCTCAAATTACAGGCATCAAGTGCACAAATAGCTAGAGACCTATTTAGCATAGGGGAACAACATATATTCCTAGGCCAGTGGAATTGTACTGTACACTGAATCAATTCCTATGACTCAGAAGCCTAGAGGTGTTTGACAATACTCCAGAGGCATCTACAGAGCTTCTCCTTCTCCAGAGGCCACATACTGACTTCTATTAGACAGAATGAACCATATATTTGAGTACTCTCATCACACTGCTGTTTTTAGAGTCAAAGCAAAATTCATATTTGACAAAATGACTGACTTAAAATTACTAAGGGTTTAGATAAAATCTAGATTTCAACTCAGAAAATTGTTTATTATATTTGTACAAGCAGCATATGAAATCACTCAATATAGAGAAGCTGAATGCATTTACAAGTGAATTAATATTACAGCTATCAGCAGGAGCCACCAAAGTACCTTCCATTTTACAGTAGGCAAGGTAAGTGGGATTCAATGTTACTATTTCCTATATGGATAGGCCTGTCTAGTTTTCTGTGGAGACTGTTCTTTACATCTGAGTTTATTGCAATTCTCCTTTCTACATATACATTCTTTAGTGAAGCGTCTAACCCTACCTTTGATAGTCATCTGTCTGATTCAAGGATCATCTTAAATGTAACTGCTATAGGAGCACCTTGCAACATATCCTGGCTATTAAGTTATTTCACTCTGTATTTCTTAAATATGGTTTACAGTTTTGCAGCATTTATCTCACTAAAAAATGCAGTTAAAGTGCCTATCCTCAGAGCTACTTTGAAAACTCAGTGAGGACCAACAGAGTATTCATATAACAACTGACTGAATGCCACAGTTTCTGACTTTTGGGGGTGAAAACAAAAACTAATCTTTCTTCCTCTCTCATTCTGTCCAACCCCATGCCTTTGCAAAATGTTTATAGTAATCTCCTAACAATAGTTAGCAAATGACCTGCTGTGTACACTGGTGGAGATTTTCAGACTATTGCTTTCTAGCTGTGAATCACTGTCCTGTGGTTGTCTACTTTTCCATGTGACAGTGGACAAATCTATATCATGCAGAAGAACATGTAGCAGATGCCATGGCCTGATAGAACTGATTTTCTACATCAAATATGTTTCCTGATTGAAGATTGCACACCTAGGAGGTGAGATGAGAGAGCTATTTTTTAAAAGTGTCCGGCAGATGTACTGCAGCAATCCCCACTGTATTCATCATTTACTAAATTGTGCACACACCAGAGGTATAATCCAATGTAAATGATCTCATCACCCATCAGTATGAGGGCTCACAAATTCAACTTGGCCTCAAGCTAAAACTTGACATTTCAAGGTTCTCAAATCCACAGTAAGCAAGCGGGATATTAATGACTTCCAAACGTCTTTTCTTGAAACGAGACCAGCTTTTGAGTGATGCAGGTGTTTGGGATCTAGAAATAGAAGTGGCCAGCTGCCCTTGAGGTACTTGGAGCACTATCCATGGTTCCCACCACTGATTTGGCCTTGAGGAAGGAACATTTTGTGCAGAAAGATAATGGAGTTGACATCATTTGTATGCTGGTTGTACAAATACCAAAGAATGAAATTTAAAAGGCTTATTTTGAAAGTATCCCTTCTTACAGCTTTATTGGCTAAGTGTACAAGACATAAGGCATTTTCACACTGAGAAATCAGAACACAGAGAATTGCCAAACTGCCAGGGACCTTGAGAGTCACTGAGGCATGAATCCACCCAAATAAAAACTTGTTAGATCAGAGGTGGTCTGACTAGGTTTTTGTTTTGTTTTATGTTTTTCAGTCTGAGTTCTTGCACCATACTAGAAAATGCAAGGCTAGCATCTTCCATGTTTTATATTTCAAATATCATATTATCAGAAAAGTTATATTCAGAATAAGTTTATTTCTGACACCTTACCTTTCACATTCTTGCAATCCTATGTACACTGAGCAAGCATTTAGTTTGGGATAGACTACTCAAAATGCTTCATATGCTAGGAATTGCATTCTAAATATACAAATATACATAGAAGTTGGAATTGTATGTTTATCATCATCATCTAAGGTGACATGCTATTTGTTTTTCAGTGAGAAAATTTGCACCCTATTTAGTATATTGAGTAAATATTAGGTTTGTCACCTGTACCATAATTTATTCTTTGGTCTCTATTAATGGAAGGGATTATACTATCTAGATGTGTGATCTTGGGCTAAGCATGTGTCTTAGAGCACTTTTTTCTTTAAAATAAAAAACAATAGTATCTTTTGCCCCAAGGTTGATGTAAAGTAGAAAATGGGTGACATGGAAATCTTCATGGACAGAGTAGTTTGTTAGGAAAAGCTGTTTTTTCTTTACTGTGAATCTTGCAGTATTTTGTATTTTCAAGAATCTAATTAGTAGATGTAATACAAACAAAATTCAAAAAAAAGTTAAATTTATATTACATACAACTCCATTTTACTGGGACTGTTGATTCTTTTTCCATTGTACTTTTTATTTCTTCATGGCTTTCATTACCTTTTGTTATAATATAGAGCATTCAATCTATAATGTCATACCCAATATCAAGGTTCTTCTGGGCTATAAATGACACTTAATCAACATGAATTATTCTCTTTTAAAAAAGAGAACTGATTATTGGAATGGTATTGCAGGCTTCTCACAAGTGAAAATTAATAAGAAATAATACAAGACCCAAGGTTTAATTTATTCTCCCCCCAACCCTACTTCTTTTTTGCAGTGATTGCTTATCTTCAAGATTCTCCACACTAAACTGAGCATGGCTGCTGGCAAACCTTAAACAATAGTCTATAACTACTATTTAGGTGGAAATATGTCATCTATCTATCTATCTATCTATCTATCATCTATATATCATAAATATATATGTATGCATATACATCATCTATCTATATGTATGTCTATCTCTAACATCTATACTTATATCTATGTGTGTATGTGTATTTCTTTTAATATGTATATGGAACTATCATGAGTAGTTTACTTTTATCATATACCAATTAAGAAGCCAGAAAGGTAATTTTTAAATTGGCTCAGCTAGAACCATGCACCTATTCTTCTCCCTTGGCATGTTCAGGTACCAATTCCCACCTGGATGGAAGCAAGAAGAGGTGGGTCTATACAATCTTGGTGCAGCAGAACATCCTGGGACAAGGGAAGAAGGTCCTCTCTGAGAATATTAATAAGACTGCTCTCTTAGATAATATTCAGAGAAACGGCTCTCTTAGACCATATTCAGCAAAACTACTCATGCACACACTTTATTAAGAGTAAACTGGGGCTATACATGGATCTTGGAGGGTGGTAAGACGTATTCACAGGAAATGTAACTCATTGGTGGAGCTTAACATACTGGGAATGCTTCTTTTTCATGGAGAGGAATTCTGGGAATCATAGGTGCTTGATGAACAGGTCTTATCTAGACAGAGATAGTGGAACCTGTAATTTTGCCAAACACTATGTGGCATTACTCAAGTAGGAGATCAGGCTCCCCAGATCAGGCAGAAAAGAGGAAGCCCTTCTGGGAAAGGGAGTCCCATAGTTTGTACTAAGCTCAGGGAAGCTGTCTGGACATGGTAATTATATGACTGAAAAGGCTTATTTTTTTTATTAAAGCTAAAGTGAAATATACAAACAAAATGATCAGAGGTTATGGTACATTTTATAAGTGCTATTGCAATTACAGCTGTCCATTTAAAAAATATAACAGTATGAATGACTCAAAAATCACAAAATTATACCTACTATCTCTATGATTGGGGAATTATAACTAAAATATATAATTTCCATGTCTGTTACTGATTTCTCTCTTCCCTTTTCATGTCACAAATGGATGGAGATATCTAGAGTAGAAGATAGACAAAATACACAAAATTACAAGGGAATAAAGAGAAATATTCATCCTCCAGATATTCCTCCATTAATATCTAAAAATTTTAGTTGGTTAGTTCAAAGGTCAAAGTTTCACATGAAATAGAAACTAGCCTGGAAGAGTAAGATACATGATAAATTCAAATGAAGACAGGAATGGTCAGGTACACCTTACTTTCATACCAATGAAAACGTTTATACGTGGTGGAGTCTACATAACGTTTCTGAGGAGAGAGTGACATGAAAATGTGTGTGTGTGTGTGTGTGTGTGTGTGTGTGTGTGTATGTGTGTGTGTAACTGAAGATATGACTGGGAATAGAAAAAGACTATTTTAACTAGCTGAAAACAATGGATGAATAACTAAGAATGCACCAAAGTTTTTAAATAGCTGTTGCTCATTTTCTAATTAAACCCAAAAACTATTGTTCTGAAATATCTGAGGGTCAGAAGTAGTTATTCTCACTTTGTGAATAAAGGAACATAATGTACATAAAGAGGAGCAGTAAAGAAACTGGTGATGTGACCACTCCATTATTAGGAAAGCTTTTTATTGTTGATAAAAGAAAGAATATCCAAAGGAACCTGAATGCGTTCAGAACAGAAAGAGAAGCAAACTGAGCATCACAAATCTGAGAATCTCACATCTCTATCTGTGAGAGAAGAGAGAATAGTGGAGGATGTGGGAGCAGGGGCAGGACTTTGTCATTATAAAGAGAACCAAGGAATATCTTGGAGGAGGGAAGCATAGGGAAGCTAGCAAGGACATGAAAATGTATAACAAATACTTGTGAGTAGGGACTGAGGGAACTTGGAAGTTACCATGGGCTTTGATAGGCAACAGCAGGTAGCCATATGTTCCTGCTGCCAAAAGTAAAGAAAATGACTCCTTTTGAAAGATGGGAACCAGTTACCCAAGTTCTGGAGAAATTCTGGATTTTATTTAACACCCAGAAATCCTATAGTCTAGCTTGTTTCCAGTCATATGGTCTCCCTAAGACCTAACACACATCTGAGAGATGAGGCAGCTTAAGTGCATAATCAGAAAATAGCAGCCCCAATCAGGGCCAGAAAATTTTAAGAAGAGGGTGTCTTTTCTCTCATGTCAGGATTTCAATAGATAGGCAAACCAGTTAGCATTTGTCAAGCATAGAATTGTTAGATATAGAACTAAAAATTTGCATTTAAATACAATTTGTCTACCCACAAAGACTAGAGCTTACGCAAGTCATTTTGTCTGTGACAGGAGATCAACTCTGAACCCTTTATCAATGGCAGAGAAAAGTAATTCAAAACACAGATCTTGACATGGAAGAGGCACTCACCATAAGAACCCAGAAGAGTGATGATGGAGCACACAGGCACGGAGAGGGGAGAACATCACCTTATCTTACTAACTTTTCCTGAAGTAAGAAAGCATCTTACAAGTGTAAGAAGTCACTTGAGGCCTGTAAGCTCCTAAAGTTCTGTTCAAACTCACACAATTAACCATCCTGAGTGTGAAATTTCTAATTAGGGTTATAACATTGTAGCCACAAAGCCTGCCTATTGAAACAGAAAGATGTCCACACCAAATAATTGTTACTTGATATGTAAAGGGGAGAATTTAAAGCATATTGTAGCTAAACTATTAGTCAATACTGTTAGCATCTTTATTATTTGGAGAGAGGTGTGATTATTGAGGTCAAAAGAGGACATGGGGTATATCCAAGGAAACAACCAATTGACTAAGCTCAAGACCTCATCTAGTAATCATTTCCTTTATATAATCTAAACAGACAAGGATTCTGAAGTGTCGTATCTTGGATAATTTTCTGTATCATTTTCTATGATACAGGAAAAAAATACATAGAAGAGGATTGGAATTGTGCCAACATGTCAACAAAAAGTCAGCTGAGTGCCAAGAAGAGCAAGCCATGAACAGACTCCTTCACAAGGTCAGCTCTGTGTATTTTGATTCTACTCCTGCTTGGAGGTCAAAGCTTTAATAATCTTCATTTCATTTGTGTTAAATTCTCTGTTATGCATATATTTCTTTCATGACCCTTGGATAGACTGTTTGACATCAAGAATGATACAACCCTGTACCCAGAACTAATATCAGCTTAAAGACATAAATAGAACCACGATGTAAAATTCAAACTACAATTCTTCTTTCAGCTCAGGCTTTCCCTTAACATCTTCACACTGAATCAAGTGTCATTCCACTATTTTGGAATATCCACTACTATGTAGATATTCTAATGAAAGAGCAGAAAGGAAAAGTCTGAGTTAACCCCAGGAGTTACTACATATCTAAAACCCCCAATGATGGTGCAGTATCTTACAAAATTAATCAAAGTAGTTACTTTTCTAGTCATTTCTTCACAAGTTTATGGCTCTTAGAAGAAGGACTCTCAAGTAAAATGTCACAAAAGGTAAAAAAAAATTATTAGCATTTTGAGATTCAGGATATAATATTTATATGTATGAGGCAACTGTTACAAACTTTCAAATTATAAGCTATACATTCATAAATATGACTAGAGACTAGTAGAGTCAAGGAGGGAGACATATACAGAAATAATGTGTAGGGTAATGAATGACCAGTGTAACAATTTTTCCAAGAATCCATATAAAAATGAGAAATTAAAACGAGTCTAAACAGAACCAAAGGAAGTTTACACCAGCAAAATAGTTTCTACTACCTCTTTCATATCTTTCTTTCACTAGAAAAACAAAAAGTCAGCTGAGTGTAGTTCCAAGTGTAAGCGCGTGATGTGACATCTAGCACGGATTTTAATATCAAGAAGAAGAAAAGGAGAAGGAGGAGGAGGAAGAAGAAGAAGAAGGAGGAAGAAATAATTCCAGTATATGTTACACATAAACATGAATGTATTATGAGTTTTGGGGAACTTTTAAAGTTATAGCAGATTTGTGAAGCTTCTAGATCAACATAGGTGATGAAAATAGCAAGAATATATTACTACTTTCAGTTGTATTGGACAGAAGCCTAAAATGAAGGACACAGTATGTCTAAGCTCTTGCTAAGACTGTGTAGACTCTCTCTTTTGCAGTTGTTGGTAAATGGTAATCTTTAGTATTTTTGCTTTATAAATGTTTCACTCCAGAATCCACATCTGTCATAGTATGGATTCTATTTCCTTAAGCTTGAGTGTCTAAGTTTTAAAAGCATCTTTTTTGAAGGTACTAATGCTTACTATCATATGGTAAAGGCCAACTATGAAGTTATTATCTTAACTTGGACATATTCCCAATGGACTAATTTCTAAATAAAATATTTGCTAGAACACATCATTATCTGTGAACTTTGTGAGAGATATGACTCAGCCAAAAGTAAGTAAAGTATATTGTCAGATATATCTACACAAAAGCTGCTAGACAATTTTTAATAGCTACTAATAGCAAAGAGGAAATTTATAGTAGAGCCAATTATTTTTTGTGTTCCACAACAGTGTATAAAAGTGGTGGGGGATGTTGCTGGTTGTAAAAGTAAAGTGTCATGCCTCCCTGCCATTTTCCCCAGTGAATCTGAAAATGGAATTTCGAGTAGGTGAAAGTATTTAAGTGAATGTAATCAGGTAAGACAGCGAGAATTTATGGGGCTATCAATGTACATAGGAAACTAATACTGACAATAACACACTACTTCATTGATACTTCCATGCCACCAGGTCTTCAACAAAGTGGTTTTGCATGCCCCTTACATATTGGGTGGAATGGTACACAAAAACAAATAAATGTATCCAAGACTGATTAATGTTGAATTTTTTTCCCATTAGACTAAACAATAAGAAAGAATTGAGGGTAAGATAAAATGGGTCATTGAGAAAACAAAGTAAAATTCTTTATGAACTTTTCATCTGTGAACTAAGATTTGTATGAACTACTTAGATAATTAAAGGAGGAGTGATACTCTGGGTTGACTGGACAAAGTTGCATTAGTGATATAGAGACTATTTATGTAGGACAAGTTACCAGTGTAAAAATAGAGGATGCATCACACCAAAACAGAGAAACTGCAGAGCTATAATTCAAGGGAATCCTGAAGTTTTAAATATCGCACTACACAAGTAAAGACTGTCATCAACCTCCTTGCTTTTATTCTGGAAGGATCTTTGATTTGGGGTTTGACAAGGTAGGGTCCTTTCACAGGGATCCAGATAGCATTTCCAGAGGCAGTTTCATCAGACATACACAACTTGTACACCAAGGAACTATGAACACTATATAAAAGATATATTAAATGATGGCAAGTTTGTGAGTTGAATTTCTCCAATACATTGAATTGATAAAACAATATATTTACTGTTATTATTTAATGAGTGACAGCTTTAATGCAATAAACATATGCTTGGATTACAGCCTTACTAGCCCATTCATCTTAAGCAAATGACTTATTATTCACAATCCTTAATTTCTTAAAGATTATAGTAATTCTGTTACACTTACATAATCAATCAAAAGGGTTTAATATTCAATTAACATGTGTTACATTATCAGGTACTTAGTGAAAATCTAGACCAAGTGTTGTTATTTTAAGTAACATGTGAAATATAGAGACAGTTGGATTCCTATCTCAATCTCAGAACCCATCCAGCAGAAAAATCTATATTTTGTCAGAGAAACTTCTACATGAACTATGACTCAATTGGATATCAAATGAACCCTAAATCCCTGACAAAGTATGGAAGATAGTTTAGAAGGATAGATATTTGAGATCATTACCATTACACTCATTCCATTCTCTAGATTAAGTAGACTCATGACTGTCCTAATTTGTTTTCTGTTGGTGTAATGAACACCACAATCAAAATCAACTTGGAGAGGAAAGGTTTATTTTTTCATACAGCTTACAAGGTACAATCATTAACCAATGAAATCTTGGTAGGAACACGAGGTGGGAATCTGGAGGCAAGAATTAAAGCAGCAAAAATGGAGAAATGCTTCTTATTGGCTTCTTCTCCATGGCTTGCTCAGCTTACTTTATTTAATTTTTTATCATTATAATATTTTTATTTTTTAATTAATTTATTTTTTACACACCATATTCTATTCCCTGCCTCCCATCTACCCTCCAAGTGCTACACATCCCACACCTCCTCCCCACACCCCCTGTCTCCATGTGGACGCCCCCATCCCTATATCACCTGACCTCTAAATTCCCTGGGGCCTCCAGTCTCTTGAGGGTTAAGTACATCATCTCTGAATGAACACAGACCTGGAAGTCCTCTACTATGTGTGTTGGGGGCTTTATATCAGCAGAAAATATCATTCTGAGTAAGGTAACTCAGACCCAAAAGGACGTGCATGTTATGTACTCACTAATAAGTGGATATTACTGCCCCCCCCAAAAGAAAAAACCTATACAGATTACCCAAGATACAGTACACAAAATTCAAAAAGGTCAACAAGCTGAAGTGCCCAAGTAAGGACACCTCAGTACCACTTGGGAGAGAGAAGAAAGCAATTCCAAGTGGGGAGGGAGGGAGTAACATGGGAGGGGAGAGTGGGGGATGAGGAGAACCTGATCTGATATTGGGTGAGGGAAATGGACTGAAGCCCTGAGGGTCAGCAGAAAGAATGGAAACAGGCAACCTCAGGAAATAGGAGGTTGGGGGCACCCTCCAGAATGCACCAGAGACCTGGGAGGTAAGAGACTCTCAGGAATCAAAGGGAGGGACCTTAGATGAAATGCCCAACTGTAGGAAGAGGGAACTTATAAAGCCCACCTTCAGCTTACTTTTTTAAACTATTCAGATTACCTATCCATAGGTGGCAACATGCACTAAGTCTAGGGCCTCCCATATCAATCATTAATCAAGAAAATTCTGTATAAACTTGCAGGTTTCCAGCTAAATATCCCTTCTTCCAGATGACTCTTGTTGGTTTTTTTTAATTATATATTTTCTTTATTTACATTTCAAATGTTATCCCCTTTCCTAGTTTCCTCTCTGAAAATCCCCTATCCCCTCCCGCTTCCCCCTTCTCCCAACCCACCACTCCTGCTTCCTGGCCCTGGCATTCCCCTATACTGGGGCATAGAACCTTCACAAAACCAAGGGCCTCTCCTCCTATTGATAGCAGACTGGGCCATCCTCTGCTACATATGTAGCTAGTCCCACAATATGTTTTCTTCAATTGGTGGTTTAGTCCCAGGGATCTCTAGGGGTACTGGTTAGCTCATATTGTTGTTCCTTCTATAGGGCTGCAAACCCCTTCAGCTCCTTGGGTACTTTCTCTAGCTCCTTCATTGGGAACCCTGTGTTCCATCCAATGGATGACTTCTGTATTTGCCAGGCACTGGCAGAGTCTCACAGGAGAGAGCTATATCAGGCTCCTTTCAGGAAAATCTTGTTGGCATCTGCAATAGTGTCCGGGTTTAGTGGTTGTTTCAAATTGACATAAAACTAACCAGCATAATGGTTACCACTTATTTAACGAAACAAAAGATTAGGGAAGGAAATTAGGTCTCACCAGAACAAGTCAGCTCCCATGAATTTCCCTATTGTTCATTCATTTGTCCAAAGTCACAGAAAGCTGGCTTTGATTCACATTTGTAAGCATAGAATAAGATATATGTTATTAAATGATGAGTGAAGTCAAACTCCCACAGTAATCATTGTTTTGAATCTGTTTTTCTCATGGTACCAGAATGTTCATATTCAGTTACTGATAAGAGTAGCTATTGTTTTTCCTTACTGTTTTATGTAAATGGAGTATAAGAATCTCAGTCAATCTGGACTTACAGTTGTCTTAGCACTTTGATTTTTCTGTTCCTGTTGAACTGATATGGTTGTCACCACATTTGAATGGTCTGTATGTTTTGCTCCCATTAGATGTGAGTCAGTTTTCCCTGACTATGATAAAATTCCTGAAATAAGAAACTTACAAGAAAAAAATGTTCACTTCAACTACAGCTCTGGATGACTTGGTCTATTATCTGCTGGTTTCATGGCTTTGAGTCTGTCTCAAAGGAGCAAATCACAGTAGCAAGACACAATGGATCTAAGACTCTTACCTTGTGACCTGAAAAGCAAAACTTAAATAAACAGCAAGGTAGGTGAAGTGCCACAATTCATTTTGAAAACAGTTTCCAGTGAATTAAAACTGTCACTAGACATCATCCCAAAGCTTCACTAGCTCTCAACATGCCTTGCTTGGGACTTAACCTTCAATACATGAGGACATTCACGATGCAGATTATAGCACTCATCAATATGAAGCCAGAGTCCACGATTTATTTACATGTATCTCAGTGATTTAGAATATCACCTATATACATTTATTATATATTTATGGTATCACTTAAAATGAGAAGTTAAATATAACTAGATTTCGTACTTGTAAAAATTAACAAAGACTAAAAATATGTCAACATATGTAGCAAATTTCAACTGATGCAGATATCAGTAATTGGTAAAAGTGATAATTCTTATATTTCTTTTTTCCTTTCATTACTCTTTCTTACTTGCTCTTACCTTAACCATATTAAAGAACTGTGTATCAGTAGGTTTCATCTTTTAACTTATGCAGCCACTCATCTGAAAAATATTGAGTATATTTGTTCTTTTTAAAAAGGCAGGCTCTGGGGATAAATTTGTGAATATAACCAGATGTGATATACGTTTGAATGGATCCTTTGACTTACTTATAGAGACAGACATTAATTAAGCAAGCACCCATTAGTATATACTTATAAGCTGAAGGAAAAAATGTTTTAGGAAAGTAGATAATAAATGAATCAGTCTTGACAGGAGCAAGGTCAATTTTGGCTTCCCTGCTGAAGTGACTCATGTTTAAATCTGAAGGACAATTTAGTAAAGTAGATTTAACCCATAATACAGCCACACTTTTGCTTATCAAAAAATAAGCCTCTAGATACGAGTATTTCAACCAAAGTTCCACCTAATCTAGTTATTAGATATTTAAATGCTTTAGAATAGATGGAGGCAGGAAGATCATTTTGACAGTGAAGAACCTACATAAAATAACAAAAAGAAATTGTGCATGTGAGAGACTGAAAGAATGTCATTCAGATACAAGAAAGACACTTTGACAAGACTGGAAAGATTTAGAAAGTAAACCATTTGGCATCTTATTTATCAGGTTACGTAATTTTACTTGCAGTGTTCCTAGGGGCTGGGTGATAGTAAACATAAGAGACTATTTTAAGCATGTGTGTACTTTTAATAGCATGCTTTTTGTACTACATACAGAGCTGGTGATGAGAATGTAGGATTCAGTTAAGTAGATAACTGCACAGGGATTATGATAGATAAAGCAAAGTTGAGTGACATGGCAGTAATGGTAGTGACAAAAAAATCATGTGGACTTGAACAGTACCTGGAGTCTCTGTTTAACATAAGGTAATCTGTGTTTTATGTTGGAACATTATGCATAAGAAAGGAGTTACAGTTTGTAAAATAGTTTTGAAGTGATAGAATCATATCAATTTGAGACATTTTGCATTCAAGTTTGATTTCAAGTTTCTAAATGAAGTTATTGAATATGCAGCTAATTAATCATATTTAAAATTACAGTTAGTGTCTGATTGAAGAGCTTTGAGTACTTGTAAGGGAGTCCAAGATGGGCATTAAAAAGTGTATGATTTATGATGTCAATATTATGTATGAGACTGTATAGGTAACAAGTTCAAAGCAAGAACTGTACCTGAAGGAATGTAGCATATAAGGATAGTTAAGATGATATTGAGTGTGTTAGGAAAATAAGTTAAAACTATTTATAAAAACATATAAAAAGTTGTAGATATGTTTGATGTCTTTGAACCAAAGAAAATGAAGTTTCAAATGGTGGGAGTAGTCATGATGAAACTTGAGGTCAAATCACATAAGACTCTTATGTTTGGGCTTTCAGTGAATCTTAGCTAGCAAGATTCTTCTAGGCTGCTTCTCAGTTCCAGTTTGAGTCAAACATTAATGGTGACATAATCTCATGCTGAAGTAGTTTGTTTTGACCTATCTTTTCAAGGATGGTGGTAGGAATGGGTGGATCGTCTGTGCCAGGGAATCAGAAAACCAAATGACTGACTGAGGCCTCTGACTCTCAAAATTGGGGTACATGCTCCCTTTTCTTACATAGAATTCAACCAGGTCATTTTATGAGGTGTTCCCTTCAAAAGAGAAAGTTCAGTGAGTATTATAAGGAAAGGCATTGTTTAAATTTCATGTTAGCTACACCTCCTTTGCAGAGACCTTGGCTCCCAGAAATTTCTAAGCCAGGGTTGGATTTAACCAGGCTCAGTTGTGCCATACACTTAAGTGAGATGTAGTGACACAATATGTTTCTTTTTTTATTACATATCTTCTTCATTTACATTTCAAATGCTATCCCCTTTCCTAGTTTCCTCTCTGAAAGACCCGTATACCCTCCCCCTGCCCTGCTCCCCAACCGACTCACTCCCACTTCCTAGCCCTGGTATTCCCCTGTACTGGGGCATATAATCTTCACAAGACCAAGGGCCTCTCCTCCCATTGATGCCCGACTAGGCCATCCTCTAATACATATGCAGCTAGAGAATACTATAACTATAAAATATTTATTGACTGATTAATTTCTGCCTTGTGTCTGGTGAGGAGAACTCATTTCATCACTAGTTTGGTAGGGTGGGTTATGGAAGAAATAGCACAAGTATAAATAACTTGCTGAGGGATTTCCCTGGGAAACAGTGGAAATAAAGGCAAGGTAGAGATTAAAGAGATGTATGGAGAGGAAAACAATTTGGTAAATAGAATAACTCTCCTTAAAGGATATGATAAATAACTGATACATACAGACATATGTACAAAGATTGTAAATGCAGAAGTCTGCGTTTATAATTTAAGGGGATACCAGAAAGGGGTTAGAATATTACATGAGAAACAGGAGAAATCAAGAGAATATTTTCCTTAGTTCATTCACTTGGAAGGAAAGCATAGGAACCTAGGAATATTCTTACATAATACTATAAAAATGGCCAGCTATATAGTAACAACACATTGGTCATCTCAGGTATGCAGGGGATTGCCATGTCCCAGTGTTACTGGTGGATGATCATTGTGCCAATAGCTTCACAGAGCTAGGGAGTGGTAGGTGTGGTGGCAAAAAAAATCTCAAATAATTTCTTTCTAATGACCTAATTATTCAACATACAGCAAGAAGTTAGGTCATAAACTAAATGTAGTGGGAACAGTGGTCTTGAGAGTATGAGATTGCCAGAGATCTAAGGAATATGGAAAATTTGAAGTACTCATTATAAAAGCAAGGGAATAAGTTGAAAACAGAAATATAGAAGAATTGTCAGGCAACGGTTTAGACCACTTTGAAGCTTATGATCATGAATTTATAGTGATATAAATCTGCTTTGTGGCATCACTTTCTCCAATATCATTCAATTGCTCAAATTTAATTAACTGTCAATCAGCCAACATTCATGGACGCCTGTAGCACAATAGGGCCATTTCAGATACTATGGGAAATGGAAACATGAATAGGCTCATATTTTGCCTTTCACACAACCAAGATCATTACACTCTGTGTCTTAGAATTCTGCTTCCAAATTTACTGTAGCTGATTTGAGGCTAATTTTCTAAAATATAGCAACTATAAACTTGCAAAAATATTAAAAACATAAGTAAATCTTTAAAGGCCCTAGATAGCAAAAAAAGCAGCAATGTAGTACAGGTAATTAATCTTCTAAGCAGTAAATTGCAGGGTGAGGGCTGCACTAATTTGGCTTTTCTTCTGAAAGTCCGCTATAAAACACAGAAAAAGGGATCCTTGAACTCGAAATCAACACTATAGCAATAATGATGAGGGGGCTAAAACTCTGACCTAGAAACTGAGGTGATTAGATAATAGAAAAAATTAGATGGGTTTAAAAATCTAAGGGCAGATGCACTCAAACATTTGAGAAAAAAACAACTGGTACAGAAAGTAATTTAAGGACTCTGGTGAAATCTGTAAACAGCTGTTGCTGTCCTCCACAGAGGACATTGTTTAGAATTTAAATGTCACCCAGTGAGAATGTCATAGTAAATATCTTAAATTTTCCATCGATGGGGAGGGGGGCAGGTGGTGCTGTATCCCATTAACTACTAGAGGAAGGTCATAATAGCTTATGTATTTACTACAACAAGAATCAATACTTTTGAAGGGAGACAAACATCTCTACAATGTATTAGCCACATCCAGCCATCAACAACAATAAGAAAAATAATTAGGAAAAAGAAACTAAAAGGCATGTGTCACAGCCAAAAGAAAAGTCAATAAACACCAAAATAGTTCAGATTTTGAAACTACAAGACAAGTTTAATCACATGACTATAGATAGTATTTACAAGGTAGACTTCAACAGGATACCAGAAATTTTCTACTCTATACCCAGTAATTCATTCATTCAAATTCATTATATTAGATGCATTCTAGAAATGCAGAAATAATCTACCTTGTGGAATTCAAATGATAAATGTGTACTGACTGAAAAAAAATCATTCTCAAATTCTTTTTAAATTATGTCTAAATATCTGAATTATGTATATTTCAGAATATTTGAGGATATTTGAATGAATCCTGTTTGAATAACTTTTATAAGTATTATATAAGTATTATGTTATCATTAGATATTTTTAGATAAGGCAATATTCTCCACTAGTAACATAGTAAGAAACATTTAGTATTTATCCTGTTGTTAGGATGATGAATATGATTGTCTGAGAAATATGTAGGTGTGTCTGTTATAATTAATATTTCCATGTGTTCCTTAAAGTATATTGACCTAACATGATTGTTAACCTTATTTGGAGCTTTATTGCACAGGAATACATTTTAATTTTACAATACCCTAATAATCATCATAAATTTATTGGACACCAATAATTAGTGACTGCTACAAATATATTAACACTAATTAGCCCTGAAACCCTAAAGCTATTTTAAATGTTAAATTTAGCATTAATATTGATCACCATGCTAATTAGTACTAGTAGTAAAAGGAGACAATTGATTAACAGCTATTAGCTTTGGCTTTTCACCCACTGCAATCATCCAGACTCATTTGAGTTTAGTGCAAAAATCAATGTGTTGCCTATGATTTAGATTATCATTTATTTCTTTCATTGCCCGTGTGGACCCAGGCCTAAGCATGCATAATAGTTCAAGGGCTATTGGATAAGCATTTTATAATCATCTACTATTGGTTTAAGAATTGTGCACTATAAAGGAGAATTCTCATAGTAATGGCAAAAAAATAAAGATATTTGAAAGCTTTAGTCCCCCTGTCTATACCTCTTCAACTAATCCACCATCACAGTATACAACCATCATGATAATTAAATCCAGTAGAATTCTAACATATATTATGTAAACAAATACAGTACAAATAGTCTAAGGTAGCTTATTAGCTAAAAGTTTTCAAATGCTTTATAGACATTTACACAAGCCTACATATATTTCTCGTGAATTTGAGGTGTCACACTAAAATTTTGACACAAGAATCTTTTTTGTGTGTAATAGGCATGTGTATCAAATGGAACTATGACACCAGAACAAAGTGTTGAATAGGTTTCATCTGCTTGGATATGGTGACTACTTCATCTGGAGTGTCTGTTCATGGATCAACATCTATGCACATTTCTGGTTTATAATATACAAGTGACAACACAGAGCCAATCCCTATTCTGAATATCGTCAGGCACATAGAAGTTAGTGGAACTCTAAACCTCTCTGAAGTTTCTATCCAAATCCCCTAAATTTGCTTGTGAGCATCAGTAGGCTACTAATATGAATTGATCCTTTTTCCTCAACTTAAAAGAAAAAAACATTCTCAAATATTGCTCTGAGATTATCTTAAGATATATGCAAATCACTTATAAAAGACCCTTAATCAAATGCTGAGTAAACCTTAGATATAAATAACATAAGAATAAACCTAATTTATATAACTATATATCAGGGAAAATAATAAATGTCCCAAAATAAAAGCATAAAAGATTTGAAATGAAGAATTTAAATAAAATAAATTACCGTGGTAATCAGCAATCAGCAGTTACAGGCGCTTTCTTTATGTATAATAACATGAGCTGAATATAATTAGTATTAGTTAATATTTTAAAACTAAATTTTCTTCTTGTATTTATCTCAGGTATATTCTTCAAGCCTGTTACTGAGACATATTGTGGAGAGGCAGCTTAAGTTACTACTGAAATCAAAATACTTCAGGAACACATGGAAATATTGATAATTACTTGTAACTGACACACCCACATTTTCCTCAGACAATCACATTCATTATCCTATCAACGAGTAAGCAACACTTACTATGTTGTTTCTCTAACATGTAGAGACAAGGAATGATGCCAACTTCAGCACTATTTCCATCTCACCTGGCAGCTAGGTAATAAAAATTCCTCTTTGGTCATACACATCACAGGTGCATTAACGAAAAAATTGTCAAAGCTTTGTGCTATGTGTGAAGATAAAACTAAAGACATTTTTTTTAAATGCTTGGGTAGAGTGATTCATGGGCTCTAAGTTTACACTGGTGGCTGAAAGCAACAACAAAAACAAACCAACCAGCCAAGCTTTCAGCATTTTGCAAACAAATTCTAAAATTTACTTTTGGATGAGTAATTTGTTATTTCCTCATTTGGATATCCATTACCACCTAAATGGCATTTGGAGATGGGAACATTATGATCATAAAGTCAAGATGTACAGACAAACCTACAAAATCTGATATGATAGCACCATGCAATGTATGCTTCTGCTCCTGACTCTTACCCTTATCCCTGTACTAATCCTTGTACTGAGGTCTTCTGGTAGTCTTTACTGAATAAAACTGCAGTCATAACATGTTCAAGATGGTGTTAGCCAATGATGTCCAGGATCACATTCATGAGCACATAAGTATAATGGACTGAAAATCTGCATATCACTTAGGGTAGTTATGAAAAATTTCAGTGCACTTCATTCATCTTTCTAATGTTTACAATATTGCTGGTATGAGTAAAACCATTGAATGGACTTAGATATACACATGACTGTGTACAGTAATACTTGATAGCATGACTCTCATGGATTTATAGACTTACTATTCTGTCTATCATTATTTTAGAGTGTACAACCATTTTTTAAATTAAGGTTTACTGTTAAATAATATGTTGAGCTACCCTAGATGAGCTTCAGACATCTCATGTTTATTAAACCACTTCAAAGCACAATTTTCTCCATTGCTTCATTTAATCATGTTCTTTTAAACACCTTATAGCTCTAGATGAAATCAACTGTATCATGAATACACACACACACACATACACACTGTCTACCAAGGGGTGATATAGGCTATATCATCTAGGTGTGTGATAAATACATTCTATGAAGTTTGTACATCAATAAAATTACCTAACAATGCATCTTTCAGGAATAACCATCCATTGTTAAATAATGTTTCCTTAATATGATGATGACTGTACTGAATATGGATGGGTGGGTGGAAGTGTTTTGGTATATTTTCTTCCTTAATTTCTTACATGAAAATTATGTATTTTGTAATATCTGCTGGTAATAATATAATATTTTCCTACTGTTTTCAGCTTTTATTATAAGCACTGGTATGCTCCAAACTTTGTCTCTGTAACTCCTTTCATGGGTATTTTGTTCCCTATTCAAAGGAGGAATGAAGTATCCGCCCATTGGTCTTCCCTCTTCTTGGTTTTCTTGTGTTTTGCAAATTGTATCTTGGGTGATCTATGCTTCTGGGCTAATATCCACTTATCAGTGAGTGCATATCTAATGACTTCTTTTGTGACTGGGTTACCTCACTAAGGATGATATCCTCCAGATACATCCATTTGTCCAAGAGTTTCATAAATCCATTGTTTTTAATAGCTGAGTAGTACTCCGTTGTGTAAATGTAGAACATTTTCTGTATCCATTCTTCTGTTGAGGGACATCTGGGTTCTTTTCAGCTTCTGGCTATTACGAAAGGATGGACTATCCAGAGACTTCCTCAACTAGGGATCCATTCCATAATCAGCCACCAAACCCAGACACCACTGCATATGCCAGAAAGATTTTTCTGAAGGGACCCTGTTATACCTGTCTTGTATGAGGCTATGTCAGTGCCTGGAAAACACAGAAGTGGATGCTCACAGTCAGCTACTGGATGGAACACAGGGCCCCCAATGGAGAAGCTAGAGAAAGCATCCAAGGAGCTGAAGGGGTCTGCAACCCTATAGGTGGAACAACAATATGAACTAACCAGTACCCCCAAAGCTTGTATCTCTAGCTGCATATGTAGCAGAAGATGGCCTAGTTGGCCACCACTGGGAAGACAGGCCCCTTGATATTGCAAACTATATATGCCCCAATACAGGGAAATACCAGGGCCAAAAAGCAGGAGTGGGTAGGTAGGGGAGTAGGGCAGAGGGAGGGTATAGAGAACTTTCAGGATAGCATTTGAAATGTATATAAAGAAAATATGTAATAAAAATAAATAAATAAATAAATACATACATACATACATACATAAATACATAAATAAATAAAAATAAGCACTGGTATGCCAAAATTTTAAATCACACTTATTCATTGCTAGCATAAAAAATAACATTGGAGCCGGGCATGGTGGCACATGCCTTTAATCCCAGCACTTGGGAGGCAGAGGCAGGCGGACGTCTGAGTTTGAGGCCAGCCTGGTGTACAAATTGAGTTCCAGGACAGCCCGGGCTATACAGAGAAACCCTGTCTCGAAAAACCAAAAATTAAAAATAAAATAAAATAAAAATAAAATAAAATAAAATAAAATAAAATATAACATCAGCATTTATCTATTGACTTTGGCTTCAACTGTCACTATCAGTTGAATTTCTAAATATCATACTTTTGGCAGATATCATAGGCTTTTGTATATTTGACCATGCTATTTGATTTTTAAAAGTTATTATGAATTTCCTTTAACATTGTGTTCTCTGGATTTTTTCTGTCTCTTTCACTCTCTGTTTGTATGTGTATATATGTATATATTACTTTTATAAATAAAAGTTATGTACATACATATACATACATGTATATATATATGTGTGTGTATGTGTGTATTTTATATATATATAAATGTTCTGTATGCCTACATGTCTATATTACTTTTTATGTGAGTTGGGTTATCCAGTACAATGTTCAATAGAAATGTTAAGAGAATATGCTCATACATTGTTTATAATCCCAAGAAGTAACCATTTATTTTCAACATTTAAGCCTAGTGTTGGCAGTAAATTTTTGTTAGAAGAATTTATAATTTAATGAAGTTTCTACTTTATTTAAAGAAATTTTTTCTTTTAGTACATATTGAATATTTAACACACATTTTCTGCATTTAATAAGCCAACTATATGTATTTTGCTTTTATAGTTAATAATGTGAATTCATTTATTGTTCAAAATAAAGCTAATATTTGTTGATAAATTTCACTTGATTATGATGCAATAAATATTGCTTCATATATTGTTACAATATGATAATATTCTAATAGGGATTTTACCACTACATAGATGATAGATAACAATGGTTTACTTTGATTTTTTATGTATTTTAGCACTTGTTTATATTTTCTACAAAAATTTGTGAAGAATCGGCCTTATCTGTTTCATAGATGCAGTTCCTTATTGACTAATATATCAGGTGACATGACTGTAACTTAACTCAGGAAAGGCTGACAAAAGACATCAGCAAATACTTGGTGGGACTAATCAGTAATTCCAAATTAGCCATTCATTATATTCTGGTACTTAAAACCAAAGATGATTTCTCAGGAGACATACTAGCTTAGTTGCCAATTTAGAATTCAAATCAAAATACAGTTGTTCTGTAAAAGATACCAGTTGGTTAAGGGTAAGTTATGAAAAACAATTCCTTGACTTTTACTTATCTCCAGTCTCTTGTAGCTTGCTCAAGTGGAGGAGGTCAAGGAGCAGAGTACGAAAGCATGAAATCAAAAAGAAGGACACACTTCCTTCAAGCCAAGCATGACAATCATCCAATTGATCAAGTGGATTTTCTGTCTGTGTCTCCATAGAGAAGCTTCTGTCAGTGCTAGTTCTACATAGGATACCTATTATAACTCCTTTAGAATAGTAGTATGCATATTATAATTCCTTAGAATTTGTTTATTCACTCCTAAATATAGTTCATTATTAAAAGAGGTATCTCAGTTCTAGTAGATTTATTAGTACTGTGACAAAATAAGGAAAGAAAATTTAGAAAGAACAATAGAAAGAACAATTAGAAAGAACAATCTATTTCTTTGAATTAAAGAAGCATTCTCAGCATAAACACTTTAAGATTAATAATTCTATTTTCCCCAAAGCAAAATAAGAAAACTTATTTAAGAAATCTGCCCCTGCTGTCATTATTTCTGTAGATGATGCTCATTGTATATAAAAAATTGGGTAACTAATTTATATCTAGTATTTCAAACATCCAGTAAGAATTTCACTGTGATTGACTAAAGCTTTGATAATTTTTCATACTTCATGAGACTATAGTATTCTGTGACTACATCTATAGTCTTTCTATAGTATATGTGACATCCTTAGATGTTTGTCTTTTCTATATGTTTGTTAAATAAATTTGGGAGGTAATAAAATAATAACTAAGTTATATGGAACACTCACTTTATTTTGTGAATAGTGCTACTCACTTATAAAGAATATTAAATCATGCAGCCCATGTCAATTTGAAGAACCTGAGGCCCAAAAATGTTAAGAATTTGCCTCCATAATAAAGTTGGTAGATGATTACATAACCATATCAATTAATTTTATGCTCCTTTATTTTTATGTGCGTTTGTGTGCCCAGGTGTGTGCTAGCAACTTAGCAACCAAAAGAGAGTGTCAGATTCTTGAGAGCTATAGTTCTAGCCGACTAAGGGTTGAATGACTTAGGTGCTGGGTGCTAGAAGTTGAGCAGGAAGGCTGTCTTCTACAACATTAGCAAGCATGTTAACAGCTGTATCATCTCTCCACAAAAAAAAATCATATTTGCATCAAATGAAAATGAAATTCTATGAAAGTGGACATATTGAGGTTGAGCAAGTATCATAGACTGCTAATCAGACTCTATTCAGGACAACTGAATCTCCCTGGTCATTACAACAGAAATTTTTTTTCAGGGAATTGGTTATGCGGATATCAAAAAACTAAAAGCCTAATAAAAACTGGATAAATCTGGATATGATAATGCAGAAACTATGTGTTATCTACATTACCTGAAGGATAGATAAGAAACAAGGAAGTTGGCACAATTCAAAGAAATAAAAAGAGAGCTTGTTCATATCTCTGGGGCAGAGACACTATGGGCCTGCTCCTGCTCTGGCTCCTGCTCCTGCTCCTCCTGAAACAGCATCTTAGGGCAGCACTGGTCCCCAAAGAGTCCGAGAGAGCCTGAAGCTGTCTTTAGCTACTGAAGTATTGCTCTTGAGTGTACAAAAGGAAAAGAAAGAGATGGATCGTGATCTTCCTGCCCTCCCTACATCTTTCTGTTTCCCTCTAATTTGTTTTATTGACCATCTGAATGCAAGCCATTTGTCAAGGAAGGTGAGAAATGTGCTTAGCAGAGTCCTATCCCCAGCCTCACAAAGAGGAGCTTAGAAATACAAGTTTGGCTTTAAAACATGGGGAAAAAATAACATGGCTATTGGAGGTAATATAATTCTATTAACAATTTAGGTGCCCTTAAGCTCTTACCTCTCATTCTTATCTCTAGCTCTCCTTCTCCCCCTCCCTTCTCCCCTCTCTCCACGTGGCCATGACCCACCTCTTTCTTTTACCTTCTCTCTTTCTCTCTACCTTTCTACAATAAAACTCTAAAAGCATTTTAAAAAAAGACAATTTAAGTTAAAAAAATAAAAAGGGATAAAAGACTAATTTTTTTCAAATATCTACTAACCACAAAGTAACATACTAACTCCTTTAAAATATTGTTTATTCAACAAAAACATACACAAATTGTTAAAACTATTTTTAAAATTATCATTACTATTATTGTTGTTGTTGTTATTGTGTATACACGTGCAAATGTGCCATACTGTGCAAGTGGGACAGAGGACAATTTCCTGGAATGTTTTCTCCTACCACTGGGAGTTCTGTGGATCAAACTCAGCTTGTCAGGTTTGGTTGAAAATAACTTTACTACTGAGCCACCTTGCTGGAACAAGATGGAAAAAATTTAAAGTAAACTCTATTAAGGATGACCTGGAGAAAAAATATAAAAAGATAAAATATATTGCTGAGGGAAAAATTAAAATCCCTTTTCAATTGTTCAGTAAGAATGATAACCAAAATGAGTGTGATACTAATGAAAAGACAAAGTAGTCTATGGATTCTAGAGGACAGAAGAGAGCTTACTTGCTTCCATCTGTTAGTGGAGTAGATGAAGAATTGCAGAAGGAGGTGGAATGATTGAGGGCTAGATTTTTTTTTTTAACAAAGAAAGGCAAAAAAAAAAAAAAAAAGTAAGTGTGTAAATGGTCCTGCAGGTGGCCACTCTGCTCTGACATGCCCTAATTACTCAATGGTACTCAACTAGAACAGAGCAACAGGGCCCAAGTTCAATACTCTTCTGGGTTCTGCTTGGTGTAGTAAATGTGTTTATGTAATCCTTTCAGTATACAGATACAGCTTTTGAGAGCCAGCTTCACAATAGCCTCCTGTGTCCTCAGCACCTCACTCCTTTATCCATACATCTACAAACTCACCAGTACTGAATAAACACTAGTAACCAGAACAATAAGAAAATGCCATTGGTGCTGCAAGTATATGCAGCTAATTAGTAAATATGGAACATGGTCTTTATATGCTCCAAACAAATGAAAAGGCAAAATTAGTCACTGAGTCAGTAAGCACAGAAGAACAGGTATTATTTTATATTTTATTATGTGACATGTCAATGAGGACATTTACCAGTATGCCACTTTTTACCTTTTTTTAATTATTATTAGATATTTTCTTCATTTACATTTCAAATGCTACCCCAAAAATCCCTTATACCCTTTCCCCGCCCTGTTCCCCTACCCACCCACTCTCACTTCTTGGCCCTGGCTTTCCCCTGTACTGGGGCATATAAAGTTTGCTAGACAAAGGGGCCTCTCTACCAAATGATGGCCAACTAGGCCATCTTCTGATACATATGCAGCTAGAGACATGAGTTCTGGGGGTACTGATTAGTTCATATTGTTGCTCCACCTATAGGGTTGCAGACCCCTTCAGCTCTTGGGTGCTTTTTCTAGCTCCTACATTGGAGGCCCTGTATTCTATTCTATAGATGACTGTGAGCATCCACTTCTGTATTTGCCAGGCACTGGCAAAGCCTCACAGGAGACAGCTATATCAGTGTCACTGCCATTTATTAGCATAAATGTTCATCTCTTCGATTTTCTGACTGCAGATGTAACGAGACCATCTGCTTACAGCTACTACCATCATGACTTCTCCATTGTGATACTAGAGTCATGTTGCAAAATAACTCATGCTTTCCTTAAACTGCTTTTGTTGACTATTTTATTTAAACAGTGAGGCATGTGACTAATATACAGCTTCATGGCAATAAATAAATTAAATGAATATTACCAAATACCAGTGGGAAGAGAGGCCCCTTGGTCTTGCAAACTTCATATGCCTCAATACGGGGGAACGCTGGAGCCAAGAAGTGGGAGGGGGAGTCGGGGGAGAGGGTCTGGGGGACTTTTGGGATAGCATTTGAAATGTAAATGAAGAAAATACCTAATTAAAAAAAATAGCAAAAAAATGTGTCATTCATTTTCTTTCCCAGGTAAATAAAAATTCATTAAATCCATTTCCTTGGATGTATATTAATCTTAACTGCTTATAGAAATATGATATACATGGCAGGGCAGTGGTGGCACATGCCTTTAATCTCAGCACTTGGGAGGCAGAGGCAGGCAGATTTCTGAGTTCGAGGCCAGCCTGGTCTACATAGTGAGTTCCAGGACAACCAGGGCTATACAGAGAAACCCTGTCTCAAAAAACGAAACGAAACAAAACAAAACAAAACAAAACAAAACAAAACCAACAAAAAGAAATATGGTATACTATTTAACTTGTTTGTTCTATCTTTAAGAATTAGAATATAATGTACTTTGTTAATATAAAGTATGTCCAACACAATAATATACTGAAAATCAAAACTTGGTGTATCAAGTACTTGTCAAATGATAAATTTGTGGAAAGTAATAGAAGTAATATGTAATCTTTTCAATTTTCTAATGTAGTTAATAGTGATTATTATGAAGATGTAGAGGAAATTTTTAAGTCACATGACTCAGTATGTTAGAAGCTCCAAAGCCAGGAGAGAAAGAAAATTAATATAAAAGGAAAAGAAAAGAATAGACATACAGAAGATAAATATGAAATGAGATGATGCTGAATAACACTCAGTAATCTATAAAAGATATAATGACATAAAATATGCTTCCAGATAGAGAGAATTAACTAAGAGTTACAACAAATACAAAAAGATATGTCCTCAAATTAGAAGGTAAGTTGAATGTGAACAATATGATTGTATCAACAAACTGGAAGTGCATCATTGACCTGCATGTGAAACAGCAATTTATTATAACTAATCAAATCATACTATGTGATTCTATATCTCACTGAAGACCTACCTAGTATCTATGTCTAGGGCAGATAATACTAGGGACTCTATGAGACAACAAGCTATGATTTATTATGTGGTATGGACTTTGAGATCCAAAGCAACCAGCCTTTACATGATTGGGCCACAATTTACTCTGTGCTTTGTTATAATTATTAATATAAAAAGTTTACACCATAGAATTCTATATCTACACAAGCACCACATGTTACTTGAGTATAAGTAACGTCTGCCTACATGAAGGGTTAATACTAAGTGTGAAATTCTAATAGAAGACACTATGTTTAGACTTAATAGTAGTAGCAAATAAAACACCGAAGCCCTTCCAGGGATAACAGATTGGCAAAGAAATTGCATGTGAACTAAAAACAAATCTCACACAATGTATAATGAAGGCACTCCTGAAGGTTTTGTTGTAAGCATAAAACAAGAACAGAAAGGCAAAAGTGGCCTGCCAACTTGCTTTCTGCATCAATGTTTTTACCATAGTGAAGAGTATCTTTGTGAAACTGTTCAGCCATTTTTATTTTTATCTTAAAAGCAACATACTTTATATTTTAGTATAGTAAACATGCTTTTTTGAGGAAAACAGGTAGTAATTATGGCCCTATATATTGACTTGTAGGGTTTCATCATTTACAAAAAAATATATATATATATATCATGACTGCTCATCATTATTATGCCACAGAGCCTTAACAAACATAAATGTTTTAGTTATGTTTTAGGGAAACAAATCCTTACTAGGTACCTGAGTAACAGCCTTTATTTTGTGTTCCTCTCTTGACTATGCTATTAAAGATATGACACAAGTTATCACTGCTTCCTGAAACCCCTGCTTAGCCTATCATCAACAGACATACATTTGCTATAAATTTTAGGCTTGGGGTTAATGAATATACTCTAAACTGTACTAAGAAAGAGAATAGCAATATTTAATCTCAATAATTCCGCAGTAAAGGTAATTAAGTAATTATGTTACAATTTCAACTGAGGCAAAGAAAACAATCAAAGGAGAAAAAAGAAAACACACATAAAATAAATGAAACATAAATAAAATGAAAATTCATTTCATCCAATATATGATTAACAACTCATAGCTCAAGGAATGCAGTTTAAATGATAAAAATATTCATTTGATATAACCTCATTTTGCTTCTTGTAGCCCTGTAAGGCATGCTTTGATGTCAATATTTCTTTACTCAATGTTGTTCTGTTTTTCGTCTCTTGTAAATTACCATATATAGAAATTTTGACTTTTTTGGTCCAAAAACTGGAAGCACTTTAAACTTGTTACTTCAACTCATTCTAACATTAGTACATAAAATAAGATCTCTCTCAATGTTTTTCCTAATAGGTCAGTTTCCTTGTTTCAAGCAAACCCACTGAAATCAATAGCAGATTCCCAAAACATTTTATAATAACCTAAATAACCATATTAAATGATCTGGGCAAGGAAGAGAAATGGAGTCTTGGGGATCTCAGGAAAGTGAAATTTCCAAACATTGAGCTTAAACAGCAAAGCATAATATGATTTTTAAGAAAGATATCGGAAAATAAACAATAAAAGAATTCATTCCACATCAATCATTAAGCAAGAAAATGCTCTCAACAGACTTGCACACAGGCTAGTCTGATGGGAGCATTTTCTCAGTTGAGGACCCATCTCCCATATGACTCTTGCTCATGTAAAATTGACAAAAAGATAAATAGTACAGCTTCTTTTTTGAAATTTTAAGTTTTATTAGAGTAACATGTGTGAATGGTATTAAGAATACAGTGGTAGAGAGACGGCTCAGCAGTTAAGAGCTCTGGCTGCTCTCCCAGACAGACTGGGTTCAATTGTTAGTACCTACATGCCAGATCACAACGATTTCTAACTCTAGTCCCACTACACACAATACTCTTGTAGCTTGCACAAATGCCAGACATATATGTGGTGTACATCCATACTTGCAGGCAAAAAATCCATACATATAAAATAAATGAATGAATTCATTAAATAATTAGTTCAAAAATTTTAAAATCATATCATTTTGAAAAATAATTCAGATGCTCTGCCAAAGTTTAGTTTCGGGGTAGTTATCATTGAAACAACAGTTATTGGGAAGACAAATGACCTTTCTCGATGTTTCTAGAAGGCTATGGAATATATTTAAAAGAATATTTTTCTTAATTATGGACTAATTTTTTTCACTATTTGAATCCAAGTAAATTCTTCTGAGTTTCAACTTTTCTTTTAGCTAAAAATAGAAATTATGAGAACCACCTACACTCTTTTTGAAAATGTTGTGAAAGTCTAACCAAAAGATGAAGTGCTGCTTAGAGAGTGTTATAAACCTGAGATGCTCTGTGCAAATGAGGCTTGCAACTTCCACCTCAGGTGACAGCTGTTCCTGTGTCAGGCAGGGCTGTGGCTATAGAATTCCAAAGTAACATGAAATGATCTGCTTCTTACAATGTCAAGACTCTAGGCTGTGCCTCCTTCTTCTAGTACTTCATCTTCAGTCTGCCCACACAAGAAATGCCCCCTCATTGATATTCCTTCCCAAGAAATATGACTTGGAAGGCAAAAATATGCTATAAGCTGTTTATCTTATGATTTGTTTCCAGCAACTTCTGGGATACTGTGATTATCTGTTGGTGGTTGGATTCCATGGTATATAGAAGATGGAAACATGACATTTGAACTTGCCCAGCCCACTCTCACCTTTCACCAACTAATGCATCTCAATTCCATAGGCACAGACTTCACTTTTGGTGCTGTCCACCTACCTCAAAATGATTACCCAGCATCAAAAGGCATTCCAGAAGATAGATGGTAGAAAAATCCAATATTTATAAGGAAAAGAGCAACAGTCAAGCTTCACTGTTGTAAATGCCAAGAATTGCTCAGACTTCTTGAGTAGCTGCTATAGACAGGCATCGCAGCACAGCTCTGAGACGCAGCAAAAAAGACAGTAACTAAAAATCTTAATTTAGGTGTCTCACTCCCCAGATTTTGCCCCTTCTAAATCTCACTCACTCCTGCCTTAAATAAGGGTGAAAACTCAATTTATTTGTGTTCATCTAAAGAGTTTGGGAGCAGCGATTCCTTTGTTGGTTTTTGTTGTTGTTCTTCTTCTTCTTCTTTCAGAATTTCATACCTATAAGGAAATAATATCTAATATTGAAACAAAAAATATGGAGCTAAGAATATTTTTACAAATAGAGTAACTATTAGTGGGGACATATATTTTTTAAGATTTTTTATTTTTATTTGTGTATATGTGAATATGTCACTGGGTGTGTACACTCAGTGTGTACAGGCAGTATGGGACTGCTGGATCTGATTTCTTTCTGAGTGGTTAATGAACATCCTGATATGGGTGATGGTAACTCAAATACTCTGTAAGAGCACGAAGCATTTTTAACTGTTGGCCCATCTTTCCAGTTCCATATATTTAGTATTTAAACTGTTTCATTTGTAGAAAAATGAACAAATAAACATCCAGAAAAAAAGAGGACAGTCAATGTCTTCATTGTAGTGACAAAGACTAGAGAAAGGAATGCATACAAGATGAAATATCCCTAATTGGTATGAAGAAAAAACAGTAGGTGCAATGGTGTTTCAAATACATTCAGAAGGAGCTTCAGACCTCAGAACGTACTTCTGTCTCATCAATACCTGTCAGGAAAAACTTGATTCTATGTTACACCCTCAGTGAATATTGTTTCTTAAAGAGAGTGGCGGGGCAGGGTGGGGGGATCAGGTACAAATTAAATTATGTTTGGATATTTGCACCTCCTAAGCACAGCACAATTTAGAGACAAAGACTAAGACTAAAAGACTATTTTCTTTTAGAGAAGAAATCCAGTTTTTGGTTTTGGTTTTTGTTGTTGTTGTTGTTGTTGTTGTTTTTATTTTGGTTTTGGTTTTACATCTTCATATATTTTAAAGTTTTGTTTTATTTTTTATTTTGTGTTCGAGGAACAGGATATGAGTACATGAGTGCAGGAGATTTTGGAGGCCACACGAGAACATCAGGTCCTCCAGAGCTAAGGTAGAGTAACATGCATTTTTAGCCTTTCTGGCCTGAGTTCTGGAATCCATGCCTGGGTCATCATAATAGAAAAGAAGTGTTCCCATCAAAATGATCATCCATCATGATCAGGTAGGCTTCATCCCAGGGATGAAGGGATGGTTCAATATATGGAAATCCATCAATGTAATCCACTATATACACAAACTCAAAAGACAAAAACCACATGATCATCTCATTAGATGCTGAGAAAGAATTTGAAAAAAATCCAACACCCATTCATGATAAAAGCCTGAGAAAGATCAGGAATTCAAGGCCCATATCTAAACATAATAAAAGCTATATACAGCAAACCAGTAACCAACATCAAATTAAATGGAGAGAAACTTAAAGCAACCCACTAAAATCAGGGTCTAGACAAGGCTGCCCACTCTCTCCCTACCTACTCAAAATAGTACTTGAAGTGCTAGCCAGAGCAATTAGACAACAAAAGGAGATCAAAGGAATACAAACTTGTGGGGAATTTCAGGCTGGTATCCAGTCAAGCTGAGGTCTTAAACCATAGAGAGTCTCTGCTCCATCATGACCCCCTGCACACTCTCACCAGTGTTGGGAACTCCTTCCCTCATCCCTCTCTCCTACAACCCTGGGGCTTTAGTAAGGTAGATCTGGGGTCCCCAGTCAAGGGCTGCCCCTTTTCCACTCCCACCAAGTGGGTTAGGAATGCTTACCTGGGGCCATGTGGAAAAGCATCCAGCAGCTCTGCCTGCATCTGCCTGCACAGGAACTCTGTCCAGACATTAGGCCCCTTTTCCTCCCCACTTTTCCCCAAGGCACTCCCCACCTCCCTTTTTTATTGTTCCCAACACAAACTGGATAGGAAGAAGTCAAAATATCACTATTTGCAAATGATATGATAGTATATATAAGTCACCCCAAAAATTATACCAGAGAACTTCTAAACCTGAAAAACAACTTATATGGATATAAAATTACCTCAAACAAATCAGTGGCCTTTCTCTATACAAAGGATAAAACAGGCTGAGAAAGAAATTAGGAAAAGAATACCTTTCAAAATAGTCACAAATAATATAAAATACCTTGGTGTCATATACTTGGAAGTGAAATATCTATATGATAGAACTTCAAGTCTCTGAAGAAAGAAATCAAAGAAGATCTCAGAAGATGGAAAGATCTCCCTTGCTCATGGACTGGCAGGATTAATATGATAAAAATGCCTATCTTGCTGAAAGCAATCTACAGATTCAATGCAATCCCCATCAATATTCCAACTCAAGTCTTCACAGAGTTAAAAAAGGGCAATTTGCAAATTCATCTGGAATAACAAAAAAAGAAAAAAAAAACCCAAAAAACAAAAACAACCTAGGATAGCAAAAACTATCCTCAAAATAAAAGAACCTCTGTCTGGTGGAATCACCATCCCCAACCTCAAGCTGTACTACAGAGCAGTTGTGATATAAACTGCATGGTACTGGTACATCGACAGACAGGTAGATCAATAGAATAAAATTGAAGACCCAGAAATGAACCCACATGCCTATGGTCACTTGATCTTTGACAAAGGAGCTAAAACCATCCAGTGGGAAGAAGACAGCATTTTCAAAAAATAATGCTGGCTCAACTGGCAGTTGGAAAGTAGAAGAATGAGAATTGATCCATTCTTATCTCCTTGTACAAAGCTCAAATCTAAGTGGATCAAGGTACTCCACATAAAACCAGAGACTCTGAAACTTATAGAGGAGTAAGTGGGGAAGAGCCTCTAAGATATGGGAACAGGGGAAAAATTCCTGAACAGAACAGCAATGGCTTGTGCTGTAAGATCAAAAATCGACAAATGGGACCTCATAAAATTACAAAGCTTCTGTAAGGCAAAAGATACTGCCAATAAGACAAAAAGGCCACCAACAGATTGGGAAAAGATCTTTAGCAATCCCAAATCTGGCTGGGGGCTAATATCTAATATATATGTATGTGTGTGTGTGTATATATATATATATATAAAGAACTCAAGAAGTTGGGCTCCAGAAAAACAATAACCCTATTAAAAATGGGGTACAGAGCTAAACAAAGAATTCTCAACTGAGGAATATCGAGTGGCTGAGAAGCACCTAAAATAATGTTCAATGTTGATGATCCTTTATCATCAGGGAAATGCAAATCCAAACAACCCTGAGATTCCATCTCACACCAGTCAGAATGGCTAAGATCAAAAACTCAGGTGACAGCAGATGCTGGAGAGGATGTGGAGAAATAGGAACACTCCTCCATTGTTGGTGGGATTGCAAGCTGCTACAACCACTCTGGAAATCAGTTAGGCAGTTCCTCAGAAAATTGGACATAGTTCTACTGGAAGATCTAGCAATGCCTCTCCTGGGCATATACACAAAAGATGCCCCAACTTGTAATAAGGACACATGCTTCACTATGTTCATAGCAGCCTTATTTATAATAGCAAGAAGGTGGAAAGAACCCAGATGTTCCTCAACAGAGGAATGGATATAGTACATTGTGTAAATGTACATTTACACAATGGAGTATACTCAGCTATTAAAAAATGAATTCATGAAATTCGTAGACAAATGGATGGATCTGGAGGATATCATCCTAAGTGAGGTAACCCAATCTCAAAAGAACATACATTATATGCACTCACTGATAAGTGGATATTAGCCCAGAAGCTCAGAATACTCAGGATAACAATTTGCAAAACATATCAAACACAAGAAGATGGAAAACCAAAGTGTGGACACTTTGATCTTTCTGAGAAGGGGGAACAAAATTCCCATGGAAGGAGTTACAGAGACAAAGTTCAGAACAGAGACTCGAGGAATGACCATCCAGAATCTGCCACACCTGGGGATTCATCTCATAAGCCACCACCAAACCCAGACACTATTGCAGATGCCAACAAGAGCTTGCTGACAGGAGCCTGGTATATATAGCTGTCTCCTGAGAGGCTCTGCCACTGCCTGACTAATACTGATATGGATGCTCACAGTCATCCATTAGATGAAGCACAGGGTCCCCAATGATGGAGCTAGAGAAAGTACCCAAGGAGCTGAAGGAGTTTGCAGCCCCCTAGGAGGAACAACAATATGAACTTACCAGTAACCCCAAAGCTCCCTAGGACTAAATTGCCAATCAAAGAAAACTCACTAAGTTACTTGTGGCTCTAGCTACATATGTAGCAGAGTATGGCCTAGTTGGTCACTAATGGGAGGAGAGGCCGTTGGTCCTGTGAAGGTTCTATGCCCCATTATAGAGTAATGACTGGGCCAAGAAGCGGGAGTGGGTGGGTTGGGGAGCAGGGGGAGGAGGGAGAGGATAGGGGATTTTCGGAGGGGAAAGTAGGAAAGGGGATAACATCTCAAATGTAAATAAAGAAAATATCTAATAAAAAATAAGAAGTGTTCTTTAACAAGTCATCCATCTCTCCCACGCTGAATCCTATGTCTATCTCACAGTAAATTCATTTTATTGGTATCTTATTTTACCCATAGCAGATGGCTAAGTACATTAAAGAGGAAAAAATCAAATATTGTTCAGCAATTCTAAAAATTATTTTCAAATTAGCATGAAGTGGAATGTTTTCTTGTACCTCATATTCACAAAGAAATAAACAAAAGTGTCAGAGACCATCCCGTGAGAAAGTGAGCCCTTCACAATCTCCCTAACAGGCCAAATGGCCTTGTACTAAGAGCTGGTTATCACCCCCCTTCCTCCCTATTCCTTTCTTGGCACCTGAGGCTGTAAAAGCTGAACTATAGTGCCCTCTTCCCTATCTCTTCCTGAGTTCCCATGCCATCCAAGGACATGAGTTACGCCTGAGCCCAGCCTGACCCCCAAGGCTGTCAAGGAGGATCGATGTTCCAGAGATAAGATCCAGAGTGCCCGCTGCCTGGCGCCTGACTTCGGCCCCCATGTCAGCAGATGCCCACTTCTTTGTTCTTTGTATAATTCTCCCTCGACACCTCCCATATTCCCCACGATGTATGCTTTAAAAAGAAGGCACCTCAGCATAATAAACGAGGCCTCGATAGGTACCCTTCCTGGTCTCCTGCTCTTCTTTCTTTTATTCCCATTTCCTTCCAGGTTCGCAGTCCCCCTCGCACCCACGAATAACTGAATCCCGCGGGATGGGATAGAAAAGAAATAAACCACACTAAGCACTGTAATTCATTGATATTTCAGTGCACATTTATAGGTGCAATTATAATGTTGAAACGAGCTAGAATTCTCATAAGAATTTTGTAGCTTTACATTTTCCCATGATTCTCCAAAATAATGATATGGGAGACAAAGCCCATATCCATCTGAAGTTGTTGAGTCATTATTTTGATTAGAGATTCTGCTCCTGTGAAGAAAACGTTGACAAGGCCCAGGAGTAGAGGAAGCAGATGGGAAGAGGTCAAGGGTGAGACTAAGGCCAATATGTGCCAGAAAGGGGATTGGTACCAAACGGTCAGCCAAAAAACTGCCACCAGCAATTGGCATCATAAATTCAGACCAAGATAAAAACAAGATCCAGGGCAGTTGTCCCAGCTGGAAAAACACTGCCTATGAAAAGACAGAGATGAGTGACTATGGATGATGCTGACAAATTGCTGAACTGTGCAAAGACACCAAAAGGATGCTCAGAGGGTGTGGAATGGAAACAGATGCAAGATATCATATAGACAGGCAAGATGGAAAGCAAGAATGGGTGAAAGAAGAACCAAAGGAATGAAAGAAAAACGCTACCCCAAGTGGCTGGCAGAAAACAGAGAGAGCATCTGTACTGGCTAGTTTTGTGTCAACTTGACACAGCTGGAGTTATCACAGAGAAAGGAGCTTCAGTTGAGGAAATGCCTCCATGAGATCCAACTGTAAGGCATTTTCTCAATTAGTGATCAAGGGGGAAAGGCCCCTTGTGGGTGGGACCATCTCAGGGCTGGTAGTCTTGGTTCTATAAGAAAGCAGGCTGAGCAAGCCAGGTGAGGCAAGCCAGTAAAGAACATCCCTCCATGGCCTCTGCATCAGCTCCTGCTTCCTGACCTGCTTGAGTTCCAGTCCTGGCTTCCTTGGTGATGAACAGCAGTATGGAAGTGTAAGCCGAATAAACCCTTTCCTCCCCAACTTGTTTCTTGGTCATGATGTTTGTGCAGGAATAGAAACCCCGACTAAGACAAATTGGTACCAGTGGAGTGGGGTATTCCTGTGACAACCTGACCATGTTTTGGGGAGGACTGTGGAAGGACTTTGGAACTTTGGGCTTGAAGATCCATCCATTGTTAAGACCTCTGTCGGATGTTGTGTAGGAGCTTGGAAGATAATGTTGAGAACACTGCAGAAGTTGGAGCTCTGGTGTGTGAAATTTCAGAGGGAAAATTAAAGACTCTTTTCAGGGCCATTCCTGTTTTGATTGTGAAGATTCTGTAGTTCTGGTTAGCTGGGGCTGAAGAATCAGCTGTGATTAACAAGATACCAGAACTACTAAAGCAAAAACTTTGCATTACTGGGACTATTGATGCTGGTTAGCTGGAGCTAAGAAATTAGCGGTGATTAAGAAGAGACCAGCATCATTGAGGTGACATCTTCTGGGAAGTATTTTCTGAAAGCACAGTGGCTGTGTTCCAGATATAGCCAAAGTTGTACCTTGTGCTGTGGCTGGACTTGGTAATGTGTAAGGGTCACCCAGGTGGTACTGGTTTTGAAGGCATGAAGGAGTTGAGCAGAGCAGCTGAGGCTTGGCACAGTGAGAGGCCATGGAAGGCCATTGGTGAAAGTGCAGCCTCAGTTGCAATTGATGGCCCAGGACTGAAGGGGTCATGCAGTGTTTTGGAGATGCCAGTACCATGAGATGACCACCAAGAGCAGCAGCAGCAGTGGAGTACAGGCATCTGGAGCCTAGAGGATGACTCGTGTGCTACAAAGGGCCTGGCTGGAGAAGTGACCCAAGCCCTTGGAGGAGCCCAGAAGATCGTGAGTTGGATCCCAGACATTGGACAGTTGGAGATTGACTTTTGCTTTTGATTGTGACTGTGCCCTGATATTTTCCCTCTTGAAGAAAGAAACTGTTTTAGTGGAGCCCACAGTTAAGAGACTTTTAATTGTAAAAAGACTTTGGATTTTAAAAGAGATGGATATTTTAAAGAGATTGAAATTTTAAGCATATGTAAAGACTGTGGGACTTTTAAAGTTATTTAGAATGGGGATGAATAAGATTGTAAGGGTTGAGGCTTACTAGTGATGTTTTTGTGTGTCAAGTTGACAAGGGGTCAATTGTACTGGCTAGTTTTGTGTCAACTTGACACAGCTGGAGTTATCACAGAGAAAGGAGCTTCAGTTGAGGAAATGCCTCCATGAGATCCAACTGTAAGGCATTTTCTCAATTAGTGATCAAGGGGGAAAGGCCCCTTGTGGGTGGGACCATCTCAGGGCTGGTAGTCTTGGTTCTATAAGAAAGCAGGCTGAGCAAGCCAGGTGAGGCAAGCCAGTAAAGAACATCCCTCCATGGCCTCTGCATCAGCTCCTGCTTCCTGACCTGCTTGAGTTCCAGTCCTGGCTTCCTTGGTGATGAACAGCAGTATGGAAGTGTAAGCCGAATAAACCCTTTCCTCCCCAACTTGTTTCTTGGTCATGATGTTTGTGCAGGAATAGAAACCCCGACTAAGACAGCATCTCTTAGCAAAGGATCCTGGATTAGTTCACATTACATTAATTTTATTAAACCATCAGATAAAGGATAGCAGAGAAATAAAAGCCAGTATAAAAGGAAGTAACCAAAGACACATGGGATACTGAGCAACTATCAATTCTAATCCCAGGCCTGACTATTCAAAACATGTGGGCTCATCTGTAATCATTCTTGAATGTCATCTTATAATTTGAAAATTGATAGTTGATAAAATTATCAGTAAGATGTGTTCTATAGTATGTACTTAATGCCTGTGTTGAGAGCAGAATGGTGCAGAAAACCACACAATTATTTGAAAAGCTGAATGAGATGAGATATTTATAATGTTACAGACTCACTAGGTATTCAATAATGTAAGCTACACTCAATGATGCCAAAAATATTGGTTCTTTTTAGTTAGCTTTGTTCTTTTCTTCTTCGTCTTTTTTTTTTTTTTTTTTTTTTTTTTTTTGAGACAGGGTTTCTCTGTATAGCCCTGGCTGTCCTGGAACTCACTCTGTAGACCAGGCTGGCCTTGAACTCAGAAATCTGCCTGCCTCTGCCTCCCAAGTACTGGGATTAAAGGTGTGTGCCACCACTGCCCGGCTTTTTTTTTTTTTTTTTTGTTGTTGTTGTTGTTAGTTAGCTATTTCTTAATCTCAATTTTAAAAATTATTTCTTTTGTGTAATGAGAGTATGACATATTTACTACATTTCACCTTCCTTTTCCTTCCTCCAAACCCTCATACACACACACACACACACACACACATATATACACACATACACACACACACACACATATATATATACACATACACACACACACACACACACACACACACACACACATATATATATATACACATACATATATATTCTCTTTTTCATGTCCTCACTTTTAAATATATATGTAAGTATGTATATATGTATATGTGTGTGTATTTGTGTGTGTGTGTGTGTGTGTGTGTGTGTATTTTGTACATATGTATGTATACTACTAAATAGATAAATACAACCTGCTCAATCTCTATAATGTTACTTGTAGATAAGTTTTCAGGACTGATTATTTGGCATTGAACAACAGATTTTACACCCAATAAAAATGCAGAATTGTGGAGCCCAGTCCCAAAAGAAACATCTACTATACAACTTAAGCACCTAAGGCTAAACAATCTTTGTGGTGGAGTGATAAGAATTAGAGGAACATAGATAGATTTTTTTTTTTTTTTAGTGAGACTGTGCCTCCTAGGCCATCAAAAGTTACACCAATAAATCTTACCAACATGACTATGTCAACATAAGCTCAATAAGCACAGGAAACATGCTAAAGGAAGGGAAATCCCTACAAAAGCAGGCAGATCTCTGTGAGTGTGAATGCAGCCTGGTCCACATAGCAAGTTCTAAGTCAGTCAAGGCTACAGAATGAGTCTCAAGCAATGATAATTGGAACAATTATAAGTCCTTCAATATGGTTGTCATTAAAGTCTTTTAATATCTTGGAAAAGTCAAGGATAGAAATCATGCAGCAGAAATTTAATTTAAAATTTCCTTCTGAAAGAGAACCAAATAACCCCTTTTAAAAATTTTAGTAGAGATCTAAGCACAGAATTGTCAACTGAGGAATCTCAAATGGCAAAGAAACACTGAAAGAAATGTTCAATATCCTTAGTCATCAGGACAAGGCAAATCAAAATGAACCTGAGATTCCACCCCACACCAGTCAGAATGGCGAAGATCAAAAACTTAGGTGACAGCAGATGCTAGCAAGGATGTAGAGAAAGAGGAATATAACTATCCCGAGCTTTTGTCCCTGCCAGCAAGAACACACTCAGGACAACCGGAATCTTCTGCGGCAAAGCTTTTATTGCTTACTTATCAGGAGGGAAGACCCCAACCGGGAAAATGGCACTGCTTATATAGCCCGCAGCGTGACGTTTCAGCACCTGATGTGGCGTGACAGCTCCTGATTCGTTGCTCACCCATCACCCCATTATTACGCCGCAAGATGGGCAGTGACTAGGCGTGAGTTCACTCTTGCACTTGCGCATAAGGCTTATTTACTAGTTAGGCGCAGTGGAAGCCAGCGCCATCTTATAATGGCGATTGCTCACAGCATGCACGTGATTGCTCGCGGCATGGCTCTCCACATATAACTCCATTGTGGGTGGGATTGCAAACTGGTACAACCACTCTGGAAATCAATCTGGCGTTTCATCAGAAAATTAGAAACAGTTCTATCTAAATACCCAGCTATACCACTATATACCCACAAGATGTTCTAACACATAACAAGAACACATGCTCCACTATGTTCATAGCAGCCTTACTTATAATAAACAGAAGCTGAAAACAACCCAGATGTACCTCAAGAGAAGAACTGATCCCCCACAAAAATGTGGTACATTCATACAATGGAGTGCTACTCAGCTATTAAAAACAATGAATTCATTAAATTCTTAGCCAAATGGATGGAACTAGAAAATATCATCCTGAGTGAGATAACTCAGTCACAAGAGGATACACATGGTATGTAGTCACTGATAAGTATATATTAGCCCAAAAAACTTCAGAAAACCCACAATACAACTCACAGACCATATGAAGCATAAGGAGGAGGAAAACCAAAGTGTGGATGCTTCAATCCTGCTTAGAATGGGGAACAAAATAATTATGGGAGGTAAAGTGAGGGAGAGACCTGTAAGGGAGAGAGGATGGGGAGAGGAAAATTGAGGCAGGACCATGTATGGGAAGAGACAGGAGAGAAGTACAGAGGGTCAGGAAACTGAACAGAAATATATAGCAGTGGACCATGGTGAACTGGGGAATAGCCACTAGAAAGTCCCAGATGCTAGGGAACTAAGAAGCTCCCAGGAACCAACTGGGATGACATCAGCCAAAATAGCCAACAAAGGGGAGACAGAACCTGTAGAGACTATCTCCTGTAGATAGGTGCAGTCCCCAGTTGAGGGATGGGGCCACCCACACATCTCAAAAATTTTAACCCAAAATTGTTCCTATCTAAAAGAAATGCAGGGGCAAAAAAGAAGCAGAGACTGAAGGAAAGGCCATCCAGAGACTGCCCCACCTAGGGATCTATCTCATCTGCAGACACCAACCCAGACATATTGCTGATGCCAAGTGGTGCTTGCTGACAGGAGCCTGGTATAGCTGTCCCCTGAGAGGCTCTGCCAGCACCTGATCAATACAGTTGCAGATACTCACAGCAAACCATTGGACTGAGCACAAGGACCCCAATGTAAGAGTTATGAGAAGGAATGAATGAGCTAAAGCAGATTGCAATCCCATAGGAAGAAAAACAAAATCAACTAGCTCCCAGGGACTAAACCACTAACCAAATAGTACACATGTAGGGATCCATGGCTCCAGCTGCATATGTAGCAGAGGATGGCCTTATCTGGCATCAATAGCAAGGGAGGCCCTTGGTCCTGTGGAGGCTGGATACCTCAGTGTAAGGCAATGCTAGAGCAGTGAGGGAATGGGTTGGTGGGTGGGGGAACATCCTCAGAGAGGCAAAGGGGAGGAGTGATGGAATGTGGGGTTTGTGAGAATGAGGACAACATTTGAAATGTAAATAAATAAAATAACCAATAAAAAGAGATGCAAAATATGTACACTGGGAAGAAACTAGTTTCAGAAAGGATTTATAACAGGATGTGTTCTATATCAGGATGGAATAGATTCCTTACGTGTGCAGAGTCTCTATCAACATCAATACCTGTCTCCATAGAAACACATTCTTACTCTTTCTAGACAACGTTTATGAAAGGTCTGCACATATATTCTGTAAAATCCTTGTTGACTAAATATGTTATTGCTACCCTTGTCAGCAAGCACCTGCAGGAAACAAGAATCCTCTGTCTTTAACACAGGAGAAGCTAAGTCCTCAGCATGAAAGGGACCTTACAAAGACCTCCCTAACCAGCCATTCAAAACTCTTTTCTTATTAATTTCCTTCTTATATCCTTGGGCAAAGTTTTTTGGTTGTTTCTTTTTTCTAACTTTATTTATGTTATCACTGGATATGTTGATACCATTTTGCAGCTGTGGCAAATATCTGGAAGGTAGCTTTGAAAGTGGAAATATTCATTTTGGTTTATGTTTTCAGAGATTTCAGTTCATAGTTGTTTGGTCCATTGATGTGGGCTTGAGGTAATGCAGACTATAACATCAGAGAAGGCTTAGTGAAATCTAGATATTCACCTTAAGGTGGCTGGAAAGCAGAAAGAGAGAGACAACAAGAGGTTAGTGACAATCTGTATATTCCTAAGGCATGTCCTAGCAATTTACTACCTTTATCATGGTCTCACATTCCAAGAGTGCCATAAATTATGAACACATAAAAGAATCTATCAACCCACAAAACACTGTATTAAATCAGAGAGTTTAGGATACAGTTACATCCCAAAAGCCTGTCCACTGACATTCAAGCTTATAATATATGAGCCTTTGGAGAAACACTTTTTCAAACCATAACACTTCTATTTGTGAATATTTGTCAGTACAAAATATTCCCTAAGAGGAAAACAAACCACATCTGCATTCTTCAGCATTCAGAAATCTTTAACAACCATTGACAAGGTACGAGGTAGGCATTACCCCAGGCACTAGGAGACAGTACTGAGCTGGCATCTCATCAGTCAGAAGTCAACAGAAGAAACAGCACAAATGGTAGATGGTGATATCATGAAGCATACATGGCAAGATGAAAACATAGAGCACACCAGGCTCACAGTAATGAGGAACTGTTAAGATGGATTCATCAAAATATTCAGAAATGTTTTCTTTATTATTGAACCCATGATAATTACTATGAAAAGGAACTTCCACATACAGGAAACAGAATGTATACAGACCATGAAAAGAAAGCTTCATCTCTATGTGATAATTGGTGTAGTTTGAATGGAGTGATGGAAGATGGAATTAGGCAAATTAGAGACTGGAAAAATCGCAGAGTACCAGGAAGGTTACAACAACCTCTTCATTTGACTCTTGTGAGGAAGGCACAGAGCGCTCAAGAGATTGTTCTAGTTAGGTTTTTAATGATTGCATTTCTCTATGCCATAGAGAACAAACAAGAAGGTGTGGCCAAGGGAGTAGGGCAGATGGTTTTTAGCAGTTGTGAAACAATTGATGGTGTGGATCAGTTTCTGTAAAGGTGAGGGACAGAGCAGATTCTGTACATATTTTCCAAGTAGAGAAGACTGGGCTTGGTGAGAGGTTGGATAAAAATGAGGGGACTCAAGAATGGATCCAATTTGAGGACATTCAAAGTTTGCTGAGTAGAACTGTAATGATCAAGGTAGAAAATAAGCAAGAGTCACAGGCTCTAAGAAATTAGGGGTAAAGTTTGAGACAGGTGAAATTTTCGCTGTAGAAATTCTATGAAAGAGTCTTTACCTTCTAGAAATTCAAATCATATTGAGGATGGAGAAACTTATTTTGAGCACTTAAAATATTGGACTGGAATGATTCAATTATGAAGGGGAAACAAAGAAAGGGCTGAGGTCTGGCTTCCAAGGAATTCTAGCACTTATTATTTGGAATAAGGAAGAGGACAAGCACAGGAGCCTGACTACAGCTCCTCTCTGAGGCAGGAGAATGTGTCCAGGAAACAAAAGTTTTGTGGTAAGTGATCAGTTAAACATGTAAGAACTGAGACTGGAGTGAAGATTTGGTCATGAGGCAGTTCCTGATGAGCTTTTACCCTGCTTTCATTTCCGTTGCTATGACAAAACATCCTACCCAAAAGCATCTTAGGGAGAAAGGGTTTACACTAGCTTACAGCTCTAAGTTACAGTAAGCTTTTTTAGAGAGAATCAAGGCATCAGGAACTTAAAAGAGCCAGTCACATCACATTGACAGACCAGATTGGAGAGAAGGGAACACATGCATGCCCACTGTTCAGCTCTTATGGTTTCCACCATTCAGGGAACAGCCTGAATAGTGGAGGTGCTACCCACACCCAGGTTTGTTCTTCTCACTTCAATTAACCAATTAAGGAAAATCTCTTACACGCATGCCCATGGATCAACCTGATCTAGCAGTCCCTCATTAGTAGTCTTCTCTGAGGGTTCTAAGATGTGTAAATTTGGCAATTAAAGTTATTTTGTCTTTGTGCGATACTGAAGATAAATGGCTGAATGGAGTACTTCCAGGGAAAACTAAGAGGAAAAGAATTTTAAAAAAACCTTTCAAACATTTTCCCACGGCTTTTAAATGCAGTTGTAGGGCTGGAGAGATGGCTCAGCCTTTGAAGGCTAGGTTCAAAACCAAAACTATAAAAAATGAGGTTGTAGTAATAAAGAGAGTGGGCTCTGGGGCAAGCATAGTGTAAGTGGATTACTGCTGTTGTTAAAAGGATAAGCATTGCTGGCAGAAAATGAAGAAGGTTGACAATTAGTATGCAAGAGACAATGACAGGTGACATCTTCGAACAGCAATTGGATGGGACACCTTATGCAAGAGGAGCTGGTAATGGGTAGTATCTGGAGACTCTTTCACTGTGCCTACGTAGTGTTCTTGCTGTACCAAGGAAGTGTTCATGAACCCTGAACGACCAATCAGGAGATAATCTGATGCAATCACACCAGGGTCTTTATTCACAAGCTCAAGCTTGGGCTTAATTCATGCTACCTACAGGATGGTTCCGGTGAAGAAAGGCCCAAAAACTTTTCGGGACACTGTTTTATTCCAGGGACTAAACCACCAACCAAAGAGTACACATGGCTCCAGCTGCAAATGTAGCAGAGGATGGCCTTGTTGAACATCAATGGACGGAGAGGCTTGTGGTCCTGTGAAGGCTCAATGCCTCAGCGTAGGGGAATGCCAGGGAGAAGAGGCAGGAGTGAGTGAGTGGGGGGGAGCACCCTCATAGAAACAGAGGGAAGGGGGATTGAATAGGGGGTTTCTGGAGGGGAAACCAGGAAAGGGGATACATAACATTTGAAATGTAAATAAATAAAATACCCAATAAAATTAAAAATAAATAAAATAAAAGTAGAAAATGACAAGGGAAGGGTGTTTCTAGCCTGGCAAGCATTTAATTTGGGGGCTACTGTGACCTTTAGCATAATTGGCTGCGGCTGGAAATCAAATGAAACTTAACTTCAGCTTTCCTCTTAGTCGGTGGTTTTCAGGCAGGGATGGGCTTGTAACCTTCAGAGTACTGTTGAAAATTTACCTGGCAACTGATGCTAGACGCTGCATTTGTTGAGAGCAAATAACCTGGAGACACAGGTCTTGTTGTGGGATAACCTGGAAACTGAACCTAGGCTCAGGTTTTATTGGGGGTTAACTTGGAAATTGAAGCTAGGTACAGGCCTGTTAGTTTACTAGAGTTCAAACTCAGGTGAGGTTCCCTAAGATGGAGTCTAAAACCCCCAAATTTGAGCTCTCCTTCTTGGGTGTCCAGCATGTGAACGTGTTGACAGTACCCTGACTCTGGATGCATCTCTAGCATGTATCATACTGCTAAACACAATAGGCATGCTATGTGCTGAAAGTATGCTGCATATGTCTAACTCTGCTGCTAGTAAACCTCTAAGAAGAATTCCTATGTCAGCACTTTCCCTGCATTTTTGTTTGTGTCTGACTATAAAAAGGAAGATAGTGAAAGAGAAAGACAAGCCTTTCAAATTGATTTACCTTGACTCTCTGCCTTCCATTCTAAAACCAAGCTGTGGATGGAAAAGAAGGAGGGGTGGTACTTTTTATTATAGAAGTAATTGGATACCTGTGGCTGATCTTACCCTCTTAATATCTGTTGGATATAACCCTTGACCTTGTCATTTTGGCTCTATTCCCAGAACTGTATGTAAAGTGTTTCTTGGAATATTGAAAATGAGCTTACATCTCAAACTCATCTTTTTGTCTAAAAGTTACTTTTTCTTTTCCTGTAGAGATTGCAGTTTGTGTCTGTTTTCTCCTCCCTTCTCTGTTATACTTAAAGCATGGAAGCTGTGGGCTGCATAAAAGCCAAGGACATTGTAGTGGACAAGTAGACACACATACACACACACAGGCTTAAAAAATGATGGCTAAAATAGGTCTTGAATTTAAATTAATGAGATGATAAGGGATGTGTGTTCATGGAGAATCTACTAGGGCCACTGCTCACTGCATAAGTATTATCTTGCACACATAAAAACAAAACCACAAGCTTGAGGACGAAAGAGACAGTATTTTCAACTTTCAGGTGCATTGTTGTAACCCAGATACACCGCCACACACTTTAAATCCACTACTAACTTTAATATTAGAACAACCCTACACCACCATATTTTATCATATCACAGAAGGTAAGAAAAGTAGAACAAAGGCAGAGGCAGGCGGATTTCTGAGTTCGAGGCCAGCCTGGTCTACAAAGTGAGTTTCAGGACAGCCAGGGCTATACAGAGAAACCCTGTCTCGAAAAAACAAAAAAACAAAAAACAAACAAAAAAAGAAAGAAAAAAAGAAAAAGAAAAGAACAAAATCACATAATAATTTGTTAAAATGAACTTAATCACCAGGATCCCAAACAAGAAGTAACTGTTCCTGGAGATATGTCCTTTTTTGTCATATTATGCCTTATACAACACAGAACAAATGGTCAAGGAACATCCCCAATACAGGAAAATGATGTAAAGTATAATTACTACATGAATTTCAAGAGTCCAGCAGTTTAGTTAGCCATACTTACTAGTTAAGGCATAATTGTTTACATGTTATCGCTACAAAAATTAAAAGGGTATATTTCATTTTATTTTGAATCTCTCAAATTACTCTCATTTGAACATTAGTTAAAACATATCGGCATAGATTAGATGCTTAGTGGCATCCCAAGTTGAGAAAAGCCTTTTTTTACCATCAACCTGGTAAGTTAAAGTGAAATATACACAAATCAACCTAGCCTACCTTCTGTAAATGGATGCATGCATCCATATACCTTGCTTCCAGTCAACTTGAGGGACATGAAGTTAGAGTCAGGATGAGACTTGGATAAGCTACGTCTGAGTTCTCTAATCACCGAGGAAGACTTGGAGAACGGTACTACCAACTACAGAATAACTGGGAGAAGTGTTAAAATAATTTATTTGTCACAAAAGCCAATACATAAAACATGTGGTATTACCATGGTATAATATGATTTGCAAATACAGAGTGAGTGGTATTTGCAAATACCAATGCTAATCTTATAGCCTTTGATAAGCATAGATACCTGACCCCAAGTAGAGATCTGATTTCTAGAAAGATCAGATGATTCTACCTGATTTAGATAAACTAAAGCCATGTGGCTAACATATTTTTCTAATTTAATTTAATTGCTTTTGTTGCGACTACTGTTGCAATTCCTGTTGCTACCTCGAGAACAGCTGTATTCAATGACTCCAATAAAATAGAAGATGAAGTTTAAATATGGCTAAGAATTTAGTACTGTGTATAGGATCAGTATAGCATCCCAGGACATATTCCAAGCCAATAATTTTCAAAAGACTGAAATAATTGTTTTTATTCCTGATTTTATTTTTCTAGGTCGAAAGCAGACCTCACCAAACCCTTAGTGCCTACACAGTTACCATACTTACTCATTAGGCGAGGAGTTCATGTTTATTCTTAGAAATGATATTTTCTGTTTACAGATGTTATCATTATACATCACATTTTACAAAGTCAAAACTCTAGGGAAGTAATTTTTCAATTTTTTATTAATATTTTCTTTATTTACATTTCAAATGCTATCTCGAAAGTCCCCTATACTCCCCATTCCCTGCTTTCCCTACCCACCCACTCCCACTTCTTGGCCCTGGCATTCCCCTGTACTGGGGCATATAAAGTTTGCAAGACTAAGGGGCCTCTGTTCCCAATGATGGCCGACTAGGCCATCTTCTGCTACATATGCAGCTAGAGACATGAACTCTGGGGGTACTGGTTAGTTCATATTGTTGTTCCACCTATAGGGTTGCAGACCCCTTCAGCTCCGTGGGTACTTTCTCTAGCTCCTCCATTGAGGGCCCTGTGTTCCATCCAATAGCTGACTGTGAGCATCCACTTCTGTATTTGTCAGGCACTGGCATAGCCTCACAAGAGACAGCTATAGCAGGGTCCTTTCAGCAAAATCTCTCTGGCATATGCAATAGTGTCTGTGTTTAGTGACTGATTATGGGATGGACCCCCGTGTGGGGCAGTCTCTGGATGGTCCATCCTTTCATCTCAGCTCCAAACTTTGTCTCTGTAACTCCTTCCATGGGTAATTTGTTCCCTATTCTAAGGAGGAATGAAGTATTTTTATTCTCAAAATATTTAACCTCATCAATATAAATACCATTTTTCATGATTTCACAAAAGTTAGTTTTCTATTAAGTTTTTCCTGTTTTTTGTCTCTGTCACTCCCACTACACAAGATTCTGAAGGCAGAGGCTGCTATCTGATGCTTCCTCTTTCTGCGCAGATCTTGAAACCAGCTCCTTCCATGCATCACATTCCTCTCCCCCATTCATCTTAAACACTCAGTGTGTTCCAGACATTAGAATAATCATGAAACATTTCATTGATTTTATTTCTGCCACAGACTCTAATAAGGCATTTGGCACATTACTTTATTCAGTGCTCAAAACAATCTTAACCAGGTGCCAATACTGTTTCTGTTTTATCAGTTAGGAAGCTGAGGCTTATAACACATTTGCCATGGACCCAAAATACCATCATAAGGGTGCCTTACTTGGTCTCTGTTATTCCAGTACCCATGGACTACCAGCACCATGGGTAAACACTCAAAGAGTATCCAATTACATCTGTATGTCTGTCCATCAGTTTATCCCCTCCCCACTGTCTAGCAGCTGTGTTGCAACTCTAGGACTTAAAGTAAACAAATAATCTGATTGCTTTCAAAGACCAAAAAATATCTTCATATGAAAAGAGTAGACCAAGAAAAAGAGTTAAATGTTTATTTGCCTTTTCAAAATCAGTGATGCATATTATAGCTAAACCGTCAAGTTTATTCTCAGTGACTTGTAAACTGCCAGTTACTTAGACTTAATGAGTTATAAAGGCTCCAGCTTTGCATTTAAAGTTGCAAACTAATGGATGGATTGTTCAGTACTTAGGCAGTTAAAATTAGTTATTCAAGCCATTAACCTTCATTTTCTGTTCCACTCCAAGAGAGGTGAAAGCAATGGCTCTGAATGTTTCCTAGTTATTGCTAATCCTCCAAGCTGATATACATTAATCACAAATGCTCTTGATTATCATTAGTGTATATCAAGGCTGGAGAGAAAAAAAATCCCTAAATAAAAGTAAGCCCAACATGAGAAAGCTGCAAAAGAAGGCGGTGAGATCCCCCATGCTGCTCTCCAGGAGAGTGTTCTTGGAGTTACTACTGCCTTATCTTGTGCTCCGACTTGGAAACTTAAAGAGGCAATAGAGTAATCCAAAGATTAATTAAATGTGGAAAGGACAAACATGGCAATAACAGTGAGATCTTATATCTTTACTTATCCCCTAAGATATTCATACATATATAATACATTCTGATGTCACGTGTCCAATCCTTTCTTATTCCCTTCCTTTCCCTGCCAATCGGTCTTTCTCCAAAAGAGTCTTCCTCCTACTTTCATGTCTTAGTTTGTTTTGGTTTTTTTCCTTTTTGACTCACATAGTTTAACCAGGTCTATCCACATGAGCATGGGTGCAGTGCTCTCCACTGTTACCTGGTCAACACACCAGTGACTACACAAATGAAGTCAATGGCTGCCCCACCCACACATACACAGTAGCCATCCATTGCCAAAGTCTTCTTTCTCCCCTGGGGAAGGGTCATAAGGACCTCTCCCATTGTCCTGAATGCTGATGAGCAAGGTCCTGTCTCGATCATCAAGATTTTATTTTGTTATAAATATACTAACAGCCTATTTGTTTCTCAAAGAGAAGTAGAAATAAGCAGTTTTACTCAAGAATATAAAGTGAATGTCAATCTTTCAAAGGGACACATAGAGTTAAAAACTAATCATACAAACCAATCAGATGATACCTGGTATCCCAGCAGTCACATTTGAAACTGGACATGTCCTATATCACAGAAGCCTTAGGTTCACAGAAGGTTCTAGAGTAACATCTGGCTTCTGATGCAAGCTCAGGCTTTCTTATTTCCACACCTTTATTATGATTTCCACTTCAGAAGTGGAAATGAGAATTCTGGCAGCACACTGGAACATGCTAAGTACTCCTAACACTTGCTGTATTAGTGTCACTGCCATATTTAAGCAATGAAATGTTTCTCAGATTCTGCCCACAGCTATGGCAAGTATTCACATTCTTGCTATCCAAGCAAAGCTATGCATCTTTTAAGCCAAGTATAAACAGTAGACAGTTGTAGGGAAGGGGGAGGGGGAAATTAACGCTTTCTACTTTAGTTTCATTGCTGTTATTGTTGTTTTGTTTGTTTGTTTTTCCTTTTTCTTTCCCCTTTAAAAACCAAAGAAATATCAGGTGGAGCATCTCTCAGTGTTTAATGAGGGATGAGAGTCGAGCTAGAAATCTATGCCAAGGGGTGAGAAGAAAATTAAATTCAGAAAGAAAAGTCTAGAGCAGTGGCTCTCAACCTATGAGTCAAGATCCCTTTGGGGTCCACATAGCAGATATTTACATTGCAATTCATAACAGTAGCAAACTTTCAGTTATGAAGTAGCAACAAAAATAATTTTATGATGGGGGGGTGTCTTAATCAGGGTTTCTATTCCTGTACAAGCATCATGGCCAAGAAGCAAGTTGGGGAGGAAAGGATTTATTCAGCTTACACTTCCACACTGCTGTTCATCACCAAAGGAAGTCAGGACTGGAACTCAAGCAGGTCAGAAAGCAGGAGCTGATGCAGAGGCCATGGAAGGATGTTACTTACTGGCTTGCTTCCCCTGGCTTGCTCAGCCTGCTCTCTTATAGAACCTAAGACTACCAGCCCAGAAATGGCACCACCCACAAGGGGACCTCCCGCCTTGATCACTAATTGAGAAAATGCCTTACAGCTGGATCTATGAAGGCATTTCCCCAACTGAAGCTCCTTTCTCTGTGATAACTCCAGCTGTGTCAAGTTGACACAAAACTAGCCAGTACATGGGGTACCACAATATATATTAAAATGAGCAGCATTAGGGAGATTGAGAACCACTGGTCTAGAGGATATGTTTCCTAAATGTAGAACACTAGATCTACTTAATTGCTCAAGGGCAGTTTATTGTGAGCTTCTGTTGTTCTTATTATTACTGCTATTTGTTTGATATTTGCTTTATTTTTTGGTGTGGTTGAGATATAGTTACCTTATGAAACACAGTGTAATGTCAAATCTTTCAACTTCTGTCCTCACCCTGAGGAGTACAGGGACTACAGGGATGGACCACAATTCCTGGCCCAATAAATTCATTGTTAATGAATGTTGTTCTAGTATGATTGTTCTGTTTTTTTTTTCTTGCTATATTTTCTCTGTCTCTCTCTCCACCTTCTCCAGTAATCTATATTCAAAAGTACTGGGTTATATAATCTAATATCTACTCAAAAAAGATGGATTGCCAAGAGGAATCTCTGGGAAAGAGTCACAGGGACCTACATCTAGACCATCTTATCCTTTACCTGGCAAGTACTATGTCTTTGTAAATAAAAAGACATGTTTGTGTCACATTGTTTACATGTATATGTTTCACAATTCTAAAAAATATTTTTTCTTATTTATATAAAATCTGTTTGAATAAATTCAATTACTTAAAAAAACAACAACAAAATCTAAAACTGCTATTCATTCTTTCAGATGAGTAATTAAGTCTGTGAAATCTGTTAATGTAAGTCTAACTTAAAGAATAAAAACTTGACTTTATGTTAAAATGTTTAACTTTATCTCCATTATACAATGGTGTCTATTTTTAAAGTATTTTAAGATTGAAGTTGGAGAATGATCATCTAATCCACAAATTCAAACAAATAATGGATTCTCCTGCAGACAAGGACAAAATAGCAAAGAGCTTCATGCATAAGGAGTGTTGATAGGGGCTGTAATGATTTGTGTTTCATCTCAGGATGAAAAGAGGAAGGAGCTCACACTTGAGAAGCTATGAAGCTTTCTGAGATAGAATGTTGTTAGAGCACTCAGTAATTGATGGAAATGTCTCTTGGATGATTCTGTTTATATGTGATTGGTGCACCATGATTAGACAAGCAAGAAAAATATGCTCACATTTTGTGAAAGATGGGAGTTGATTTTCCAATCATTTTCTGGAGGTAAACTCGAACTGTGTATAGCTTCAGAATTCTTAATTCATAGCTTTGACTGAGATTTCCTTGTGGCAATGTATGAGAATCTGCTGAAGGTTTTGTTGTTCTTTGTTTTTGTTTTTGTTTGTTTGATTTTTCCTCTGTCTTGAGAATTGAAGCCAAAACTGGAGAATTTTCTAAATTGCTCAGGTGACCCTTGACTCAAGCATTCCCCATGTGAACTTGCCAATAGAACATTTCATGCCAATCTTTCAGCAAATAGAGAATGTGACCATAATTGTGTTGGATATAAAGAAAAATGTCTATGAAGTTTCTATGAAAAAAATGCTTTAAATGAGCATAAGTTCTGTACCAGAGGATGAATAAAATGTTGAGTTGGTCAAATTGTGAAAAACTTTGTCTCTCTTCCAAAATGCATAATCTATTACATGCTTTCCTTTTACGTTTGTAGTTACATTGCTTATTTTGAACAAGAACTTGTAATTAGAGGTAAATTTTTTTCTGAGAATGAGAGGACATTGAGACAGGTTCATTTTAGCTTATGTTGTTCAAACCAGCATTGAACTCAGTATATTGACAAAGATGGTCTCAAATTCAGAATCCTAAAGGCCCTGCTCTAAGAGTGCTAGAACTACAAGTATATGTTATCATACTCATCTATATGTGACTTTTAAACACCAGGGTAAGAATTATCATAATTTTTCTCATAATGTCTCAGTTTTCAAACTGCTAATCCTGACATGTCAGTACTAACATAAACCAGTGAATAGGGCAATTGGCAGCTGACTCATGAAACAAGCACAAGAAATATACTTTCAACTTGTTAAATAAAGATCTGAGAATCAGGATTTGCTTGTTACTGCAGCATACACTAACCTATCCTGACTTGTAGAGATGCCAGGTGGGAATCCCAGAAAACACACCTAACCTGAAGTCAGGAGAGTTGAAGTACTCTTGTTTGTTACATAAATATATAAAAGTTATTTCTAAAATGTATCATGTAAGTCTAAACTATTCTGGCACAGAACTTTATGCAAAGGATTTTCCCCATAAATGCTGGTTAAAGTTGAATGGTTCAAAAATAAATTTGTAATCCCAGTACTTTCAGTGTTCTTCTACAGGGCCTGTTACATAGAATGCTGATTCTAGACAAACCTTGGTACCCTTAAATTATATAACTAAGATACTGTACATGTGTTTCTTATTAAGGGGATATTGTGGTTTGCATCAGCTAAATCGAATGAAAATGTTTATTCAAATTTTAACAAGTAATCACAATACGCTATTCTTCTGTCAGAATAACTAATCTCTGCCTTTTTCATATCAAAATCATACATGTGGAAACCAAGGTGTGAGTTTGATTCCACAACACTGAAAGAGGGATATTTGAATAATTGGTTCCTTTGTACTATAACTGGTATGTACCTGCTATCTTTCCTTGAAAATGAATTACAATGGGCACAGAATTTGTAGAATGAAAGATTTGACTATAAGTTGATCTTCAAATATGTTTGTATAGTGTTCTTTGTAAGATTTTAGGTCTTTCTAAAAATATCTAAATTTGTTTTCCCCTAGATGAGTAATCTCAGCTTCTAAATGGTCAATATTGTAGCTTCAGTTGTAAGTCAGTGTAATTCCCTGCACTACTTCAGACAGCTGAAATCAAAAGGAATTTTGCATAAGTGAATTATCCATGATAGAGTACTTAATAATTCAATTATAAATATGTGTAGTTTTATATGACGCACAGGCATACTTTGTGAGTTCTTCGGCATTCTTACTGAGTCCTGTTTCAGTTCCATTTATTTTTACTAAAAATAAGTATTAATTCTTGCTTGTCTGACATGCAATGATTTACAAAGAAATCTTCCCCTTTCCCCTGGTATATATGCTTCCCATTACAATAGTGCATCACCAACCAGGTACTCCTCTTAACTAGAGAAACTAGGAGTCTTGTTAATGGTTGTAAGTCAGTGGCACATTTGTTAATAGACTGATTAATCCAAAAAGACTTGATGAAGTCTGTGCCGAAAACACAGGTGACAAGTTCTCAGCCTACTGTGGAGTTAATTTTTTCTTGTTGGACTCTGACATACCCCATAGATTTGTAAAACTAGAGAAGCAAGCGATATACTTGTAAATTCATTATATCACTTTTCATAATGAGTCATCAAAGAAAACCTTAAAAAACAAAAACATTAACAAACTACTGGATGTGATGACTCAAACCTTTAATGTCAGAAGTCATGGGATGAGGCAGGAAGAGTACAGGCTCGGCGCTAGCTTGGGTTATATACTGAGACCCTGTATCCAAAATAAATTATAAAATGAAGTCTTGAGAAAGAATGGGAACAGGATGCTCTCAATGAAATGTGTCCATCCAATGGAACTGAAGCTTATCTTTCATATACTGACTGGCTTAGTTTTTTTAATATCTAGTAGAAACTATATTTAAATTTCTCTCAGCCAAAATCTGTAGAGTTGGATTATTTGCATACTATTTAACTGAGCAAAAAATTAGCAGCTATACAGCTTAGATCCATCTGATTTTACGGGGACTCTTAGAAACTGAGTCAGTGTAGATGACTGGTGGTGTTGCTATATCAAACTGTTCAAGTGTGATTGGAGAGATCTTGATATATCAGATGATGGGATATTCAGAACATGTTTCAATTTTTTATTCTTTGTATATTGAGACATTATCTATTTTTTTAAAGCTTTGATTTTTAATTTCATAACTTAAGGACTTGATCACAAAGGTTATCAAGTTTTAAAATCAGAAACAGAGGCTGTAACATTGCTGCTTTATTACACAAATTATCACAGTTTGTAAAGTTTTCAAATTGAGGAGTCCTCTTAAGTACTCTTCAATTCTAGTTCTGAAGTATATGTGTAGAGTCACATATGCATGCACCTGGGTACCCATATACCCAGGTTTCAACCCGGTTTATAGTTTAGCACAATAGTTTCATTTATAGGAGATGTTGCATAGGCACTGGTGTTTTATCTCATGGTCCATAATGTATGCCTGTACTAAAGATACAAATTACAGTGTGAAATCAGCAGTAGTTAACAGCCTTTCAGATTCAAGACTTTCAAAGTTCCCCATTTCAGAAAATATCAACAGTTTACTTTCTCAAAGGTGATCTTAGCATTACAGCCAATGTTTTATTAATGCTGTAAATGGGTACGAATTGGAGAATATTTTGATATTGAGGGTAATAAATAGTTGTTGGGATCCTAAGGCCTCACTAAACATATTATAAGAAAATACTCTTCAACAAGAATGCTTAGGAGTTATAAAAGATAAATCACGATTATAATAATCATTAAGAGGCAACTGATGCTGGTGCTGGATAATTTTTGGGTAGTCAGATGCTAATGACTTAACCATGTTAATGAGGACTTCAATTCATATTGTTCTACTCATTTGAATAGTGTTAGCAAGAGTTAGGAAGACTTGATGCTGTTTCTTTTAAATGACAGATATTATCTTGACCCAGTTTTGAGAGTTCTAAATCCTTAATTTAAGGGTAACTTACACTTGTATCTATAATACTATAGGCATCTATAGTTTATACATATAGCATTCACATCTATAATAGATAAACATAAGGTATTAGCTAAAGATTGAGTGGAAGGCACTCATGCCTTTGTATCTTCTACCATGACTGATCAAATATCCGGTTTTGGCATACATGTATGTGCAGACACACACAAACACACACGTACACACTTAATTTTACATTCCTCAACTCTCTATTACCAAAATATCCAGGACATGTTAAAAAGTTCAGGAGGTCTGAATGTATTCCATATGAAGCATAAGGGTCTAAAATTTACATTCTAAAGTACATTTTTTTCACAAATTAATAATTACCTACAGCTGTATATATAGTTCTAAATTAGAGGTTCACAGGAGTTCTAAGGGTTTCAGTTCATTCTAATATTTAGTTAAAATAATGAAATTCCAAGTGAACCAAGCCTGATAAGGAAAGGGACACAGAAGCGTGTAATCCACAGTAGGGGCTCAACATTCTCAAGCCAAAGAACATAAGGGCACTATATCTTGATAGAGATTTCCAAGAAAAAAATCACTATTTATTATTTCTCATTGAAGCAGAAGCTAATGAAAGTTCTATTTATCTTCAATTTGTCTTGTTCAATTTTTAGTGTGCTTCAGAGCAAGGGGAAGAACAGGTCTGGATTACCTCAGTGACACTCAGCATTGGCTACAGAGGATTATCTTGAATACTTCCTAAAACATTATTATTGAACTCCAACCTAAGTCCACCATATCAGATATCTCAGGTACAGTTCAATTCTTAAGCTATCCGAATAATTGTAAAATTTAGAAAGGTTAAAAACCTGTACCAGTTTGCTTTTTGTTCTGTTAAAAATCAGTAACATTTCAGTGAGTAAAAGTATCCTTTTGGCAAGTTATCTACAGTGCCTACTAGTTCACTATTAAAACAACTTAATGTAGGTCTCACTAAAGCTGCCCCTATCCAAAAAACCTATCTATCTATCTATCTATCTATCTATCTATCTATCTATCTATCTATCTATCTATCTACCTACCTATCTATCTATATTGAATATATGAATCTCAGACTACCCTTTCCAGACTGGCCAGATTCTCACAAAACCCTCATCATATGCCTATGGACAGTGCAAGTTTGAAGCCCCAAACAACCACCTGATTCAGAAACTGTGAGCCTATGCCTAGTAAGGCTATTGCTTTCTTCCAGCCACTTTTCAGCTCTTCTTTCTAGGCTATTAGTTTTAGTAATATACTTAGTATATTACATAGGGTCAATGTTGTCAATTATATGATTCTCCAATATTCCAATGCTTCTAATGTAAGTCGATGTAATAATAGTATTTATTTTTAGAGTTGTTGTGCAGTTGTTTGTGTCACAGAATATTACCAACATTCAACAAATGTTAGATGGCTCTTGCTTCTCTGTAAGTAGAGACACATATGTGAACTGGAAGGAAAAGAAAACCAATGTACAGACATACACATGCCTAAGAGAATGTCACCTAAAGCTCAAAGTGAAAACAGTGACACCTAAATAAAATGATATTCTTCACAGTCATTCTGAGTAAGGCTTGAATGGAAGATTCACAATTTACAACCTTCATGGTATAAAATAGGTTTTGTATGTTATTTTCAGATCCTTCATTTCCTTCAAGATAAAGGAGTTTATAATAACTTCTCATAGTTTATGGCAATTAAGAATGGCAGCATATGTACAATTTTTAATATATAAATATTAGTGGAACATGTCAAAAGATTAAATTATCTAAAGGTTAAATTAGGAGGCTGCCCTGTCATGGCAGTGATAGGAAAGATGTTTTGTTTACTTGTGATCCTCCCTTGACTATAGGTAGAAATAGCTGCCCTAACACCACCAGGTTGTTTTAAAATAATTTCCTGGCTGAGCTGCAGCTGTATCTGCTTGTTATCACTGGTTGGACCAGGGATATTTTTACCTGTTGGATTTTGTAGACAGGACATCAATAAACAGGTAGGGCCCATTGAAAAGCTGATTATAGGGTAAGTGGTCCTCAGGGAATGGTGGAGTGGGCAGAAACATCACCAGGATGCTACACAGGGTCAATGTTGTCAGGAACCAAACTAAACACATCAGGTCTCAATGCTTCCATGGGATAGCACTTGTGAAATAAGTATTCTAAAACTCAAATTCTTTCCCTTGTACCACTGGGATTCTGTGTTCATCTTGTCTTTTCAGATTGACTCACAGAAATAATTAGCATTAAATGTTACTAATTTGTTCAGCCCCAAAGTTTGCATACTCTAAGTGTCTGCTAAATGCTTATTTAATAAAAGATGTAACTTACTCAAAGCAAATCTACGGTCATATTGCAATAGGGAATTGGTCCAGATTCTTTAAAATACAGGGAAGAACTCATAATAAAAGATATTAAAGTGTCAGTGACCCATGACCTTGTAATTTTACTCCCATGAAATAATTCAATAGAAAAGTAAAGTAGTATCCATAATGATATTCTGTGATGGGCAATATTTGAAAAAAATATAAATATTTAATAAGGCAGAATTGCTCAAGCAAATTTTGAGATCTTGTGTGATATTGCATTCACCATAAAAGAAACAATTATAAAGACATTATTGCAATATTTTAAAAAGCACCATTTGTTAGCAGCAGTAGCATATAAAAACCCCAATTATACTATATTAATAACATACACCACGTATAGCTATTATAAAAGAATGCAAAAAAAGAAAAGTTCTTAACTCGTGATGGTCAAATTACTAATATTTCCTTATTGGGTGGCTTTACCTTTTTTAAACAATTCAATAGAAATAGAAAAAAGAGCCATGTAAGTTTTCTTGTCATACATTAGTAGGAACAGAAACAGGAATGCTACATAGCATTGTACAAGTTTCTGACAGATTGTAACAGAAGTCACATACCCACCACCATTTACCATTCAACACGATGTTGGTTTAGCATGCTATCTTTCTTCCTCACTGGATGTAAGTTTGAATGCAGAGATTTTATTCTTTATTTCATTCTTCATCTCCTGAAGTTTTACATACACAGAAATTTGTACTTTATTTATTCATAATATTTTTAAAGAATATACAGGTATAATTTACTGGCTAAAGTCACAGATAATTCATTTTATAAAACAAATTTAAAGATGTTTTCTTAGAGTCATTCCTGTGTTCAAAGAAACAATATTCATGTATACAGCATGACATCTCATACACTGAATATTATCAGAAATTTCTTTGTAGATATATTCTTTTAATTCAACAGATAAAATGATTTACCTACAGCAGGTTCTCTTCTGTGTGATTACTGTGACAAAGGGAACTAGACCTAAGTGCATATATATATATATATATATAGTCCATTTTACGTGAACTTGTGCTGTAACTAACTGAATTCCAGTTTAAAGACTCCAAAGAAGCTGCAGTAAAACAAGTATGAAATCAACAAACATGGGGCCCTAATTCTCAGATATGCATGATGTGTTTGTTAGTGCTATTTTACTTAGATATGAAATGCAAATTAAAGAAAATAATTTCTCTGTGAGTATCTATCTAGAAAAGAGCTTTTAGATGCAATACGAACTAAAATTATTTCAACGGTTTTCTGATTCTGGGAACAGAATGAATAATCTAAAAGTTCATTACGTCCACCAAATGAAATTCAGAAAACTCGGCAGAATAGTCTACTTTTAGAAATGAAAGCTATAGAGTAAAAGGGGATGACATGATCACCACCTATGGTTAACCAAATCTCCAGACCAATCCCCAGTCAGCAGCTGACAGGGACAGGGTTGAAATTAGTACATTGAAACTTGCTGAACACTGGGCCTTTTAACATTCCATCAAGGATAGAGGAAGGACTCATGAGGCTCTACCCCTCCCTGAGTCATCACACACACACACACACACACACACACACACACACACACACAGAGTAGGGATACAGTGGCATGACAGGCAAGAATGGAAAAGAGGGCATAATGTGAAGAAATGCGATCAAAGATTATATGTGTGTCTGTATATATGAAAATTTGGAAAAAATAAATAAGTTTATTTATAAAATCTGTGTGTGAAAAAAATATGACATCTCCTCCGAATTCTAGGTGCTGATTTATTTACCTAAAATGTTATTTGGAAATTGTCGAGTTTTCATCTTGTCTGTTCTCAATGTCCAATCTACCACAAGGAGTTAAATAAAATGAAAAGCTTATTTTTAAAACTGAAATATAATTTCAATCACATCTTTAAAAGCTCTGTGTCTGGAAAGATAAAATAAAACAATTTCTAGGTGATTTTCAAGCAGCGAGCTTTGAAAATCATCCTCCTAATATACAGATTCTTTGATTTCTAGTTGCGACTGTTTGATTGAAAATAGTATTTATCATGTAATTTAAAAACCAAAGACATAGCTAACTCATTTCAAAAACATGCTTTGAAGATGTTTACTTATTATAATTCTAATGTTCAAAGAAGTAATATCCACATGGAAGTTGGGCACACAGTTCTCCATCAGTAGTGTAATTTGCCGCAATCAATTACAGAATATATGTTTAATATGATACTGACTTCAGAATCTCCAGACTATGAAACTGGCTGCTCTTCAGCTGAAAAAGTGTGAGACACAAGGCATTTAGATCTATTAAGCTTAATAACTCCTTACATCTTTTTAAAGTAAATTAAAAGACAACTTTCAATGATACTTTTACACTTAAAATAGTGAAAGAGTAAGAAAGACAAATTATTTGCAAAAAAAGATGATACATGGAAGTAAAAAAGGTTGAATTCTTAGATCAATTTCATAAACTCTGAGTTATCACTTTTTTTAGGTCCTTTGATTAGGTCATATCAAACTGTCTTAACATCTCAACTGGATTTAAATGAAAGCATGGATAAATCCTATACATAAAGGCTTGATAACTGAATTGCTTACAAAATCAAATAAATTATTCCTAGGAGTTAATATATAAATTCTTTAAAATTTACAATTTTATATGAAACAAAGTTACTACAGTTTGGATGATCTGAGTGGATCTCTCTAGGGTTCATAGCTTTAGAAGTTTGATCTCCAGTGGAACCATATTGGGATGTAGCATGGCCAGATGGCCATGTGAATGAATGGAAATCTGCAACTGACAGGGTTGGGGAGGTGGGGGCATCTCCAGAATCAGACAGAGACCTGGCATAAGGGAGGCACTCAAGAATCAATGAGGGTAGGATACCCATGACTCACAAAATTAGCGTTATTGAACCTGAAGTTGTCACCTCCTGTAGCCAGGCTGCAACCCCAGTGGAGCAATAGGGACACTATCCCACCCACAAAACTTTCCACCCAAAATTTATCCTATCTATAAGAAACACGGGGATGGGGAATGAAGCAGAGACTGAGGGAAAGGCCAACCAATAACCTGACACTATCCATGATACTCTGATTTTCTTGCAGACAGAAGTCTAGCATGGCTGTCCTCTGAGAGGCTCCACCAAGAAGCTGACTCAGACAGATGCTGACATCCACATCCAAATGGTGAATGGAATTTCAGGACTCTTATGGGATAATAGGAGGAAGGATTGCTGGGCTGAAGGGTTTAGGAACTCCACAGGAAGACCAACAGAGTCAACTAATGTGGAACCTTGGGGCTCTCAGAAACTGAACCACCAACCAGAGAACATGCACAGGCTTGATTTGGGCCTCCGTGCACATGTGTAGCATATGTGAAGCTTGGTCTTCATGTGGGCCATGAACAGATGGAACAGAAGCTATCCCAAAAGCCTGTACTTGGGATATGTTCTTCTAATTGGACTTCCTTGTCTAGCCTAGCCTCTCAGACTTGATAGGCCAGGGTCAGGTGATATCCAGAGTGGCCCCACTGGCTCAAAGGAAAAGGGGAGGGAGCATTGAAAATAAAATATATTAAAAAGAAAAAAGAAGTGAGCCCTAATGATATATGCTAGGATCCTCAAAGGTGAAGCCCTTAAAAGTATTTGATATGTATCATGTACGTCTCTTTATTTCATGAAAAGAAACATTGTAAATGGAGAAATTAAGAATGTCTCTTCCTACTCTTTCTTCATAACTTACTATGTTATTTCTCCCTGGATCTATGACATTACCTAGTCATGATAACATTACCATGTGTCACAGATAAGGCATCTTTCACCTGAGCTGAACCAAAGATCATCATACCCTGGAAGCTTCAGAACTGTGAACAAAATAAACCTAAGTTTTTCATTAGTTTCTCAGCTTTAGGGCCCTCCTTGGGAAGGCACTACAATTGTTTGGTCAAAATGATATGCTGTCCTGTGAAATTTCTTTCTAAATGTTCGAGGTTTTACTTACAGTTTATTGCTACTGTCAGCCTCAGTTGGGAAGGGAAACTTCTTTGTTTATTTGGTGGTTACTTTAGAGGCTCATAATCACTAGAACAGCTGAGAATAAGTGAATGTGGCTGAAGTAGAGTTGTCTAATGCTCAGCCATAAATGGAAGAAAACAATATAGCCACTATATGATCTGCCCCCATCCCGAAAGCTTAAAGAGATGCTGTAGAAAAGGGGCAGATGGAGTAGTAGAGCTGGAGGAAGCAACATCAGTTCTGAGGCTATGTTCTGCAGTTGAAACTTTTGTTACTGGAGAACTTACAGAGGTTCACAACTTAGGATCCTAATCAAGCTTACAAGGCTTGGAAAGCTCAAGAAGTCACAAGACCCAAAACGTATGACCAGGGCTGCCTAAGTAGAAAAGACTTGTTGGGAAGTAATAAACTCTTTGGTGAAATTAAGTGTGTATTGCAAAGAAAGCTTGAGGGATGCAGATTTCACAAGCTAGCATCCATACTGTGGGGATGTTTCTATAAGAAGTTGCCCTTAGTTTCCCAGTACTCAATCATTCATCCACATTCCTGTAAGTAACCCAAATAAACTCATTGGTTTAGCAAAGCTATATTTAGATGGTCTGAGTCTTTGACCTCTCTATGGTGCCCTAACTGGGGTGAAGAGATACTTGTTCATGTCTTACCAGAAAAATTCACAAAACAATATTTAAGAAACCATACCAGAAGTCATGGATTTGAGAGGTGTTTGGATTGGTACAAAATTGTAAGCCCTTCTCACATCTCTTCACAGTGTTTCTAATGATTCAGATACTCACAAATATATAGGTTCATTTCTACCATACATACTACCAGATTTCCTGGTCCACATTATGTCAGTCTTCAAAGATAACCACCACATTCCTGCTCCATCTCTTTGTATTCACTTCAGCTTACAAATATCAGTATCTTTTGTTATCTATCAATCACTCAACTCAACTCCCTGGACTTTTAAAATCATTTTTGTCACCTTTTTTTTGTATTAACTGTCCAGTAAAAGAGATCTTGAATTCAATTCCTCTTGATGGACTTGATAGCCCTTAGTTATCTCAACATACTTGATATTTTCCTTTGTTTAATTTTTTTTTTACTTCTTTGAGAAAAAAGAGATGGAATTAGTATATGACTTTCCAGTCATATAAGAATCTATTTATTTTTTTAAAAGATACATTTCACATTTGTATGACAAATACATTATATAATGCTAGCAAAATCATCATGAGAAGATTGAGCAACGAGATAACACTATTAAAATTTTATGCCAGCTTGTAGCTAAGGCAAATTCTTCAAGGAGGCAGGAACCTGCCCATTGAACTTTTCTCCTGATAGATAATGGCCTATGATTGGATGTTATACTTTCAGTCATTCCCAACACAAAAATGATAATAGAGAGGGCCTATAGCACTTCCTCTCTTTAAGAGAGATAAAATTTATATATCAGTCCTACTTCATAATGTGATAGCACCAATCCTTTATTCTAAAAGCTTTCCACAGAACTGAGACTAGTTCAGCAAGCATTGCCGTGCTGAATACCAAGGTACAAAGACATTTGACTAGTCTACAGCTGTTTGTATTTTTAAATATTTCTTTGTTGGTTTTATGTCAGAAATGGAAATTGGCTGTGATCATTTAAGAGTCATTTTGCTTTTAAACAGTTCCTGGCATACAAACCCTATTTTGAAGGTCTAGAAGTTAGATTCCTTGGTGAGCAGATAGGTAGAGGATCCATAATTAGGTAGGAAAGCTGGTAGTAAAAATAACTGATTTCATCCTTCTCTCTTGATCTGAAGCAAAACCCTGGAATCCTAAAACAAAGGCTTTGAGGGGAATTTCTTTTGCCAGCAGACCTTAGACTAGCTGAACAAGTTAAAGGTTTGATCAAGATATTTTATTCAACAGTTGTGGACCAATCAGCTGTCCTAATTTTCTTCAAACTGATCAGCTCTAAATTAGGAACAGAAGACTCTTGGGTCCCACCCTCTCAGAGGAAAAGGGAAAATATATAGATAGGTAGATAAGTAGATAGATAGATAGATAGATAGATAGATAGATAGATAGATAGATAGATAGATAGATAGATAGATAAAATGCCTCTTAACAAACTGGTTTCATGGCTTACACACACACACACACACACACACACACATACACACACACATATACACAGAGATATGCTGTCACACTCACCCAAACACTCTCCCACTTTGAGAAGGTTCTTTTTCTCTGTGTGCCTGCTGCATATATATGTTTTTTCCTTCCCAGTGGAAGGAGTTGTGGGTAGTGGGAACTATGATCAGAATACACACACACACAGAGACATGTATTGTTTCCCAGTTTATATGGCAAATCCACTAGGATTCGCCACCAGAGAATTTAGATTTAATAAGGCTTACAAGATTAGAATTTTAGTTGTTGCACCCAGCGATTAAGTGACCCTTGTTTCTGAACTAAGTTTATGTTGTGTTTTCCTTCATGTGGAGGCTCATCAGGGTTCAAGAGAGAAAGGATTCAAAGTGTAGGTTTGCCTGATATACACCACAAATGTGGGGGTTTTGAAGCATAGGGCTGGTCTGGTAACGACCTGCCAGTAGGAACTCGGTGGAGAGATTTTGGAGCTCTGAGTCAGTGTCTCCAGGAGGTAAGAACTTACTGGAGAGACCACCAGGGGCTGAGAGAAGCTGGGTGAAGCTCGGAACTTGCCATGTCTTTTTATATTACTCTCTCTCTCTCTCTCTCTCTCTCACTCACTCATATACACAGTCACGCTCTCACACACACACTCACACACACTCACACACACACTATTTCTATAAAACCAAACCAAACAGCCTTTCTTCAGCTGTTGATTCTGTCTGCTCCAATTTGCTGTATTTGAGATATCTCTGCTGCTTGTTATCTGCTGCACTGGATCCCCCCCCCCCCCCCCCCGCGTTTTAATTCTTTAACCGGCAGAGAAACATTTCTCTGCCGGTTAAAAACCCCCATTTTTTAAGGGGGTTATTTGATTTTCTGAGGTCCACCTTCTTGAGTTCTTTATATATGTTGGATATTAGTCCCCTATCTGATTTAGGATAGGTAAAGATCCTTTCCCAGTCTGTTGGTGGTCTTTTTGTCTTATAGACAGTGTCTTTTGCCTTGCAGAAACTTTGGAGTTTCATTAGGTCCCATTTGTCAATTCTCGATCTTACAGCACAAGCCATTGCTGTTCTGTTCAGGAATTTTTCCCCTGTGCCCATATCTTCAAGGCTTTTCCCCACTTTCTCCTCTATAAGTTTCAGTGTCTCTGGTTTTATGTGAAGTTCCTTGATCCACTTAGATTTGACCTTAGTACAAGGAGATAAGTATGGATCGATTCGCATTCTTCTACATGATAACAACCAGTTGTGCCAGCACCAATTGTTGAAAATGCTGTCTTTCTTCCACTGGATGGTTTTGGCTCCCTTGTCGAAGATCAAGTGACCATAGGTGTGTGGGTTCATTTCTGGGTCTTCAATTCTATTCCATTGGTCCACTTGTCTGTCTCTATACCAGTACCATGCAGTTTTTATCACAATTGCTCTGTAGTAAAGCTTTAGGTCAGGCATGGTGATTCCACCAGAGGTTCTTTTATCCTTGAGAAGAGTTTTTGCTATCCTCGGTTTTTTGTTATTCCAGATGAATTTGCAAATTGCTCCTTCCAATTCGTTGAAGAATTGAGTTGGAATTTTAATGGGGATTGCATTGAATCTGTAGATTGCTTTTGGCAAGATAGCCATTTTTACAATGTTGGTCCTGCCAATCCATGAGCATGGGAGATCTTTCCATCTTCTGAGATCTTCTTTAATTTCTTTCTTCAGGGACTTGAAGTTTTTATCATACAGATCTTTCACTTCCTTCGTTAGAGTCACGCCGAGATATTTTATATTATTTGTGGCTATTGAGAAGGGTGTTGTTTCCCTAATTTCTTTCTCAGCCTGTTTATTCTTTGTGTAGAGAAAGGCCATTGACTTGTTTGAGTTAATTTTATATCCAGCTACTTCACCGAAGCTGTTTATCAGGTTTAGGAGTTCTCTGTTGGAATTTTTAGGGTCACTTATATATACTATCATATCATCTGCAAAAAGTGATATTTTGACTTCCTCTTTTCCAATTTGTATCCCCTTGATCTCCTTTTGTTGTCGAATTGCTCTGGCTAATACTTCAAGTACTATGTTGAAAAGGTAGGGAGAAAGTGGGCAGCCTTGTCTAGTCCCTGATTTTAGTGGGATTGCTTCCAGCTTCTCTCCATTTACTTTGATGTTGGCTACTGGTTTGCTGTAGATTGCTTTTATCATGTTTAGGTATTGGCTTTGAATTCCTGATCTTTCCAGAACTTTTATCATGAATGGGTGTTGGATCTTGTCAAATGCTTTTTCTGCATCTAACGAGATGATCATGTGGTTTTTGTCTTTGAGTTTGTTTATATAATGGATTACATTGATGGATTTTCGTATATTAAACCATCCCTGCATCCCTGGAATAAAACCTACTTGGTCAGGATGGATGATTGCTTTAATGTGTTCTTGGATTCGGTTAGCGAGAATTTTATTAAGGATTTTTGCATCGATGTTCATAAGAGAAATTGGTCTGAAGTTCTCTATCTTTGTTGGATCTTTCTGTGGTTTAGGTATCAGAGTAATAGTGGCTTCATAAAATGAGTTGGGTAGAATACCTTCTACTTCTATCTTGTGAAAAAGTTTGTGCAGAACTGGAGTTAGATCTTCTTTGAAGGTCTGATAGAACTCTGCACTAAACCCGTCTGGTCCTGGGCTTTTTTTGGCTGGGAGACTATTAATAACTGCTTCTATTTCTTTAGGGGATATGGGACTGTTTAGAAGGTCAACTTGATCCTGATTCAACTTTGGTACCTGGTATCTGTCCAGAAATTTGTCCATTTCGTCCAGGTTTTCCAGTTTTGTTGAGTATAGCCTTTTGTAGAAGGATCTGATGGTGTTTTGGATTTCTTCAGGATCTGTTGTTATGTCTCCCTTTTCATTTCTGATTTTGTTAATTAGGATTTTGTCCCTGTGCCCTTTAGTGAGTCTAGCTAAGGGTTTATCTATCTTGTTGATTTTCTCAAAGAACCAACTCCTCGTTTGGTTAATTCTTTGAATAGTTCTTCTTGTTTCCACTTGGTTGATTTCACCCCTGAGTTTGATTATTTCCTGCCGTCTACTCCTCTTGGGTGAATTTGCTTCCTTTTTTTCTAGAGCTTTTAGATGTGTTGTCAAGCTGCTAGTATGTGCTCTCTCCCGTTTTTTCTTGAAGGCACTCATAGCTATGAGTTTCCCTCTTAGAAATGCTTTCATTGTGTCCCAAAGGTTTGGGTACGTTGTGGCTTCATTTTCATTAAACTCTAAAAAGTCTTTAATTTCTTTCTTTATTCCTTCCTTGACCAAGGTATCATTGAGAAGAGTGTTGTTCAGTTTCCATGTGAATGTTGGCTTTCTGTTATTTATTTTGTTATTGAAGATCAGCCTTAGTGCATGGTGATCTGATAGGATACATGGGACAATTTCAATATTTTTGAATCTGTTGAGGCCTGATTTGTGACCTATTATGTGGTCAATTTTGGAGAAGGTACCATGAGGTGCTGAGAAGAAGGTATATCCTTTTGTTTTAGGGAAAAATGTTCTGTAGATATCTGTCAGATCCATTTGTTTCATCACTTCTGTTAGTTTCAGTGTGTCCCTGTTTAGTTTCTGTTTCCATGATCTGTCCATTGGTGAAAGTGGTGTGTTGAAGTCTCCCACTATTATTGTGTGAGGCGCAATGTGTGCTTTGAGCTTTACTAAAGTTTCTTTAGTGAATGTGGCTGCTCTTGTATTTGGAGCATAGATATTCAGAATTGAGAGTTCCTCTTGGAGGATTTTACCTTTGATGAGAATGAAGTGTCCCTCCTTGTCTTTTTTGATGACTTTGGGTTGGAAGTCAATCTTATCAGATATTAGGATGGCTACTCCTGCTTGTTTCTTCATACCATTTGCTTGGAAAATTGTTTTCCAGCCTTTCATTCTGAGGTAGTGTCTATCTTTTTCTCTGAGATGAGTTTCCTGTAAGCAGCAAAATGTTGGGTCTTGTTTGTGTAGCCAGTTTGTTAGTCTATGTCTTTTTATTGGCGAGTTGAGACCATTGATGTTAAGAGATATTAAGGAAAAGTAATTGTTGCTTCCTGTTATTTTAGTTGTTAAAGGTGGCATTCTGTTCTTGTGGCTGTCTTCTTTTAGGTTTGTTGAGGGATTACCTTCTTGTTTTTTCTAGGGCGTTGTTCCCGTTCTTGTATTGGTTTTTTTCTGTTATTATCCTTTGAAGGGCTGGATTCGTGGAGAGATAATGCGTGAATTTGGTTTTGTCGTGGAATACTTTGGTTTCTCCCTCTATGATAATTGAGAGTTTGGCTGGGTATAGTAGCCTGGGCTGCAGTTTGTGTTCTCTTAGTGTCTGTATAACATCTGTCCAGGCTCTTCTGGCTTTCATAGTCTCTGGTGAAAAATCTGGTGTAATTCTGATAGGCTTGCCTTTATATGTTACTTGACCTTTTTCCCTTACTGCTTTTAGTATTCTATCTTTATTTAGTGCATTTGATGTTCTGATTATTATGTGTCGGGAGGAATTTCTTTTCTGGTCCAGTCTATTTGGAGTTCTGTAGGCTTCTTGTATGTTCATATGCATCTCATTCTTTAGATTTGGGAAGTTTTCTTCAATAATTTTGTTGAAGATGTTTGCTGGACCTTTGAGTTGAAAATCTTCATTCTCATCCACTCCTATTATCCGTACGTTTGGTCTTCTTATTGTGTCCTGGATTTCCTGGATATTTTGAGTTAGGATCTTTTTGCATTTTCCATTTTCTTTGATTGTTGTGCCGATGTTCTCTATGGAATCTTCTGCACCTGAGATTCTCTCTTCCATCTCTTGTATTCTGTTGCTGATGCTCAAATCTATGGTTCCAGATTTCTTTCCTAGGGTTTCTATCTCTAGTGTTGCCTCGCTTTGAGTTTTCTTTATTGTGTCTACTTCCCTTTTTAGGTCTAGTATGGTTTTGTTCATTTCCATCACCTGTTTGTATGTTTTTTCCTCTTTTTCTGTAAGGACTTCTACCTGTTTGATTGTGTTTTCCTGTTTTTCTTTAAGGACTTGTAACTCTTTAGCAGTGTTCTCCTGTATTTCTTTAAGTGATTTATTAAAGTCCTTCTTGATGTCCTCTACCATCATCATGAGATATGCTTTTAAATCTAGGTCTAGGTTCTCAGGTGTGTTGGGGTTCCCTGGACTGGGCGAAGTGGGTGTGCTGGGTTCTGGTGATGGTGAGTGGTCTTGGTTCCTGTTAGTAAGATTCCTCCGTTTACCTTTCGCCATCTGGTAATCTCTGGAGTTAGTAGTTATAGTTGACTCTGTTTAGAGATTGTTCTTCTGGTGATTCTGTTACCGTCTATCAGCAGACCTGGGAGACAGATTCTCTCCTCTGAGTTTCAGTGCTCAGAGCACTCTCTGCTGGCAAGCTCTCTTACAGGGAAGGTGCGCAGATATCTTGTATTTGGACCTCCTCCTGGCCGAAGAAGAAGGCCCAAAACAGGACCTTTCTCAGACACTGTGTTGCTTTGGCAGTTCCCAGGTGGTACAGACTCTCACCTAAGCAGACTAAATTCCTAAGTTCCTTGGAGTCCCGGGACCAAGATGGCGACCGCTGCTGCTGTGGCTTAGGTCGCCTCCCCAGCCGGGCGGGCACCTGTCCTCTGGTCCGGAAGGTGGCCGGCTGTCCCCGGCCCACACAGGGTGCTGCCTCAGCGCCTCTGTGCTTCTGCCTGTTCCAGAAGCTGTCAGGTTCTCTGGCGCACCCTCTCACCTGTTCAGACTAATTTCCTAAGTTCGGCGGGTCCCGGACCAAGATGGCGACCGCTGCTGCTGTGGCTTAGGTCGCCTCCCCAGCCGGGCGGGCACCTGTCCTCCGGTCCGGAAGGTGGCCGGCTGTCCCCGGCCCACACAGGGTGCTGCCTCAGCCCCTCTGTGCTTCTGCCTGTTCCAGAGGCTGTCAGGTTCTCTGGCGCACCCTCTCACCTGTTCAGACTAATTTCCTAAGTTCGGCGGGTCCCGGACCAAGATGGCGACCGCTGCTGCTGTGGCTTAGGCCGCCTCCCCAGCCGGGCGGGCACCTGTCCTCCGGTCCAGATGGTGGCTGGCTGTCCCCGGCCCACAAAGGGTGCTGCCTCAGTGCCTCTGTGCTTCCGCCTGTTCCAGAAGCTGTCAGGTTCTCTGGCGCACCCTCTCACCTGTTCAGACTAATTTCCTAAGTTCGGCGGGTCTCGGACCAAGATGGCGACCTAGAATGAGCACTCTTGAAGGATGTCCTTAGACATGAATGTCTGGGTATCAAATAGCACTGCATATTTTCCAGCCCAAAGAAAATCCATGAGTAAAAATATTCATGAGTGATTTTTTTACGTACTTATGTAAGATTTTGGCTGTGAAGATTTGTGGTATTTATTTATTATTTTATTATTTAAAACAATTTTTAAATTTAGCAGAGATTAAACAAAGCCTCTGAAGTATAAATAAGAAAGCAAAATAAGTGAGAAAAACTTGAATGGTTTCTACATTGACCTACCTGTGAGTTATTTGGAGGATTTCACAAATGTACTACTATAGTTAGAAAAGCAGCCAAGTCAGCCACAGGAAAAATGAAAGGGAAGAAGCAAACCAAGACATTAAAAACATTTCATCAAATGTTGAATTCAATTATGGAACAGGTTTTATACTCCTGACATTAAGAAAGAATAGGCCCAAAGGCATCCTTTACGTGCTTTATTTCTAAATTGCCCAAAAGTTAAACGGTGTTTAATCTCTAGTCTCATTTTATGAAATAAATAACAGAAGGATGATTTATAGATGAGGTAATCTTTTGACACCTATCTTCTTTGGACTCACAGAATGGCAAGCTATTCTCAATTAACTCATTGAATATATCTGGGTTGAATATAGCTGAGACTTCAAATTTAAGTTTGCCACCATAATTATATATGTTGTTGGTACAGTGGTTGCTATAGCTGTCTATCAACAGAATTATAAACAAAACCCACTGAAAGTTTTTAGATAGGTTTCCCAATTAAATTAATTATAGTATTTTATAATTTTGTGCTAATTTTGAAACAGAAGTTGTGTCTATTGTGGTATGAACATTGAAACAATTGTATCAGCATAGTGTAAGTCCTTTTAGAAGCATTTACTCTGTACCATTATTATTACTAAATAACATAGTAAATATGAACAACAACAAAAAACCCTTAGAGATGAATGTACTTAAAAGATATATGGCAAGATCCACATAAGAAATAAATAGCCACATTTAATCTTTGCTTTACTGGATTTGATACTAATTTTCCAGTTATTGATTGAAGATTAAACTAGTGATTTCCCCTCAAAACTCACCCTTGTAATTTGTCTGGAATAACAAAAAACCTAGGATAGCAAAAAGTCTTCTCAAGGATAAAAGAACTTCTGGCGGAATCACCATGCCAGACCTAAAGCTTTACTACAGAGCAATTGTGATAAAAACTGCATGGTACTGGTATAGAGACAGAGAAGTAGACCAATGGAATAGAATTGAAGACCCAGAAATGAACCCACACACCTATGGTCACTTGATCTTTGACAAGGGAGCTAAAACCATCCAGTGGAAGAAAGACAGCATTTTCAACAACTGGTGCTGGCAAAACTGGTTGTTATCGTGTAGAAGAATGCGAATCGATCCATACTTATCTCCTTGTACTAAGGTCAAATCTAAGTGGATCAAGGAACTTCACATAAAACCAGAGACACTGAAACTTATAGAGGAGAAAGTGGGGAAAAGCCTTGAAGATATGGGCACAGGGGAAAAATTCCTGAACAGAACAGCAATGGCTTGTGCTGTAAGATCGAGAATTGACAAATGGGACCTAATGAAACTCCAAAGTTTCTGCAAGGCAAAAGACACCGTCAATAAGACAAAAAGACCACCAACAGATTGGGAAAGGATCTTTACCTATCCTAAATCAGATAGGGGACTAATATCCAACATATATAAAGAACTCAAGAAGGTGGACTTCAGAAAATCAAATAACCCCATTAAAAAATGGGGCTCAGAACTGAACAAAGAATTCTCACCTGAGGAATACCGAATGGCTGAGAAGCACTTGAAAAAATGTTCAACATCCTTAATCATCAGGGAAATGCAAATCAAAACAACCCTGAGATTCCACCTCACACCAGTCAGAATGGCTAAGATCAAAAATTCAGGTGACAGCAGATGCTGGCGTGGATGTGGAGAAAGAGGAACACTCCTCCATTGTTGGTGGGAGTGCAGGCTTGTACAACCACTCTGGAAATCAGTCTGGCGGTTCCTCAGAAAACTGGACATAGTACTACCGGAGGATCCAGCAATACCTCTCCTGGGCATATATCCAGAAGATGCCCCAACAGGTAAGAAGGACACATGCTCCACTATGTTCATAGCAGCCTTATTTATAATAGCCAGAAGCTGGAAAGAACCTAGATGCCCCTCAACAGAGGAATGGATACAGAAAATGTGGTACATCTACACAATGGAGTACTACTCAGCTATTAAAAAGAATGAATTTATGAAATTCCTAGCCAAATGGATGGACCTGGAGGGCATCATCCTGAGTGAGGTAACACATTCACAAAGAAACTCACACAATATGTATTCACTGATAAGTGGATATTAGCCCCAAACCTAGGATACCCAAGATATAAGATATAATTTGCTAAACACATGAAACTCAAGAAGAATGAAGACTGAAGTGTGGACACTATGCCCCTCCTTAGATTTGGGAACAAAACACCCATGGAAGGAGTTACAGAGACAAAGTTTGGAGCTGAGATGAAAGGATGGACCATGTAGAGACTGCCATATCCAGGAATCCACCCCATAATCAGCATCCAAACGCTGACACCATTGCATACACTAGCAAGATTTTATTGAAAGGACCCAGATGTAGCTGTCTCTTGTGAGACTATCCCGGGGCCTAGCAAACACAGAAGTGGATGCTCACAGTCAGCTAATGGATGGATCATAGGGCCCCCAATGGAGGAGCTAGAGAAAGTACCCAAGGAGCTAAAGGGATCTGCAACCCTATAGGTGGAACAACATTATGAACTAACCAGTACCCCGGAGCTCTTGACTCTAGCTGCATATATATCAAAAGATGGCCTAGTCGGCCATCACTGGAAAGAGAGGCCCATTGGACTTGCAAACTTTATATGCCCCAGTACAGGGGAACACCAGGGCCAAAAAGGGGGAGTGGGTGGGCAGGGGAGTGGGGGTGGGTGAATATGGGGGACTTTTGGTATAGCATTGGAAATGTAAATCAGTTAAATACCTAATAAAAAATGGAAAAAAAAAAAAACCTTACCCTTGTATGTGGGTTGATGACATTTCATTGTAATCAATACCTCTGACAAATTCTGAGTTGGCTATGAGCCTGCCTTTTGAACTTTCTCAGTTTGTCACTGGATTTTAAAAATCATGAACTGCTTTTCAAGCACGTGCAACTTATTAAGACAGGCTGACCACTATAAACAGAAAGCTTTATTTGACTCCAGAAATAATGTTGCCAACATTTATTGAGCAAGCTGGAGATTGCTTCCTGTGTGTTTGTGCTACAAAAATTCTATTAGACATATACTTGAAACAAAATATGTTAGCACTTCTAAATTTTAAATGACACACACAGAGACTCTGTTGTTTCAGAACACGATTTAAAATTAGTCTTTACATTTCAATAGTGGGGTTCATTCCTTTAGCTTTTGTAGTTGTGTGTAAAAGAAATCTAAGTAAGAGATCTTCAGTTGACTAATAAATGTAAACTCTTGCTCTGTGATGCTTGCATTTTTGACTGTGATTTATTCTTGTTTTTCTCTGGCTTGATCAGATCAACTGGGAATTTCTGTTACAGGGAAAGAAAATGATAGTGTTGTCTGTCTTCTGTGCTTATCTCTGAAAGTACTATAAAGAAATAAGCGCTTTAATGTATAAAATTTAAAACTCACATCCTATGTGTATGAGTTAGGGTTTTACTGCTATGAACAGACACTATGACCAAGGCAACTCTTATAAGGACAACATCTAATTGGGAATGGTTTACAGTTTCAGAGATTCAGTCCATTATCATCAAGGCAAGATCATGGCAGCATTCAGGCAGGCATCGTGCAGGTGGAGCTGGCAGTTCAACACCTTCATCTGAAGGCAGCTAGTGGAAGACTGATTTCCAGGCAGTGAGGATGAGGTTCTTAAAACCCACACCCACAATGACACTTCTACTCCAATAAGGACATACCTACTCCAACAGGGCCATACCTTCTAACAGTCCCACTCCCTGGGCCAAGCATATACAAACCATCACATCCTACTCCCTAGCCTCCATAAGCTAAACATAGCATAATGCAAAATACATTTAATCTAACTTCAAAAGTCCCCATAGTCTATAGCAATCTCAACAATGTTAAAAGTTCAAGGTTCAAAGTCTCTTCTGAGATTCATTTAATTACTTAACTGTAATCCTCAAAGCAAGACAGGTAACCAGCTGGGCAAATTCCAAACTCTGCATCTTTGTATCTAATGTCAAAGAGTTGTTTAGCTCTCTGACTTCTTTTTTATCTTTGTTTTTTTGCAACAAACTTCTTCTTTCTTCTGAGCTGGTTCCACTACAGGTTAGCAGCTTTTCTCAGCAGCTAACCCACTGTTCTGGCATCTTGAACATATTGAGGTATCCAAGGCAACTTCACTGTTACAGTTTCTTGCTTCAATGTCTGGGATACACACATGATCTTCTGGGCTCCTCCAAAGGGCTGCTGTCACTTCAGTTCTTTCCTCTGTAGCATTCTAAGCTCATGTTAACACTGCCACTGCTATTCTTAGTGATCATTCCATGGTACTGGAATCTCCAATATGCTGGGGTCTTCTGATGCAACTAGGCTTCACCAATAGCCTCTCAGGCTATCTCCATTGTGTCAAGTCTCAAATTCTCTGCATGTTCCCTTCAGTAGTGGGTCATCAAGTGCAACTGAGACTGCACCTTCACCAATGACCTTCCATGGCTTCTCACAGTGCCTAGCCTCAACTGCTCTTCATGACTCCTTCATGCCTTCAAAACCAGTACCACCTGGGTGACACTTATTATCAAGTACAGCTTCAGCATGAGGTACAACCTTGGCTATCTCTGGAACAGAGCTTGTTTGTGTTCTCAGGAGAAACTTCCCAGATTTCACTTAAATGATGCTGCTCTCTTCTTAATCACCACTAATTTTTTTGCTCCAGCTAATCAACATCAATTGTCCAGTAGTCACCTTCTCTTGACTATAAAGCCAGAGCCAAATGAACAAAGCTGCTGAGTTCTGCTGCTTCCTGGGGCTGGAACTTACCCCTCTTGTTATATTACATTATCACCAGCTTTTTGTCTTCTAGTTCCTTCACCACTTAACTTAGCTGTCCTGTAACTTCCTCTGTAGACTGACTCTGAACTCAGAGATCTTCATGCCTGTCTCATGGGATTAAATTTGTGTACCACCATACCTGGATTCAAACTTTTCTTCACCTAGAATTTTCTCTGTCCCAGGCTGGCCTTGAACTCAGAGATCTGCTTGCTTTATCTCCTGGGATTAAATGTGTGTACCACCAGGCCTGGATCTTAATTTAGCTGGGTAGGATCCTGCTCCTATGTCCTACTCCCTTAATCTGCTATCTCCTAGAACACAAGATTAGGCTCCATGTCACTTCCTGGTGCCCCTTTAATACTCGAACCATATATTTTATATTTTTCTTTTCTCAGCTTGCTATGCTTGTTTAAAATGATCTCCATAAGACCTAAACAGAGAAAACAGTCTATGATGGGTGTTTCTGAGACTTCCTTTGTTGATTCAATTAATCTGAGTCTCTACACCTTAGCCTCAGGCAGACTCTTCAGACATGAATAAAAAAGTAGCCACATTCTTCACCAAAATATCACAAAAACTGTCACTAGACCACATATTGAAATACTCCAAGGAATCCTCTTGGACCAGATCCACAAAATTCAAATCACTCTCAGTATCAAAATCTTCCATATTCCTTCTAGGATATCCCATTAAACCTCATTTAAAGCATTCCACTGCTTTCCAAATCCAAAATACTCAAATCCACATTCTTCCAAACAAAAGCATAGTCAGGCCTATCATAGCAATACCCCACTCCTGGTACCAACTTCTGAATGAGTTAGGGTTTTACTGCTATGAACAGACACCATGACCAAGCCAACTTTTATAGAGACAACATTTAATTAGGGCTGGCTTACAAGTTCAGAGGTTTAGTCCATTATCATCAAGGCAAGATCATGGCAGCATCCAGGCAGGCATGGTGCAGGTGGAGCTGACAGTTCAAAATCTTCATCTAAAGGCAGCTAGTGGAAGACTGACTTCCAGGCAGTGAAGATGAGGGTCTTAAAGCCCACACCCACAGTGATAGTTCTACTCCAATAAGGACATACCTACTCCAACAGGGCCACAGCTTCTAATAGTGGCACTCCCTGGGCTGAGCATATACAAACTATCACACTACATCAAAAATTTTTCTACTTCTATACAAAAGTAAATCATACTACTTTCTATATTATAGTAATTTCCTAGATTAGATTTGAACTTTTAGTTAGATATTATTAATCCTAAGTAAAAAATAATCTAAATTTTTTGAAATTGATATGACATGTTAAAAATCTACTTCTGCTTGCTTTATGTCAAAAATTTTAAATTATAAGGTGGTACATCATATTGCCTTAATAACTGGTATTTCAAAATCAATGATCATAACTCAACCAGTTACAATATGTGTTTTGAAGTTAGCATCACAGTATGCATTTTTCAAAGCCTCTAAATATGATGAGTTCATGTTAAATAAAACTAAATTTAGCATAATTAATAAAATTTATATTGTTCATTATACTTCTCACTCATGAATTATATACGATACATGATTGCCAGGAGCCTAATATCTTCTGGAATCACACCTTGATCTTCATTTCACATTCTGCAGTATCTAATGTTTGGAAGTGCAACTATCTACAGTAACTTCATGTCACGTAAATCATTGCTCAAACATATCGAAGGCATTCATTTCCATTTTAAGGACAAACTGAGCTGTTCTTTATTTCTATATTACCAATATTCATTTATATTAATATTAGGCTCTTAAAGATTTCCTTAGTTAAATTAAATAAATATGCTTGTCAGAATGGAAACACTAAGAATATTTTTGGATATTTCTACATTTTAGAGCAAAAGTTCTGGTAGATATACACAACCTATCTCACTATGCATCTATATAAATTATATTTTTATATCTCCCAAATGCCAAAAATATTATCACCCTACCTTTACAGCTCTCTCAAAGATGATATCATTCTTGCTTGTATGCTGTATAGTCATTTTTTTGTACCAGGGCATTTGATTCAACCTTCCTGCAACAAAAGAAACTGAAGACAGAAATAAAGAAGTTTAATTTAAGAAAGATTTTGGGGCTCAATCATATAGTCCTTTTTCTTTTTTGCTTCCATCATTTTTTGAAGCAGAGAGAGCTTAGATCATATTTTGAAGATAAAATATACCTTATAATTCATGTAGATTCTTAGATCCTAGTGTTTGTGCTGATAAAAGAAAAGTTTATTTGGGTGGTAATAGGAGGTAGTAAAAGAGAAATATAAAAACAGTTAAAATGAGCCTCCTTGAGTTTTCAAACATATAATTGAGTTTGCTGGCAGTATCAAATAAGAAAGATAGAAAAGAAATTTTAACATTATTATAAACTCTTGAAAAATGTTCTTAATAACAAAAGTGCTAACCTTCACTTAAACTAAGCAATAAAATCTTATATGGAGTCATGGGTAAAGTAGGATTATATAGAAAAAATTTAGTTATATTTTTCAGAAGACCAAGTGTTTGTAATGTGGTACTCATACACCAGTACTTCTATTAGTTTTAGTTTTTAAGCTTTATTTTAGGCCCAAGATTTTCCTTTTCTATTTGACTTGGAGACCTTCTAAGGTGCTCACTTTGTATTAAGTTTTAATTAACTTAAAGAAATGGATACAGTAAGACCTTATGCTAAGTAAGTGGAATTATGTTAGGACGTATTTTTCATTAGTGAGAATATAACCTAAAAGATTTCCTAGGGAGAAAGATACATGTAAACTGCATATATTTTCTCTATGGAAGGAGAATGCTTAAAACACAAAGGCAGTTAGACATCACATATTTAAAGCTATGTATGAGTTTGTTATCAAAATTTGGATTCCTAGAAATAGTCATCTGCAATAAATGTTTTGATTTTTGTAGAAAAATAAGTTCAATTTAAATCTGTGAATGGACAGAAATTATTTGAACTGATTTAATTTTAAGTTAAGTTTAATGTTTAATTTCCTTTTTAATATTTTATATTTTTAACATGGAATGTGAAGTATTTGTATACGATTTGTTTGGCACTTTTCTCATTGTTGTGTATAAGTACATGATAAGAAACACAGGCTGGGAGGAAGGCTTTGCTTTGTTTTACAGTTTGAAGGGATACAGTTTATCCTGTTAAGAATCTTGGCCATTCTGAACACATTTAGGAAGCAAAGAGAAGAATGTTAGTGTCCAGCTTTTTTCTCCTTTTTATGTAGACCATGTTCAAAACATATGAGATGATGCTACCCATATCCAGAGTTACTCTTTCCTGCTCACTTATATTTCCAGGAATCACCTTCATAGACATATTTAGAAGTGTGTTTGTATAGTGATTCTAAACTCAATCACATATGCTATACATATTAGCATTCATGGATGATTTAAGTTTATAATTGCAGAAACACAATTATTATAGCTATTTTGTTTATATGGAACCTAGTTTTAAAAACCAAATCAATCAATGTAAAAGCTGACAAATATTTAGATTTATTAAATATAAAATTGATTCCATTTTTCTTAGTAAATGTTCAATAATAGGGCTTTCAGAAAGAATCCTTACCAATAACATACTGAGAGGTTTAACTTTTATGTAGGCCAATATTCTCTCAGTTTATTATGTAAAACCATTCTATATGGGTGTTATGTGTCACACCCTTTGAAATGAAATAAGATTACAAAATAGCTACCTATAACATTCAAGACACTTATCATCTGAAGTGAGGTATGAGATTGCCCTATTTTTCTAACACTTGTTTATTTTCTCTCTCCTTTCAAAGTGAGGATAGTTTGATTTCTTTTCTGAAAATATCGAGACTTGTACAGTGTTGTATCCACCCCGACCAGCAGGAAAGATGCAACAGTACATTGTCCTTCAAGCAGGTTTATTCAGGAACACTTAGCATTGCAATGAAGGAACAGGAATCTCTCACACAACCCCGGGGCGTGCCTTCCTACTGACTCCTCCCAGTCACCCCGGTCACCTAAAGGCAGTCCATAGGTTCACAGCAAGTGACTACATCTCAGGCTTGCTGATGAGACATGGCATCTGCGCAGTGCAGGGGACTGGGATGTGGCTAAGTCTGAGATAATGAGGAAGTCAGGCGCAGGCATTAAGACCCGGCAGCCATCCCGTCGGCCGCACCCACTCCTCACAGTACAGATGTTTCTGCCCTGTGCTTACTTTATGGAAACTTTCCTAGCCTCACACCGGCTCTAGAACAGCCCATTTGACTGCTCAAAAGGAGTGTGGGCTACCAGAGCACGGGGTTGTGGTCTCCTTAAACTTCAAGCACAAGTTCAAATTCATGAATGAAGGTTCCTTTTCTTTTCTGACATTTCACATTAATTAATCAGCCGTGGACATCTTTGTTTGGGGCCAAGGACATATGACCCTCAACCCCTAGCTCCAACCTCTTTTCCAACTTCTGTTTGAGCATCTTAGAGTGGGGTGGGAGTAAGGCTGGTGTTTATACAGAGGTATAATCAGTTTCTATTAATAAACGGAAGAAGCATTTCCTAACAGGCATTTGCCATCATGTTTTTAGTGCTTTTAGGATTCAGGTACCAAAATATCAAAAACACTTAAAAAGATTACTAAATTAGGTATTTCTGGTCCACAGAGGCTCTGAGAGATGAAAATGGTGTTAAGTATTGGTATGTGGTGAGCAAGCAGAAAGATATTTATATTCTATCTGACCTGGATTTATTCAAAGACATGATATTTGACATAAAACATACAACTTAAGAATTATCCCATGTTTGTTTTAATAGACTAACACTCAGCATATATTACCACTTAAAACATCTTTTTCAATGATTCAGGTAAGTTGAATACTCAATAAGGTATAGCTTGAAGGTCCATATTTTCAAAGACCATTCCACTTAAGATTTAAAAGGTTAATTAATTTTTAAATGGAAAAAATTACTATCTTGTACAGAGGCATGTGAAACTTTTATTAAAGTAATATTGTTTTGGAACAATTTATGGGGCACTTAGACTCAGAGCATGGATGGATGACGTTATGTGACTGAGAAGTTGCAGTTGTCTATTCACCTCTGTTAGAGAGAGTAGCATCAGGGACCAAAGAAGGTATGCCTTTCAAGTCTAGCTTAGTAAGACAATGAGTTTGTGGAGGCTGCTTACACGAACATGGGTGACTGAAAGGCAGCGAGTCACTGGAAATCTCACCCAGGCATGCATGGTTAATGGTTCATGAAAGCACATCCCTGTTGCTTTCTGCCCAATGAAGCATTTAGGAGGTAGCTACGTCGAATTTCCTCTCTTTATAATGGAATAAGAAGATTCTGGTAAAATCAAAGTTAGTGGACAAAACTAGAGGTCCATACTGCCACTTTCAAAAGGCCGAAGAATTCCTTTTATCTTTTAGAAATCTCTACTACAGCTCAAATTGTGATTGGTGGCTTCAGTGGAGAAAATAATTTCAGAACTTCCTTGTAGGAAGCAGACTGGAAGGTTTTCTTAAGGCCATTTAAATATGAACCTCAAGCACAAGGATTATGAAAAAGAAATATGTTTAGAGAGAAATTAAGACACACCCAAACATGGGTATTGGGGATTCCCCAAAAGAGATATGAGACAGTAAGACCTATTCAAAGTGTAGGTTTGAACTCTGCAAAGGAGAGTCAGAACTGTCTTAATATTTATCATTTGTACAATTTTAGTGAACACAATTGTAAGAAATAGAGAAGGTGGATGACTTCAAGAGAAAAAGGGTCTTCAAGACACAACATGGTTGACACACCTATGAACTCATATATTGCAGCTTATACAAAGCTTGCACCAATTCAAACCAGACAAAATCCTAGCACAGAGATGGGGAAGTGGACACAAAGTCCCGTCTCTAAGCAAAAAGCTATTTCCAGTTGACATGTTCTGGGAAAGAGAAAGTCAGCTTTCTGCAGTGGAGTGTTACTAGACATAAACAGTACTTTAGGGCAGAGCCATTTCTGAGAGTAGTTAACCAAGACAAAATAGATAATGGTTTGGGGGGAGAGAGCATTTTGTTTTGGTATTTTCTGTCTTACATTTTTTCCGTCATTTTTTTTTTAGAGACACAAAAAGCCGTAGAGATGGATATGGAGTTGGATGGGAAAGGAAGTGAGGAGGACCTGGGAGGAACTGGGAGAGGAGAATGTGATCAAAATATATTATATGAAGGAAAACTTTCCAAATTAGAAAAGTTGAAATGAAATCCTTTATTTTTCTTCTACATTATCTCTTTTCATAAGCAATATTAAAGCACAGCTCTGGAAATGCCTTTGATGGAATCTGATAAGATAAAATCTGATAAAATAAAGGCTGTGGTACATGTACTTTCACTATTAATGAAATTTTTTGGTGAGATTCTTGGAAACGTGCAGCCTTATGGCTATGACAGGAGAACAGTCTTAAACTGTTGTTAGCTGTGCTTTGCTGCTGCTGAACTTCTCAGCCTACAGAGGGTAATGCTCCTTTCCCTTCTAATCTTCATATTTTTTTCTTTTTTATTCCCTTTTCAATAGGACTTCTGTCTGATTTTAATTATTGCAATAATCATTTTCAATTAAGGATCTATTTTTCTAGAAACTGCTAGAAATATAAGAAAAATTATACCATTACTGTCTTCATGATATATTTCAGAATTATAGGTCAGAAAAATGGCAGAGAAAAAGCTTGGACACATTGTTTTTGAGTGTGAAATTATAGCAGAAATTAAAAGGAAGGTTAGCACAGGCATAAAATATGCAATTGAAAAAATATTCAAAGTTAGTAAAGAAAAGTCAAATGTGAATTTATGTGAGGCATTGCAAAGTGGAATGACTGGCTTCATTTAACATGTGATGTTTCCCCCACCCCCAATATATATGAGGTTCTTTTAGTAGTGATGTGTCACATGAGAGCCCTCAAATACTCTGCTTATCTCTCAAGGTCAGACACTCATCTATAAATTTGAAGACTTTTTTCCCCTCTAGAATGTTGTAGAGATCAAGAGGATTCTTATTTGCAATTTTATGCCTAGCAGTAAACGGTGAAGACAACCCAAACATTTATGTCTTAGTTATCAAACTCATCATATGGAAACAGAAAATACCTTCCAGTTAGTAATGCTGATTTCCTAAATTGCAGTTCTTTGTACTGTTCCTGACTCTGTGGTATTTGAAGCATATGGGAAGGAGAAATATGCATCATTACAGATTACCATTTATAAATCATTAAGTTTACTCTGCAAATTTAGGCAGTTAATTTAATCTCAAATCTATTTTCTTTCCACTATAAAAACAAGATTTGGCTTTGTCACTTGCTGGATAATTTTATATCTAGTTTATTACTTTTTTGTGACTTTGTAAATATTGTTGCATCTTTTCTCTTATCTTCCCTGAAGCCTAAGAAAAGTATTTTTTTTCAGTGACAAGCTGGCCCTGTTTGATTGTATGTTGTATTTAATCAGCTATTTAAATGTAAAAATCTTGTTTTCTTAAAATTGTATTTGTATATGTCTAACAGAAAGAAAGAGAGAATTGAATATATTTGGACAAAAGGATGTGAAAGCAGAAAAATAATAAGGCCAAGAGCAGACTGGGTAGGAGTTAGTATCACAGACTTACATCATTATTACAGGTGAGCAGCAAATTAGGTTCTAATATTCGAGCCAAAGAAATAGAGACAAACAGTACAATACCTTCAGAGGTTTATTTAATAAAAAAGTATGACTTGTCCTGAAAAAAAAAATCTGTTTTCTTTTTCATAGGAAATAATGTTCAATGTAGTAGATAAGATCTTTAATATCTCAGAATTTTATATAGCAGAGTCTTATGTTGTTTTCCCTAGCTTGGGAGTGGACAAAACACACATTCAGTGTGACTTATGGTGTTGAGCTAGGCAGGCTTTTTAAACATTGGTTGTTATGAAGTTTTAGGCAGGGTTATTTTTGTTGATTTGTATAATTTGTTTGATTGTACCACTAGTCTTTGTTTGCTGAATACCAGAAGCAACTCTTCCAAGATCTTTGTTAATATCCAGTATGTATTCACAAAACCATCCATAACTGAACACTGCCACGCATCCCAGACTAATTGCTGATTATTCAATAGGATTAGGAGAAATATTGCAGTGAAAGACAAAGAAACTGTTCTTGGGCTACCTTAGGAGTACAACTCTGAGGAAGTAAGATTTATCTGGAAACCTGAAGAACAAGAAATGTTCAGCTGTATATAGCAGAGTCTAAGGAACATTCAGTGTGGGGATATAGTATGCAGTATGTGTGGAATGCAGGCGTGACATTTCACTTAATCAGTATCTATGACTAAGACGGCAGGAACCGTTTCCTTCTTTTTCAACTAGGAAATGTTCAAGATCAGACTCAGTAGGCTCCTGCTAGAGCTCTGGGGTAGAAGGACAGGGAGAAATCTGTAATGATTTATCATGTAAAATAGAAAGGGGACAAAAATGAGGAAATAGCACTAAAAATAGAGCTTCTTCCATGTGTGTAATTCGATGGATAGCACGGCAGAAGGAAGCTCATGGCCTAGAGAGATCAACAAGCCTTATGATGGGCAGTGCTCTTTGACTGTGTGCTTTGATTGTGGGGAGTGAACTAAGAACACTTCAAAGAAAGGAAACAGCATAAAATGTAGCCAAACATGGGATGAACCTGCAAACTGGTGAAGAGAACTGGCTATATTAGGTAGTTAATTATTAGGAGCTTTGAAAACACTGGTATGGAAACCCTCAAACTAGAAGGATCTAGTTATTGATCAGGAGCATGTGAGCTGTGTCACATCTCTGGCCCTGGATAGAAAAGTAATCTTCTGAATTTTCCTGAAGGTCAATAGTAGATAAATATCTAAACAAGGCTTCAAGAGCCTGAGATCTTATTAGATTATGTTCTAGCAAGAGGCATTCTGATTAAAAAATAAATAAAAGAAAGGAAGAAAAAGGAAACTCAAAGACATCCATTGCCTCTCCTTTAGGAATCAATCCAAAGTAAATTTGGTTTTACTTGTAGAAGAAAAACTCCACTTAGAAAAGCTTCCCGTTCTTAGAGACATTTGAAATAAGATAAAATGTAGATTGGAGCAATAGCATTTGGTCACTGTCCACCTTTATCCCTTAAGCGAGAGTTCTCTTCTCTGCAAAGCAGTTGCCTATTTTCAGCTCTGCTCCCTATGCGTCTCATTTGAGTACTTTGCTTGAAGATTACAAAGATAAAGGAGCCGGGGATTGTGAGATTGAGATAATTTCCGACTGGTGATAATTTCAAAGTCCTTTTGGGAAGTTTTGACTTCCCAAAGTTAAGTCTGTTTCATGGCAGGGAAAATATGACCTTGTTTGCTTCCTCAGAGAAGATTAAAACTGGCAGGAAGGCGAGCAGTGAATGAGAGTAAGAAGAATCTCAAAACAAGAGCCCATGGCAGATGGCTGTGCAAACAGTGTAGCAAGTTAAATTAACCTACAAATGCCATCCCCTCACCCCGCCTCTCTCTCTTTCTCTCTCCTCCATTCTCTCTTCTTAAAGTCCTAACACTGACATATTGCCTCTTCAGTTACTTTTCTCAAAAAGCTGACTCTGAGTGAAGGTCTTAGTGTCTAGGGATCTTGAGAGGATATGTTTCTCTGCCGGTTAAAGAATTAAAACGCGGGGGGGGGGGGGGGGATCCAGTGCAGCAGATAACAAGCAGCAGAGATATCTCAAATACAGCAAATTGGAGCAGACAGAATCAACAGCTGAAGAAAGGCTGTTTGGTTTGGTTTTATAGAAATAGTGTGTGTGTGAGTGTGTGTGAGTGTGTGTGTGAGAGCGTGACTGTGTATATGAGTGAGTGAGAGAGAGAGAGAGAGAGAGAGAGTAATATAAAAAGACATGGCAAGTTCCGAGCTTCACCCAGCTTCTCTCAGCCCCTGGTGGTCTCTCCAGTAAGTTCTTACCTCCTGGAGACACTGACTCAGAGCTCCAAAATCTCTCCACCGAGTTCCTACTGGCAGGTCGTTACCAGACCAGCCCTATGCTTCAAAACCCCCACATTTGTGGTGTATATCAGGCAAACCTACACTTTGAATCCTTTCTCTCTTGAACCCTGATGAGCCTCCACATGAAGGAAAACACAACATAAACTTAGTTCAGAAACAAGGGTCACTTAATCGCTGGGTGCAACAACTAAAATTCTAATCTTGTAAGCCTTATTAAATCTAAATTCTCTGGTGGCGAATCCTAGTGGATTTGCCATATAAACTGGGAAACAATACATGTCTCTGTGTGTGTGTGTATTCTGATCATAGTTCCCACTACCCACAACTCCTTCCACTGGGAAGGAAAAAACATATATATGCAGCAGGCACACAGAGAAAAAGAACCTTCTCAAAGTGGGAGAGTGTTTGGGTGAGTGTGACAGCATATCTCTGTGTATATGTGTGTGTGTATGTGTGTGTGTGTGTGTGTGTGTGTGTGTAAGCCATGAAACCAGTTTGTTAAGAGGCATTTTATCTATCTATCTATCTATCTATCTATCTATCTATCTATCTATCTATCTATCTATCTATCTATCTATCTACTTATCTACCTATCTATATATTTTCCCTTTTCCTCTGAGAGGGTGGGACCCAAGAGTCTTCTGTTCCTAATTTAGAGCTGATCAGTTTGAAGAAAATTAGGACAGCTGATTGGTCCACAACTGTTGAATAAAATATCTTGATCAAACCTTTAACTTGTTCAGCTAGTCTAAGGTCTGCTGGCAAAAGAAATTCCCCTCAAAGCCTTTGTTTTAGGATTCCAGGGTTTTGCTTCAGATCAAGAGAGAAGGATGAAATCAGTTATTTTTACTACCAGCTTTCCTACCTAATTATGGATCCTCTACCTATCTGCTCACCAAGGAATCTAACTTCTAGACCTTCAAAATAGGGTTTGTATGCCAGGAACTGTTTAAAAGCAAAATGACTCTTAAATGATCACAGCCAATTTCCATTTCTGACATAAAACCAACAAAGAAATATTTAAAAATACAAACAGCTGTAGACTAGTCAAATGTCTTTGTACCTTGGTATTCAGCACGGCAATGCTTGCTGAACTAGTCTCAGTTCTGTGGAAAGCTTTTAGAATAAAGGATTGGTGCTATCACATTATGAAGTAGGACTGATATATAAATTTTATCTCTCTTAAAGAGAGGAAGTGCTATAGGCCCTCTCTATTATCATTTTTGTGTTGGGAATGACTGAAAGTATAACATCCAATCATAGGCCATTATCTATCAGGAGAAAAGTTCAATGGGCAGGTTCCTGCCTCCTTGAAGAATTTGCCTTAGCTACAAGCTGGCATAAAATTTTAATAGTGTTATCTCGTTGCTCAATCTTCTCATGATGATTTTGCTAGCATTATATAATGTATTTGTCATACAAATGTGAAATGTATCTTTTAAAAAAATAAATAGATTCTTATATGACTGGAAAGTCATATACTAATTCCATCTCTTTTTTCTCAAAGAAGTAAAAAAAAAATTAAACAAAGGAAAATATCAAGTATGTTGAGATAACTAAGGGCTATCAAGTCCATCAAGAGGAATTGAATTCAAGATCTCTTTTACTGGACAGTTAATACAAAAAAAAGGTGACAAAAATGATTTTAAAAGTCCAGGGAGTTGAGTTGAGTGATTGATAGATAACAAAAGATACTGATATTTGTAAGCTGAAGTGAATACAAAGAGATGGAGCAGGAATGTGGTGGTTATCTTTGAAGACTGACATAATGTGGACCAGGAAATCTGGTAGTATGTATGGTAGAAATGAACCTATATATTTGTGAGTATCTGAATCATTAGAAACACTGTGAAGAGATGTGAGAAGGGCTTACAATTTTGTACCAATCCAAACACCTCTCAAATCCATGACTTCTGGTATGGTTTCTTAAATATTGTTTTGTGAATTTTTCTGGTAAGACATGAACAAGTATCTCTTCACCCCAGTTAGGGCACCATAGAGAGGTCAAAGACTCAGACCATCTAAATATAGCTTTGCTAAACCAATGAGTTTATTTGGGTTACTTACAGGAATGTGGATGAATGATTGAGTACTGGGAAACTAAGGGCAACTTCTTATAGAAACATCCCCACAGTATGGATGCTAGCTTGTGAAATCTGCATCCCTCAAGCTTTCTTTGCAATACACACTTAATTTCACCAAAGAGTTTATTACTTCCCAACAAGTCTTTTCTACTTAGGCAGCCCTGGTCATACGTTTTGGGTCTTGTGACTTCTTGAGCTTTCCAAGCCTTGTAAGCTTGATTAGGATCCTAAGTTGTGAACCTCTGTAAGTTCTCCAGTAACAAAAGTTTCAACTGCAGAACATAGCCTCAGAACTGATGTTGCTTCCTCCAGCTCTACTACTCCATCTGCCCCTTTTCTACAGCATCTCTTTAAGCTTTCGGGATGGGGGCAGATCATATAGTGGCTATATTGTTTTCTTCCATTTATGGCTGAGCATTAGACAACTCTACTTCAGCCACATTCACTTATTCTCAGCTGTTCTAGTGATTATGAGCCTCTAAAGTAACCACCAAATAAACAAAGAAGTTTCCCTTCCCAACTGAGGCTGACAGTAGCAATAAACTGTAAGTAAAACCTCGAACATTTAGAAAGAAATTTCACAGGACAGCATATCATTTTGACCAAACAATTGTAGTGCCTTCCCAAGGAGGGCCCTAAAGCTGAGAAACTAATGAAAAACTTAGGTTTATTTTGTTCACAGTTCTGAAGCTTCCAGGGTATGATGATCTTTGGTTCAGCTCAGGTGAAAGATGCCTTATCTGTGACACATGGTAATGTTATCATGACTAGGTAATGTCATAGATCCAGGGAGAAATAACATAGTAAGTTATGAAGAAAGAGTAGGAAGAGACATTCTTAATTTCTCCATTTACAATGTTTCTTTTCATGAAATAAAGAGACGTACATGATACATATCAAATACTTTTAAGGGCTTCACCTTTGAGGATCCTAGCATATATCATTAGGGCTCACTTCTTTTTTCTTTTTAATATATTTTATTTTCAATGCTCCCTCCCCTTTTCCTTTGAGCCAGTGGGGCCACTCTGGATATCACCTGACCCTGGCCTATCAAGTCTGAGAGGCTAGGCTAGACAAGGAAGTCCAATTAGAAGAACATATCCCAAGTACAGGCTTTTGGGATAGCTTCTGTTCCATCTGTTCATGGCCCACATGAAGACCAAGCTTCACATATGCTACACATGTGCACGGAGGCCCAAATCAAGCCTGTGCATGTTCTCTGGTTGGTGGTTCAGTTTCTGAGAGCCCCAAGGTTCCACATTAGTTGACTCTGTTGGTCTTCCTGTGGAGTTCCTAAACCCTTCAGCCCAGCAATCCTTCCTCCTATTATCCCATAAGAGTCCTGAAATTCCATTCACCATTTGGATGTGGATGTCAGCATCTGTCTGAGTCAGCTTCTTGGTGGAGCCTCTCAGAGGACAGCCATGCTAGACTTCTGTCTGCAAGAAAATCAGAGTATCATGGATAGTGTCAGGTTATTGGTTGGCCTTTCCCTCAGTCTCTGCTTCATTCCCCATCCCCGTGTTTCTTATAGATAGGATAAATTTTGGGTGGAAAGTTTTGTGGGTGGGATAGTGTCCCTATTGCTCCACTGGGGTTGCAGCCTGGCTACAGGAGGTGACAACTTCAGGTTCAATAACGCTAATTTTGTGAGTCATGGGTATCCTACCCTCATTGATTCTTGAGTGCCTCCCTTATGCCAGGTCTCTGTCTGATTCTGGAGATGCCCCCACCTCCCCAACCCTGTCAGTTGCAGATTTCCATTCATTCACATGGCCATCTGGCCATGCTACATCCCAATATGGTTCCACTGGAGATCAAACTTCTAAAGCTATGAACCCTAGAGAGATCCACTCAGATCATCCAAACTGTAGTAACTTTGTTTCATATAAAATTGTAAATTTTAAAGAATTTATATATTAACTCCTAGGAATAATTTATTTGATTTTGTAAGCAATTCAGTTATCAAGCCTTTATGTATAGGATTTATCCATGCTTTCATTTAAATCCAGTTGAGATGTTAAGACAGTTTGATATGACCTAATCAAAGGACCTAAAAAAAGTGATAACTCAGAGTTTATGAAATTGATCTAAGAATTCAACCTTTTTTACTTCCATGTATCATCTTTTTTTGCAAATAATTTGTCTTTCTTACTCTTTCACTATTTTAAGTGTAAAAGTATCATTGAAAGTTGTCTTTTAATTTACTTTAAAAAGATGTAAGGAGTTATTAAGCTTAATAGATCTAAATGCCTTGTGTCTCACACTTTTTCAGCTGAAGAGCAGCCAGTTTCATAGTCTGGAGATTCTGAAGTCAGTATCATATTAAACATATATTCTGTAATTGATTGCGGCAAATTACACTACTGATGGAGAACTGTGTGCCCAACTTCCATGTGGATATTACTTCTTTGAACATTAGAATTATAATAAGTAAACATCTTCAAAGCATGTTTTTGAAATGAGTTAGCTATGTCTTTGGTTTTTAAATTACATGATAAATACTATTTTCAATCAAACAGTCGCAACTAGAAATCAAAGAATCTGTATATTAGGAGGATGATTTTCAAAGCTCGCTGCTTGAAAATCACCTAGAAATTGTTTTATTTTATCTTTCCAGACACAGAGCTTTTAAAGATGTGATTGAAATTATATTTCAGTTTTAAAAATAAGCTTTTCATTTTATTTAACTCCTTGTGGTAGATTGGACATTGAGAACAGACAAGATGAAAACTCGACAATTTCCAAATAACATTTTAGGTAAATAAATCAGCACCTAGAATTCGGAGGAGATGTCATATTTTTTTCACACACAGATTTTATAAATAAACTTATTTATTTTTTCCAAATTTTCATATATACAGACACACATATAATCTTTGATCGCATTTCTTCACATTATGCCCTCTTTTCCATTCTTGCCTGTCATGCCACTGTATCCCTACTCAGACTTTGTGTGCCCCGGTACAGGGGAACGCCAGGGCCAAAGGGGGGGAGTGGGTGGGTAGGGGAGTGGGGGTGGGTGGGTAAGGGGGACTTTTGGTATAGCATTGGAAATGTAAATGAGCTAAATACCTAATAAAAAATGGAAAAAAAAATTTACTTTAAAAAAAAAAAAAAAAAAAAAAGAGTGCTCATTCTAATATTTAATTTGGTGACACTGGATGCATGCTTCACATTCTTATTCTTTTTGAAAACATTGTACATATGTATGTGTGTATGTATGTATACCTATTTTATGCATTGTGTATAATTTTAGGTAAATAAAATATAATATGATTTTTGGTATTAATTTACATCATTGCCCTCTACCCCCACCACCATCTGCTTTTCCATTAGTATTAACCTCTCTCCCTGTTCCCTAGTTGAAGACCCCTCTCTGTATTTCCATACCTTCCATGGAAAGGCTCTATGAACAGGATTTGCCTGGATTGAAGGATATCAACTGACAAGTGGGGCCTCGTAAAATTCAATTACTTTTGTGAAGTGAAGAAAACAATTGAGTGAAAAGGAAGCCCATCAAATGGGATATAATGTTTCCCACATATACATCTGACAAAGGAGTATTATCCAAAATATATAGAGAAATCAAGAAGATAAGAGTCAAGAAAACAAATGAGAAATTAAAAATTATTCAGCCGGCGCAGCAATGGAGTGATGGTGGGAGTTGAGGTTCTGGGGAACTGCAGAGGCCTGAAAAGAGATTTCGATAGTGACTTTAATCTCAGCATAGGAAGCATCTGATTGATGAATGATTTACCCATTAAGGACCCTTAGATCCTGTGGATACCTGTGAATTGATTCATCTGCTTGTAGCTGAGGCTTGGCACCCGCAGCTTTTCCTCTCCTGACATTTCACCAGCCCCCAACTCACGGGCTCTTCTGGCTCCCCTGAAGCCCTGGGTGACTTCACTATGCTGTGACTGAAACCAACCCACCTGGAGCTCAAGCTCGGCAACATTGAGGAGTTTGAGAGCATTCGGAAGGACCTGGAGGCCCATAAGAAGCAGAAGGAAAATGTGGAAGCTGTAGGCACCAGCGATGGAGAAGGAGCTGCTGGGCTCAGCAGTAACCCCAAAAGCTGGGAACAAATGATTAATGATAGAATTGGTTATAAACCCCAACTCAAGAGCAACAACCGCACATCTCAGTTTGGAAACTTTGAATTTTAGAGATGGATTCTCTTGCATGCCAGACCTCTGGGACAGAATACAATGATGACAGAAGTACCAACCAGATTTAGAGAATTAAGTATGTGCAACCAAGCAGAAGGTTTTCTGTCTCCTGCAGGGAGAGGTGACTTCTGTGTGAAATTACTGCTGTCCAACCTTTCTGATAGGCTGGAAGCCAAATTCTGGCTTGTTCCTGGAAAATTGGACCGCAAAAGGCTTACCTGGTTTTTGTTTTTAAAAATAAATTTATTTTTGGAAAAAATGTGAGACGTCCTTAAAGGTAGTAGCACTGCTAATCCCCAGCTCTGACAGGTAACTGCTACAAGTGACATCTTGTCTTTACAAAAAAGATCCCAGACCCCGAACACTTGCAGTTGATCCCCTGGGCTGACTTGTTTATTCACTGTCTGCTGACCATCCTTCAAGCAACAGAGATCCCAGATGAGTGTGCTCAGGCTGCAATCCAGCACTTGTGAAGCTGAAATAGGAATCTCAAAGAGTTGAAGGCTAGTCTGGGCTACAGAGCAAAACCCTGTCTCAAAATGCCAAAAAAACCAAAGGAAACCAAGACAGAGATCCCTGCCCTCATGGAGACTGGATTCAAATGATCAGATTGTCAGAATCAAACCCACTTCCAGGAAGACTTTACACGGGGGAAGCACAAGCAGCTGTAAGAGTGAGAGACATTCTATTCTTCACTTGGGACTTCACTTGCTCAGCACCCTTCTGAGAGCTACACTGGATACTTTCACACCATGCCCTATTTTTACCATAAAACCCAGGGACAGAACCACCAGCTGTGGAAGCCAGAACATCTGGAATCGTTTCAAAGAAACTCCTTAGCTGGGATTTACCCAGGATTTTGGATAGTTCTTGAGTGATGTGAATGGGAAGGTAGAAACAGAGGGACATGTATAGTTTCCTCTTCTGCTCCAAGCTTTTCTACAAAACCTTTATTTTAGTTTTATTGATGACTCCTAAGTCCTGTTATCTTCCTGTCTTAGAACAAAATAAAACCCCCAAGACACAGGCTGTAAAAAAAAAAAAGATTCATCCAGAAAAAGAGAAAATTATCAATAGAAAAAATTAAAATGGCTAAGAAAAACATCAAAAACATTTATCATTCTAGAAATTAGGGAAATTCAATTTAAACTTACCCCAGTCAGAATGGCTATGATCAACAAAACATCTGACAACTGCTAGTGAGGTTGTGGGGAAAGAAGAGCCTTCATTCACTATTGGTGAGAATGCAAACTGGTGCAGTTACTGTGAAATCAGTATAGAGAATTCTCAAATAACTAAACAAAAATCTACAAAATCATCTAGCTGCACTATTCCTTGCCTTATACCCAAAGCATTCAACATAGAACTTCACAAATACATGCTCAGGAATTTTCACAGTCACCATATTCACAATAGCCAGAAAATGACCTATAGCAGATGAATGGATAATGAAAATTCGTTCCACATACACAAAAGAATATTATTCATCTATAAAACATCATTGTTGGTGGAAATTCAAATTGCTGCAACCACTCTGGAGATCAATACAGAGAAATCTCAAAAAAAAAATAATAATCCTAAAAATAAATCCACCCCATGACCCAGATATACCATATCTTGGCTTATTCCACAAAAACTCAACTCCATTGATATTGCTCAGTAACACTCATAACTCCCCTATTCAAAATATCTAGAAAAACAGAATAGCAAAAATACCATGTAAAAGAGGAATAGATAATAAAACTGTGTTATATATTCACATTGGAATCCTTTTCAACTAAAACAAACAAGCAAACAAAAAACCCGAAATCATGAAATATGGAAGTCAATTGCTGGACTTAGAAAAGATCATATTGAGTAAGTGAACCGAGACCTAGAAAGACAAATGCCTCATATTTTCTTCTATTCAATATTTCTCCAAGTCCACAAGTATGAGTATATAACAAGGAGTATCTTCGGTTTTGATTGCTGTGAAGAGACATCATGAACACAGCCACTCTTATAAAGGAAAACATTTCGTTGGGGTTGGCTTACAGTTCAAAGGTTTAGTCTCACATCATTATGGCAAGAAACATGGGATCACACAGGAAACACGGTGCCAGAGACAGAGCATAGAGTTCTACATCCAAATCCTCAGGCAGCATGTAGAGAGTAACACTGTGCCTAGCTTGAACATTTGAAACTGCAAAGCCTATCCCAAGTGACACACTTTCTCCAACAAGGCCACACCTCCAATAATGTCACTCCCTATTGAGCCTATGAAGGCCATTTTCATTAAAGCTACCACATTACATTTCCTGACCCCAGTAGGCTTGTAGCCATATAATAATGCAAGATTACATTCAGTCCGAATTCAAAGGTCCCTATAAGTCTATCAAAGTCTCAACAATACTCTCAGAGTTTCAAAGTTTAAAGTCTCTTTGGAGACTCGTGGCAATCTCCTAACTGCACTCTCCTCTAAGGAAAAATGAAAAAGCACATCACACATTTCTAACGCACAGTTGTAATGGACATACATTCCTATAATAAAAGTGAGGAAAATGAGCATAATGACAAAACACTGACCAAAGCAAGACAGAAAACCAGTTGTGCAATTTCCAAACTCTTCATTTTCATGTTTGATGTCAAAGCATTCTTAAGATCTTCATCTCCTTTCAACTTTGTTGAGTGCAACATATTTACTTCTCTTGGACAGGTTCCACTCCATGTAAACAGCTTTCCTCAGGAGGAATCCCACAGCTCTGGCATCTTAACATTTGGGGGTCCCTAAGACAATCCAGTCTTCATCTTCACAGTTTCACATACTAGCCTCTATAGGCTTCCACACCCTGACACATACTTGGCACCAGCGGCTTTCCTTAGTTGTGGAGAAAGATTCCATAACCCCTTTCTTTTTATCCTTGACTCTAAAGCTAGATCTACTTGAATGAAGCTACTTAGTTCAGATGCTTGTTGGGAATGGCCTCCTCATTCAATTACATCTTCACCAACTTTCTGGTTTTGATGGTCTCCTTCACTGCCCAAACTTAGTTGTCCTGAGACTTACTCACAAACCAGACTGGCCTGGAAGTCAGAGATTGGACAGCCTCTGCCTTCTGAGTGCTGAGATTAAAAGTGTTCACCACCATGCCTAGCATTAAGCTTTCCTTTATTTCCTTTTCACTAGTTGGCAGCTTAGCTGTGTTGGTTCTTATCTGAGGTCACCAATCCATTTATGTTTTCACTTCCTGGTGCCCCTTTTCTCCTCAAACTACATTTTGTATTTTTCCTTTCTCAGTTTGCTCCATTTTATAATAGATCTGCATATGCATGGTCACTAATCACCAAGCAACAGTCAATACTAGGCCATCTGGAATTCTCTTCTGCCAAAACTGTTAATCCTTAACTCTTTAATTTAATTTAATTTAATTTAATTTAACCTCAGGCAGATAGTTTGGACAAGGGCAGAGAGTATCCACATTCTTCAAAATACCACAAAGTCAATCTGTATGCTACATATTAATATCCTTCCCCTCTGAAGCTTCTTGAGCTCAGACCCTCAGTTCAAATCACCTTCAGCACCACTGTCTTTCATTCTTCTACTTGTTGGGCTTATTATGGTCCACTTAAAGTGTCCAATTGGTTTACTAGTCCAAAGTCCCAAGTGTGGCATATTTCTTAAGAGAAAAATCACTTAGGTCTATCACAGAAACCTTGGTACCAACTTCAGTCTTAGGATTTTTATTGCTGTAAAGAAATACCATCATTGGGAAGAGAGGCCCCTTGGTTTTGTAAACTTTATATGCCCCAATACAGGGGAACGCCAGGGCCAAGAAGTAGGAGCGGGTGGGTAGGGAAGCAGGGCGGGGGGAGGTTATAGAGAACTTTTGGGAAAGCAATAGAAATGTAAATAAAGAAAATATCTAATAAAAAAGAATTAGATATGTAAAAAAAACATACAGAAATACCATGACAATAGTAACTCTGAAAATGAAAGCATTCAAGTGGGACTGGCTTACAATGCATAGGTTCAGTCCTTTATCATCATGGTAGGAAGAATGGCAGCACCCAGGCACACAGGGTACTGGAGAAGTAGCTTAGAGTTCCACACCTGGATTCTTAGGCAGCAGAAAAAGTGTGACACTGGATTTGGCTTGAGCATTTGAAACCACAAAGCCAAACTTTGTATCTGTAACTCCTTGCATGGGTGTTTTGTTCCCTATTCTAAGGAGGAATGAAGTGTCCACACTTTGGTCTTCCTTCTTCTTGATTTCCTTGTGTTTTGCAAATTGTATCTTGGGTATTCTAAGATTCTGGGCTAATATCCACTTATCAGTGAGTGCATATTAAGTGACTTCTTTTGTGATTGGGTTACTTCACTAAGGATGATATCCTCCAGATACATCCATTTGCCCAAGAATTTCATAAAGTCATTGTTTTTAATGGCTGAATAGTATTCCATTGTGTAAATGTACCACATTTTCTGTATCCATTTTCTGTATCGGGGACATCTTCTTTCTTTCCAGCTTTTGGCTATTATAAATAAGTTTGCTATGGACATAGTGGAGAATGTGTGCTTATTACCAGTTGGAACTTCTTCTGGGTATATGCCCAGGAGAGATATTGCTAGATCTTCTAGTAGTACTATGTCCAATTTTCTGAGGAACCACCAGACTGATTTCCAGAATGGTTGTACAAGCTTGGATGAACCATCCAGAGACTACCCCACCCAGGGTTCCATCCCATAATCAGCTACCAAAACCAGACACTATTGCATATGCCAGCAAGATTTTGCTGAAAGGACCCTGATATTGCTGTCTCTTGTGAGGCTATGCTAGTGCCTGGCAAATACAGAAGTGGATGCTCACAGTCATCTATAGGATGGAACACAGGGCCCCCAATGGAGGAGCTAGAGAAAGTACCCAAGGAGCTAAAGAGGTCTGCAATCCTATAGGTGGAACAACAATATGAACTAACCAGTAACCCCAGAGCTCGTGTCTCTAGCTGCACTGCATATGTAGCAGAAGATGGCCTAGTCGGCCATCAATGGGAAGAGAGGCCCCTTGGTCGTGCAAACTTTATATGCCCCAGTACAGGGGAATTCCAGGGCCAAGAAGTGGGTGTGGGTAGGTAGGGGAGCATAGGGGACTTTCGGGATAGCATTTAAAATGTAAATGAAGAAAATATCTAATAAAAAAAAAAACAAAGCCCACCCCCAGTGACACGCTTCCTCAAACAAAGCCACACTTTCTCAGACTGCCACTCCCTTTGAGCCTATGGGGGCAATTTTCATTCAAACCACCCCAACCAAATGAGCAATTTTCCTATGTTCATTACTCATTTTAAAGAAATATTCTTCAGCAGGAACAGATTTACTTTATATTTAGTAGTTCCTAACAACTACCCTATTAAAGCTCTAATTTAATTAATAAAATAATTGATATAGTGTTTGCTTTAAAGTGAAGTGGAATTATTAATGCACAAGGAAATGAATCAAAATGATCAAAGGAAACTTTTTCTACTGTGATTGGCATATTTTACTCAGGCCATGTTAGATTATTTCATTTCGCACTAACAAATTCAATAGTTAAAGCTGGCACTAAAATACTTATTGACAAACAGCCTATATTTCTTCTATCAATTACATTGACTGAAATGAGGGTCCCACTTGATCTCCATATTTACTGTCATTTAAAACTGTCTCTTCTAAAAATCTCTGGAGAAAGCAACCAACATCCTGTCAAATTTCTCTGTATGACTCTTCCTGTCAAGTTATGTTTCACTTTTGGCTCCAGATTTGAAATAACAACCACATCTTTCTTGCATATGCTTGCGTGTGTGTGTAAATGCACATTGGTGTGCATGCCAGGAAATGTGTGTGGAGATCATAGGAAGATGGACGAGAGAGTTCTCTCTTTTAACTGTGTGAGTCTTTGGGATTAAATTGAAGTCATCAGATTTGGTGGCAGTGGTCTCCATCCACTGAGACATCTTATATGTCCACTAACAATTCGATTTTGTAAAAGGAACATTCTCAAGTTATCTGTTAATGTACAAAACATATTAAATCTAAAAACATAACTTAGAAAGGACTATAATGATAAAAACACTTAATCTTTTTCTACATGCAATATTAGAAAATTAAATTAAGTCATCTCTAAATTACTTTTATGGCATATCTGTAATGAGTTATATTATATCAACTATTTTAATTTTCACTATATAACAGTCTTAGCTTTGATTCTGGCCTCTGGTCAGGTGAACAATCATTTTTTGATACTAACATATATTTAGTTGTTTCATTTAAGTAAGGAAATTAGAATTGGATAAGGTATAAGTACTATATCAGCTCATTTCCTACATAAAAAGTTAAGGGGTGAATGTCAGTGGTGTGTTTCTCAGCAGTTGCTACTGTGTTCTTTTTAATAAACAACTGTTTTGTTATAAATGTTAATTAAGAATAGTTCTAATTATCAGTATGCACAAAATGCAAGAATAAATGCCTTATGTGCATTACTAGTAACCATAATTACAATATAGAAGTCATGGGGATAAAGCAAACTCCCAAATGCCACAAAGCCAGTAAGCAGCAAAACAGGGCTTTCAAAGCTTGGACTATTTTGCTATGTGTTTCTGGGATGCATTTAGATAGCCAATGAAAACAAGGACAATTCACCTGGTACATTTCTCATAACACAGGCATAGCTGTAGTCAAGAAGCTGAATAAAGCATTGTTTATTTTAGAGCACTGTAGATTGTTTCCTTGACTTAACTAATATTACCAGCATTTGAATGGAATGAACCAGATTAATAAGAAATAATGAAAGCCTGGAGTTTCTGTTGCTTTTATCAAATCCAAATGACTGTAGATTTCAACTTAAACTATTAAATTTTTCCCGTAGTTGCTTGGTATGGCTAGGTTTTAATTTAACTGTAAGGATGTAACTTAAGAAATGGTAACATTTTCATGTTAAATGTTCAACAGAGGTTTGCGTAAAATCCAATAATTTAAAATATTCCAATATGGTAGAAATTAATCAACATATAGAATCCAATAACAAGTTAATGTCACATTGAAATTTATGTGCCACCATAATACAATGAAGTGATAAGTACAGAAATTATTCTCTTCAAAATATATATTTTGTAAAAGGAACATTCTCAAGTTATCTGTTAATGCACAGAACATATTAAACATGTTAAAACATCACAGGAAGAAGAACTAACACTAGTCCCAATCTCTGAGCTAGTAAATCAAACAATACATTTTTGTCTTATTATATTTGGCCAAAAGTGTAAAAGTGAAAAGCTTAAAATTAAAATTGACCTAATGTTGTTTTATTGGGAGATTTAGAGAAAACATCTTATGAATTTCAGAAGTTGAACCATTAGAAGATATATCACTACAAATCCACATACTTCACAGTGCAGAACAATAGTTCTTAAATTTTAAGGATTAGGGTTTTTTTTTAAGTTTTTTTTTAATTAGATATTTTCTTTATTTACATTTCCAATGTAGTTTTTCATATCAGTACTGACTTCAAATTACTGAATTTAGGGGTAACCAGTCTAATCCCTAATCTCTTTAGATCACAATCTCATTTATGATTATGATTTAAAAATGTATGTCCTTTCAATTACCTCAAGAAATGTGGTTTCTTTGCCTATAGTCTTGAGTTTTCACAATACTAGCTGGCAATATTTTGGCAGAATTATTTTTCTATGCAAGCCTGGACTTAATGTAAGAACCAGCTAAAGTCTGTCTTTTATCTTTTACCTTGTTTTGTTTTACTTTTTCTACTTTTATCTTGGCATATGCTAGCCACATTGATATCTTTCTTATTTTTAAAATATTTTCTTTATTTAATAAATATATTAATAAACAAAAATATTTATTAACTAAAGAAAAACTTATTCTTTGAAAATTTCATATGTATATAATATGCCTTTATTTTACTCATACCCATTCATGTTCAACCTCCCATCCAAGTTCATGCTCTTTCACATGTATAATACACATGTTAATTTTTAATATTTTAAATTAAAATAAAATTAAATCATTTTCTTTCATCCCTCTTTCCTTCACGCTTCAAGACTCCATCCCTCCAATCTGTCTCATGCTCTTGAGTTCAATTAATTTCATAGTCTGTTTTTTTTATTTACACACACACACACACACACACACACACACACACACACACACTCACACACTGATATGTGAATAAAATCCAGTGAGTACATTTTGTTGTTTATGTGTCTGTCTATAGTTTCAGGACTGACCACTTTGTTTTTTTTTTTTTTTTTATTATCTTTTTTTTTTTTCCATTTTTTATTAGGTATTTAACTCATTTACATTTCCAATGCTATACCAAAAGTCCCCCATATCCACCCACCCCCACTCCCCTGCCCACCCACTCCCCCTTTTTGGCCCTGGTATTCCCCTGTACTGGGGCATATAAAGTTTGCAAGTCCAATGGGCCTCTCTTTCCAGTGATGGCCGACTAGGCCATCTTTTGATATATTGGACAACTATTAAAGGGCTCACTCCTGGGAGAGGCTAATTTTCCTCTCCTATCAGTCACTGGTTTTCTATAGTTCTTTGCCAAGGGGAATGAGGAAGTGATAATTCTCCCTTTCTACTTTAGCAGGTCTTGTGTCGTTGCCATTGTTCTGGTGTTGTTGATATAGTCAGTTCCAAAAGAGACTGTTTTACATCTTACCTTTTTGTCCACAATGGTCCCTCAAACACAGATACAGGACTTGTGAGACAGATACATCCATCTGTCTCAAGCTTCGGTAGCTGTACCCATTTAACGGTCCTCACTACCTGTCCCAGTGTTCTGGGTTCCCGAATGAAACACATATGCAAACACACACACATACACACACACACACACACACTCCACAGTCTTTATATTTGGATGTGCTTTAAACAATTCAATGGCTGGGCCACTTCCTAACCTCCACGTGGCTGATCCACCTCCCACCCTTAGCCTCCACCCCCATATTCCTTAGTCATTACTTACAAATCTTATATTCCATCTTTGTGGACCTAGAACCAGTTGGAGTTTCTCTCAGGGACATCCCCCGCCCCTTCCTACATGTTATCTATGCCCTCTTTGAGCTTCTTCCTTCTTCCTTCCTTCACGTTCCCTCTGCAAGGTAGACCTCCCTCTTCCTGTTCCTTCCTAGGATCCCTTGCCTGGGAATCCTAAAGTCCCACCTCTGTCTCCCCCCACACAGCCATTGGCTGCAGGCAATTTTATTTACCAATCAAAACCAACTGTGGGCAAGGTCCCTCAGTCTTACATGTGGGACACTACAAACAGGTTTTGGGGGAACCTAATTAACATGAGACTACAAGCAGCTACAGGCTCTCCATGGTCTGTTGATCTTTGTGTTGTGTCTAATTATAGTTTTCAGTAATGGTCTTCATTTACTGTCAAGAGAAGTTTCTTTTGAGGAGTGGTAGCTACCCTTGTTATCTCAGAATGAAGGCTGATGTTTAGAATATAGTAGGAATTATGCTGGTCTAGCAATATAGTGGGAGTATATTCTTTTCTAAGGCCCATGACCTCACTAACCTTGGCAAACTGTCTAGACACAAGTATTAGGCATGAAGTCCTTCGTATTGAGTGGGTCTTAGGTCCATTTAGAGATTTGTTGATCACCATCAATGTGAGAGTGGCACTTTTTGCAACTTTATGATATAATGTCATGTTGGTGATTGCTGTGATTCACCAGTTGGACTATTCATCTTCGTAGGACTATTGCTTCCCTCCCTTGACAGCTTGTATAATAAGTTCCAGCACCATGGAAGCTCAGGTTTTCAGGTTAGATAACAAGAAGTAGTCTTTCAGTTTAGATTCATTTGAATAATCCAAGTGCTATGACTCCTTCAGCATCAGGGGCCTATCCTCAACCTCTGAGAGGCAACCTACGGCAACAGCAATAGTTTATTTATATTTGGACTACCCTGATCAACCATTCAAAAGGAGGTTCCTCATACCTGATCTAGGTGTTTTGTTAGTATATAGTTCTTGTGGAAATAATTGTCAACTCAAATGGCGTAATTTCTCATTGTTAACCCAAATGCCTCTCATCCCTTCCTTCATCTCCCCCTCCTTCACCCTGCCTCCATTGTGTGTATTTGTGTCTTATATACTTTTAGACACATATGAAATAGTATGATTCCTTGAAGGTTTATTAATGAAGCTTGATGTCAGTTGTTTCTTATCTCTCTCTTCCTACCATATTGGCGTCATTCTCTCACATAGAGTCAGTATAACACCCTCCCAGTTTTTCAGTTTCCCAACTTATACACCTGTATCCTGCTATCCCTCTCTCTTCCCAACTCCTTCCCACATGCACCTATGTTCATTTTATACTTTGGTGTTTACTGTCGTTACCGTATGTCATGTAATCATGTCTGAAGAATTAGAGCTAAGAACCACAGATGTGAGAGAGCATGAGGGATTTTTCTTTCTGGATTGCCTTGCTCAATATAATATTTTTCATGGCCTACTTTTTTCCTACAAATTTCATGTTTTTATTATTCTTTATAGCTGAGTACTATTCTCTTGTGTATATGTAACACATTTTCATTATTCATTCATCTGCTGAAGGTCATTTATGTTGTTTCCATTTTCTGGCTATTGTGAATATGGTGGCCATGAAAATTGCCAAGGAACTGTTTGTGGACTGAGATGTTGAGTCCTTTGGGAATAATCCAAGAAATAGTGCTGCTAGCACATATTGTAAATTCACGTTTAGTTGTCTGAAAATTCTCCACATTGATATCCAAAGTTACTGCATCAGTTTGCATTTCACCAACAGTGAATGAGGGCTTGTTTTTCCCCATAATCCTGCTAACATTTGTTGTCAGTAGTTTTGTGTGTGATATGAAATCACAAACTATCAGTATCATCATCATTTTCCCTACTGTATCAGTTTCTTGGAAACATGGATAAAGTCGTGGCCATAGCCCACTGCAGTGCTTTTAATATAGGTAACATCTATTAAGCATTTATTAGCAAACTGCTAAAGACAGCACTCTATTAGTACACCCATTTGCTAATAACTTTGTAGATCCCTACTAAGCATTTTCACACTAACTGACATCAAGTGTTGCAGCTCCTGATTTGTTTTCCATCATATTCAAGAAATTGAAAAAAAAGCTCTTCAGTAACAGGAAACCTTTGTTACTAAGCATAAACATATTAGTCCTGAATATTTTTACAGTGCTCGCTAGTTCCACTACTGACTTCTTACTTAGTAAGTTAACTCCATGCATCGTAGTAGTGAAGTGTAGGTACCAATTAATGGAAGCACTCTAATTCCTAATTGTACAGTCATCCCTCTGTTTTCACAAGGACATGTTGGTTCCAGAGTGCTCCATCCTAGGTCCAATGCATTTGTGTAAATCCTGAACACATCATCACCGCTTTAATAATAAATGATAGAATATTTATAATAGCTAACACCATGTAAGTTAGAGCAGTTATTATATTGCAGTGCTTATGGGGCTCTAAGACTAAACATTAAGGACAGACTAAAATCTCTGCACATATTTGATACAAAGCTTTTAAATATTTTTGTTGTTTGGATATGTATGTGCAATACCCACTCATAGAAGAGGCTGAGTATGACATTCTATAATGCTACTGATTTAGTTATGATTCAGAATTATTTGAGGTAATGTTTTTGTGGTTAGAATTTTATCATGTATATTCTGCATAAAGTACTATTCTATAGTATTGTTTCTAGCTTGATTTCTAGAAATAATTAATAATAATAATTGTGCACATTCTGGGAAAATTTTCAAGGGTAATTGGTGAGCTTGTACAGTTCTTCAAGAAGAGCCACTGGGCAAACTTTTCTCCTAATTTGTAAGACAAAAATGTAGGAAGTATAAAAGAGAAAATTGTTGAGCTGTAAGAATAGGTTTATTAGAAAACAAAGAATGATCAATATTTAGAATGGACCCAAGTAAAATACAATACAAGAATGTGATTTTCCCTAGAAAATAATTTGTTATTGTTTTTCCTTTTAAAGAATTTTTAGAGTTCTATTTCATGCAGTTTATTGTAAATAGGAGAGAGAGGAGGCCTGGTGCTCTCCATACTTCGTGTCTTGCCTTCTGAACCAGTTCAAGGCTCATCCTGAACTAGGCCAGAGAGAATGAAGCATATTGTTTAAAAGTAGAGATAAACTATGTACTGCCACTAGAAACATAGAACATTCAGTGAGTAGGTTATTCTTTATGCAGCACAATCTCTAAATTTGTCCCTGAACATAGTAATATGTTGAATTAAGTGGTAGGGTCTTAACAGATAGATCATTTGCCAAGAAAAGTAGGATATGGGTGATGAAATAAAGAAAATATGCATCCATTGAGAGTCTACCACTGTCTTAAACTGTTTGAAAACTTTCTCAGTAAATGCCCACAGTGTTCTATGAAGAAAAATATAAATTTGTCTACAACGTCACTGAGAAAAATGGGTTTCATATTAGTAAGTACATTGTCCTGAGACTCCTAGAACATTTGTCAAAACTGTAAGTGAAATGCCCGTCAAGATTTGTCTGAATACACAGACTGTCCGATACTGCTTATTAAACGCAAGATTTGAAGAAATATAGTAAAATTGGCAATTCATTTGTAGAAGATATGTTGGTTAAAGTTGACATTGATGGAAGCAAAGTACAGGGAACGAGATAAAAATACGGTGTATTTCCTTAAAACTTACTATGGTTACTCAACTTAAATTCTGCAGTGGCAATATAAGAAAACAACTGATTTAGTATTAATTGGTAAGGACAATTTCAGCGTGCACATAAAAGGATGTGTTTGAAGCTAAATGGGAAATGTAAAATATTCATATCAGAGCAAAAAGTAAAAGCTAGATATTATACTTGAAATTTGTGAGTATGGACAATAAGAAAGCCATTAATTCTTTGAAGTTTCGACTATGACTGTCTGATTCATCATATTTAAATATGTATTATAATTTCAATAGCTGAAAAATGACCTTAATGTCAAAAAAAGCAATTCTCAGCTTTTCTAGAATAGAAAAAAGTTCTCATCTAAAGGCCATTCGCCTTGGCCTCTGTGTTGCCTTTCATCATTTTCTTAATAATTCCTCTTTACCTACCTTGTCAAACACAGCTACAGATAGTCTTAGGTTGGAAATTATTCTAGTCTCATTTCTGCTACAGTAATAAAATACTCTGATCAAAAGCTGAAGAAAGGGTTTGATTTTGGCTGACAATTCCAGGTAACAATCCATTGTTGTGGTGAAGTCAAGGCAAGAACTTAAGCAGCCAGTTGTATCACATCTACTGTCAAGAGCAGAGAGAATAAGAATAGAATATGCCAGGAGTTCTCAAACTGTGGTTAATGATGCCTTTGGCAAAACTCCATCTCCAAAACTATTTACATTACTATTCATGCCAGTAGCAAAATTACACTTATAAAGAAGCAAAGAAAAAAATTTTAAGGTTGGGGGTTGCTACAACATGAGGAACCGTGTTAAAGAATCACAGCATTAGAAAGGCTGAGAACTACTGGAATATACCCATATTGCCTACTTGATCTCTTAATGCTCAACTTGTTTTCTCTATTCTTAAACAGTCCAGGTTCAGCTCAAAAAATGGTGATGCCACCTTTAGGGTGGCTCTTAGAAACACAATTAGCAATCAAAACAATATCTGACAGGTATGCTTATAGGCCACTTAATCTAGATAATTCCCCATTAAGGCTCACATCCCTGGTGACTCTACATTTTCTCTTGTGAGTGGCTGAAACTAAGCAGAGCTAAACCTTAGAGCCAAGTTCACACTCGGAGACTCCCACACACACCACTACTCTCTCTACAGTGCCATTTCCTCAGTGAATCCCAGTAAGATACTGACATTGTCTAACTGAATTCCCAGTGATTACTTCTATTCTTACCAAGAATGTCCATGAACAACCTACTAATGGATATAAACCTAATAAAAGTTTAAAAGATCATATTAGAGATATTTAGCAAGAAATAAGTTTATTTGGGTAAAATGTCTAGACAATCAGAGTCTCAGATTGGCAAATCAAAAGAGTACAACACTGAGAATATAGAATTTGGGTGGGGGATACCTGATCTACCAGGAGAAAACATGTCACAGTTGTTGCCTCATGAGCAGCAGACAGTGAGTACCCCATAAGGCCTAGATATATGTATATATCTAAATTTGACGTAGACACACTGAAATTGATGAACAAGTCTAGAAATTCCTCACATTTGTTAATAAATTACCCACTAGGATCAAATCTCAGTAAATAATGAGAATGGTCATCCTGAAAAGGGCAGGCTCAGGATCTATGCAGCAGGTGAAGATAAAACTGACATTTGCAAAGCTGATATCAGCATAGGCAGAAATTCCAGAAGCAAACAAGAAGCAAAAAATTAAGGTGTTGTAAGAGACATAATCATATAGCCACAGAGAAGTTGGGTGGTTAGTTAAAATACCTATAACTGATTTCCACCAAAGTGTGTTAGCTATTCCCTCTGAGTTGTACATGACCATTGCTGTCATAGATCAGAGCAGTTCTGATAATCTTCACAAGATCTGCATAAGTTTATGGGTTGAGACTATAAACATTTCATCATGGAGACATGAAGGACTCAAAAAATGATGCTTAAAGTCCTTCAAGTAATTCTCACTGAGGCTCCTCTGTTCCCCTGGCTATATTGAGAGTAAAGAGATGATAATGATGGGACTCTTCAGTAGAATCTGCCTATAAGTAACTTGGAGACAGAGAAACACTTAAGGAGTTTTCCATGCTGCATCTTCATCCTGTGAAAACTGCCTTTGGTTCTCCAGGGTTCCTGGGATTAGCCTCAGTTCGGCTCACCAAGCCAGATTTGCACATGATTTCTTTTATGGTCTAAAGATGTTCTTACTATCTGGGATCAAAAGAAATTTCTTCATATCTTCCTGGGAAAACTCACACAGACAATGGGATGCATAATAAATGTGGGGAAAAAACACATCTGATCAACCCCTATGCAATTTACATTTATTTTTAATGAGAAAAAATCCCATCTTCTATCAAAAATTGATCAACAATGTGGCATGATAGTAAAGTCTGAGCAAATCTAAACCATTTGGCTCTGTGTGACTAAGAGATTCTGGAACAAAGAATGAAGATACTTCTACCTGGGGAAGTGGATTGGGTACAGTAAGAATTCCATTCAACTTTAAACTGGTCAGTTAGGACTCCAAGTGACACCAGAACAGTAAACACAAAAAAAGTTACAAGCTGGGACTGCAGGAAAGACTATCCAAGTAACATGATTTGTTGTGTTTTCAGAATTCCTGAGTTCTGTTCACAGCAGCCACTTGGCAGTTCATAACTTTAGTTCCAGGAATCTGAAGCCCTCTTCCAACCTCTGCTGTCTTGTCACATGAGTATGATGTACACACATACACACAGACAAGACATACACACAGAGTAAGGTGTTGTTGTTGTTGTTATAAATATGCAGAATTGATTACTTTGAATCGTCAAAAGGAAACAAACACAGGACTGCACCAAGAGGGCATTGGAAGTACCAGTCTACAAGCACATGGATTCATCAGGTGTGGTTCCCTTTGTGCTAATTTTATCTCTGAATAGGAAGGGGTGGAGTTGAATGAAAACACCAACCCAATTGCCACAGACTTCTATCAACAGGTCTTTTTTACTGAATTCATTTCTCATGGTCACATCTATAGCCTCCCCATTCAAACACAGGGATAAAAACTCAATGCTTTGTAGAAAGAAAAGCTGAAGCAGTTGTAGGATTTCAATAGAATGTTTGATGCTCCTGTAACATGTGACAAAACACCTGCAGAAGAGCCCTTTCAGGGAAGAACATGTTAGACACAGGCAGCAGGGATAAACGAAGAAGGATGCTTGACATGTTCAAGAAAATTGGTGTATAGCAGAACAATATGAGCAAGAAAAAGAACTTTAGGGGATGGAGGGAGAGATGTCATAGAGAGACACATCCTATAGTGTCTCACAAAGGTCTAAAAAGCACTGCTTAAAATCATATTGATAATCATATGAAGAATGTGGGAAGTATTATCTATTGGGGTGTTGGGTTATTAAGTTACACACTAAACTTGTCTTTCAGAAGAATTACTTTGGTTGCCAGGTTGAAAATAACCTTTAAAAAGTGGGCCAAGAGGGAAAGCAGGGATAACAATTGATTAATGAAGACCCTTTGCAATCAATCTTCTAGATAGGTGACTATGGGCATAATGTTTTGTATGCTGTATAATGTTTATCCTTAGGTTATTTAAATGCTGATTTCTCTACCCTTATATCTTGGGATGTATCATGGGATGGGGCTGGGAGGTAGCCAGATTAGCGTAAAGAAAAGACAGATCATTTAATTGCTCAGCTATTGAGATGTAGTTTTAAATAAATCTTTGTTTCTCTGTGAATTTATTGGGGACTACCATAACATGAAGAAATACAGCTGTTGGATTAATTCACTGTTTATATTTATATTAAGAATAATTCATTCTCAGGTGACAACAATGACTTAGACAAATGTTTAGAATTCTGAAAGAAAAGAATATGTGAGCAGAGAATACATTGAGGATATACCCTGAAGTTTCAGGTCCATAGAAAATGACTCAATGCTCTGATTCTCCCTTTAAGCCCTCTAGCTCTAGGTATTACAGAACAGAACAGACAGTTGGCATGGCCTTTCCTCCCGGAACTGGCTGAAGTCTGTATAACATCATCCAGTGAGCACACAGTAATCTTAGATGAAACAGTTCATACCTTTTCCCCTTAAAAAGCACTGTCTATTCTAATTCCTCCAACTTGATTCTAAATGACACTTCTTGAAAACAACATCGAGGTTTTCTCCCTTATCCTCCGATCCACCAAAGTAATGTCTAAGAATCAGAGTTTCCTTTGACATCCATGCTGTGTTCTTTATGGTGTTATTCATCAAATTTGAGTTGAGTTAAATTCTTCACTAATCTCTGTATGAAATGCTAAACATTGTAACTGATATTTAGGTGCCTTGAACATGGTAGATTCATGATGAAGAAAGTAGTTAGGGACTAGAGATAGTTCAGCAGTTAAAAGAATGTTTTGTTCTGCAGAGGACTTGAATTCAGTTCCTATCATACACATGGCAGCTCACAACCATCAAAACTCCAGTTCCATGAGATGTGGATACTTCTCCTGGCCTCTGTGGGCACTAGATATGAATGTGGTACATGTACATATATTCAGGGAAATACTCAAATCAATATAATATATGATTTTTTTCAATAGGCTAAATATGGGAACAGAGCAAAGTTTGATGACTTTTAAGCAACTGTTACCTCTAGTACTCAATACTTCAGTAAATTTGAATGTCACTCTCTACACATGTAGCAATTAGCTTTTTAAAATATGTCATAAAATAATGAATGTACATCACCTTGGCTAATTGGATACATTCATGCATCAATTTTTTTAAGTAAGGTAATTCATACCAAGTGAACATATTTCAAGCTACCTAGTTTATAGAACGATACATTATGCCTACGTTAATTCAGACGTCTTTATCTGTATCTTCTTGGGGGAAAAAAAAAGAACCCAAGTAAAATTAAAATACTGAGGATATAATAGTAATGATTCATATATCAATTTACTTTGGTTCTATTCTCAATTTCTGAAAATCTTAATTTTCTTTAACAAATTATAAGAAAAATTCCTCTAAAGTAACAATATTGTTACTAAGTATTTCCTAGTTTCCAGGTATTCTGTGTGTATAGTCCACTTAGATAACAGAGTCTTCCACATTTTACCCATTAAAGAATTAGTTTGAATATTTAACAATACTAGATATTTACCTAAACATAATAATAAATAATGTTATAACTGATAATACTGCAAATAATAATGAAATTAATGACAACTAGGTACTCTTTCTTAAAGTAAACATGAAATTTCAAAAATATTGTCTAAATCATAAAATAAAAACAGTACATTATAATTAGCAGCAAATTCTTATTAAAAAATTAGGTAGTTTCTCTCTTGATTGTTTTCTGTTTTTTACTTTAATAAATAAAATGACTGTTAGCATTCTAGCATTTAGCTGAACACAAGAAATCAAAAATTCTTGCTTTGTATGAAAATCTTAAACTATATCAAAGAAGTAATAATACGAGTGAAAAATAAATAAGAAATTATGATGATTTATCAACAAATGCATTACAATTAGAGGAATTTCTATTATACCTGGGAAGAAATAAGCTATTTGCTAGTAAATTATGAGATGAAAATGCACGTATAATTCATTTATTTTCATAAATTATGCTGTAGTACCTTAAATAAATTCTTAATTTTTATAATCACATTAATGAATATTTACTATATTTAATCACTTCTGTGTTTGCATATGCGGGCATCCATACCACAGCACATATGAAGAGGTCAAAAGACAAGCACTAGGGTATTTCTCTCTCTCCTATATAGTTTCAGGGATGGCAGCAACCTGAGCCATGTTACCAACATCTGTCAGGATATTTTAAAGCATTTTATACTAAAGGTTTGAGCATTTGTCTCAATAAATTATGAATGGTGTAATTACACAGCAGAAGGTGGTAAAGAATATAAAAAGCTCAGTATATTATATTATATAAAGTAGAAATGTTTAATTGTATTTATTTCATCCAATATTTGGTAAAGCTTTGGATAGTATAAGAAAATATGAAAATAATGTAAGCCAATTTCTTACATTTTACTTATCAAAAATATAAGAGCCAGAAACTCTGAGACCACATTTGAAACAAAGGTTCACCTATTAGTTTACAAGAATTATACTAAAGCATTTTCAATATATATTCACCCACTAACAATCTGCATGTATTTTGGCAGTCTCTAACCTGAACCATATATTTACGTGGTCATATTTCAATCTTTAAATTTCCAAGTATCTGTCTCACTTTCAATTCTCTGTACATATGCTCAGCTTCAAATTTATAAACCTTCTTATAGTTCCTAGCTTCCATTTAATTATTTATAAAGTAAAAATTAAAAATATAATTTTGGAAAATTCATACATTTATGCAAAGAAATATGAAAATATGCCCCATTTTCCCCCATTACACCTTCCGTATCTCTCAAGTGTGACAACCTCCTCATAATTTCATGTTATATAAGCTCACATAGTCCAGTTAAACCTGCACATGTGTGTGAGTCTATACTATCCACTAGACTATCCACTCTAACAGGCAAACCTACTTGTGGCCATATCCTCAACAAAACTATCTTTCTTTAAAATACCATATACTGCCAATATACCACACTCCTTAGGACTGTGTAAAGCCTAGAGATCGTCCACTAATCTAGGCAAAGTTTTTTGTCTGTCTTGATCCTGTGTAAGTGTTATAGCTAAGATGAGGTCGTGATTTTTACAGACATGTCAAATCAAGAAGACAGTATTCCACATACTACTTACTCCATGTTCTCTAGCTCTCATGGTTTTTCTGCCTCTTCCTCCAAAGTGTTCACTAAGTCTTGATGGTTAAACACTTACTATGGTATGATATGATTGTATGATATCTCGTTTAGAGCTGAACATTGAAACTTTATTCTCAACACTTAAACCCATTGTGCATCTCTCCACTGATATCTGTCAACTTCAAAGACTTCAAAGTCTGTACATGTTTATGTATAAACAAATATTTAGAAAGAAATTTAACAGCATGACCATATAGCAAAGTAATAATATCAAAATCATCAATAGCAAGCCAAGTGATCTACTCAGCCATGGGCTTAAGATCAGGTTTATAGTACCAGATATAAAGTCCTTTCTTATGAAGCAGGCCTCAAATCCTATCAGTTACTTCTTCCATGACAGCCATGCCACTGTTATTCAGTAGGCATCTCTTGCATAGCAGGATCCTTGAAGAAGTGGAAGATCAGCATTGTCTCTGAATTGGCTATGACATCATCACCTAGCTGAGCCACACTGTGCTTGTTTGTGATAACATATTTAATGCAGAACCTGTGTACAAGCTTTTCTCTAAGCCTCCTAGGTGATCATTCAAGGTATTGACTTGGGAAGACCCATGCTTGTCCCATTTAGCAATATCTCTGAATCTTACCTCTGAATTCTAACTGCCTTGGTCAGTATTCCAATGCTCTGAAGAGACATCATGACCACAGCAACTCTCATAGAAGGATGTTTTGTACTAGGTCTTGCTTAGAGTTTCAGAGATGTGGTCCATCATCATCATGACAGCTAGCATGTCAGCATACAGACAGACATGGTTTGGAAGAAATAGCTGAGAGTTCTTCATCCAGATTCCCAGGAAGCAGGGAGAGAGAAACTCTCAGCTTAGAATGAGCCTTTGAAACCTTAAAGCCCACCCTCCAATGACACACTTCTTCCAACAGGCCGTACTATCTAAGTTTTTCAAATAGTTCCGTTTCCTGGTAATGAAGTATTCTAGTATATGAGTCTATGAGGGCCATTTTCACTCAAAACACCAGAGTGACTTAATCTCTAACATAGCTTTAATTCTTCCAAAATCTGAAACCAAGCTATTTCACCCTGGGGTATAACTTTTAAGTAACACTTTCAGACATTTGGTGATCTAAAAGAAAATGTGTACAATGTTAAAGGGACTAACTTTTCTCAAAATTTGGACCCCTAAAGGGGTCAATTCTGTTTTACTATTACATACCCAGACATTCATCCTCTGTAGTTTAGTTATTCCCTTACTATTAAACATTCTCTCCTTGAAGGACAGAGTCTCATAGGCATCATGAAGTAACAAAATTTACAAGACCCATGAAGGAAGTGGAACTTACTTATGTCAGGAACTTCTAAAAGTGACAAGACTCATAGGGTCTTGTCCTAAGATTATATGACCTTAATAGTTGCTAGAGGGCCTGTCCCATCAAGCCGCATGCCTTTCAATTGTTCAAGGACTACAGAGATGCAGTTTCTGTAAGTTGTTGCCTCTGCTGGGGTGGGCTTTTTAGAGATGGCAGCTGTCTTGAGTCACTCATGCTTCTGTATGTAACTTTTATTCACATACCTATAAGTAACCACAATACAATCACTGGTTTACTAGGCTAGACTTAGGGGTAACTGTTTACTTAATGTGTTCACAGTGTTTTATCTGGAGTGAACACATGTTAGTTCAAATCTCCCCAGAAAAAGTCACAGAGCATTCTCCTTTGCTGAGTGAGAGGAAATTATAATAGAAACAGAAAAATGTTTAAATTATAATGTGGAACATGATAATCAATGAATTAATATGAAAATTTTAAAATTACTTTGATCCATATGAAAAAATTTGTTTCATTATTGTTATAGAACTTTACATTTTTATATTTTAACAACTGATTCCTAAACAACTGAGCCAAACAAGGGGATCTCATTAACGTTCATATGTTGTAAAAAATATAAATAGTTAGAAAAATAATAAATTTTGTCCTATTGACAGTGTCCTTTGCCTTTCAGAAGATTTTCCATTTCTTGAGGTTCCATTTGTCAATTGTTGAACTTAAAGCCTGACCCATTGGTATTCTGTTCAGAAAAATTTCTGTTGTGCCAACATGTTTGAGGCTTTCTCGTTCTCTTCCCACTTTCTCTTCTATTAGACTCAGTGTATCTGATTTAATGTTGAGGTCCATAATCCTCTTTGACCTGAGCTTTGTAGAAGGTGATAAATATAGATCTATTTGCATTCTTCTACATGTAGACCACATGTTAGATGAGCAGCATTTGTTGAAGATGTTTTCTTTTTTCCACTGTATGGTTTTGGCTTCTTTGTCAAAAATCACGTGCCCATAGGTGTGTGGGTTTATTTCTGAGTCTTCAATTCTATTCCAGTGGTAGATCTGTCTGTCTCTGTGCAAAGACCATGCAGTTTTTATTGCTATTGCTCTGTAGTACAGCTTGAGGTCAAGGATGGTGATTCTCCCAGGAGTTCTTTTATTATTGAGAATTGTTTTCAGTATCCTGAGATTTTGTTTTTCCATATAAAGAAAGATAAGATTTGCTTCTTCTATGTCTGTGAAGAATTTGTTGGAATTTTAATGAGGATTGCAATGAATCTGTAGATTGCTTTTGGTATGATGGCCATTTTTATTATGTTATTCCTACTGATCCATGAGCATGGGAGATATTTCCATCTTCTGAAGTCTTCTCCAATGTCTTTCTTCAGGTACTTGAAGTTCTTATCATGCGTATCTTTCATTTGCTTGGTTAGAATTACACCAAGGACAAAATGGCAACCCACAGATTGGGAAAAGATCTTCACTCACCCTATATCCAATAGAGGACTAGTATTCAAAGTATAGAAATAACTCAAGAAGTTGAACTCCAAAAACCCAAATAACTCAATTAAAAATGGGGTGCAGAGCTAAATAGAGAATTCTGCACAGAGGAATTTTAAATTGCTGAGAAGCACTTAAAGAAATGTTCAACATCCTTAGTCATCTGGGAAATGCAAATCAAAACAATCCTGAGATTCCACCTTATACCATTCAGAATGGTTAAGGTAAAAAACTCTAGTGGTAGCACATCCTGCTGAGGATGTGGATAAAGAGGAACAATCCCCCTCCATTGCTGGTGGGATTGCAAACTGGTACAACCACCTTGAAAACCAATCTGGTAGTTCCTCAGAAAATTGTAAATGGTTATACCTGAAGACCCATTTATACTACTCCTGGGCATAAAACCAAAAGATGTTCCACCATACCTCAAGGACACATGTTCCACTCTGTTTATAGCAGCCTTATTTGTAATAGCCAGAAGTTAGAAACAACCAAGATTTCCCTGAACTGAAGAATGGATACAGAAAATGTGGTTCTTTTACACAATGGAATACTCTTCAACTATTAAAACTCACAGACAATATGAGGCTTAGGAAGGCCCTAGTGTGGGTACTCCAATCCCACTTAGAAGGGGGAACAAAATAATCAGAGGAAGCAGAGGAAGGGAGGGACCTAGATGGGACAGGGGATAGGAAGGAGAGAAGAAGGGTAGGATCAGGTATGAAGGATGACAGAAGAGAAGCCCAGAGGGCCAGGAGAATGAATAAAAATATGCAGCAATAGGGGACAGAAGGCAGGGGAACCTCTAGAAAGTCCTAGAGATTTGACATATGGGAGGCTCCCATGACCTTAGCCGAAATGCCCAACAGTAGGGAGATGAAACCTGAAGAGATAACCTCCAATAGATAGACAGGGCCCCTAGTCAAGGCATGGGGCCATTCACACATCTTAAAAATTTTTGACCCAGAGTTGGTCCTTTCAAAAGGAAATGCAGGAACAAAAATGGTGCAGAGACGAAGGAAAGGCCATCCAGTGACTGGCCCAGCTTGGAATCCATCCCATGGGCAGGCATCAAACCCTGACACTGTTATTGCTTAATATACAGAGAGAAGTGCTTGAGTGTAAATATTGAATGTGGGATAATATGCCTTTTTTGATGAGGGTTTAAAAAAAGAGAAAAGAATAAAGTATCCACAACCTAACACCTAAAACCTACCAATAAGTTAAGAAATAATGACTTAATCAATTGTCCTTTTCCGTCCTTTCAAGATCCTCAGTGAAGGACTTAAAGAGCTAGCTGTAAATCTTATTAACTTTATGTGCTGTCGGCCCAACCCAGAGGGGAAAGCTAATATGAATGAAGTAATAAAGGTCAAAAGATGACTAGATAATCAAAGAATTTAAATCTCTTTCAAGACCCCAAATAATAAAAGTAAATTGGAGGAAATAAACACTTGAGGGGAAGATGTATTGTAGGATTTTCAGGACACTCATAAGAAAACCTAAAAGAATTGTAATTCTCTGTTAGGCATTATGGCCCTCATGTCTACCCAAACTCTTTTTTACTGTGCTAACACATTCACAAGCATACACTGCTTGGTAAGAATTATCATCCCTGATTTATACATGCACAGAGGAACTTCCAGGAGGCTTAAAGTGCTACACTACTAGGCAGACGGCCCCAGGAAAGCATCAGACTCTTTGGCTCTTAGTTGTAATGATAGAATTAATTGGAGATCTCTGTCAGACTGAGGAAATCCACCTTTTTCCCCAGATTTTGTTAGCTTTTGATATGATTGGCTGTAAAAATTTTGTCTAGTGTTTTGTGGTTTTTGTTTGTTTGTTTGTTTTGTTTTGTTTTGTTTTGTTTTTCTGCACTGAGAAAGTCATGTGGAATTTTTCTCCTTTAATGTGCCTGTTTAGTTTAATCACATTTAAAATATTAGAACAACTTTGACTTCCTGAAACAGTCTTCTAGAGTGAGAATTTTGGTTTCCAGAAAAACACAGAAATATTAACAGAATGTGTGTGTGTGTGTGTGTGTGTGTGTGTGTGTGTGTGTGTGTGTGTGTCTGTGTGTGTGTGTGTTTAATCCCAGGTGTGTGATTTGCCACTTTCCTATCAGCTGCAGATAATTTCTGCAGTTGTGAGACATTTGGAATTCTAGGGATTTCATGAGTGTATATAAATGCTTAGACCCTGAGAGGTGCTGAGTTTTTGGTTAGTTAGTTGGGGTTTGCTAAGTAGTCATGTGTAAAGAAGAAAAACAACAAGACATTAGATATCCCGATAACAAAGATCAAACTTGCCCCTAAGAAACTCGATGCCCCTAATCAGCAGGGAGTAGTCTAATGATAACATCATCCCTTTTCCACTCTATCCATTTTTTGTTGGAAAACCATACTTTTAAGGTTTCTGACTACCATGATGGAACAGGCCCATGAGCTGAGTGCAAAATGGAAGATTTCCTTTCCCAGAAGAGCTCCTTCTTCTCTGGGGAGCCTAATTCCCCACATCCTCTATCCCAGGAATGAAATGGAGAAAAATTACAGATTCAACTCTCTTTATTCCAGTAAGAACCTGGCCACCCAGCACCTAGAATCCCTCTCCATGTAAATGAGGCATTCCCAGTGCCTTAAGCTCTAGCCAATGTACATTCACCTGAAAATATTTTCCCACTCTTCCAAAGTTTATATAGCCTTTGTTCACCCAGAATAAAAGACACACGAGATGTTTCATTGAATACTGCCTTAAAGAGGTGTAACACTGAAATCCTCAGAAAAAGCTTCCTCCTCAAGCCCCACCAGAGTTCAGATCATACTGATACCCTGCTGATCCACCCACCCCCAGAACAGCTTCGTCTTTTCCTGTGCAATGCTCCAGGAAGTAAAATGCATGCTCACACTCTTTTCTCTGTTATCTAGTGTTAGGGGGCTGAGAAGGTAGAAAGCATAGAGAAGGGTTAAAAAAAGAGCCACAAAGGAGCAAACAGTCTTCATTTAGAATCATTCAACGTTTATATGCTGATGTAGTCAATTCACTTATACTTTGTTGATTCTGAACAATTTTCAATATATTCTAAGATATATTAGTCTATGCTTTTCTTGTAGTGAAACTGTGGGACTAGGTAGACTTCTTAAAATGTCATGAAATGTTTTTCCCCTTCTTAGGTAGATCTCTTTTTCGAATTTACTAAATTTTCTTCCCTGTTCTTTTTATGAAGTTCATCAGTGAAGCCATGCAGACCTGAATGCTGTCTTGGGAGAATACTTACTGCTTCAACTTCTGTAAGAGATCTAAAGACTCTTCTTGCTTGTTATTGATCTATGCGTGGGAGTTGTGTGGTATAAATTCATGTGTCTAACCATAACTAGACATTCAGAGTCATCCTTTGAATAGCTCATTCTTTATCAACATATGCCTCTAATAGAATTCACACTGTAGTTTCAACTATTGGTAGGCTGAAGTTCAAAAGAAACAAGATCCTCTATGGGCCTCCTTTTTTCCTCACTTGGCTAATGACTCCCACCCCCAACAAATTTTGTTAATCTATACTTCATGCATGCTTTTTCTTTCAATTACTAACTCAGTGTATATTTATTGGCCCTTCCCACTTTCAGGAGTACATGGACCACTCCTAACTCCCCTCACCTTGAAAACTTTAATTCATGCTTCACGTATTAAATGCTGTCTCTCATCAGAGAACTTTGAGAAGCCACATACAGAATCCTGACTAAGTTTGAGGCTTCTAGCTTCTACCATAGAGTACCCCCCCCAGTCCCTAGTGATTTACTTTCCTGTCTCATAGGGCAGCATATAACTACAAACTTACATGGGGTAATGTCTATCTATCTCCCCACCAGACTAAAATCTTAGTGAAGGCTTGGATCACCCTAGGATGTCTATGACAATAACTTAAGAGATAGTATCAAATTGCCATATCAAGATAAATTATTTATTGAGGAATTGAATTATTGAGTGAATGAATGCAATGTGGATTTGGGCTAGTCAATTTTATTTTTATTTTTCCAGCATCATGTCTTCCTAGTTACTGCAATGACCTAATTCATTTTAATATTTCAGCTGAGTATAATAACTTCATTATTTCCTCACTTCACGAACATATTTAGTATTCTCAAATTAATATAATGTAGTTCATTATTATGAGGCTACTAAAATCCAAATGTGATGATTTTTGACCTGCATTCTACTTTTTTGTATATACACCCAAAGACCTGTATACCTGTATTCACAAATGGTGTTATCCACTAGCCACTTTAGAGTTTTTTTTATTCAAATCTCAAATAAATAATGTTTTCTCCTAGCAATGTGTGAAAATGTTTGATAAATCATAAAATGTTGCAGAAAGTCAGAAAGTTGTTAATGGTAATAAACTTTATCATTTAAAATTGTGAATATTTACCTTATAAATATGCTTTGTTCTCTTTCAGTACATATATCCTTTAAGTGCCGAATCAAAGTATATGTACATACACTAGAGAAATATTTTTTAAAAAACTCTGTCTGTCTCTGTCTCTCTCCGTCTCTATCGGTATGTTGTACATGTACTTGAGTGTGGATGTCTACACCTCTGTATGTACATATGGAGCCAAAGAAGACCATAGGATATCCTCTATCGCCTTTGTTTTAGCACCTAAGGAAAGGGTCCATCACTAAATGCAAGCCTGCTCGTTCATCTAGGCTCCCTGGCCTGTGTCTCTATTATTTAATGGTGTGGTTACAGGCTCATACAGCCATGTCATTAGGTTACATGAATGTTATGGATCTGAATTCATGTCATATTTTCAGAGAAAGTACACTGAATTATCTCCCCAGCCCAAGGAAAAAAAAGTCAATATTGTCTGAAAAGATACTGGATAAAAATATTTCTGTTTTCTATAGGGTAAAAAGTAGGTTTGTATTTATAGCATGGGAAATTGATGTCTTAAAAGAAAAAAGAAAAAGAGAAGGCATGTTATTTCTCTTACCACACCTGTTCTATTAGCTTGTAATACTGTGCTGTTGGTTCTATGAGCTATCCCAGGCCCCTTTGTGTGTGTGTGTGTGTGTGTGTGTGTGTGAGTGTGTGTGTGTGTCTGTGTGTGTGTGTATGTGTGTGTGTGCATGCAACGCAAGACTAGTATTGTAAGAAATCTTCCTAGTATAGAACAATTAAATAAATACACAGCAGGTTGAATAATCTGTGGCAGAAATCTCCATTCTAAGACAGAAGGACCTGAGAGCCAACCAGTCCTTCAAAGTCTTAGAATTCTTAGACATGGCAAGACATGCAGTGAAAGAAGAGACAGAATTCAGAATACAATTCAGAAACCAAATGGCTACTCTTATACAATCCCAACAGTGTCAAAGAACACCCCAGCAGTTTAAGCAATAAACAGGCAACTTTGACCTTACAGGAAAGCTTTAATGATGACCAGAATTCATTTTAGCTGCCATCAGCAGCACTACATATTCATGAGGTTATGTTTATTTGTTTTTGTATTAAACATTCTTACAAATTAACAACATACTTAAGTTGTGTTTAACCTCCTTTGGCATCAGCATAAACAGCATCAAACATGTTTAATGAAGATGGTAAGAAGCCTGTAAAATATTAAATGTGATGATGAAATGTGATTAAATGTGATGATGTCCTTCTCCTCTCGTTCTTGCCAATATTAACTGAACCTTGCTGATTCCTCTCCCAATTTCTAGCACATTTGGTAGAAATAAATAAATTAACCTTGATTAACTTTACAGGTTGTGTTCATTAAAATTTAGAAGAAAAACATAAGGAAAAAATAAAGATTGGTTTAAAAAACATATTCTGCACATTGATCAGGAAGGAAACAAATGCTCTACAAAACAAACAAACAAAACAAACAAACAACAACAAAAAAAAAAACCCCACATTTTTATGTTTTGAGTTCTCTTCTAATTGCAACTGTGGAATTTGAAAATAACACAGAGTTGTGACACTGTCCCCAGAGAAACAGTCAGGCAGGCTTCCAAGAGACTAGAAGGACATTCCCTTTATTGAATTCACCCCAGTTCAAGGTTGGCCCTTTAGTTATATAGACTCAGAAAACTAATATATCAGTTCTGGAAATAAATAGATAGTCTATATCAATGAGGCTTCTAGAAGGTAACATGCAAAGTTATCAATTAATTAATCAACAGTAGAAACTGTAATAACCCAGGATCACATGATGAGAGTATTCTGAATCTTATGAACACACATTAGATGATAAAAGATAATTTTAGAAATGCTAGGTGAATGGGGAATCAGAGGCAAGGAATTTGAGTGATTTGCATTCGTCAATACCTTAAGGGGAAGATAACCCACCCTGTACATCCACAGTTCCTGCAAGAATCTGTTTGTGAACTTGATCAATCCACTATTTAACTAATTCTCTCTTTTTATTTCTTTCTAAAGCTGTCTAACTATTGGGATTTATACCATAAAACTTACAAAAGTGGTGAGGGGTTCTGTTTACTGTGGTTAGCCACAGAAGAGTTTTATAAAATTGTGAGGGGTTGATCAAATAGTCAAAGGCTATTTATTTTCAACTTTAAGAAATGTATTTTGAATCTACACACACACACACACACACACACACACCTCTTACTATAAGCATATGGCAGAATAAGCCTTGCACAATTAAAGAAATACATTTCTTGCCTTCTGCCATTAGCTAACCCAGTCTGTTGTGAAATTCAAATATCAATACTTGGATCCAGAATCTAATCTTTCACTCATTATTTAAAGCATATATAGAGGAACACAATTTCTAGAAAAGAATATTCTATTGAGGAAAAACAAGAGACTTTGGGTGGACCATAAGAACCAGTTCATAGATGTGGGAATCTGAATGACAGAAGAATGATAGAGGAGATACAGAACACTGATGGAAGATACTGGAATCTCAAAGGTTTCACTTCTTAAATGGTTAATTTGGTTTTAGATTATAAGCAGAGTCTTTGCAAACAGGATACTCTATATTTTATTGTATTCCATCCTGCTTTCAGATTTTAGGAGGGAGGGGGAGTTCCAGAAAGAAACCTTCCTCCAGGTATTTTCTTTTCTCTTCTTTCACTCTATGAATATCCCAGTAACTTCTGACCTTCAGGAATGTCTAGAAAAAAAAAAAAGAAATGTAGGAATAAGTAAAGTGTTAAGAAGAAAGAAACATGACAAAGAGAGATGTTTTTCAAGCTTAGATACTATCTGCTATTTAGTAGTCTTCTAATGGTTAGTAATAAAAATAACCAATAACGCAACAGAAATGTACTCACGTTTGAAATGTGAAAAAACTTGAGGACTCCAAGATTCTTTTAAATTAAATAACACAAACCCAAAGAGAACATTTTGTACTAATTATACAACAAAATCTGTGCAGATATCTTAAGACAAAAGGAGAGATAAGAACTTGGCTCTAAATTCAATAACAGAAAGTGATACACATTTCAATACTTAAGCTGCCAAATTACTGCAGACTAAACAGATTCTATTTTGCCTGGTGAGTTTTTAGGACAGAAAGTGTGGGTTTATATCTTCTGTATTTTTATTATTTTTAAGAAATATTATAACTGATCTTTTCTCAAGCAATTTTTAAAACTGGGTAACAGCGGTATATATACAACTAGGATTCCTGGTTCTGCATAAGTTGAGCTCTAGATCAGCCTATGAAAAATGGGATCTGAACTGCTATAACTCATAATAATGGGAAACAGATCAGGACTTGACTCTAAGATCCACAACAATGCTAATATCGATGCAGATAAGAGGAGTGGATTAGTTACTTTCTGTTGCTGTGATAACCAAAGGCAACTTAGAGAAGAGAGAGTTTGTTTTGATTCTAGAGGGAGAATCTATCATGCTGGCAAAGCATAGGTAGTAAACTACTGGCATGGTGGGATGAGCAAGAAACTGAGGGATTATTTATCAACCAAAACCATGAGGCAGAGATAGCAAACTGGAAGTAATGTGAGGCTATATAAGTCCATAGCCCACCCTTAGTAATATACTTCCTCCATTAAAGCCTGGCCTCCTAAAACTCAACAAGCTATATCACCAACTGGGGAATTTCTCATTAAGATCACAAGGGGTTTCTTATTTAAATGAAAGCACAAACAATTCAATGCTAATCATAGATATCCCAACATGTTCAGTAGCAACCACTTTCACAAACCCAGCCTCTTTAAGCAGATACATATGTACAGCTGCCTATTTATTCAAATTGTGTGTGTCTTCCTCAGACGTGAATTCTAAAATGTTACACTAAAAACTGAGTTATAAATTTCTCATTAACAAAAGTTATAAATACTTTGAGATATGAGATGGGTGGTGGTTGAATCTAAATCCTTTTTTTTCTCAACACAGTGATACATAATGGCTAGGAGCATAAATACTACAGTCATAATGCCTGAACTTGAATCCTGGGTTTACCAGTATTTATCTGTGGCCTAGGGAGAGTTACTAAGTACTCTCAATGTCAGCTACCTTCTCATCTCCAAGACAAAGATAACAATAGTACTTACTTCAGAGGGCAGTTATATGGGTCAGTAACATAATTCATGTAAAGGTGGCACAAAGTAAGGCATTTATAGAGGAAAAGTAGTAATATCCTAGGATATAGTTTAGGGACCACACAAAACTTTATTTAGAGATTTTTGATATTTAATTATGAAGGATAAAAATACATTTTTCTAAAAAAGACAAGTTGTTATTGGTATGTGTTACTCATGGATCAATAAAGAATAAACATTAATTCTCACACTTCAGGAATTTTTCCTGAAATGTATCCAAAGTGACAGTGTTGTAGGCCACATTTGCTTTGGAGATAGACGTTTTCTCCTCTAAATAAGTATCAGACATTAAGGGAGTTCCATCTTTCATGTAGACCAGTGGATCTCAACCTGGGAGTCAAATGATACAAACATCAGAAACAAACAAACAAACAAACAAACAGATATTTACATTGTGATGCATAACAGTAGCAAAATTACAGAGATGAACTAGCAACAAAACTAATTGTTGGCTGGTGGTCATCACAACATGAGGAATGTTTTAAAGAATCGCAACACTCAGAAGGTTGAGAATCACTAGTCTAAGACTCAACATGATAATTTCCAAAGATACGAGAGGATGATTAGTGACCATAAACTTCCCTGACTCCACCTGAATTACTAAAACTTACACGGGCTTTATGTATTAGATGTAAATTGTTGTGAGGTCTGCTTAAACCCAACACAAATCCAATATAACTCAAGCACCAGGTCAATGAAGATGACAAAAATGTATTGGAATTCAGCTGCTACAGATCGATCAGGGCCATGGAACAGACTCAGGAGATGAACTGTGACCTTGAAGAGAAATTGCACAGCATATTTAAAGGATGCCATAAAGTGAGGGGTATCATTGAAGGTTATAGCATTGTCTGATCATATTTTGATATAAGTATGGCAGAATCTTCTCTGTCTAATCAATTTAAATATTAATACAAGAAGCCTGTGATTGGACAAGGAAAAGGGAGGTGGAGCTAAAAGTTTCAGAGACAGAGACAGGGGGAGGACAGGAGAGGAAGAGAGGAATGTGGAGGACAGGAGAGGAAGGGAGGAATATGGAGGACAGGAGAGGAAGGGAGGAATATGGAGGACAGGAGAGGAAGGGAGGAATATGGAGGACAGGAGAGGAAGGGAGGAATATGGAGGACAGGAGAGGAAGGGAGGAATATGGAGGACAGGAGAGGAAGGGAGGAATATGGAGGACAGGAGAGGAAGAGAAGAATATGGAGGACAGGAGAGGAAGGGAGGAATATGGAGGACAGGAGAGGAAGAGAGGAATATGGAGGACAGGAGAGGAAGGGAGGAATATGGAGGACAGGAGAGGAAGGGAGGAATATGGAGGACAGGAGAGGAAGAGAGGAATATGGAGGACAGGAGAGGAAGGGAGGAATATGGAGGACAGGAGAGGAAGAGAGGAATATAGAGGACAGGAGAGGAAGGGAGGAAGATGGAGGACAGGAGAGGAAGGGAGGAATATAGAAGACAGGAGACGAAGGGAGGAAGATGGAGGACAGGAGAGGAAGGGAGGAAGATGGAGGACAGGAGAGGAAGGGAGGAATATGGAGGACAGGAGAGGAAGAGAGGAATATGGAGGACAGGAGAGGAAGGGAGGAATATGGAGGACAGGAGAGGAAGGGAGGAATATGGAGGACAGGAGAGGAAGGGAGGAATATGGAGGACAGGAGAGGAAGGGAGGAATATGGAGGAAGAGTAGGATGATCCAGATTCCACGTGGCTTTAAATAGAAACAGATAGCTATGAATATTTTATAAGGGATGGATAATTACAGGATAATTTGTCTTATCTAGGTAGGTAAATTATATCAATATCAATGGTCTCTGAGTAACTGTGTAGACGTTTTGTGGGGTGAGAGTTTACTGATACAAATCTGACGTATAAACTGCAAGCTGCTGGAGTTTTGATTTTACCAGGTTACTGGGATTTGGGACCTGTGACCACAGGGAGTGGATGGCTGGGAATGTGAGCAGAAGTTGCAGCAAGAGAACCATGATTGGTCACTACGTGGGGCTAGCCATGGAGGCGGTGAGATTGAGACTGCCAGAGCAGAGAGTAGCTGGGTGTTGTGTGGGCTGTTGTGACTTTTTAAATATTTCCCACAACATATAAGGGGTTAAGCAAGGGAGTTTTCACCAAGCAGGATAAGACTAGGTTCCCGGACCTAAGAACATGGACTTGTTTGATCCTGCCAGCAAGATAGTTGTCTTTGAGATATCTGAACTCAGACAACTGTTCCTGCACAACGTTTCCCTGGGATGTCTGGACTCAGACAACTGTCTTGAAAAAACAAAAAACAAACAAAAACAAAAAACAAAAACACTGTTTTCTTATAATACAAGTCGTTCAGCTTTTGGGAAGTCCCAAGTTCCCCTAGGACCCCAGGACCTGGGACCTTGAATTTAGTTTCTTCCTATGATTAAATGGAGTTTGAAACATATTGACAGAACTAAGAATGAGTTTCTTTTGCTTGCTTCCAACAAAAGGAAGTCACTAATCATTTTGTCTATCATCAATAAGTACTTTCCTAATTTGCATCCTGCCATAACAGGTTCTTCTTTACTGCCAGATAGCTACTCTTAAGAAATAGACCACCCCTTCAGCACTGAGAACAGAAAGCATCCCAATATCCTAGTGAAAGTATATCTAGCAGCTAGAAAAGACAAATAAATACCCTTTACTTTCTAAAGGTCATGTTGGTACCACTTCAGTGAAAGGTGTCAGTTTTTGAACTTTAGATGGCCATAGACTTGAAGATTATGAGGGTGTTTTTTCTGTTAACAACCTTCATGAGAGTAATAGACTCTGACCTTTAATGCTTACTAAGTCTTAGTTTACCCACATATATGGAACAACACTATGAACTAATCAGTACCCCCAGAGCTTGTGTCTCTAGCTGCATATGTAGCAGAAGATGGCCTAGTCGGCCATCATTGGGAAGAGAGGCCCCTTGGTCTAGCAAACTTTATATGCCCCAGTACAGGGGAACGCCAGGGCTAAGAAGTAGGTGTGAGTGGGTAGGGGAGCAGGGCGGGGAGGGGGTATAGGGGACTTTTAGGATAGCATTTGAAATGTAAATGAAGAAAATATCTAATAAAATATGTGGGGAAAAAGATTAAAAAAATAGGTAATAGAGAACTGTTCAGCTTCCATGTATATATGGGCTTTCTTGTTGTTTTTGTTGTTATTGAAGACCAACGTTAGTTAGTCTTGGTGATCTGATAGGGTGCATGGCATTATTTCAATCTTCTGGTATTTGTTGAGGCCTGTTTCATGACTGATTATATGGTCATTTTTGGAGAAGGTACCACGTGGTGCTGAGAAGAAAGTATATTCTTTTGCTTTAGGATGAAATGTACTATAAATATCTGTTAAATCGATTTGGTTCATAACTTCTGTTAGTTTCACTGTGTTTCTGTTTAGTTTCTGTTTCCACTGTTCATTGATGAGAGTGGGGTGTTGAAGTCCCCCACTGTTATTGTGTGAGGTACAATGTGTGCTTTTAGCTTTAGTAATGTTTCTTTTATAAGTGTGGGTGCCCTTTCCTTTGGAGCATAGATGTTCAGAATTGAGAATTCATCTTGGTAAAGAAAGGACTGAAGGAGCTGAAGGGGTTTGCAACCCATAGGAAGAACAAAAATATCAACCAACCAAACTCCTCAGAGCTCCCAGTAACTAAACCACCAATCAAAGAGTACACATGGAGGGACCTATGGCTCCAGCCACATATGTAGCAGAGGATGGCCTTGTGGGACACCAATATGGGGAGAGGATCTTGGTCGTGAGAAGGCCCAATGCACCAGTGTAGGGGAATGTAGGGTTGGGAGGCAGAAGTGGGTGGGTGGGTGAGCACCATCATAGAAGCAGGGGGAGGATAGAAGAGATAGGGTTTTCTGGAGGGGAAACCAGGAAAGGGGATAACATTTAAAATATAAATAAATAAAATATCCAATAAAGTTTTTTTAATTAGATAATAATGTCTCCAATGCAGGGTGACTGTTATGATCAACTGAGAAAAAACACACATAATATAGGATTTTCCATGTTACTACAATGCACTATTATCACCTTTACTGTAATTATTGGCTATTTAAAATATCCAGAATTAGTTTACTGTAGATTTTTAATCTTTGGTGCCTGATTTTTAATTAGAAACTAAGAATATAAAAGCAATACCATATTGACATCTAATTGAATCAGTAACTCAGAACCTTAACATATTCATGCCCAAGGATGGTACTTCCATAAAATGTATGTGTTCTATATGAATTCACAAAACACTAATTAATCTGTTTCTTAAACTGCTGAGAATCAGAGAAACTTAGCTATAGGTTCCCTAAAAGTGACTTTGTAGCCTTCATTTTATACTAAGTAAAGCCTCTTTGTAGAAAGAGTGCATTGATGAAGAGAGCCCTTGAATACTGACAAAGAGAGATGTTGGTACAGTAGCACTTTACAGATTTGGGCAGGCTTTAGGTGATGTCCTTTTCCACCTTCATCATAAGATAATATTTCTAGTTTTGTTCCTATGACACAAAACAACAAAAGAAACGTGGCCGTGGACACGAGTATTTACCTGGATAATTGGACCAGCTTCTTAGAAGGTGTTCACATACACTTTGGGTAAATACATTTATTATTCAAGAAGATTACTTTATACATTATGTATTTATATAACATTTTAAATTCATACGATTTTATAAACCCTGTGTAAATTATATGGTGACAATAATTACTTGAGGCATGTCATAAAAATTCTTATGAAACCTCAGCACATTCCAAGCCTCTTTTATTTTATTACTGAGATAACCACAGAGGGTATGGGGGTTATAGACTACCATTGTGAAATAATCTCAAAGAACAATATTTTATAGTTATATATTTACTTTCAGATACAAATGTTTATAATAAACTTACAGAGTTGAATTTCATACAGAATAATTGCAAGGATGCTTTCAGACTGCTATTGAATCCTACTTCCTCTTACCATATGTGGCAACCCTTTTTGTTACTTTTACTATTTGACAAGAAATTTGCAAAGACTTTGTGTTATCCTGGAGGATTCGTATTGCTGTGAGGGCTGTCCTATGAACTGTTGCCAGTTTTTGAGTATCACAGCATCCACATTCCAGTCACTGCTCCCTGTCAATAACATAGATCAGGAGTTGCTTGACATTGTCACATGTACCCAAATGGCAAAAGTGTCCCCATCAATAATTACTGCTTTGTTCACTGAATTCCCTTAATGATCATAGGAAGCAAGTATTACTGTCTCTATTTTCTAGATTAGATGGCACAACCTTGAGGAGGTTGGATATTTGCCTGATGTAATACAGAGAGAAGCAGAAATGAAATCAGCTGCAGATCTAATAATTTAATCATTCAGTTGAGTGGTACCTCACTCAAAGACTCATCTGAATGCAACACTAAGTTCTATGTATCCATGGAACTATCCCATGACTCCAGGAGACTGAAGACGTTGCTCCTTTAAAAAAAAAAAAGGCACAGACATTATTTTCCTGAAATCTTTTGAGTTATTCTAAAGGCTCAAAGGCTATGAAATTTTCAGTAGCTTAAGACACTGACTTCTGTTGTATTGTCATTGTGAAGTGGCATGGACTCTGCTCTATTACTCCAGGATGCAGACAAGGAGGAGGACCTGCTGGGGACATGCTCATTTCCCTGGCAGAGTGATAATAAGATGCTTCCTGAATATGTTTTACCCAGAAAAGACACAGAGCTTTTTTACTTAATTTACATCATAAAAGAAAGCCAAGCAAAGTAGGCAGTCCATGGACAAGCAAGAATATACCTTGATACTCTTTCTCACTTAATTTACATCATCATCATCAAAAAAAAAAAAAAAAAAAAAACTCAAGGCAGTAGACAACAAAGATTATCTACAAGAGTCCTGTAGATAGGACCAAGATGGGCATTTTACTCAGAAATAGAAATGTACTAAAAAATCGTATAGGATGCATACAGTTAAACTGATAAAAGGAAACAGGTAACATCATACAAAAAAGACATTTTATTCAAAATGTTCATGTTTGCATGCCTTCGAGTCTTCTATTTAAAAATATCATCCTAATAAGACAGCCAAGTACAAAAATTGAATCTTAGATAACAGAGTTCTAGGTATTACAAGGCATAGATTCAGCATTGTGTTCCTCCCTGGTGATCTTTCTGTTGAAGCAGACATGTTCTCCTGCTTTGCAAATCTGTCCCATGTTCTTGTTACCAATAGGTCTCAAAACTATTTAATTTCTGTTTGATTCCTCGAACATCCTGAGAAGCAGCAGATAAATGTTTATTTGATGAGAAGATATTTTATCAATCATAGGGTTCAATGGAAGCAGCTATCTCACCTGTGATCTGTTTACTTTAATACCTCTTTTCCTTTCTCCTTTATTATCTCTTCTACATACATATACATACATAAAAATACATATATCACACACATAGAAATAAACCCCACAAACTGTCAGAAAAAGCCTGATCAAAATTTATAAAATTTTATAAAACTCATTGAAATTATTCTTAAAATGTTAAAACTAATAAAAGTCACTTTAAAACAAAAAAATAACCTTTAAGTGTTATTATGTAGCAGTAAGAGAGTGGAGTTGTGTAATAAATGCATTGAAAATTAAATCATGACTCAGAAGAAAAGAAAGGCAATGAAATTAAAGGAAGGGGAATGGAAAAGGAAAGAGGGTTTGACAGGTTCAAGACAGCAACAAATCCTTAAAATGCTTCACACCTTCAGCCTACGTGTTTGGCAGTGTTTGGTGTTATGGATGGAATTGTGTACCTCCTACGTCATTTTGTATTCCTCACCTCTAATACCTGTGAATGTTACACTTGGAAGAGAAAATATTTTAGACTCATCAAATGAAGGTGAAGTTATTATGGATTAGAAAGCATATAATAGACTTTTTCTGAGGAGATACAGTACACACATGTCTATTCATCTCAGAAAGAGAACACATGACAGACCAAAGAAATGATAGGAATGATAGCAATCGTAAAGGTCCAGCTCAGTGAGCCAGTGAGTTCACATTGGGTTAACCAACAGCAGTATGGGGGATGGGTAATTTACAGGAGAAGGAATGAATCAAAAAAGCACTTGCAACACAGAAAGCCCACTCCCGCTTAGAGGACAATTCACAAAAAAATGGAACCCTGGAGCTCTCTGTACAGCTGGCAGGCACTTCAACAACCTGGCACTCTCTTCTCAGTTATTTTGCTGGTCAAAGCCTCCTACCCCAGTTATTTCTTCCCTCTACAAAGCTTTAGAGAATCTTCCAGAATCTTCCAGGTTTACACTTTCCCACACATGGCCTTTTGTTTACTTCCTGAGTCTCAGGTGCCTTCTCTTCCCTCCTGGAGGGAACATTTCAATTCAAAGGAAATTGCTAAACAACAGAAAAGACCTTTAATTCAATGACTGATACCTTTTCATGGAGAGAGAGATTCAGAAACACAAAAATCACAGAGGGAATGCAGGACTGTGAAGATTGTGTGTGTGTGTGTGTGTGTGTGTGTGTGTGTTGGTGGAGAAGTGCAGTTCAATTTCAAGCCAAGAAATGCCAACGTTTGCCAGCAGTTATCTCTGGAAGAAACAAAGATTTTTTTGCTAGAATCCTCAGCATGAATCTCCAGAAATCATGATTCCAAATTTCCAGCCTTCCAGTCAGTGGAGAAAACATAGCAAATAAAATAAAATAATAAAAAGACTCTTCTATGATCTGAACAACTCAGATATAAGAAATCTGTCTTGGTGTTTTGATATTTAGTCTTAATTATCAATTTTGTTAAAAGAAAAAGAAAAATTCCTGAGCCATTCAAGGCTTCCAGGAGATGAAGAGACCATTTTTTTCAGGCATGTAGCTTCACACAGGTTGCCCACACTCCCATAGATGGCCATACACTTATGTACATATGTACAGTGGACAATGCTAACTGAACTCAGTAGGGTATGAGACAGAGAAGGAGAAGGGGGCCAGACAGAGACAGAGTCAGAGAGAGAGGAGAGAAAATTTGTAAGGGGTACATAGCAAGGGTTAGGAGAAGCTGGATGGGGACAGGGTTGAAGGGTTAAATTCTAATTTTCCCAACCATTAAACTTAAGTTGGTTGCTGAAACCTTTATTACAAAGTAATAAACAACCTGAATAAAGAATAAAAGAAAAATAGAAGTCTAGTTTTAACAGTGAATTTTCATGTTCCAACATGAAAATAAGATAGAGGTGTAACCCTTCTCCTTAATGCCTAAATTCTTTACATATAGAGTATTGTTCAAATATTAAAGATTCTCATCCAATCATAAAAGGATTACCAACACAAATCAATTTAACATTATATTTATACAAATTAATAGGTATGCATATAATTCTGTGTGAAAATTCAACTGTGTTATATTTACTGACACCAGTTATTATTTGTTTCTAATAAACTCTTTTTGGGAAATTTTCAGGGGTGACCTTGCATTAAACATTGATTTTCTAGCTTCAACTTTACCTCTCAAATAACCTCATGAAATTTTCTTCTAATAGAAACAATTTCCTCAGAGTAGAACACTCAAGACTAACGTGTTGGACTACTAAATGATAGTGATACAATTGCCCGAATGGGAATTCCTGTACAGTTAAGTCTCTACATCCTACAGATATTTCAAGTAACTCATTTGTGATATAGTTGACAACCTATAAAAAAAAAAAAAACTTCAGAATCAGAGAAATAAAGTAAGGTAGAATTAAAGTAATAACTATGAAGAAGTAGTCTACTTGATGTTACATAATTATTAGGTTGAGTCTGATTCTGAGTTTAATGTGGGTAAAAGAGAATAGTTCTCTTTGGCAGTGAGAAGAGACTTATTATTCAGGTGATGCTATTCTATAATATTTCTTGATTGGCAAGATGGCTTTGTATTTAAGGTGTGTGTAACCAAGCTTGATGACCTGTCTTCAATCCTCAGAACTGCAATGGTAGAAGTACACAGACTTCTTAAAGTTGTCCTCTGATCTCCACATGTATTTTTATGACACATATATGCACGAATACAGAATAAAAATAGATTTAAAAATCTTACAGGAAAATTAGAAAAAAAGAAAAAACCCCTGTAGGAATTCCAAGGATGTCAACACTCATTGGATATATTCCTTCAGTCTGTTTTCAATGAACAGAATCTTTCTCAAATCTCAGTACAGTCAGGGTAACATATAGAATTAAGAAAACATCTCAAATGATAGAATTTCACATTTTTGAAATATTAGCTCTTCATGGGAAATACATAATTTCTTCTAGTATCTGCATGCTTTTCACCATGCAGTTCTAGGATTTGTAACTCATGGTATCACAAAAATACCATCACTCTGTTTCCTGAGAGAACAAGTGTGGAAAAAATGTTGAAATCAAAGAAATTAAACTAATTTCCTTTTGTAATTTAATCTATATCTATATCTATATCTGTATCTATATCTGTATCTATATCTATATCTATATCTATATCTATATCTATATCTATATCTATATCTATATATAAAATAGTAATTTCACAAAATAAGTTTGCTGTTACATTTTTATAAGTGCAGATAATTTATTTGTTCATATTTATTGGCTTTTATTAAGTTTTATTATCCCAGTTATTCTCTCTTTTTCCCAGTTCTATCCATTCTCCAGAGTTGTGAATGGACAAAACTCCTCTGTCTACGTGTGCCATGTTTTCTGTATCTGCTGATTTGTTAATAGGTATCTAGAATTATTCAATAACTTGGCTCTTGTGAATGAAAAGCTGATAAATGTGAGTATGTAGGTTATGCTACAATAAGTCTATGCTGTTTAGTATAACCCAAAGGTGGTGTGGCTTGATGATATCAAAGTTCTATATCTAAGTTTTTGAAGAACTCCTACTCTGATTTCCATAGGGCAAAAACTCATTTCCATCATGAAAATCCATTACTGGTTTATAAAGTTTTATTCTCCTTTGTAGTTTGACAAAGATATGCCATATCTTTTATATTAATGGTAGATATCTGTCTAGAATAGAAGCTCAGAGTAGCTTTGATTTGAATTTCTTTCCATGATTGATAAAGACATTAAAAGTTTCTTCATGTATTTCCTGGCCATTTGTAATTCTTTGGACAACTCGTGCCTGTTGAGTTCATTTGCCTTGTGACTGATGGCATCATTTGCTCTTTTGGAGTTTAATATTTTAGTTCTTTATTTATTCTGGCTATTAATTCCATATTGGATAAATATCACTAAAGAGTCTCTCTGTTCAGCAATGTTTATTTTTATCATATTGCTCATTTCTTTTTCTGTGAAGGAGCTTCTTAATGTCATGTAATAATGTTTGCAAATTCTTTCTGTTATTTTCTAAATTGAAGAAAGTCCTATTCATAAAACCATTGGCTGTAAACACAGAAGTGGATGCTCACAGTCAGCTAATGGATTGATCACAGGGCTCCCAATGGAGGAGCTAGAGAAAGTACCCAAGGAGCTAAAGGGATCTGCAACCCTATAGGTGGAACAACATTATGAACTAACCAGTACCCCGGAGCTCTTGACTCTAGCTTCATATGTATCAAAAGATGGCCTAGTCGGCCATCACTGGAAAGAGAGGCCCATTGGACACGCAAACTTTATATGCCCCAGTACAGGGGAATGCCAGGGCCAAAAAGGGAGAGTGGGTGGGTAGGGGAGTGGGGGTGGGTGGGTATGGGGGACTTTTGGTATAGCATTGGAAATGTAAATGAGCTAAATACCTAATAAAAAATGGAAAAAAATAAAATAAAATAAATCAGTTTGGTAAAGTAAAAAAAAAAAAAAAAAAAAAAAAAAAACCATTGGCTGTGCTTAGAACTTCAAGTTTTTTCCGTCCATATTCCTCTAGTATCTTTTATAGGTGTTACACTCTAAAATCAGGGTTAGGGTTAGGGTTAGGGTTAGGGTTAGGGGTTAGGGTTAGGGTTAGGGTTAGGGTTAGGGTTAGGGGTTAGGGTTAGGGTTAGGGTTAGGGTTAGCCCATCTGGGATATTTATACAGAGTATGAGATAGGTACGTAGTTTTAGTGCTCTACATATTTAATTCAGTTTCCAAAGAAAAACTTCCAAATAAATATATGGCTTTACCAACATGTTTTTGTTTGTTTGTTTTTACAGTTTCATTCAGAATTGAGTGGGTATAGCTTGGTATGTAATTTCCAGACCTTCAGTTTGACTCCATTGGTCTGTGGTCTGCCCTAATGCCATTCCCATGCTGGATTAGTTACTTTTGTTGAGCACTATATTTTGATGCTGGAAGTGTCACAATATAGTAGATAAGTCAAATGGAAGAGGTGTGAAAAACAACATAGCAAGCAGACAACATTCCTTCTTAGCTCATTTGTTGCTACAGGAAGAATGGCATCACAGTTTCTCCATTGCTTCTCCATTTCTCCCAGGAAAAATGGATCCTTTCATTACTTACAGTAGTAGCCAGTCAATTGGTTTATTTTATTCAGTCACTCACTCAGGGAACTCTAAATGATTAGAAAAAGAATGAGTTTAATAAAGACAGACTTAGAAGGAGGAGGAGGAGTAGGAAGAGGAGGAGAAAAGCAGCAATAACCTAGGTTCAAAGATTTAAAGCTGTCAGATTACTATTATTCATTAGCCCATCACCTAGAAAAGAGACTATATGTGATTCTACACCTACAGCTAAACAGCACAGGATAATCCTCACTTGAACACAGAACCCATGATCTGCTCTGCTTCATGAAAAAATATATGTGTGTGTGTGTGTGTGTATACATATATGTATATATATATATATATATATATATATATATATGTGTGTGTGTGTATATATACAGACACACACACATGTACATGTGTGTATATATATGCATATATATACATATATATATATATATATATATATATATATATATATATATATATATATATAAAGGGTTTGTTATTCTTTTTTTTTTTTCTTTTTCAGTCCAAGAGTCTTTCCCCAGGTTGTGTTTTTAATTGAAGAGAGCTAGGAAGTAAAGTGACTTCTCCTCAGTCACAAACTTCATACTGAGTTGCCAGCTAAGAATTCTCTCCTTGCTCTGCATTTCCTCCTCTGTAATCTGTAAGCAGTTGGTACTTCTAAAACATGTATAAGGGTCTAAAACTCCTGACTTACTTCAAAGTCACTAAAGGAAAACACAACCTGATTTGTGCACTCAGATTTTCATAAACATTTGACTTGATTCTGATGGAGTTAGAGGTGCCTTGCTAACCCATGAATGAGGTTCAAAGACCAAACTAGAAAGCTTGCCTAAACCATAACCCCCGTGGACACTGCTATTTGAGAATGCTTTGCTCACCCAGAACTGTTGAATCCTTAGCTCGCTCTTGCACAAAGGAGCAGAAATAGAGCAGCAATAATCAACCGTGTCAGTGTTAAGCAGAACGTTTCATGGGGATTCTGAGCATTTAGCTTCTGAAATCTGCACATATCTGGAAAACTAGCCCAGGACTTCTTTCTTTTCATATTATCTTACATTTTATAAAGACTGTCTCTAAAGTGCGTGTACGATACAGCATAGTTGATTCCGTCTTGCAATTAGCCAGCTCCCTATATTTGAACAAAGAAGATTACCTGAGTTTTTGTACTTTGCATAGAATAAATCTCGCTTTAAGATCCAGTAATTCCTCAAACTACAGCTTTAAAGTAAATCCTAAACAGCACAGAGCTTAGATAAAGCTCTATGGTGAAGTGGTGAAGTTTGGAAAATGTGGTGAGGCTCTAGTTACCACACTCAGAGATGGAGGAGCTAGCTAGAGATAAACCAAATAGGGAATCTCAATAGAAAAGTGCCTTGTAGAAAAAAAAATCTGCTGTTATAAATATTTCTGCCTTTATTTTTCCCAAAATAAATGAAACATATTAGAAGAAAATTAACTTTTTTTTTTTTTCAGAAAAAGCAAAAGTTACAAGCAACCCTGAGATTCCACCTCACACCAGTCAGAATGACAAGGATCAAAAACTCAGATGACAGTGCCAAGCATGGTGGCACATGGTACACATCTTTAATCCCAGTGCTTGGGAGGCAGAGGCAGGCAGATTTCTGAGTTCGAGGCCAGCCAGGTATACAGAGTGAGTTTCAGGACAGCCAGGGCTACACAGAAAAACCCTGTCTTAAAAAACCGAAAAGAAAAAAAAAGAAAAAAAGAAAAAACAAAACAAAACAAAATAAAACAAAACAAAACAAAACCCCAAAACCTCAGGTGACAGAAAATGCTGACAAGGTTGTGGAGAAAGAACAATACTCCTCCACTCTTCCTGGGATTGCAACCTGGTACAACCACGCTGGAAATCAATCTGGCAGTTCGTTCGAAAATTGGACATAGTATTACCTGAGGACTCAGCTCTACCACTCCTGGGAGTATACTTAGAAGATGCTCCAACATATAACAAGGACACGTGCTCCACTATGTTCATAGCAGCCTTATTTATAATAGCAAGAAGCTGGAAAGAACCCAGATGTCCTTCAACAGAAGAATGGATTAAAAGAAAGTGCTACATTTACATAATGGAGTACTCAGCTACTAAAAACAACGAATTCATGAAATTCTTAGGCAAATGGATGGAACTAGAAATTATCATCCTGAGTGAGGCAACCTAATCACAAAAGAACACACATGGTATACACTCACTGATAAATGGATATTAGCCCAAAAGATCTAAATAACCAAGATACAATTCACAGACCACATGAAGCTCAAGAAGAAGGAAGACCCAAGTGTGGATACTTCGGTCCTTTTTAGGAGGAGAAACAAAATACTCACAGGAGCAAATACGGAGACAAAGGGTAGATCAGAGACTGAAGGAAAGGCCATCCAGAGACTGCCCTACCTGGAGATCCATCCCATATGCAGTTACCAAATCCAGACACTATTGTGGATGCAAGAAGTGCTTGCTGACAGGAGCCTGATATAGCTGTCTCCTGAGAGGCTCTGCCGGAGCCTTACAAATACAGCAGCAAATGTTCACAGCCAACCATTGGACTGAGCAAAGGATCCCCAATGGAGGAGTTCTAGAAATGACGAAAGAAGCTGAAGGTGCTTGCAGCCCCATAGAAGGAACAACGATATGAACCAACCAGTACCCCCAGAGCTCCCAAGGACTAAACCCTCAACCAAGAAGTATAAATGGATAAACCCAGGGCTCCAACTGCATATGTAGTAGAGGATGACCTTGTCAGGCATCAATGGGAGTAGTGGCCCTTGATCCTGTGAAGGCTCAATGGCCCAGTGTAGGGGAATGCAGGGCAGGGAGGTAGGAGTGGGTGTGTGGGTGGGGAATACCCTCATAGAAGCATGGGGAGGTGGGATAGGATGGGAGCTTTGGGGGGGGGCTGGAAAGGTGAAACTATTTGAAATGTAAAAAAGGAAAATATTCAATAAAAAATAAAAGTAAGCTGGAAAAAAAGAAAATGAGAAACAATTTTTGATATGTTCAAAAGCATCCCTATATCAACTACACGCATTTGAAAATAATGTTTTTGTGTAAACCCAGAGGCCATTACCAAGCTATTCTTGATGTAAACTTTCCATAATTCCAAGGAAGTCTATACAGGTATTTCAAGCTATTAATTTGTGGATGAATGGTAATTTCCTTTATCTGGTGTAGCAAAAAAAAAAAAAAAATGTATTGCCAAATGACCTTTGGAATGAATTTGTCACTGACTCATGGAGATGGAACCATAATGTAACAAAAAGCACTTAGAAGTAGACTTGGCCTAAAATTAGAGTTCAACTGGAAATTTACCAGAAAAGATCATGGGTAAGTTGATGAAATTCTCTCAATTTCATGAGTGTGATCTATCTACATTTATGCTGGACAGTTCCAGTCATATCTAACTGACAGACGTATTAGAGGATTAAAATTCTAAGCAGCATGTCAGAGACATCAGTGAATACTTGTTTCTTTTGGCAGTGACAAACAGCTCTTTTCCCATATGCTCCAGGTATGAGACACCTAGAGCTCTTCAGTATTCTCTATAGGATTGATCAGAGCAATCACTATTGACCACCATGCTGCCTGAATCCTTTCTATGTACCTGGTACTAACTAGCCAGCCTTTTAATCTATTGTTCTGTTTAGTCCCCAGGACACCCTGGGGGTTATGAACACCTTCAGTGTACATGTCCTGCCACAGAACCTGGTGATGACCACTTATGATGCTCTAGTCACACCTTGAAAGCACATCTGGTTCTGTGCTTTCATATATATATATATATATATATATATATTAATCATTTGTGTAAATTTTTCCCAGGTAATCGAAGGTACCAAAAATCCCAGCCTCTAATATATGAGCAAATTGCTGCGGTATAACAATATTTCAAGTATTTAAACCTTCAAGCACATAGAGTGACACTTTAGATGGCATACAAAAATCACTTTCCAGTATCACCAGTGCTCTTCCCAAGAGGATTAGTCTTTACACCAAGTTCCTGCTGTCTGCTTGCACAGAATCCATGTCTTGGCTTTATTCTAGGTTCTTTCATTCCCTAGATTCAATTGAAACATCTGTTCTCTTCTTTTTCTTTTGTTTTTGGTTTTTTACTTTTGTTTTGTTTATTTTTTTTTCTCTTTTACCCTTGGTTCCTTTTCAGGGTCCAAATGGTTTCTCTTACTAAACTGGTTCCCATGTAACTCCTTCCCTACCTCAGTTATTGACAGCTTCCTTAAGGTTGTTCTTCATATTGCTCTCGAAGTTCTGCTACATTTTAACTACAGCAACAGAATTAATTATACTAGAAAGCATATGGCCAAGGGATGTTGTTCTGCGTACACATTGACTCTTAAGATAAAAGAAGAAGCATAATGAGGAAGAAAGGAACTTTACTAGGGAGACTTACCTTATCTAGTGTTTACCATGTCCTGTGAAGGTCCTCATGTCCCACAAGAGTAATTGGCCACCGCTTTGTAAGAGAAAATAGTTAACAAAAAAAAAAAAAAGAAAAGAAAACTTCAGCTGAAATGAGTACAGACTACAGAAAATACTTCATAAGAACTATTTGGAATACCCTCTTCAGATAACCCAATTTAGCCCCAATAAAAGCTCTTATTCAATTCTAAAATAAAAAGAGAAATGTAAAAAGCTTCTTCATTTCTTATTAGACACAGTTAGCAGCCACTTTCCTCAGAACTTGAGAGTTGAGAGGATTAAACACAAAAGCTATACCAAAGAAATTATCATTCTCAGTGCAAGTTTTTTATATAATCCATTCAGAGAAAAATAATATTTACTTTGCTCATTATAAATGATTAATCAGGGATCGTATTAAAATTGTAGAAGCCAGTATATTATGTTTTCTGGTCATTGAATTAAAAGGGCTTTTTTTTGAAAATTATTTTCTCTCCACTCACTGGAAAATTTTATTTAAATAAATGTACAGTCACTTAAGTAGCTGTTATTTTCTATTTGTGACACTTGTTTTCTAGAATTTCATTCTTGTACAGCATGAGGGACACTGCCAGCATATGCTAGTCTATACCTGTAATGACAAATACTGTCTAAACTCAGACTTCTGTAAGCAATTACTTACTGTTCAAACTTTGTGTTTGTCCTGAATCAGCTGGTGGCTATGTTTTGAAGTTGGCTAAATCAATTGTCATCTTGAACACCCTACGATTAAATGACTGAGGGTAAAAGCATTCTGACCAGTCTCACATAAAAAACTTAATGTTCTGACCTCTCAGATGTTGTCATTCATCCATTTGTTTAAGCATTCAGTAACTATCTATGGAGCTCTCTAGTGGGTAGACAGGTACTAGCTAAACTTCCCAGACTATGTCACAAGAAAAAAAATAGAATTAAAATAATGACACAAAAACTATATCATACCACTTAAATAAATGAAGATTAGCACAAAAGGGGTCTTCACTGGTCTTTGTTAGTCTTCACTTCAAAGAAAGAAACATACTGAAGAACTTGTTGTATTCAGGCTGATTCAGGCTGCTTTCACTAACTCATGCCAGTTTAGCAGAGCCTTGCTATTTCTGTTGGATCATGCTTCATCTACTGATTCATGTTTGGTGGTTGCTATTGAACTGGACTGTTGGTATCCTGACACCAAAGAGTGGAATTATCCCACAATACAACTTTTATTTTTTTTCCATTTTTTATTAGATATTTAGCTCATTTACATTTCCAATGCTATACCAAAAGTCCCCCATACCCACCCACCCCCACTCCCCTACCCACCCACTCCCCCTTTTTGGCCCTGGCGTTCCCCTGTACTGGGGCATATAAAGTTTGCGTGTCCAATGGGCCTCTCTTTCCAGTGATGGCCAACTAGGCCATCTTTTGATACATATGCAGCTAGAGTCAAGAGCTCCGGGGTACTGGTTAGTTCATAATGTTGTTCTACCTATAGGGTTGCAGTTCCCTTTAGCTCCTTTGGTACTTTCTCTAGTTCCTCCATTGGGAGCCCTGTGATCCATCCATTAGCTGACTGTGAGCATCCAATTCTGTGTTTGCTAGGCCCCGGCATAGTCTCACAAGAGACAGCTACATCTGGGTCCTTTCCATAAAATCTTGCTAGTATATGCAATGGTGTCAGCGTTTGGATGCTGATTATGGGGTGGATCCCTGGATATGGCAGTCTCTACATGGTCCATCCTTTCATCTCAGCTCCAAACTTTGTCTTTGTAACTCCTTCCATGGGTGTTTTGTTCCCAATTCTAAGGAGGGGCATAGTGTCCACACTTCAGTCTTCATTATTCTTGAGTTTCATGTGTTTAGCAAATTGTATCTTATATCTTGGGTATCCTAGGATTGGGGCTAATATCCACTTATCAGTGAGTACATATTGTGTGAGTTCCTTTGCGAATGTGTTACCTCACTCAGGATGATGCCCTCCAGGTCCATCCATTTGCCTAGGAATTTCATAAATTTATTCTTTTTTATAGCTGAGTAGTACTCCATTGTGTAGATGTACCACATTTTCTGTATCCATTCCTCTGTGGAGTGGCATCTGGGTTCTTTCCAGCTTCTGGCTATTATAAATAAGGCTGCTATGAACATAGTGGAGCATGTGTCCTTCTTACCAGTTGGGGCATCTTCTGGATATATGCCCAGGAGAGGTATTGCTGGATCCTCCGGTAGTACTATGTCCAATTTTCTGAGGAACCGCCAGACTGATTTCCAGAGTAGTTGTACAAGCCTGCAATCCCACCAACAATGGAGGAGTGTTCCTCTTTCTCCACATCCACGCCAGCTTCTGCTGTCACCTGAATTTTTGATCTTAGACATTCTGACTGGTGTGAGGTGGAATCTCAGGGTTGTTTTGATTTGCATTTCCCTGATGATTAAGGATGTTGAACATTTTTTCAGGTGCTTCTCTGCCATTCGGTATTCCTCAGGTGAGAATTCTTTGTTCAGTTCTGAGCCCCATTTTTTAATGGGGTTATTTGATTTTCTGAAGTCCACCTTCTTGAGTTCTTTATATATGTTGGATATTAGTCCCCTATCTGATTTAGGATAGGTAAAGATCCTTTCCCAATCTGTTGGTGGTCTTTTTGTCTTATTGACTGTGTCTTTTGCCTTGCAGAAACTTTGGAGTTTCATTAGGTCCCATTTGTCAATTCTCGATCTTACAGCACAAGCTATTGCTGTTCTGTTCAGGAATTTTTCCCCTGTGCCCATATCTTCAAGGCTTTTCCCCACTTTCTCCTCTATAAGTTTCAGTGTCTCTGGTTTTATGTGAAGTTCCTTGATCCACTTAGATTTGACCTTAGTACAAGGAGATAAGTATGGATCGATTCGCATTCTTCTACACGATAACAACCAGTTGTGCCAGCACCAATTGTTGAAAATGCTGTCTTTCTTCCACTGGATGGTTTTAGCTCCCTTGTCAAAGATCAAGTGACCATAGGTGTGTGGGTTCATTTCTGGGTCTTCAATTCTATTCCATTGGTCTACTTGTCTGTGTCTATACCAGTACCATGCAGTTTTTATCACAATTGCTCTGTAGTAAAGCTTTAGGTCAGGCATGGTGATTCCACCAGAAGTTCTTTTATCCTTGAGAAGAGTTTTTGCTATCCTAGGTTTTTTGTTATTCCAGATGAATTTGCAAATTGCTCCTTCTAATTCGTTGAAGAATTGAGTTGGAATTTTGATGGGGATTGCATTGAATATGTAGATTGCTTTTGGCAAGATAGCCATTTTTACAATGTTGATCCTGCCAATCCATGAGCATGGGAGATCTTTCCATCTTCTGAGATCTTCTTTAATTTCTTTCTTCAGAGATTTGAAGTTTTTATCATACAGATCTTTCACTTCTTTAGTTAGAGTCATGCCAAGATATTTTATATTATTTGTGACTATTGAGAAGGGTGTTGTTTCCCTAATTTCTTTCTCAGCCTGTTTATTCTTTGTATAGAGAAAGGCCATTGACTTGTTAGAGTTTATTTTATATCCAGCTACTTCACCGAAGCTGTTTATCAGGTTTAGGGGTTCTCTGGTAGAATTTTTAGGGTCACTTATATATACTATCATATCATCTGCAAAAAGTGATATTTTGACTTCCTCTTTTCCAATTTGTATCCCCTTGATCTCCTTTTGTTGTCGAATTGCTCTGGCTAATACTTCAAGTACTGTGTTGAAAAGGTAGGGAGAAAGTGGGCAGCCTTGTCTAGTCCAGAAACAGATCCACCACCCCTTTTTCTACTGAGATTTTTTCCCCTACCTCTGGTTAGTGGGTTAGAAGGAAGGTAGAAGTGTTTAAAAAACCTTAAGTAAGGTAGGTTTTGAAAAAAATGTCAAAACCTACAAGGCCCAGGATCCAGGTCATGTATTGCTCCCTGGACAACAAACTCATATACCATGTATATTGTTCACATCTGGCCTTAGCAAATGCCTTAAGTATCCAGTCATTAGGCCAGCTCATTGGAACAGCTCCAATGAGCAGGTTTCAAACTAGAACCCATGGGTCCAGGTTACATGGCTTCCCCAGTAACCAGTCCCTTTCTTCTAAAGTAATTCTTAAACCACTGGCTAGAGTGTACTCAGGGATAGACTTGTTGCAAGAGAATCTGAGAATTCATGTAATGGCCCACCTTCATAATTTAAGTTAGGGACATATCCAGTGCTTTGGCATTCCCTAGGGATCCAGATTGTAGGCTTATCTAATGGACACATATGTCAAGCCTATGCCCCTGCCATCTGACTCGCATAATTGCAGGCAGCACTGCGAGCGCTGACATTCACTCTCATGAATTTTAAAAGAGAACAATCCAATGACTATAGATTTTTATCTAGCCCCAATCAGCTTTAAAGGGTACCATTTCAGTTTAGTTAGAGAAATGGATTTTTGTTTTGTGACAAAGCCTTACTATGTGACTGTGCCTGGCCTTAAATTTGTACTGAAGCATCTAGATCTGTATCCAGAGTGCAAGAAGTATGGGGGCAGGGGAGAGTGCCACTCTGCCTGGCAAAGAAAGTTAAAAGCATAGTGTTAGCCTTGCCACAAATACTGAAAAGAAACAAAGTGAGATAACTACAGACTTAATAGTACATACATGGAAATAATGATCATGGATCTTAAGCTAGAGTGGGTTTTGCCATGATATAGTTATCTTATACAGGTAAGTTATGGCAAAATCCAGGAAAGAACAAATACTTAAATAGTAGAGACCTGGTTCAGGAAAAACGAACCTGGACAGAGGGGAAGCCTCAAGTCTTAATGCCAATAAAATTTGATAACATTTATTATCAAAACCACATTCCACAGGGTAAATGCACAGTGAGTGTCTCATGTTGGAATTATGTCAAGATCATTGAGGACAAGAATTCAATGATTGACAAAGAAGAGTGTTAAAGAAGATAATTAAAATGTATTGAGGCAATACCAATAGTAGAGCCAGACCAGCCATGGAATAAATATTCTTGGGATATTACACAGCTTTGAATTGATGGTCAATAACACTAAAGACTTGTCCAGGCTGTTTATTATCCTCCACACCTTGACAGTAAGACTTATTGTTGAAAATGCCACACACTTATATCATATTTCAGGAGAAATTTAGCTGATATTCAATTGGAAAACCCTACTAGCTAGTGTTAACAGTATTAAAATGTGCTATGAATACTACTCGAGAAGCAATAATAATCTTTAGTCTAGGAACAATGCAAGCTATAATAGCAACATGTCTGATAGTATACCCACTGGGGAAATGGTGGTACAAATTTTAGGAGTGTAGCCAACCACCTTTTGGGAGAATTTAAGGCTTCTTTCACAAGATAGAATTTATACCTGACACTGTCAAAGAGACCAAGAACCTGAGTATAGATCAGATACTGATACTATTAGAAAACCTACTACTTTTATTCTGCTAAATTAATGTAGAAATAAAAAAAAATCTCCTAATGACGTGTCATTATACCCACTGATCAGCACATTACTCAATACTCATTAGAGATGCTTGTCCTTGCAGTAATTAATATTTAGCCATAGAAACTGATAACCAGGAAACATGCAAAGACTTTGGAATTCTCATCCCTAAATGGGATGTCTTTAGCATACCCTTCTCAAGGATCAAGGATTTATGCAGAAGTAGAACATAAAAGCCAAAGGTAGTGGATGACTTCATTGAAACAGCATTTTCCACACCCATCACGGCTGATGCATTTATGAACTCACAAAGACTGAGACAACATGCATGAGATCTGCAAAAATTCAAGCTACAAAAAAATTCCAGCATGGGAAGTAGGCACATCCTACCTAAGACCAAGAAATGATTTGCAATTACTGCCTGCTGTGCAAGAGAAAATTACGTCTTCAGTGCCTGTCAAGGCAACACAAAGTATATTCCTTGATTTTGTTTTTGTCTTTTATTGTTGTGTTTAAGACACAGAGAGAAAAATAACATGAACTTTGGTAGGTAAGGAAGTTGAGGAGAGTCTTAGAGAAGTGGTAGGAGGAGAAGCAAAATATGTTGTATGAATTCCTAAAGAAACATAAAAGGATAAGAGAAAATATAGGTTCATCAATAAATTAAAAATTTAAAGTTATGTGTTAGAGCTTGTGGAATGCATATATCTATCTAGATATTGAATGGTTGTATATATAGATCCATTTTATTAATATAAAATACTCAGACTTAAATGCGAAGTATAGAACCATATAAATAAGTTCTGCAAGCTGAATATTTGTGTTTGCTCCAAATTTGTATGCTGTGCCCTAATCCATATGATTCTATATGAGTAATAACTAGCCCATAAAGGCAGTGTCTTCATCCATGATATATGTACCTATTAAACAAAAGCTAATCTGTATTCATCATTAAACTCTTTTTTAAGACAAAAATGTTTGAAGGCCAATGACCAAGGATTTCCTTTCAAACTTATTGATAAGAAGCTATCTGCTTTCCACAAAAAACAGTAAACTTCTTGGGAATTTACCTCTTCATTACATGTGTGGATGGTTCTAACTTTTTGAAAATTCTTACACTAAGCTAAAATCTGCCTCCCTATAACTTTGATCAATTGGTTCACATTCTTGCCTGGGGCTATTTAATTGCTACTAGAGGTTTTAGTTTCTTCCCTAAAGGCAGAAGACTTAATGTTTTGTAACTATTATTGATCTTTGGCCAGCTTTGGCCTGTAGCTGGGCAGCTAGATAATTCAGATCTCTTTGAGGTTCTCTGATACTATTTCTAGGCAACATTTTCTATTTTGCTTCTTGAAGCTTTCATTTCTTTATGCAAAAAATTGAACACATAACGTTTTTGTGGTATGAGTTATACTTTCTTTTATGTATAGCTATTAATTAGTTCTTAATTATTAAGTGTGTAAGTGAAAGGGCACAGAAACATATTTGTAAATTTGACTATAATTCAAATTGGAGTAATTTATATTCAATATTATAAAACACTTTAAAGCAGTGATGTTAGTTAAGAAATTAAGTAATGGAACAAGATGCCAAGAAGGGTTGTACTGTCACTAGAGTTAGTCAATGCAGAAATGGCCACCTATTGGGAAATGATGTTTTCAGGCTAATTCCATCTTCTGGCTATCAGTTGTAGATTCTATAAATGTATGTATAGGCTATCCTCTTAATAGTATTTAAATTTTTGTTATATTTTAAAGCCCAATTTGAATATATTTAAATTAATACATACCTAAATTAGCCTAATTAGTACTTTTTAAATACTGGATGTAATGTACTTGTTACTCTTCTGAATTCTCAGAACGTAAACCCCCAAAGCAAGCAATGAAAGGTATGCATAGTATTGTTCACTTCAGCATAGTTGTAAGTGTGTATAACTTATGAAAACTTTACATGTCAAAATAATAAAATGGCTACATAATACATGATTCATCCAAAGAATGAAATATTAGGTAATAACTACAGTTGTAGTTTTAATACAGTAAGACTAACTTTCTAACATCATAACTAGCATATAAAACAACTAGCAAAACACCAAGGCTTTAACTTGCTTATAAAATATGATTTAATTAGTTATTCTTTAGAAGGATTCAACTCAGGTATAATAGCAAATCTAGAATTTAAGTGCATGGAAATGATAAACAAGGAGTTAGAACAAATGGCATTGCCAGGTGATAAACAGATATATAGCATTATGACTTAAGGAATAATTTATCATCCAATATATTATTATCTTGATCCAGGATAAAGAGAAAAGCGTAGTGTTGAAAATGCCAATTAAAAATTAATCCAACATGCACAAAAGTCAACTCTATCAGGATCAAATATCTCAACATAAAACCTTAAACTCTGAAACTGATAGAACACAATGCTAGGAAATACACTACAAAGTATGGTGATACGTAAAGACTTTCTAAACACTACACCAATAACTAACTGACAAATGGTACTGTATGAAAATCAAGTATTACTGTACAGCAAAGGACATTGTCAACTGATTGTGTCAAAAGGCACCCTGTGTGGGAGAAAGTGCTATTTGATAAAGGATTAGTATCTAGAATATAAAAAGAACTCAAAAAAGCTAAATATCAAGAAAACAAATAATCCCATCCAAAACAAACAAACAATAACAACAAGGAATACCAGTTCAGGGTCTGAACAGAACTCTAAAAACAATATTAGAATATTAATGGTTAATAAGCACTTTAAATAATATTCAATATCCTTAGCCATTAAGAAAATACAAATTAGCCCAGCATGGTGGCACACACCTTTAATCCCAGTACTTGGGAGGCAAAGGCAGGCAAATTTCTGAGTTTGAGGTCAGCCTGGTTTACAGAGCGAGTTCCAGGACAGCCAGTGCTACACAGAGAAACCCTTTCTCAAAAAAACAAAAACAAAACCAAAACAAAAAACATAAACAAACAAAAAATACAAATTAAAACTTATTTTTGATTTCATCTCATCTCAAATAAAATGGAAATTACTGAAAAAAATCAAATGCCACCAGATATTGATAGGATTGTATGGAAATGGAACCTCTATTTACTGTTGGTATGTGTGTAGGTGGTGCAGCTGAAATCACTGTGGCATTTTCTTGGGTAGTTGGAAATACACTGTCTAACCCTACTAAACCACTCCTAGGAAAATATCCAAAGGACTATGTTACTTTATATCCTAATAGAAATATTGTTCATTCATATTCATTGCAGCTGTATTCATAATAGATAGAAAATAGAATCAACCTAGATGTGAGGTAAATGATAAATGGATAATATAACTGTGGTACAAACAATGAAACTCTATTCATTTGTAAAGAAAAATAAAATCCACAGCACCCAGAGGCAGATCCACTCCCAGGCACTCTAGCAAGCCCAGGATCGTAGGATCAGGGGTAAGTAGGACACAACATCTGTTCCAACACCACCAGGAGTAGCTGGGACCAGCAGGATCCAGGGAAGCAGTAACTCTGCCTGCCCAGTGGCTTCTGGTTCCTATTTACTTTGGGCACAAACTCTGCAGCCAGTCCCATGGCACCCAGAGGAGTCCCAAATCCCAGGCGCTATAACACAAAATTACACCAGGCTTTTCACCAGAGACTATAAAAGATAGAAGATCTGGACAGATATCATACAGATGCTAAGAGAACATAAATGCCAAGCCAGACTATAATACCAAGCAAAACTCTCAATTACATAGATAGAGAAAACAAGATATTCCATGACAAAACCAAATTTACACAATATCTTTGCACAAATCCAGCCAAAGGATAAGAGTGGGAAACACCAACACAAGGAAGGAAACTATACCCTAGAAAAAGCAAGAAAGTAATCTTTCAACAAATCTAAAAGAAAATAGCCACACAATCCTGATTCTACCTCTAACAACAAAAATAACAGAAAATAACAATAACTTTTCCTTAATATCTTGTAACATCAATGGATTCAATTCCCCAATAAAAAGACACAGACTAACAGAGTGGATATGTAAACAGGACCCAGCATTTTGCTGCATACAGGAAACGCACCTCAGTGACAAAGACAGACAGTATCTCAGAGTAAAAGCCTGGAAAACAATTTTCGAAGCAAATGGTCCCAAGAAACCAGCTGGAGTAGCCATTCTAATATCAAATAAAATCAACTTTCATCCAAAAGTTATCAAAAATGATAAAGGACACTTCATACTGGTCAAGTGAAAAATCTACCAAGATGAACTCTCAATTCTGAACATCTGTGCTCCAAATGCAAGGACACCAACATTCATAAAAGAAGCATTACTAAACCTCAAAGCACAAATTGCACAGCACACAGTAATAGTGGGAGACTTCAACACCCCACCCTCAGCAATGGACAGATCATGGAAACAGAAACTAAACAGAGACACAGTAAAACTAACAGAAGTTATGAACCAAATGGATTTAACAGATATTTATAGAACATTTCATCCTAAATCAAAAGAATATACTTTCTTCTCAGCACCTCATGGTACCTTCTCCAAAATTGACCATATAACTGATCACAAAACAGGCCTCAACAAATACAAGAAGATTGAAATAATCCCATGCACCCTATCAGATCACAACAAACTAAGGCTAATCTTAAATTCCCACAAAAACAATGGATAACACATATGAATATGGAAGCTGAACAACGCTCTTCTCAAATATAACATGGTCAAGGAAGAAATAAAGAAAGAAATTAAATACTTTCTAGAATTTAATGAAAATGAAGACACATACTAAAACCTATCAGAAACAATGAAAGCAGTGGTAAGAGGAATAATCATAGCTCTGAGTGCCTCCAAAAAGAAACTGGAGAGAGCTTACATTAACAGCTTGACAGCACATCTGAAAGCTCTAGAACAAAAAGAAGCAAATTCACCCAAGAGGAGTAGACACCAGGAAATAATCAAACTCAGGGTTAAAAATCAACCTAATAGAAACAAAAAGAACTATACAAAGAATCAAGAAAACCAGGAGCTAGCTCTTTGAGAAGATCAACAATATAGATAAACTCTTAGCCAGATTATCCAGGGGGCACAGAGACAGTATCCAAATTAATAAAATGAGCAATGAAAAGGGAGACATAACAACAGAAACTGTGGAAATCCAAAAAAATCATCTGATCCTACTACAAAAGTTTATACCCAACTAAATTGGAAAATCTGGATTAAATGGACAATTTTCTAGACACATTCCAGGTGCCAAAGTTGAAACTGGATCAGATAAATTATCTAAACAGTCCCACTAACTATAAAGAAATAGAAGCAGTCATTTCATAGAATAATCTCCCAACCAAAAAGGCCCAGGACCAGATGGGTTTAGTGGAGAATTCTATCAGACTTTAAAGAAGACCTAATATGAATACTCTTCTAACTATTCCACAAAATAGAAACAGAAGGAACACTACCCAATTAGTTTTATGAAGCCACAATTATGCTCACACCTAAACCACACAAAGACCAAACAAATAAAGAGAACTTCAGACCAATTTTCCTTATGAACATTGATGCAAAAATACTTAAAATTCTTGCCAGCTGAGACCAAGAACACATCAAAATGATCATTCATCATGATCAAGTAGGCTTCATCCCAGGGATGCAAGGATGGTTCAGTATTCTGAAATCTACCAACGTAATCTTTTACATAAACAAAAGCAAAGAAAAAAACCAGATGATCATTTCACTAGATGCTGAAAAAGCATTTGACAAATTTCAGCATCCCTTCATGTTAAAAGTCTTGAAAAGATCAGGAATTCAAGGCCCATACCTAAACATAGTAAAAGCAATATACAGCAAACTAGTAGCCAACATCAAACTAGTGGAGAGAAACTTGAAGCAATTCCATTAAAATCAGGGACTAGACAAGGCTGACCACTCTCTCCCTATCTATTCAATATAGTACTCAAAGATCTAGCTGGAGCAATTAAACAATGAAAGGAGGTCAAAGGGATACAAATTGGAAAGGAAGAAGTCAAAATATCACTATTTGCAGATGATATGATCGTATACTTAAGTGACCCCTAAAATTCCACCAGAAAACTCCTAAAGCTGACAAACAACTTCAGCAAAATGACTGGCTATAAAATGAACTCAAGCAAATGAGTAGCCTTCCTCTACTCAAAGGATAAACAAGTTGAGAAAAAAATTAGGGAAATGACATCCTTTAAAATAGTCACAAATAATATAAAATACCTTGGTGTTACTCTAAACAAGCAAGTGAAAGATTTGTATGATAAGAACTTCAAGTCTCTGAAGAAAGAAATCAAAGAAGATCTTAGAAGATGGAAAGACCTCCCTTGCTCATGGATTGGCAGGATTAATATAGTAAAAGTGGCCACCTTGCAAAAGCAATCTACAGATTCAATGTAATCCCCATGAAAACTCCAACTCAATTCTCCATAGAGTTAGAAAGACCAATATGCAAATTCATGTGGAATAACAAAAAACCTAAGATAGCAAAATCTCTTCTCAAGGATAAAAGAACCTCTGGTGGAATCACCATGCCTGACCTAAAGCTGTACTACAGAGCAATAATGATAAAAACTGCATGGTATTGGTATAGAGACAGGCAGGAAGATCAATGGAATAGAACTGAAGACCCAGAAATGAACCCACACACATATGGTCACTTGATGTGTGACAAAGGTGCTAAAACCATCCAGTGAGAAAAAAAAACAGCATTTTTACCAAATGGTGCTGGTTCAACTGGTGGCCAGCATGTAGAGAAATGCAAATCGAACCATTCTTATCTCCTTATACAAAGCTCAAGCCTAAATTGATCACGGAACTCCACATAAATCCAGAGACACTGAAACTTATAAAGGAGAAAGTGGGGAAGTACCTCAAACACATGGACACAATGGAAATATTCCTGAACAGAAACCCAATGGCTTATGCTCTAAGATCAAGAATCCACCAATGAGACCTTATAGAATAGCAACGCTTCTGTAAGGCAAAGGATATTGTCAATAGGACAGAAAGGCAAACAACCGACTGGGAAAAACATCTTTACCAATTCTACATCTGATAGAGGGCTAATATCCAATATATACAAAGAATCCAAGAAATTAGACTCCACAGAATCAAATGACCCTATTAAAAATAGGGTAAAGAAAGAATTTTCAACTGAGGAATATCAAATGGCCGAGAAGCACCTAAAGACCTGTTCAACATCCTTAGTCATCAGGGAAACGCAAATCAAAACAAAACTGAGATTCCACCTCACACCAGTCAGAATAGCTAAGATCAAAATCTCAGGTGACAGCAGATGCTGACAAGGTTGTGGAGAAAGAGGAACACTCCTCCACTGTTGTGGGATTGCAAGCTGGTACAACCAATCTGAAAATCAGTCTGGCAGTTCCTCAAAAAATTGGACATAGTATTACCTGAGGACCCAGCTATACCACTCCTGGGCATATACCCAAATTTGCTCCAAACATGCTCCACTATGTTCATAGCCAGAAGCTGGAAAGTACCCAGATGTCCTTCAACAGAGGAATGGATACAGAAAATGTGGTGCATTTACACCATGGTGTACTACTCAGCTATTAAAAAGAATGACTTTATGAAATTCTTAGGCAATGGATGGATCTGAAGGATATCATCTTAAGTGAGGTAACCCAATCACAAAAAAAAAAAAAAAAAAAAAATACATGGTATGCACTCACTGATAAGTGGATATTAGCCCAAAAGATCCAAATAACCAAGATACAATTCACAGACCACATGAAGCTCAAGAAGAAGACTAAGTATTTGTGCTTCAGTCCTTCTTAGAAGGAGAACAAAATACTCACAAGAGAAAATATGGAGGAGATAAAGTGTAGAGTAGAGACTGAAGGAAAAGCCATCCAGACACTATCCCACCTGGGGATTCATTCCATACACAGTTACCACAACCAGACACTATTGTGGATACCAAGAAGTGCATGCTGAAAGGAGCCTGATATGGCTGTTTGCTGAGAGGACCTGATAGAGTCTTACAAATACAGATGTGGATGCTCACAGCTAACTATTGTGCTGAGCTAAATAAGAAGTTAGAGAAAGGAAGTTAGAAAGGGGTTGAAGGGGTTTGTAACCCCATGGAAAGAACATCAATACCAACCAACCAGACACACCCCTCCCCCAGAGCTCCCAGGGACAAAACCATCAACAAAGGTGTACACATGGCTCCAGCTGCATATGTAGAAGAGGATGGCCTTGACGTGCATCAATGGGAGAAGAGATCTTTGGCCTAAGGAAGTCTGATAGATGCCCCATTGCAGGAGAATGGAGGGTGGGGAGGTGGGAGTGGGTGGGTGGAGGAATACCCTCATAGAAGCAAGGGGACAGAAGGATGGGATAGGGGTTTTCCAGGACTGGGACTGGGGAAGGGGGTAACATTTGAAATGTAAATAAAGAAAATACCCAATTAAAAAAAATTTTAAAAGTGAAAACAAAAGAAAAAGAAATTATGAAATATACAGGTAGATAAGTGGAGCTGGTGAAACTTATGCTGTGTAAGGTACACAGAGACAAACATCTGTCGTCCCTCATACTCTGACTCTTGCTTCAGATCTTTAGTTTTATAGATTAACTTGATATACCTATAGGAGTCAGGAAACTAGAAAGGGCCAATTGCATAGAAAAAGAGAATGACTTAAGGAAAGGGGGTGGTAGAATATAAGTGATATAAAAGTAGAGAAAGGGAAATACTGGAGGTGGAAATGTTCAAATAGTGATGGAAAATTAATCAAAGGGAAGAAAAATAAAAAGTCACATACAAACCTATGACTTTGACAGCCAATTAAAACACCATTCTAAATATTACTGCTTCAAAATAATATCCCTTCTAAATATTAGTGCTTATCCCAAAAGAGAAATGCTACCCTCATCCTTGATCAGAGAAACTTTCCTTTGCACTGAACTGTGGTGAATTCACAGATTTGTGACTGCTCAAAATACTTATAATTAAAAACCTGTTGTATGTTTAGCTTTAAAGACAACATTTATAAAGTCCAGGAACGTGTTAGAAGGGGGGGGGGGGCGGAAAGAATATAAGAACCCGAAGACAGGGAGAAGAACCAGAAAATGTTTCCATCAGTTCAGACATACCGTTGTAAACATGGTCTCATAGTAGATATCTGTACTTGTGCTGGGCTTGCACAAACCTGGATTATCATGGATACTGGAAGGACTTCTGGATCCTTATCCTCCCTAATGAATTACTGGCAGTTTGTGTTCTGGAGGAGAAACAGCCATTGCCTACAGTTGTGAATGAGACTCTGTACCTACCAGTTAACTGTAGATAGTTCTAAATTCTTGACCACACAGATGGTTCTTGGTAAAATTGTTGAGCAACAAAATATAACTAAAAAGTAAGATGTGGAAAAGGGATCATCGAGGAGGTGGAAGTGGAATGACAAAGGTGAGAGTGGGATTCAAAATGTGAGGATAAGAGTAAACAGAATGCACTAGATACATGGGTGAAATTGTCAAAGAAAAAAATCTAATCGATAAAAAAAAGGTCTTGTCAGTCAAAGTAAACAAGCAGCACACACACAGCAAAGAGCATCTGAGAAAATGATACAGTAGAAGCCAGTAGAGACACATCTCACCACCTGAAAAAGGTCCAGGGTAGAAGCAGTCCAGGGCAACTACTTTAGAACTCTGCTACTTTTTTAAAGGTTTACAACTCCCATGAGGAAGGCTTGAATGTTAAATTGCTATCAACTCAATCAATTACTTTCTCTTAGTACTCAGTGTAGTTTCAATTATACATCTTCTGTCACTTTACCATGAGAGAAAGTTGTATCTTTCCAACCATCCAACCATTCAACTATTCATCCATATACCTATCTATCATCTCTCTCTCTCTCTCTCTCTCTCTCTCTCTCTCTCTCTCTCTCTCTCTCTCTCTCTCTCTCTCTATCTATCTAATATAAACATAGATATACAATATATGTGTATAAATATATACAGATTATATACAGATATATGCTGGAGTAGCCTGCACAGATCTGGGCTCTCTTTAATTATCAGGGATGTCTTCACAGACAGCTAATAGTTGCTTCTCATCATACAAGGGCAAACAGAAGGAGTCATTGATCAGCACCTTTCTCCCTTACTACAGGCCACTTCTTTCTATGTAAAGTGAATTTAGGAGGATCTAAAAAAGAAATCCCTCAGTTTTTTTTTAACCTCTGCCTTCATTTACATTCTTCTTTTAGAATTTGGATGTTAAAAGCAACAATACTGAAGGCCAGAGCTTTCAAAAGAACCTGCATACAAAAAGGGTAAACGTGATAGTCACTGTGCGTACCCACAGGAAAGCTGGACTCTCAAAAGACGTTTATAATTCTTAATACATCTTTCCAAAACAAGAACAAAACTCAAATGGCATATAAAGAAAGAAAATAAGTGTGGTCCATTCAAAAGAAAACAAAAACAAAAGAAAAAAGCAAGCAAAACAACAGGCGCTGGCATGAAAAGAACTGATGGCAGATACAATACAAAGAGACTCTCAATGAGATGCTGTTATAATATTCAAATAACTGAAGGGATAAAGAAAGTTAGGAAATCAAGCTATAAATAGAATATAAAGTTTCATAAAAAATAGAAAACATAAATCAGAAAAAATTCTATAGCTGGAAGGTACAGTAAACTGGGATTTTAAAAATTGGGAAACAAACAAACAAAATAAACCCTTTCACTGAAGAAATTCAAATTCATGAGCAGGGAAAAGAAAGACTGAAAAGAAATAAACAGACCCAACAAGACGACAGGACCATATTCAGTAGAATGCCAAAGAAGAGAGAAGGGCAGAGAAACATTGGAAACACTAATGTTTGAAAATATTTCAAACATCTTGAAAAACTTGAAATTAAAAGTTCAAGAGTGAGGTAACTCAGACCCAAAAGGACATGTGTGGTATCTACTCACTAATAAGTGGATATTATCCAAAAAAGTACAAAATACCCTGGACACAATCCACAGAACTCAATGTTAACAAGCAGAAGGGCCCAAGTAAGGATGCCTCAATCCCCCTTGGGAGGGAGAAGAAAGCAATCACAAGGGGAAAAGGGAGGGAGAGACCTGGATAGGAGAGGGGACAGGGAAGGGGAAAGGGGAACATGATCAAATATGGGGAATGGGAGAGATAGGACAGAAGTCCTGAAGCCAGCAAAATGAATGGAAATATGCAACTTCTAGGAATGGGAGATAGGGAAGTACCAGAAACTTGGGACGTGAGAGACTCTCAGGACTCAAAGGGAGGTACCTTAGATGAAATGCCCTAAAGTGGGGAGAAGGCACTTTTAGAGTCCAACTCCAGCAGAGAGACAAGGCATCAAGTGGAGGGATGGGGTTGCCATACCACAATCAAAAACCTTGTCCAAGTATTGTTCCTGTCTAAAAGAACTACAGGGACAAAACATGGAGAAGAGATTGAGGGAAAGGAGGCCCAGTTACCCACCCAAATTGGGATCCATCTCAAGGGGAGGCTCCAAGGCCTGACACTATTACTGATGCTATGTATGGTGTGCTTATAGACAGGAACCCAGCATGGCTGTCCTCTGAAAGGCTCAACAAGCAGCTGACTGAGACAGACACAGATACTTACACCCAATCATGGGCCTGAAGTTGGGGAATCCCTGTAGTTGAATTCGGGAAAGGCTGGAATAAGTTGAGGAGGAGGAAAACCCCATAGGAAGACCAGCAGTCTCAAATAACTCTGACCCCTGAGAACTCTCAGACAGGGATCCACCTCTATATATGTGGTTCGAGGACTCTAACATATACAGCAAAGGACTTGAGGCCCCAGGGAGTGGAGAGGTGGGGGGGGGGGGTTAGGGGTGCATGGGAACATCCTATTGGAAACAGGAGGGGATGAGGAGCTGTGAGAAGGGAGACCAAGAGAGAAGCAGCGGCTGGACTATAAAAAATAAAATAAAATAAAATAAAATAAAATAAAATAAAATAAAATAAAATAAAAGTTAAAAAAAAGTTCAAGGAAATCAAGAACTAAAAATGAATATACATCAGGACACATTACAATCAAACTATTCATTAGGACCAGAAAAAATTTTAAAGCTAAGAGAAAGAAGATGAGTTGTACACAAGGCATCATCAATAATATTACTAGACTTCTCAGCAGTATTTTTGAAGGGAAAAAAGAAGTAAGATGATATATTTGAAGTGATAACAGCAAAACATCCAACAAATCTAAACCTTACAGCAAGCAAAGCTGTCTCACTGAGGAGAAAATCTCAACATTCCCAGGTAAACAAACGTTGAAGATGCTTTTAACTATTAGTACAATCCTAAAAGGAATATTAAGTCTTACAGGTTGGTATGAAATGATACTGTGAAGCAACTTAAAAGTATGTATGGTAATAAAGACACTTTTAAATTAAAAGACATGGGAGATTAAAGGTAGTGTTTTGTAATTTAAGTGTGTAGCTATACTTTCTGTTCCTATATGATTTTAGAAAGTAACATTTATTAGTAAGAGACAGAAATATACAAAGCGTTTTGGGGTTCTGATCCATTATCTGAATCCTAAAATATTCTGATGATCTCTGTAAAGTGGGAAATGTTAGTGAAACATCTAGGTCCTACTAAGGGACAGCTGTGGCCTCGCAGCCTGAGAGAATCTGCTCCTGGATGCAGGCATGCCGTTGTCTCTTCCAAATCCATAACATTTTACTATGGCAAGCAATGCTGAGTGAATAAAGCCAAGCATAAATGGACAAATACTAAACAAACAAACAAGCAAACAAACAAGAAGTAAATGAGCATTACTCTGCTTACACCACTTCTCTGAAATACTTAGAACAGTCAAAATTGCCATGACAGAGCAAAATGTTAGTTGTCATAGCTAGGAGGATGGAGCAACCATATTTGTTGTTTGATGAGTTTAGAATATTATTTTTTGCAAGGTGAAGAGTTTTGGAAATAGATGGTGGGAAAGATGAAGCAATAGTCTGAATGTATTTACTGTCACTAGGCTGTGAGCCTATAAATGCTAAGATAGTAAAGTGTGTATTTATTTTATTACAATAGAAAATTTGAGGAAAAGTCAGTAGAATGCTGTTGTAGCACCAATAATTTTAGAATAAACCCTCAGACTCCCTTTAATGGTGCCAGTTGTTGCCATTTGTTTCTGGAACTGCTTCTTATTTAATCTTTGTTATCCAGAAGCTTGCTACATATACTACTAAGCATGAGAATGTATTTGTAGAAGGAACATTGTTATTATTTTTGCTGGTGTGCTTTATTAAATACACATACAGTGGGATTAATATATGATTCACAGGGAAGGCTCCCAAAGAGCCCAGTGAAAATTGGAAGTCATTACTCAGAAGCACAGAAAGGATGTCCAAACAGGATGTGGTCCTTAATTTGCAGCTCTGATGCTGTGAAAGACTGTCACTCAGTTTCCACTACACAGGTGCATTCCAGAGTGTAGGCTCCCTTTTTGATGACTTTCCCAGCATCTCTTAGCTGCAGCTCTCCTCCATTGGCTTGAGACTATTCAGCACAATTGGTGACTAATGAAATCCTCTCTCCTTCATCGTACTACTCCAATAACATCTCTGGTTTTGCCCTGAACATTATATTTGGTGAGATTAGTATCATGTGGATAGCCCTAAGCATAGATCTACTTCCAACTTCCCATTTGATTAGATGAGCCTTGAGAGAGAAAAAAAATGGTATCTCTTCTTGTTGCAAAAGCATAATATTAGGTGAGTGTTACTATCCTCCATCGTACTTCTAAATTGCAGTGAAATGTGTTCTATATATGGTGTATATATAACATTTTCATTTGGGCCTTGAATATGGATACATTTTGTAACTGTTGTGTGTGTTTTGACAAGAAAAAAAAGTAATTTTATATCCTTAATTCAGCTTCATCATGCTAAAATTTAAGGTCTAAATTTTCAGACATGTTATCCGCTACTTCTTTTAGTTATTAGAATATAGCTATGAAAAAGAACATAAAGTTGGTTGATGGAGTCAATTTTTATAAAGTATGAAATGGAAGTATAGGCACATGTCTAAACATACCTCATTAAAAGTGTTCCTTTGTTGGCGAGCATAAAGGCAAAGATGCAGTCCTTCAAAATGAGGGTGAATTACACAACAGAGTACTAACAATAAAGGAGAATAAATGGTTACACATTTTTTTATATTAGTGTCACAAATTAACAACCAAAAACCATGAGAAAGAACAAAATCCTTCGGAAGGAAAGAATTATAACAAAAATAAAGGAGGTAGACCAAAACATAGTGGTCTTTTCAAGAGGAAAGAATTGTGGCCATAATTAAATATAGTTCTCCAAATATAAAAATTTCTAATTTTCTACTTTTGTGACCAGAATAAAAATTCATCATTGTATTTACATCGCTATACATGATTATTGCCTCTGGGCATTTCTTCTGACACTGAGCTACATACTGAAAGCAATCAGGCTTTGCAGGTTTCCCTTCATTCACTGTGATGATGAGAGCTGTCCTCACCATGATTATGTATCCACAGTGATTTACCAGATGATCACAAACATCAGAGGGGCAGAAGGAGTTCTGGGTACAAAACCTATGACCTCGGGGCAAAAACACTGAAAGATTCAAGTGTTCAAATTAATCACATGTTTTTCTTCTTAAAGAATACTCTGCATATATAATTTTGGTAGTTTGGTGGGATCAAAATCAAGCCAATGTGTCCTGCTTGATTTGACTGACTCTACAGATAGTGTAGACTTTAAAGTATTTCTTATAACAGCAGGCACTTAGATTGACAGGTTCTTATTTTTATAAAGATGCTAAAGCTTTTATATTAAGGAAAGTACCAAGTTCTGAGAGTCCACATCTTTTAAGGTCAGACTCCATTTTAGAGAACTTGGCCTAAGTTTGAACTCAGATAAACTAACAGGCTGGTACCTAGCATTTGTTTCCAAGTTGCCCCCAACAAACCCAAGCCTAGCTCTTGTCTCTAGGCTAATCCCCAACAAGAGCAGCATCTCCAGGTTATACCTTCAACAAGACCAGCATCTCCAGGTTATTTCCCCCTGCCTAAGGACCACCAATGCAAAGGGGAGCAAAAATGAAGTCTATGATATGATTCCCAGCACCAGTCACTTATGTCAAAGGCCACAATGAAGCTTTTCAATTAGATTCATACTTACCCTCCCCTCACCCAACTTGCTGCTTACTATAAAGCCTTGCCCCAGTAGATATTGCCCCCCCCCCACAAAAAAAAACCCAAACTGTCCTGCATTGGAGGGCCTGAACTAGCTCAAATAGTATAAAGAGCCTGCTGTGAGTCGCATCCGATCAGCTCCTGTCTGGTTTTTGCTGGGGTGGGTGGGAGGAGGGGGACTGACTGGACTCTTCCTGGCACTAAGGCTCAACATGGCAAAAGAGAAAATAAAGTTCAGATTTACAGAAAGCATAGCTGTGCCTCTCTATACTCTCTAGTACCCAGTCATGCTTATTTTACACATTTTACACCTAAATTAGTTATATTTCAGAAACTTTTGCAATAGTTATACCAAACAAAATTGCATTTGGTCCATAGGCATTTAATATACCACCGAGTAGTTATTGATTTTTTTTCAGTCTTTCTTGACACTTTTAAGAGTAATTGTCACCCTCAGCATCTCATTCCTTAGACTGGAAAAAAAATGTGATTTTATCATGTGCAATGGGTTTAGGTTGCAAGCAAACCCTTTAGGCTGATTGTACATTCTCAAGGTTGCTCAGGGTGAGTTTAAAATGGGCAACAAAACAGAAGCTTTGTGTTCCTAGGATAGGAAGAGAAAGAAAAAAAGAATATCCCTGTGTTTTGTGCTGTAAAAAGGTGCTTTTACCTGTTCTTGGAAGAGTGTGTGGCCTATCATTCCAGGAAAACAATAGTCTTCCCAAAATGCTTGGTTTTCTTTTAAAAAAAAATGTTAGAGTTTGTTCTGTTTGTGTATCACTTTTCTGAGAGTGACTCTCTCTCTCTCTCTCTCTCTCTCTCTCTGTGTGTGTGTGTGTGTGTGTGTGTGTGTGTGTGTGTGTGTGTGTGTGTGTGTGCACGCGCGCGTGCGCGCGCGCGCGCGCGGGCATGCCCATGTCGGCATAAGCATGTAACAGACAGAGGATCTGCACTAGATAACTAGATACTCCATTGATATGTTTTGGGAGGACAGAAGACTAAGATTTCCATTTTGAGATTTAAACCAACCATTCCATGGTTTCTGGTCATTGCAAATCTGATGATTTAAATCACTAAAACGTGCCTTGTAGCTAATTTAATACCCACATTCTATATCTAAATATTTCCACTTAATCTATCAGAGATATTGCTGTCAAAGTAACTTATTTGAGTAACCTTACTATTTTGTTCTCATAGTTATATTTATTTGAATAATATCAGAGTTACATCTGATTCTGACTAGGTACCTAGGGAAAACAGATGTGATCACCTTAAGCATAAGATAAAGTGAGACTGTTTTTCCTTACACTGGACAGGACAGAAAATACTGTTGTTGTCTGTAATACTAAGTTACTCCCAAAGCTTATTCCTTGTCCTTGAGAAATCTGTATCTAAAGCCAATTTTTCTTACCTGAAGATTTAATTTTCCTCACTGAGTTTTCTAGGCAGACAGACAGACAGACAGACAAGATGGATGCTAAAATTCAAGAAATCTAGGCAAGTCGTGAATAACTTCTTCCTCTTCCTCTTCCTCTTCCTCTTCCTCTTCCTCTTCCTCTTCCTCTTCCTCTTCCTCTTCCTCTTCCTCTTCCCTTTTTGGTTTTTCCAGACAGGGTTTCTCTGTATAGCCCTGGCTGTCCTGGAACTCACTTTGTAGACCAGGCTGGCCTGGAACTCAGGAGGAACTCTGCCTCCTGAGTGCTGGGATTAAAGGTGTGCGCCACCACTCCCGGCCTTAAATGACTTCTAAAACAAAAGAGACATAATTGGTCCAACTAAGAATCAAATAGGTTAATGGGCCTCAAAAGACCTATGTTACATGGATCCCAGAAGAATTTATAAGGAATACTATGTAATATCTTCCTGATAAAATCAGAACTTTACATATGCCTAATACAGAACAGACTTTCCATAATTATTTGTTGAAATTGAGTAGAAAAACTAATTAGTAGAAAATTAAAGCAATAAGCTATAATCAATTCCAATGATCTTACTAACTCCTGAAACCATTTTGTAACATACTCTGGCTTTCCTTACATCAGGGTCTTCAGGGACCAAAGTCTCATGCAGTGAAACATGAGGGCTGGAGAGATAAAATATCCTATACACTTATGACCACCGACTCTAAGACTTTACATGTGAAAGTACTCTAAAGCGGGCTGAATGCCAATGCCCAGAGCTGCTACAGAGAGGTTGCATGTCAGTGGTCTGATGATGGGATGTTAACCATCTACAGTTTTAAAATAATTATTAAAAATGACTGGTATTTTGATAATCTTGAAAACACTTTTCTGAGAGCAAATAGTTAGATCCTCAATAAAGTTTAGATAGCTAGAAATGGTAAATGTCAGCCCTGTTTCGACCTCACACTTTCAGACATCTTGAATGTGCTTCCGAGACTCCAAGTATAGTAATCAAATAATTTACTATTTATTGTTGTTATTTACAATTTGTTTGCCCTGAAAAAAAATCCATACATGTCATCAGATATAGGGTGCCCTACCTATGAAACTTGAAAATGCCTTGATTTCTATTCGTGCTCTTAAATAATTGTTTATTAAGCCCGAGAGGAAAGAGCTGAGTCATTGTGAGAGGGCAGGGTACCATCCCTTCGATGCTAAGCCATGTCTCCTCCACAGCTCCCCACTGAAAACATTGAAAAAGAAATACAGAATAGACATTAAAATTAACTTGTTACCCGCCCCTACCCACAAATTATTGTTTTAACATAAATAAAAGAATTTAAGAAATGAACTTGTTTTATGTACCCCTATTTTAGACTTCAGGCCACCCAAATTAATGGAGATTACTACCTGGGACTCGGAGTTCTTTCCTCCATCCACATGGGCCTGTAATTCTCATGTTTAACAAAAGTTTCAAGTACAAACTACCGATGTGGTAATTTTTTTTCCCTTCAAATCAACTGTATGCTGAAAAGAAATCGAGTCTGGATTCTCATCAGAATGTTTTTAGCAACCAATTTATATCAGAGTCCCCCAGGAATGGATTGCATGGTCATTTCCAAGGGTAAAGGAGGCATGTGTCACTTCCCAATGTGCAAGCAATTGCACATGAAATACGTCTGTGGCTTGTGGCTGCAAAGTCTCACCTCTGATCTACAGATCGGCTTAATTTAACCATTTTTTTTTCCAGCATGTTAATACATTTCTCTGTTTTAAATTCCTGCTTAGTGGAAAGTTTCCCCATTGAGTATCTGATTTAATTTTGTCTGCTTGGATGCCCTTTAGGTAAAGGACACCATTCAATATCAGAATTAGAAGCATTCTATTCATTTCTCCCCCTGCAGCCAGAGAAAGAGAAAGGAGAGAGCAAAGAGGCAGAGACTTGCACAACTCCAGATACAGCAATTCTCTAGCCGCTGAGCAATGAGGTTTCATACGCTGCTGGAGGACCCATTCATCTCAATCCATCTGGAACGAGGGCTACATGCAATATTTCACAATCTAAGTACTTTCTGACAAATCTATTAATTATACACTCAAACAAATTATTTGCTGCCTGTGGAGAAATGCTACTGGATTTTTCTCTTGTGCCTGAACCCATGTCCTTTTCCCACTTTTAACTCATTTGCATCTCTGACACAGTTGTATTGGACCCCTGTTTTTAATTATCTTCTAAATTTTACACACGGTTACTATTAGAGAGAAGGTAGAAATGGGACTAAAGTGCTCTGGCACTAAATAGACAAAAGACATTTTCCTACCACTTCATCCTATAGTGTTCTCCCTCCTCCACCAGCGCATATAGAAGTTTTCTACCATGGAAATGATAACACATTAGCTTAACTGATTTCTGATGTTTCTACCATTCTGCTCACGTTTTTTCTTTTGTTCCAAAAACAAGCCTTCCTCAAATTTTACATCCAAACTGGTAAAACCCACAGGAAATGAGGAAGACAAAACTTGAGCAGTAATTACACATTCTAGATGTCATTAGAAAGGTTTAGATTACTTTCTTTTAAAATGTTTTCTCATCTGGGAAGTACTACATGTAGTTGTACAAAAATAGCAAAAACAATTTTAAATGAGATAATAAAACACTCCAATAACTAACATCAGTAGTTTTGGGAATGGATCTTGAAATAGTTTTTACATATCATATAAATGTGAGTGCTATACATTAAAATTTATGTACATTAAATTTTACAGCTATCTTACCTATTTTTTCATACATATTTCCCCATTACTAAGATTTTAATTTTGTTTTATGAGGGTTAATATAGATTATCACCTTTAGAGTACCTAGAATTAATACAAAGACAAAGCTCTAGGAACTTCTGTAAGAGATTTCCTAAATTAGGTTAACTAAGGTGGGGAGATCTGCCCCCAAACACAGACACTTCACTGGGTTGAGACCACATGAAAGGGTTAGAGTAAGTAACTCCACATGTGCCTCTGTCTTTCTCCTAAATGTGGACTCAACATGATTACCTGCTTCAAATTACTGCCACCTCAGTGGTGGATCCTCCGTGGTGGGCTGTACCCTAGAATGGTGAGACAAACACCAATGGAGGAGCTAGAGAAAGTACCCAAGGAGCTGAAGGGGTCTGCAACCCTATAGGTGGAACAACAATATGAACTAAACAGTACCCTCCAGAGCTTGTGTCTCTAGCTGCATATGTAGCAGAAGATGACCTAGTCAGCCATCACTGAGAAGAGAGGCCCTTAGGTCTTGCAAACTTTATATGCCCCAGTACAGGGGAACGCCAGGGCCAAGAAGTGGGAGTAGGTAGGTAGGGAAGCAGGGGAGAGGGAGGGCATAGGAAACTTTCAGGATAACATTTGAAATGTAAATAAAGAAAATATCTAATAAAAAAGAAAAAAGTAATTAATACATTAAGAAAATATAGTTAATGATACAATTCTTTTCACCCATGACCCCTTACACACACACACACACACACACACACACACACACACACACACACACACAAGTAGAAGAGAAAGGAAACTGTTTTCTTTTGAGTAATATCAAATCATGGTATCACTGTTAAGCTAAGGCTGGCTTTGAACTATTTGGCTCTCCCACTGGTCCCAATGAAGCTTCTGGAATAACTGGGACTACACACAGATGCTACTGTATCCAACTCTCTTCTTCCTGTTAAACTTTAATATTATCTATCATAAAAATGTAGAACAATTTGCATAGCTATCTGCAATCATTAGACATTAATATTTCAAATGGTCCACCTTTTAATATTATACGATACCACATTCCTTTGAGTAAAGCTACCAACCACTTCATTTTTTTACCAGGTGAAATTTGACAATATTCTCTTTTGAACAAGGAGGAAAATATAACATATTGCCTTCAAGAATCCATACATCCAGTCTGGCCTTATATTCTCAAACACATATTGTTAGTAAATTTCTGATAGTTTAAATGAATTTTAGCCTCTGTATGTGGATGTGTATGTATGTATCAAGTAACTAGCCATTTGTATGAATCAAATGCTTGAGAAGTGACACTCAGATACAAATCTGATTCCAAACTGTTCAACTTATAGAAATATGGAGGTCCTTTTTTTCAAAGATTATTAGGGCTGTGAAAGAGACAGGAGTTTCAGATATGAATGGCCAATAACTGTTCTTTCTGATAGGAGGAAACAATAATTTCCAAATGGCAGTAGTGTGGCTTCAAAAAGTTAGTGAGCATCCTAGATGAAAATAGAGTAAAACACATCATTTTCTTACCTTAGAGGAAAGGCATGCCCAGACTTCTTTTTAATTTCCCTAAGAACCTTTGGAGTTAGATAGACATTTTGCCATTTTACATCCTAGGAAATGGAAGCATACACAAGGGGTCATTCAACAAGCAATTGGCAAATTCAGAATTTGAATTCATCACTGTCAGATTTCAGCACCCCTGTCATTTTCATCCCAGTAGGGTGACAAAGGCAGTAACTGTAGGCTATTTTCCGTTCTTCGCTCTGAAAAGTATCTATGTCAAATTAATCTAATTTCAGAGTTATTCCTAGGAAAGAAAGATACTGGAGGAAATGCAAGAACATGTAAATGAACGAAGAGATCACATCAGGTTTTTAAAACAATTCACCATTTTCAGAACCAAGACAGAATGAGCACAAAAAGAAGCCAAATGAAAGAACATGGGATGGGGTGAGGAGCTTGACTTGTCAAACATCCTTTTCTAATATCAGAATAAAAACAAAAAGCAAAAAAACAAAAAACAAGCCTTCTCCCAGTGAATACCATTGGCGTTATTGAATAATCTTAATGGATTTACAACATCTGACAGATTATTTCATTATGCTTGCCTGAGATTTAGCAAGGGTCAGATGCTGTCTTAAATCAACCAAATTACAAGAAATGCCAAAGGGTATGATTAAAAAATTTAAATAATTATAGAGAGCTTATAGTTTTTTTTATTAGAATCAGTGTGAGTATGCGTGTTTGTGTGTGTGTGTGTGTTTGTCTGTGTGTCTGTGTCTGTGTGTGTGTGTCTGTGAGGTGTGTCTGTGGGGTGTCTGTGTATGTATGTGTCTGTGTTGGGGTATGTGTCTGTGTCTGTGGTGTGTCTGTGGTGTGTATGTGTCTGTGGTGTGTTTGTGTCTGCATCTGTGTGTGGGGGTGTCTGTGTCTTTGGGGTGTGTATATATGTGGGGTTTGTGTGTGTGCGTGTCTGTGTGTGTGTGTCTGTCTGTGTCTGTATCTGTGTCTGTGTGTGTCTGTGGGGTGTGTGTTTGTGTATGTCTGTGGTGTGTGTGTGTGTTTGTGGGGGGTGAGTCTGTGGGGGGTGTCTGTGGGATGTGTGTGTGTGTGTGTCTGTGGGGTGTGTGTTTGTGTGTTTCTGTGGTGTGTGTGTGTCTGTATCTGTGTGTCTGTGTGTCTGTGTCTGTGTGTCTGTGTGTCTGTGTCTGTGTGTCTGTGTCTGTGTCTGGGGGGGGGGTGTTCACACATATGCCATGGCCTGGGTTTGCAGATCAGAGGATAGCTTTTGGGAGTTGGCTCTGGCTTCCTCCCTGGTGAATCAGGGTCTCTGGTTTTCTGCCACTGTGCAGCTTCCTCCAGATGGCCCTAGAGGTTCTGGACAACTCCCCTGTCTCCCCTTTCCATATTGGGGTAGAAGGGCTGAGATTGAGATTACACACAGCATGCACCACATGCAGCTTTTTTGGGAGATTCTGGTAATGGAACTCAGGTTACTGGTCTGGCAATGCTCCTATCTTTACCATCTGAGCCATCTCCCTGCCACTTAGTTCTCATTTGATAGAATGTGTTTTTTCAATATCTAATTGAAGAAATTATATTGGAGTGAGTTAATCAGAGCAGCTACATTCCCATCAAACTTTTGTGATCAAAAGAATGTGTCTCTTTTGAGTAACATTCTGGGAAACCTTGCTTTTAACTTCTCTTCTCTGTTCATAAAGATTATGGTATATTGATATCAGCCAATCTTTCTGCTAAAGAAAGAAAAACATGTTATCAATACTTTCTTGACTCATTAAAGGATTATAGTTGTAATAGCTCACTTTGATTATAGTATAGAATTTCAGTCAAATCGAGGCTGAAGGAATGATAGATAAGTCACTTGAGACAATATTCACTGATTTAACTCTCCCTAAAAAATATGGCACGTGTCATAATAAAGGGTCCAGAGTTTGAGTCTTTACAGGATATCTCTGAAATGTAGAATATGTCAGTAAAGAACACTGTCTTGCTAAGTATCCCCTCACTTTACACACACATACACACACACACACACACACACACACACACACACACACACACACACACATAACTTATACATTTAGTGATAAGAATGACAGAATTGTATAAAGGATCCATAAGTATAGAAGTGTGTGGATATTACAAGTCACAGCATGACCTCTGTTGATTCATATTCTCATCCTTAGTTCAGGCTGACTGGCCTTGAACATCAAAAAGGTCCATAAAGAGACAGATGCAGGTGACTCTGGCAAGTAAGATTGCTGTGGAGCACACAAGCCAGACACTCTTGGCATGTTAAATTAATAATGTCAAAGTCCACGGGAGACCCTGAAACTCGAGGACAACAATGGGTGCAGTACTCATTTGTGGAATACCTGGGAGGGAGCATGCCTAAGCTCTCACCGGGCCCTGGAAGAAAACATGAGTAGGGGATTAATTGTTCATTAGCAACTGGAGTTTTAGAGTTAATGAGATGGAGCAGTGTAAATGAGATATAATTTGTACCCACTCTCCAGTCAGGCCTGGCCCATGAACTCCATGAACGTATTGTGATGCCATCATCTATAAGTCAGTGAATTTCTGAAGGCTTTTCTCCTGCTTGCTGCAAACAAAATAATTCATGCAAAGGAAAATTTCCCAAAAGGAGAAACACATACCTGCCTCTAGATGCTTCCATTACCATCTCTGTGGAAAGTCACTTTGTGGAAAAACCCTGAAACAAATGTATCTCATTTCAGTGTACTGTTTAATCTGCTAGCCTTATTAAAACCAGACAAGGGAGACAGAGAGGACTCAAGAGGGAAAAGAGTATCAGCCTTTAATAAGTTTCCTCCATGTACCAAGGCCCATCCAGTGTTATCCGACCTAACTCTCACTTCTAGGACTAAATAATGGTCACCCCTGCTTGACACATGAGGAGGCTGAGTCAGAGGAGACTCCAAATTCTCCCTGTAAGTAGCTTCTGAAATGTGCTGTGGGATCCATAGTTGGCCTTGCATTCTTCCCTTGTTGAAGCCCTTAGAACAGGATCCCAATTCAATTCTAACCTAACCCCCTCCCTCTCCTTCCATTTTATTCTCTCTCTGCCTGTCTCTGTCTCTCTGTCTGTCTCTGTCTCTGTGTCCATGTGTCTCTCTCTCCTCTCCTCTCCTCTCCTCTCCTCTCCTCTCCTCTCCTCTCCTCTCGTCTCCTCTCCTCTCCCCTCCCCTCCCTCTGTCTCTCTGTCTCTATCTCTCTGTCTCTGTCTCTCTTCCCATCTAACTGCATGGGAATTATGATGACAATCTTGAAGCTAACTGAATGCTTACCCACTATACCAGCATGCTCAGCCCAAGGACTGAATTTTTCAATAATTGGAATATTCTCATACGAGCCAAATAAACTCATCCCAGCCAACTAAAGGAGAAAATAAAAATCATTTTTAAAACATCTCTTTTAAATGTATATGGTAATCTTCATAATAGAAAGCCAGAACGATCATGGCCCAAGAAGGAGCCAGGCTGACACATGGAGCATCTTTTCAACGCTCTGCCAGGATGCACTAGGTACACCATACTTCCAAGGCAGTATCACTCTGCTCAATTTACATTCAGGAAGAGAGGAAGTCTGGTTCGCCCTGGATTATGTGGCCTCTCAACAGCTCAGCAGAGACAAAGACGGTCCTTAAGTGAGTACAGCCAAGGCTGCCTGGATCAGGGGAGACGATCCCCACTGGAATATCAGAGTGCTGGGCTGGCAAAATAACAGATCCCCACTACAATAACGTAAGGTCTCCTGTGCCCTCACAAATGTCCTCCCTTGTCACATTACAGTGAGTGGTTTCTGCTTACTCACACATTGCTCATGCAGAGCCCTCTGAAGCTGAATCTAAGCCCAGGAACTCTGTCTCTCTCACTATCACCACGCGCCAGAGCTGCTTCCAGCTTTGATTCATTACACACATCACTTCTATCTTACCCACCAGAACATGATATATATGGTAATTTATTTCACTGTTTTGTACTGGCTGCCGCCCCCTCACGTCCTATATCATTTAGGCTGAGTTCTACATCAGCAGCAATGAACATTAGGACCCACCCCTCCATCTGAGGGAGAAAGGAATCCTACACTTTCTCTTTTTCCTCCTTACACAGAGATTCAGGATTCGGCTCAAGCCTGGGATAGATATTAGAGGCTAGCTTCAAACTGTCTTGTTAACATCTGTATTTTTAGAATCCTGGATTTTAGCATTCAGAGAGAGAGAGAGAGAGAGAGAGAGAGAGAGAGAGAGAGAGAGAGAGAGAGAGAGAGAGAGATTATATAAATTAAAGGGAAGAAGCACACAAAAGCACTTGTACAGATGCTCTGGTACTGAAATGAAGCCCTGTAGACTGTCCAGGGATAATGGTTTAAAAATTCCCTGAACAATGAGGCAGAATTTGTGAGTTTTGAAGGAGAGATGATTTGTTTAAATCATCTGCTTCATTAAGATCCCAAAACAGGGTTTCAATGTGTTAATATGACATTCAAATTAAAAACATAGGCAAGTGTTGTTCTTATAATTTAACACAAGTATGTAGAGGAATAATGAGGAAAGGAGAGGGTTTGCTAGAAAAAGCAATGAAATGCAGAATCTGCTTTTTATCTGGTGGCTTCTGAAGCCACCTATAACATGCTATTAACATGCTATTAACATGCTATTATAACATGCTAGCCACAAGCCTAGCTTCAGACAGAGATTTCCAGGGAATCAGGGAGGTGGGGCAAATATGCCTTCCCTCTACTTCCTTGCCAAATTTATTAGAGAAGCCTGAAGTACCTGCAGGCTAGGAAGGGAATGGGTCACAGGGCAACCAACTCATTTTCCATCTCTTCTCCAAGGTGCCTTTCCCTCAAGTTTCAGAGTGACCCAAAAAGCTCAAAGGAACTACAAATGGAATAGAAGATGCTTAGTATCTCTGTAAAATGGAAGAGCTGTTGGGGAACTAAAATCAGAATTCTTCTATGCAGGCAGTAAGAATGAGCTGCTAGTATGGGCCCAGAAGCTGAGGGCCCTGCCTTCTCTGAATCCATATTCCCTGGTTTTGCTTGTCTTTTCTGTAATATGTGACTGTATCGTGAGCAAGGCAGAAGAAGGTAGAAAATGTCTCTATCCTGATTTTTGGTAAAAACTATAAATAAATTCATTTTTCTCATTTCTCAGTATACTCTGTCATTCTTCTCTTAAGGAAGGAGAATGTTCAACCCCAGAATCAGGACCCATGGCTGGGGTCGGGTCTGGTAAGGTTGATGATTATTTTTCATTTATACGCAAGTTTGTTTTGGAGAAAAGAAACAAAAAGTACATCAGAAGTAGAAGGGGAAAGGGAAGAAAAGTGGTCTTTGAATAGGAAGTTTTAGAACAAGGATCATTGCCAAAAAATGTGGTGTGGTTTGTATGCTTGTGACCTTAATGCTTCCCTTCATTGAAGGTGAAGTAGTGCTGCAGCAATAAAGGCCCTATTTGAGCCAAAATCAGAGAGGGGGAGGGGAAAGACCAGACTGATTTATTCCAAGTGTGAAATAAGCAATTAAGTCCACCTTACCAGGGCTTTCCGGTTTTGTAACAAGTACTTAGGAACTGCTTTTGCTAAAGAGCACTGATTCCTTCCTTAGTCCCAGAAGGCCACTAAAAGCCGAATGAAATCCTGGCATTCCTGCCTTAAGTTTCTGTCTGTCTCCTTTGCCTTAAACCTATGAGTCAGACTACTGCTTAATCCCGAATATGGGTGTGTTAGTCACCCAAGAGTCACCTACCTAAAGCACCATGATTCATAAACTCTCTCAGAAGGGCCTCTGGCCCTACAGACACTCCTCACATAACTGGTCTATTGGGATGGAGGGATGAGCTAATTAATTCTGTTAGGACCATAGGAGTTGAAGCTGTTGTCACAAGATTCAATGTCATAGTGGTCATAGTGGCTGCATGGATCAGAGTGTAGTTTTGATAGGATGACCTATGCATGATACCAGTCATGATGAATGTTTTCTGGAATGGTTTCATGTTCCCATTTTTCTGAATGAGTCTCAAATTCAAAGGTAGACAGCTGTTTCTATTAACTGCTGGAGCAAACCTAGATGAAATAGTCCCAACTGTCTGTCTGACCTGGTTTCTCCCAATACACGGAGCTACCTGACTTAGTCAGGCTGACATTTATTCTTTGTCCTATGTGTGCATAGAAGTCCAGTCTTCCTGGATGACACTTGCCATATTGGGAATAGCTTCCTTAACTCAAGTGCTTTGTTTTCATTAGGTCTTAGTTCAAGTTTCACAATTAATTTCTGTTGTAATTTCCCCCACGTGTATAAAATTTTAAATTCTTATCATAAGTATCATTCTGTCTACAAGGCCATCTGTGTGTCCAAAAACTCTCTGGGGTTGTATTGCTTTTATCTCCATAAACGCATTATGGCAATCAATTTATCTACTTTTGGTAGACTTAAAAGCACTGAGTCCTGGGCCAACTACAGTACATACTTGGTGCTAAATTTTGTTGAACAGATAGGTCTTCTTTGAATAGAAATGGGTTACTTATATGGCTTAAATCCTTGTACACTCAAATTATAGTTAAATAGCAGAGACAGTGGGATAAAGCTAACAATGGGGCAGCCTGTCAGAACCCAGGGCACTCTGATTCCACATGTAGATAAGGACACACCTGTCCAAAGTGAACTCACATTTCTACCCTGAGACAAGTTACCTTGGGAGTTACCTTGGAGTCTTTCTTTGACACTGTTCCAGGAAAATGGGAAGTTTCAGTGACATGTTTAATAATTGATCGAGGACTGTCCTAAAGGGCTGGAGTATCAACACTGTTCGTAGAAGGAATCAGGAACACATAGCTTTTATGGAAGTCTCTATAGTGTTAAACAAGCATGAGCCGGGGCCAATGATTAGCATAATGCTGTCAGCTGCTACCTAAAGGTTTTGTTACTACAACTCAAGAAGCCCTAGGAAGAGCTCAAACAAGGTTTATTTTATGAGCAGATTTTGCCACATCATTGCTTACTCTAATGGAGAGCAGAAAGTAGACATTGTCCAAGCTACAAATGTCAGAGGTAAGCCAATAATACTTTGAATCAACTATGAAATGCAAAGTGTGTTTATGAAGACTTACTCCACTATGCTATTGGTGGTATTTGCTGTTGTTCCCCTAACTCTTAGCAAGCCCTCTGCTCTTTAATTCCTTTTCAGCATCATGTTATCTATCACCACTTGGCACAGCATCTCTCTACTGTTATTGCATTTCTCCTATTGCAGTATGAGAATGGCTATTTAGTGTGTTTTGATTTGCAGCTTCAGAATGGTTCTGAGCACTTGGTAAATGCTCATGAATTTTTGTTGAATAAATGTTGTTCTAAGTAATATAAATAAGTTGTAATAGTTTGAAAGACAATTCCAGTGCACTAACAGCTGGCTTTGTAGAATAAGTCTACCACTACCACTTTGCTAGATACAGCTTCAACTTCATTTGACATTCAAAGAAATTGCAGCTTCCTCTCAAGACAGTTAGAATGATTAAATAGCACAGTACAGATTAATAGCACAGCAACTAAAAAGCATGCTGGCTCATTCCTTTTGACTTTACCACCAAATAGTTCACTTCTCCTCTACTTCCTTACACACACACACACACAGAGACACACACACACACATTTCCTTAATGAGAAAGTAATTCCTCTATTTGTCTTCAATGATGAACGAATGACATGTTTTCTGTTTCTTTACAGCCTAGAGACACCGTTCTCAATAAATACTCAAAAAATGTGACCTTCATAAATTAGTGAATCCTAGAATAGACACTTTCTAATGGAACTAATGACACATTTTACAGTTTTGAAATAGCAGTGTCTAGAACCTGAATGCTGTTAATATGAATTGCAAATGTTCTATGTTCTTTAATAAAATCAATAACTGGCCCTGATTTTTTTGTTAATACTAATAGTTTCTTATGTTCAATAGAGGTATATAATACCTTTCTGCTATGTCATCTTCAACTATTGTTTTCTATATTTTAAAATTGTGTGTTTGAGAACTTGCCTTGCGACCAAGTTTGATAACTTAAGTTCATCCTCCTGAATCCATATGATGGAAGGAGAAATTTAACCCCATGCTGTCCTCTAACTTCCACATATTATGTATATCTAAAATAGTTAGGGTTTTACTGCTGTGAACAGACACCACGACCAAGACATGTCTTATAAAGAACAAGATTTAACTGGGACTGGTTTCCAGGTTCAGAGGTTCAGCCCATTATCATCAAGGCAGGAGCATGGCAGCCCTCAATTTGCTCTCACTGCACTAATGGCAGCCCCTTGCCACAGGTGCCTAGTAGACTATGGAACTGAAGAACCTGTAGTTTAACTCAAATTTAAATAGCTGCACATGACTAGGGCCCACTGTGCTGCATAGTGCAATCTAGAATCTCATTTCTGACTGGTCTCTTGCACCAGCCTAGGTGCCCTTCACCCTCCTCCACTGCCAGTTTTTAAGGAACGGATTTAGTTTAGTCATTTTGCATTCACATATGTTGTTTATTTCAAGAGGTTGCTTCTAGTTTTCTACCATGGTCCTTTTAGTAATAAAGATTTTGGCCAAATTTTCACAGATCCCTCTAGGGACTCACACACATATGCAAAGAGGAGTGTAGGAAAAAAACTTTTGGGGCATCTAATGCTGTCTGTAAGGATTATGGGTGATAGACTTTTGTTTTGTTTTGTTTTGTTTTTTGATATTTTCTTCATTTACATTTCAAATGCTTTCCCCTTTCCTACTTTCCTTTCTGAAAGTCCCCTATACCCTCCCCCTGCCCTGTTCCCCAACCTACCCACTCCAGCTTCCTGGCCCTGGCATTCCCCTGTACTGGGGCATATGATCTTCGAAAGACCAAGGGCCTCTCCCCCCATTGATGGCCGACTAGGCCATTCTCTGCTACATATGCAACTAGAAACACAAGCTCTGGGTGGGGTAGGGAGGGGGTACTGGTTAGTTCATATTGTTGTTCCTCTTATTATAGGGTTTCAGACCTCTTTAGCTCCTTGGGTACTTTTTCTAGCTCCTTCATTGGGGGCCTGTGTTCCATCCAATAGATGACGATGAGCATCCACTTCTGTATTTGCCAGGCACTGGCATAACCTCACAAGAGATAGTTATATCAGGGTCCTGTCAGCAAAATCTAGCTGGCATATGCAATAGTGTCTGGGTGTGGTGGTTGTTTTGGGGATGGGTCCCCGGGTGGGGCAGTCTCTGGTATTGCATGTTGAGTCAACTGTTTGTTAGATTTGTTTTTCACTTAAAAGAAATAAATATATGTGTGTGCATGCTTTCAGGGACCCATACAAGACAGAAGAGGTTGTTGAATTCCCTGCAGCTAGAGTTAGGCAGTTGGGAACTATTAGATACGGGTGCTGGGAACTCAACTCCTGCCTTGAGATATAACAGCAAGTGCTCTTAAATGAGCTCTTTCCAGCCTCTTGATAGTTTCTTAGGAGTACAGAATTGTGTATTTATTTCTTCAGGTTGTTGAGTAAAGTCTGTAACTTTCTTCCAATGTCTGACTGGAAAAAAAAATATACTCAGAAAGGCATGTCCCTGAGCTGACAGAGTAAGACAGCATGAAAGAGCCTCAGCCTTCAGAACATAATGGTGTAGAAACTCATGCTTCAGTGAACTATCTGTGTTCCTCACTGCTCCTGTTTTAAAGACTAGACATTTCTTGCTATCTTTACTATGGAATGATCCTCTTATTTATTCTACCCAGAGGAAGAGAGGCTATGCCTTAGCTGAAGGATGCAAAGGAGGAAATTTTAATATTATTGCTTCTTCGTAAACAGCTTTCCACTAACACTTATGATTTATACCTTTCAAGGTCCCTTTATAGAAAATGAATTCTTGGAACTCGCTTTTGCCCATGTGTAAGTATAGAAATTACCTGGTTAGCCCTGACTCTTTCCTGTTTTGTCAACCTTATATGAGGTTAACATGAGGAAAATGTGTATTAAGTTCACCAGAAATACATCAGTCATCTGTGTAAATGTTACAGTTCTCTAGGTTCAGCAACCACAATGAAAACACATATCCTCGTGTTTTCAGTTCCCGATGCACAGATCACTGTGGACACCAAAGAACTGAGTGAGTGGGTGAATCAGAGAAAGCACGGGCACAGACAACAGCACAGATTCATGGTGGCAAACCTATCAGGTGGTCCATCACCCACTGCATGCTGAGCTGTCCTTTGAAGTGACAGGTCTGAGTTATCCTTCTGCCTCAAGCTGTCTAATCTGCTCTCCAGTTCAGCAAGTGTTTCACTGATTTGAATCACAGAGCATTTCTGTTGATCTGGTCCTGAGTGACTGGTCTCTTTTCAATGCTTTTCCTCTTGTCAGGACTTCCTAGTCTCTTTGACCCTTAGAGCAGCTAGCTGATGCTCAAGGAGTCCTGTTGTGAATGGCAGTACAGAAAGAGAGACCCATTGCTTCCTCTCCTGGCATCCTGCGCCTCGGAGGGCCAGTGCCTGGACCTGTGAATCCCAACACGTCTCTGTAAAGGAGCAGTGCACTTTTCAATGACTTCTGTTCTGTATAAGAGTTGTTCATTCCATCTAGCATATCGTACCATAGTGGCAGAAGTTTTGAATATCTCACTTATGCGGGGAAAGGGAGAGCTAGTCGGCATTAGTAGATTTTATTTTGTAAGGCTTTAGATTTACTTTTCTCTCCGCCCACATGGGTTCCTAAAAAAAAAAAAAAAAACCTACATTAAACAGCTGCTTTGAAAGTTTCTCTTTCCCTATAAGGGTTTTACATTAGCACATTGGGCTCCTATGATCTAATAAAATTAAGCTCTCAGAAGGAAATCGACTCGTCAGAGAGAGTTGGGAAATAGTTGTTGAACGCCAGACTTCTTGCTAGAAGTTCGTCTGTCTCCGGGGACTTTTCTCTGGGAAAGTAGCTGTGGGTGGAATTGCTGAGCTCCTTGGTCTGTTAGAGCCAACGTCTGCCTTCCCACACTTGTCTTCTTTACATAAGCATTTTTCATTTAAGGCACCCCACACTGGCACTGGGAGAGAAGCTGGCAGGCACAGTGGTCAGATCTCAATATCCCAAAGAGGAGATAAAAATGATGTGCGCCTGGGCGAATGACCTCGTGGAAGGTAAGATCCTGAGGCGCTTTACAAACTGCTTCCAACGCCCCCCAGATTACCACCACCACCACCACCATTTTCAGATCTACTTGTAAATTTAACTTCCAGAAGGCAGTGTGTCTTCCAGATTGGCAGCTAACATAGCAAAAAATACAGAAAAATGGAGGCCTAAAAGGCCATAAATGGTTTCCTTCTATCTCGAACTGTGAAGGAGAACCGACTCAGCTCATGTCATCGGTGGCCGTTCACACCTCCGTTACTCATCCAAACACGTATTTTCCTGTTTTCGTTCTTTTCTTACTTCTTTTCTTCTTTCTGCCTTCCTTCCTTCAATTCTTTCTTTCTTTTCGTTCTTTCTTCTTTAAAGTTAAAATCTATATTTTTAAGATGTGGTTGTTTTCCTCAACAAAAATGTGCAGTAGATAACCAAGTTTAAACCTGAGTGTGAATCAGACTTACTTGAGAGACTTGGCTAAAAGCACAGATTTGTAGGTCATTCCTCATAACTCCCAAAGTAGAATATCAGTAATATTTTGAGAAATACATGAGTCCCAAGTCTGAGACCCAACAAGAGCTATACACAAAATGCAAAATATTTAGTTTGGTGATTATAAAACCTAAGACTGGAACAGTACCCAGGTAAGACCCGAATGTTTTTCCCCTATACCCTCAGTGAAATTTAAAAAATTAAAAAAAAAAAATGGAAAGGAGGGGAGGGGAGGGGGAGGGGGAGGGGGAGGGGGAGGGGGAGGGGGAGGGGGAGCGGAGGGGAGGGAAGGGGAGGGGGAGAGGGAGGGGAGGGGAGGGAAGGGGAGGGGGAGAGGAGGGAAGGGGAGGGGGAGAGGAGGGAAGGGGAGGGGGAGGGGAGAGGAGGGAAGGGGAGGGGGAGAGGAGGGGAGGGGGAGGGGAGGAGAGGGGGAGGGGAGGGAAGGAAATGACTGGTCCCAGGTTTCATCACCAGAAGAGTGAAAAAGTAAATAAATAGGACAGGAAACATGCCTACTCCTAAATATGGTAGCGGAGAAGATTTATTATAGATGTGTGAGAGAGAACAGGGACATCTGGGAGAATCCAGAGTGAACATGACGCTGAACCACGTGGGGAGATGGGGAGAGGAAAGGAGAAGGGAAAGAGAGAAACCAGGTACAGCAGCCAGGAGACTAGGACTCAAAGAAAAAGAAGGCAACCAAAATGGGTAGGTTATATAGGAAAGAGCAACCCAGCCCCCTTAGATGGAGAGCTCAGAGTAAGGGGAGGGGTATGCCAGCCAGCAGGGCCCTGAAACAAGAAATGGCTGAGGGGTACAAGGAGAACCTGGCAGCTAGCATCTGCTTTGATATGTTAAATAGACACCTCAGTCTTTTGTCCCAGGTTTGAAAATGTAACACCTTTGTCTCTCTTTAGCTAGTGTTTATTTTGTTTTTTTCTAACTATCCAAGGCTTATGTTTACTTTTAGCTTGAAACTGCTATCCATTGGTCTTGCTCCTGTTCTCCACTTTGAATAAAGTGAGCAGCCCCTCAGCTCTTAACTGAATATTCAAGAACCATTAAGATGTGAGCTGTTGGATGAGAGTGAAGTCATTACAAAGCTTGGTGGCTCTTGGGCCAAGACTCTAAGAGGGAGAAGTTTTGGTTACAACAGAAGTTCTAAACCTATCTTTGGTCCCCATAGCATCACTGTATGTGGGTCATTTCTATGTTACTATGGATTCTTCTATGGATTCACTTGGCTGCATCATTATTTAACAGAAAAGCTCTGCCTTCTTTTTTTCCATGTCTTTCATCCATTATGGGGTAAGTTCTTCTGATAAGTACAGAGTAACAGAACGACGGGTTACTGGATACATCACAAGCCATGATTTTGGGCATGAATTTATATGAGAAAGTACTGTGTCAGTCGTATTCAGAAATAATTGAGGACCACAATTCTATATTCTCACCAACTATGAACCAAATATCCAAATATGTGGGCCCTTTGGGACAGTTCACATGCATACCACAATGTCTAACATGTAGTAAAATGTATCCAAAATCACTGTGTTGATGATACTCTGAAGGCATAAAAGGTTTTTTTGGGGGGGGGGTGTTCATAATAGGTTTAGATCAACCTGTTGAACTCTCAATTTCAAATGGAGATTGCTGTGAGATGATGAACTACCATTTTAGAAATAAATGAATACCCACTCAGTAGTTATTTCTTGACATATAAAATGATATGTAGCCTCAGCAGCAGCGGTCGCCATCTTGGTTCCGGGACTCAGCAGGACTTAGGAAATTAGTCTGAACAGGTTAGAGGGTGCGCCAGAGAACCAGACAGCTTCTGGGACAGGCAGAAGCACAGAGCCGCTGAGGCAGCACCCTTGGCGGGCCGCAGACAGCCGGCCACCATCCGGACCAGAGGACAGGTGTCCGCCTGGCTCGGGAGGCAGCCTCAGCCTCAGGAGCAGCGGTCTCCATCTTGGTTCCAGGACTCCCTGGAACTTAGGAATTTAGTCTGCACAGGTGAGAGTCTGCACCACAGAAGCTGACAGCTTCTGGGAACTGCCAAAGCAACACAGCTTCTGAGAGAGGCCCTGTTTTGGGCCTTCTTCTTCGACCAGGAGGAGGTCCAAAAACAAGATATCTGCGCACCTTCCCTGTAAGAGAGCTTGCCAGCAGAGAGTGCTCTGAGCACTGAAACTCAGGGGAGAGAATCTGTCTCCCAGGTCTGCTGAGAGACGGTAACAGAATCACCAGAAGAACAATCTCTAAACAGAGTCAACTATAACTACTAACTCCAGAGATTACCAGATGGCGAAAGGTAAACGTAGGAATCCTACTAACAGGAACCAAGACCACTCACCATCATCAGAACTCAGCACTCCCACTTCGCCCAGTCCAGGGCACCCCAACACACCCGAAAACCTAGACCTAGATTTAAAAGCATATCTCATGATGATGGTAGAGGACATCAGGAAGGACTTTAATAAATCACTTAAAGAAATACAGGAGAACACTGCTAAAGAGTTACAAGTCCTTAAAGAAAAACAGGAAAACACAATCAAACAGGTAGAAGTCCTTACAGAAAAAGAGGAAAAAACATACAAACAGGTGATGGAAATGAACAAAACCATACTAGACCTAAAAAGGGAAGTGGAAACAATAAAGAAAACTCAAAGTGAGGCAACACTGGAGATAGAAACCCTAGGAAAGAAATCTGGAACCATAGATTTGAGCATCAGCAACAGAATACAAGAGATGGAAGAGAGAATCTCAGGTGCAGAAGATTCCATAGAGAACATCGGCACAACAATCAAAGAAAATGGAAAATGCAAAAAGATCCTAACTCAAAATATCCAGGAAATCCAGGACACAATGAGAAGACCAAACCTACGGATAATAGGAGTGGATGAGAATGAAGATTTTCAACTCAAAGGACCAGCAAACATCTTCAAAAAAATTATTGAAGAAAACTTACCAAATATAAAGAAAGAGATACCTATGAACATACAAGAAGCCTACAGAACTCCAAATAGACTGGACCAGAAAAGAAATTCCTCCCGACACATAATAATCAGAACAACAAATGCACTAAATAAAGATAGAATACTAAAAGCGGTAAGGGAAAAAGGTCAAGTAACATACAAAGGCAAGCCTATCAGAATTACACCAGATTTTTCACCAGAGACTATGAAAGCCAGAAGAGCCTGGACAGATGTTATACAGACACTAAGAGAACACAAATTCCAGCCCAGGCTACTATACCCAGCCAAACTCTCAATTACCATAGATGGAGAAACCAAAGTATTCCATGACAAAACCAAATTCACACATTATCTCTCCACGAATCCAGCCCTTCAAAGGTTAATAACAGAAAAAAACCAATACAAGAACGGGAACAATGCCCTAGAAAAAACAAGAAGGTAATCCCTCAACAAACCTAAAAGAAGACAGCCACAAGAACAGAATGCCAACTTTAACAACAAAAATAACAGGAAGCAACAATTACTTTTCCTTACTAGCTCTTAACATCAATGGTCTCAACTCCCCAATAAAAAGACATAGACTAACAAACTGGCTACACAAACAAGACCCAACATTTTGCTGTTTACAGGAGACACATCTCAGAGAAAAAGATAGACACTACCTCAGAATAAAAGGCTGGAAAACAATTTTCCAAGCAAATGGTATGAAGAAACAAGCTGGAGTAGCCATCCTAATATCTGATAAGATTGACTTCCAACCCAAAGTCATCAAAAAAGACAAGGAGGGGCACTTCGTTCTCATCAAAGGTAAAATCCTCCAAGAGGAACTCTCAATTCTGAATATCTATGCTCCAAATACAAGGGCAGCCACATTCATTAAAGAAACTTTAGTAAAGCTCAAAGCACACATTGTACCTCACACAATAATAGTGGGAGACTTCAACACACCACTTTCACCAATGGACAGATCATGGAAACAGAAACTAAACAGGGACACACTGAAACTAACAGAAGTGATGAAACAAATGGATCTGACAGATATCTACAAAACATTTTATCCTAAAACAAAAGGATATACCTTCTTCTCAGCACCTCATGGTACCTTCTCCAAAATTGACCACATAATAGGTCACAAAACAGGCCTCAACAGATTCAAAAATATTGAAATTGTCCCATGTATCCTATCAGATCACCATGCACTAAGGCTGATCTTCAATAACAAAAAAAATAACAGAAAGCCAACACTCACGTGGAAACTGAACAACACTCTTCTCAATGATACCTTGGTCAAGGAAGGAATAAAGAAAGAAATTAAAGACTTTTTAGAGTTTAATGAAAATGAAGCCACAACGTACCCAAAACTTTGGGACACAATGAAAGCATTTCTAAGAGGGAAACTCATAGCTCTGAGTGCCTCCATGAAGAAACTGGAGAGAGCACATACTAGCAGCTTGACAACACATCTAAAAGCTCTAGAAAAAAAGGAAGCAAATTCACCCAAGAGGAGTAGACGGCAGGAAATAATCAAACTCAGGGGTGAAATCAACCAAGTGGAAACAAGAAGAACTATTCAAAGAATTAACCAAAGGAGGAGTTGGTTCTTTGAGAAAATCAACAAGATAGATAAACCCTTAGCTAGACTCACTAGAGGGCACAGAGACAAAATCCTAATTAACAAAATCAGAACTGAAAAGGGAGACATAACAACAGATCCTGAAGAAATCCAAAACACCATCAGATCCTTCAACAAAAGGCTATACTCAACAAAACTGGAAAACCTGGACGAAATGGACAAATTTCTGGACAGATACCAGGTACCAAAATTGAATCAGGATCAAGTTGACCTTCTAAACAGTCCCATATCCCCTAAAGAAATAGAAGCAGTTATAAATAGTCTCCCAGACAAAAAAAGCCCAGGACCAGACAGGTTTAGTGCAGAGTTCTATCAGACCTTCAAAGAAGATCTAATTCCAGTTCTGCACAAACTTTTTCACAAGATAGAAGTAGAAAGTACTCTACCCAACTCATTTTATGAAGCCACTATTACTCTGATACCCAAACCACAGAAAGATCCAACAAAGATAGAGAACTTCAGACCAATTTCTCTTATGAATATCGATGCAAAAATCCTCAATAAAATTCTCGCTAACCGAATCCAAGAACACATTAAAGCAATCATCCATCCTGACCAAGTAGGTTTTATTCCAGGGATGCAGGGATGGTTTAATATACGAAAATCCATCAATGTAATCCACTATATAAACAAACTCAAAGACAAAAACCACATGATCATCTCGTTAGATGCAGAAAAAGCATTTGACAAGATCCAACACCCATTCATGATAAAAGTTCTGGAAAGATCAGGAATTCAAGGCCCATACCTAAACATGATAAAAGCAATCTACAGCAAACCAGTAGCCAACATCAAAGTAAATGGAGAGAAACTGGAAGCAATCCCACTAAAATCAGGGACTAGACAAGGCTGCCCACTTTCTCCCTACCTTTTCAACATAGTACTTGAAGTATTAGCCAGAGCAATTCGACAACAAAAGGAGATCAAGGGGATACAAATTGGAAAGGAGGAAGTCAAAATATCACTTTTTGCAGATGATATGATAGTATATATAAGTGACCCTAAAAATTCCACCAGAGAACTCCCTAAACCTGATAAACAGCTTCGGTGAAGTAGCTGTATATAAAATTAACTCAAACAAGTCAATGGCCTTTCTCTACACAAAGAATAAACAGGCTGAGAAAGAAATTAGGGAAACAACACCCTTCTCAATAGTCACAAATAATATAAAATATCTCGGCGTGACTCTAACTAAGGAAGTGAAAGATCTGTATGATAAAAACTTCAAGTCTCTGAAGAAAGAAATTAAAGAAGATCTCAGAAGATGGAAAGATCTCCCATGCTCATGGATTGGCAGGATCAACATTGTAAAAATGGCTATCTTGCCAAAAGCAATCTACAGATTCAATGCAATCCCCATCAAAATTCCAACTCAATTCTTCAACGAATTAGAAGGAGCAATTTGCAAATTCATCTGGAATAACAAAAAACCTAGGATAGCAAAAACTCTTCTCAAGGATAAAAGAACCTCTGGTGGAATCACTATGCCTGACCTAAAGCTTTACTACAGAGCAATTGTGGTAAAAACTGCATGGTACTGGTATAGAGACAGACAAGTAGACCAATGGAATAGAATTGAAGACCCAGAAATGAACCCACACACCTATGGTCACTTGATCTTCGACAAGGGAGCTAAAACCATCCAGTGGAAGAAAGACAGCATTTTCAACAATTGGTGCTGGCACAACTGGTTGTTATCATGTAGAAGAATGTGAATCGATCCATACTTATCTCCTTGTACTAAGGTCAAATCTAAATGGATCAAAGAACTTCACATAAAACCAGAGACACTGAAACTTATAGAGGAGAAAGTGGGGAAAAGCCTTGAAGATATGGGCACAGGGGAAAAATTCCTGAACAGAACAGCAATGGCTTGTGCTGTAAGATCGAGAATTGACAAATGGGACCTAATGAAACTCCAAAGTTTCTGCAAGGCAAAAGACACCGTCAATAAGACAAAGAGACCACCAACAGATTGGGAAAGGATCTTTACCTATCCTAAATCAGATAGGGGACTAATATCCAACATATATAGAGAACTCAAGAAGGTGGACTTCAGAAAATCAAATAACCCCATTAAAAAATGGGGCTCAGAACTGAACAAAGAATTCTCACCTGAGGAATACCGAATGGCAGAGAAGCACCTGAAAAAATGTTCAACATCCTTAATCATCAGGGAAATGCAAATCAAAACAACCCTGAGATTCCACCTCACACCAGTCAGAATGTCTAAGATCAAAAATTCAGGTGACAGCAGATGCTGGCAAGGATGTGGATCCCATTGTTGGTGGGATTGCAGGCTTGTACAACCACTCTGGAAATCCGTCTGGCGGTTCCTCAGAAAATTGGACATAGTACTACCGGAGGATCCAGCAATACCTCTCCTGGGCATATATCCAGAAGATGCCCCAACTGGTAAGAAGGACACATGCTCCACTATGTTCATAGCAGCCTTATTTATAATAGCCAGAAGCTGGAAAGAACCCAGATGCCCCTCAACAGAGGAATGGATACAGACAATGTGGTACATCTACACAATGGAGTACTACTCAGCTATTAAAAAGAATGAATTTATGAAATTCCTAGCCAAATGGATGGACCTGGAGGGCATCATCCTGAGTGAGGTAACACATTCACAAAGGAACTCACACAATATGTACTCACTGATAAGTGGATATTAGCCCAAAACCTAGGATACCCAAGATATAAGATACAATTTGCTAAACACAGGAAACTCAAGAAAAATGAAGACTGAAGTGTGGACACTATGCCCCTCCTTAGAAGTGGGAACAAAACACCCTTGGAAGGAGTTACAGAGACAAAGTTTGGAGCTGAGATGAAAGGATGGACCATGTAGAGACTGCCTTATCCAGGGATCCACCCCATAATCAGCATCCAAACGCTGACACCATTGCATACACTAGCAAGATTTTATCGAAAGGACCCAGATGTAGCTGTCTCTTGTGAGACTATGCCGGGGCCTAGCAAACACAGAAGTGGATGCCCACAGTCAGCTAATGTATGGATCACAGGGCTCCCAATGGAGGAGCTAGAGAAAGTACCCAAGGAGCTAAAGGGATCTGCAACCCTATAGGTGGATCAACATTATGAACTAACCAGTACCCTGGAGCTCTTGACTCTAGCTGCATATGTATCAAAAGATGGCCTAGTCGGCCATCACTGGAAAGAGAGGCCCATTGGACACACAAACTTTATATGCCCCAGAACAGGGGAACGCCAGGGCCAAAAAGGGGGAGTGGGCGGGTAGGGGAGTGGGGGTGGGTGGGTATGGGAGACTTTTGGTATAGCATTGGAAATGTAAATGAGCTAAATACCTAATAAAAAATGGAAAGAAAAAAGAAAAAAAAATAAAATGATATGTACTGGTATTTCTCATATGAGATATCAGTGCTTTAGCAATACTATCCAAAGCCCATTGCAAGCATGTTAAGTATTTTGCCCAGAAGGTATTAAAGAGGTAGAAAGACAGACCTATTGAAGCAGAACACATCTCATTGGCCATTTGAAAACAGAAGAGTGAATTACCGTCAATTTAAACATGATATCACAACAAAATACCTAACCTATTTCATTTTGAACAAATAATTTGATCAAAGCAAAGTTCTTAATCAAGCCAAAGGCACCTGTATTTCTCACTTCTCAAAATGCCAGCTGTTAGTTAGCCACAGTAAATGAAATTTCAAATTTTGTGACAAGGTTATTAAGGGAAGAGTACAACTGATGGAATGAAATAGAAAATATCAAGAAGTGATCAAGGGACTTTTCCTCTCAAATATACATTTTTATTTTTATTACTCATTCTCTTTCTAGGAAATGTTTATTTGTTTGTTAGTTTGTTTATTTTAAAGAAGGTCACAGAATTAACAAAATGGTCCATCAGGAAACAATCTTAAGAAGAAAATTTAACTGAACATACACTCTGTCATATATTTACTGTCAATGCCCCTAATTTAGCCTATTTACAGTTCTACCATCCAATTAAACGTGAGAGAAACCAAAGATTTATCCCTATTTCCTTCCTCACTAACTACATCCAATTCCTGCCAGTTTCATCTTGTATGTATTTGTCAAGCCAACCCATCTCACTCCATCCCTAGGCATACCATCCTAGTAGACAGCACTTTTCATTTAACCTGTTTCACCACAATGTGACGCTACCAAGTTCAACTATGTTCTCTGGCACCACGACCATCTATTCTTCTTACTACAGCTCAAATGAGGTTTCATATTCATTCCAACCTGGATCACTCAACTCACGTGTCCTTCTTAGTTTTCTTAAGGAGAACATAAAATTCCACTGCTTGGTCTGGAAAGTTTGGCCTACCCACTTCAACAGAAATTCATGTTTAAATCGCAAGGTATAATATTTTTTTTTCTTCATAGCATTTTAAGGTAGAATAGTTTTGCTATTTTTTTTTTACTTATATTGAAGATTTTTTAAATGGTCTAGCAGTTAGAATATTAAGATTTTAGAACTTATAAATATTGGGAAATATAGTATATCCAAGCTAATGCTCCTTTGAGAATCCATAGGCTAGCAAACAGAAGCCCAGTGTCAAAAATAGGATACTTTTCTTTGAGTTGTTGGTAAGGGAGTCAGAGAGACCCCTTAAAAACTATAATACAGACTGTCAGCATCTTTCTTGGTCATTGGTAATAACTAGATGATAAAACTCTATTCCTGAAGGCAACACATACTCTAGCCACAGGAAATGAAGTAGTCAAGCTTGTACTGACCTTCTTGCTATCTGGCTTTTATTATGATTGAGAGTGCTATCTGGGCTACTCAGAAAGATCTGTGTGAGCTACAATAATGTTCACCTTGGCAAAACTTGCCCAATCATGCAATAGTAGCGTGAATGTTTACAGATTTCTTATTGAATGTAGTCCCTGCTCTACCTAAAGGAACCTAAGAAGTCATGTGTCTTGTGAACCTGACCAAGAACTCCTCGCTGAGAAGGTTATGGACCTTAGAGGACCTACTGCTGTTACGTCATAGATAAACAGAAAGATCCCCAAACTGTTCTCTGAGTTCTTAACCTTGTGTCCACAGATTAGAACATCCCCCACCCCTCGTCTGATAAGCCTTTTATTGTGATAGACAGTGATTAACAGAGACTCACAACAAATCAGAGCACAGAGGAACACTTACATAGAATACTCAGACCCACATGAGACATCTCTATCACCCCCTTCCTCAAGTCTCAAGGAACATCATGAAAGAAAAGGCACAAAGATTATAAGAGGCAGAGATCAGAGAAGACTTCTGGACACAATGGGGTTATTGTACTCATGAACACACAGCAGCAGCCGAAACTGTCTGTTGAAAACCTGCACAATGTCAATCCATCAACATTTTGCTATGTATAGGGGAGGGGCTTATAAGACCCTCATTCCTAGATAGTAACTGATGACTATTGGAGGAGGAAGAGTCAGTTTTCTTCAGGACTATAGCCTCACTGTCATATAATATAACTAAGCTTCTGTAGATGGCTTTACATCTATGATCATATAGATTGCTTTATAAATATGTATATATAATATATAATATATGCATATATTATATATTATGCATACAATATTTCTTCATGAATAGACTATATGTCAATACTATGCAACACAAGTGTTATGTGTGCTATGGTCCATATTTATCTAACTCTGACTGACTGTGTCTGGTACAAATAACTAGAGATATTTGGAGCAGTGTATTTATTTTTATAGTGATTAAAATACTTTTTCTACATATGGACTTTTTAGATACTATTTAGATAGTGAAGTTGGGTGAACTGCTTCTGCTCTGAGTCACTCTGTCCAATGAAATGGGGGTTAATAGCAACATAGCAGGTTTATTATTGGTATTCAATGAAAGTATAAACTTAAATATAATATGGATAAATGATTAGCATTTGGTTTTCTTTTCATGTCTGTCTCTTTATACTTCTGCTTACCTTTAATTTTATTAGTGATATAAGTTTGACAAATGTAAATTTTTCAACTATTTCCTATTTAGAAACAAAGAATATTTTTTGCTCAGAAAAGACTGTAAAAGACCATTCAGTTCAGCATCTTCATTTTACACATGAAAAAAACGGACGCTTCAATAGTCACCAGGCCATGGTGCTATTAGTGAGGCAGTGGAGACTAAAGGAAAAGGTTATTATGAATTTTAGTCTGAGTCATTTTGCATTGGATTACACTAATAGGGTCTCCTCTCAGGATGTGCATGTTTTCCTTTTCCATTTTTTTTCTTTTATCTTAAGTGATAACTTGTAAATTTTGACATAAATTTAAGCTGGTTTTATTTACAGTTTTAAGAAAGGCATCCCTAATGGTGACTAGATTATGCTGGAGTTAAAGCTGTGAAAGATTGAAGCATGATACCTGTATCCACTATTATTAGCTTAATAACCTTGGGCTAGTCACTTACTTTCTTTGAGCTTCAGTAACCTCATTTGTTAAATGGGAAATGCAACAGCTTCTGCAAACGGTTACCATGAGGACTATATATGAGATAAACTGTGATGCAAAGAGCCAATTAGAATAGTGCTGAGCACCTGGTAACTGTGCAGAATGTTAACTTCCTTCTCTCTCCTAGAATCTGCAGAGATGAGTCTCAAATAACCACAGCATCGCACTTTGGAAGGTTTCCCATTAGATCCAAGTCAAGGTGTAAGGACTGATAATGGGGGCCGGTGCGGTCATGATCACTAATAGAATTCAGAATATCAGTTTAAGTTTGTTTTCAAAGTTAAATAGAAATCCGGACACTTTAAAGTGTCTTTGAAATGAACTGTCTTTCTTCTATTCCTATTTCTGTTGAAAAATCACATATAAATTTCTCTTTTCCGATAACGAGAGAAAAGAGAGCGATCAGCAGGAGAATTTTTACCTATGATTGATGCTTCCCGTCAGCTTAAAAGATGTAAAAATTCTGACACATCACTTTCTGACAAAACTACATGAAACAGCCACAAGTTTAATCCATTAACTCAACTCTGCAAAACGACCAAATTAAGTCTTTGATATTAATATCCTTCAAATAGTTCTTCCTCTCCCCTTCACTTTCCTCACACACAGACGCTTTCTGAGGCAGGATTATATATTACTCTGCTTTTGAGGCTAGCAGGATAAATAGATATTCTGCAAGTTTACTCCTTGGATGTCAGGTTGTGATACAAAATTGTGTAGTCACAGGGAGGCAGAGCTAGGAAAGGGAGAGGGAAAAGCCCCAGTGAATGGAGCATATGTTAATTTGTGTCTAACCTCGGTGTTTTTTCTTCTAGTTTCTCATAATATTTCTTTTTCTTATAAGAATTATACAATGTAAAAGAGAAAGACAAGTTTATTTATTTCTGCTATTTGTTAAAGATTTTATGGGTGTGTCTCTTTGTGGGTATGGCACATGTAGAAGTACCCTCAGAGGCTAAAAAAGGGTGTTGGTTCCCTGGCAGCTCGAGTCGCCCATGATTGTGAGCTGTCCAACCTAGGTGTTGGGAACCATACTTCACCAGCAAAGGCTGAGCCACCTCTTCAGCACCAAGTTATGGATATTTAAAACCAAGTTATGATTGACAAATCTGATGAAAGGAAGCATATAGAAAATGCTGATAGAAATAGGAGCTGAGAGGACAAGGCAGTCATGAAAATTCCCTCATACATTTTTTAGAAATATTAAAGAAGGTTTTGAAACTTCTGAGACATTGAATTGGTAAGGGCAATTTCATTTTATCTTATCCAGATAGAAAGTGGCAAAATGAAAGCTTAGACACCAAAATATGTGTTGTCCCATAACAACTAATACCAGTGAGGATGCTGTCACAGGCAATCTGAAAGTAAATTTCTAGAAAATGGAGTTTTATACTTAAAAAAAAAATTCTGAGTAGACCATGTGTTATTTTGAGAAATTTGAAAAGTAGAGAATAATATCAAAGTGGTTTACGGCTGCATTGAGCTAATGCTATGATAGCTGGCTGTATATGATAGCTTAGTCAAGTCCTACTGACAGGGATTGTTAAGTACTGTCGTGTGAGGATATAAAGAAACCAAGACAGGAAACATCCAATAACCTGGGCAACCTTGCACAGTGAGAGAAGCTTAAGCCCAGGTTTTCTGAGTCCAATTACTATAATTCTCACCGAACCAAAATACTTCCCATGTAAAAGTTCATCTCACCTTTTCTTCAAACTTATTTTCTGTCCCTCTCTTCTATAATGTCTAGCCTTTTCCTGAGATAAGGAGTGAAAGGGGAAAAAAAATCAAAGACATCCTAGTAAAGCAGGAAAAAAATCTATTTATTTCATTATAAGTAGAAAAATTAATTTGAATTTGCAGGAACAATTGTGAGTGTATCTGCATACAATCAGAAGGAACCCAGTATTTCAATCTTCACAAACATTACTGGAAAAGCTGTAGTAATACCGTTGCCACTCAGCTTCCCCCAGGACACTGTTCTCACCTGGAGTTTCCCTTTTATTTCAGAATCAAACCCGGGGCATTGCATGTGCAAGACAAGTTAACAACTAGAGTTTTGCTGCCGAAGAACTGAATACATCGGACATACAGCATGTTTTAAAATAGTGCATGAAGTTGGGAGGGGAATGTGGTAAAGGATTTGAGAGGACTTGAAGCTGGAGGGAGGGGGAGTGTTGGGTCAAATCCATTGTATTGTACAAAATTCTCAAACAATATATTCTATAAATATTTAGACCTTATTTCTGTATCACCACAAATTCTTTTCCTGAGAAACATGAATTTGGGAGACAAAAGTAATAGGTTGGTCTATCATTTAGAATTTAAGAATAATGACTTGGCAAGACAAGAGTTCCTTTGGTGACTTAAAAAAACTAAACAGTACTATAGTTATTGTCACCTGTCTTAAAAAAAAATATGCAAACAAAAACCATGTGTATATTCAAGAAGAAAAGCCTTCCTTCATTTGCTGTGTTTTATAAGTAAATGATTACAAATAGTTAACATCCAACTCAACATTCTTCTAAGAATGTCACCGACTAGGTGACATTCTCTAGAAGCTGGTAGGAATTATCCTGTGCACGTTTACTATCCTGTCAAGCTTACAGACACACCGAATTGGAGCAGGCTACATACATGTCTAAACATGCCTGCCCCCCAACCTCTGCTTTTCTTCACCTTAAGGATATGCTTTTACAACTTCTGTCTTCACTACAACCCTTTAGGATGCCTTCATAGCTCATCCAGTAAGACAAGATTGTACCAAATATAAGCAACAAAACTATAGAAAGTTCCATATTACACTCTTCTTTGTTCTGAGTACTTTATTCTAGCCATTTGCCAGTGTCCTCGGAGATACCATTGACTCTGTGTACATATCTACTCTTTTATTACCACATTAAACTTTTTTCTTTTATACTAGCAGTACATCCCAGTGCAGTACATTGTAAAAACACAGTAGATAGATATGCATTTCACTAGATAAGAACTGAAGTAAATAAATGAATGATTAAATGAATGAAAAAGCCCATCAAATATAAAATTAGTGTGTGCAGAGACAAAACTCAAACTCCGGTGTTCTCAACCCAAAGTCCCATTCTGGGGAAGTAGCTATTCAAAGAGATTATAGACCCTGAATATGTGCTGACACTGTTGTTGGAATGTAAAGGAATAAAAGGGTTTCCAGATTAAGATGTATTGTTTTTAATAATATTCTGGTCTATATTTTAACCAATATCAGGTCATAGAAAAATACTATAGCTGTAATTTTCCACCAACTAATGAAAATTATTCCTGCATATTTTTAAGGTTTTGATTTTAGAGGCAAAACAAATGGATTATGGGGAATGAATGCAGTCGATCATTATACAATCGATCAGTCAGCATCTCTGCCTAAGCATTAAGGTTACTGAGAGAAGAGCTCAGATTTATAATAGCTGAATTTCATGCCAACATAAAAACCATAACCTACCCTGAGTTATCATGAGACGCTAGGGGAAACTGTGCAGTGACAATATATCCATCCAATTGTTACATAAACAGAAACACTGAGAATATTGACTGAGCACCTTGGTCACCTAATTCATAATGTCTCCAAAATGCCATTCAAGAATTTAGAGGAAGAACTGAATCCAAGATAAAGACATATATGATTTAAGATATGTACATATCACACATATTTCACTTTTTGCTCTTAAGCTATGTATTAGACTTATCTGGAATTGTTCACTAGGAGATAAAATGTTCTGATTTTTTTCTTTTTTTCTTTCTTTTTTTTTTTTGCTGCTGCTGTCAAGATATACTTATACAGTTTCATTAAAGCTGCTAAGTTAAAAAATATAGCATTTCAACATTTTTCTCAGGAAGGTTCTGGTATAGTAAAATTATGCAGGTTTTCTGAATAGAAGTCAGCCCTTTTATACACCAGCTCTGTGAGTCTGGGCAGGTCCTGGAAATCCTGACCAGTTAAGTTTCTCTGCGTAACTATACTGCAGCCAAGAATGGCACTGTACCCATCAAAGCCAGAGGCATTTTCTTCGTGTGAGGACTGGATGATCATCCATGTTTTAAAATGGTCATATCCTGATATTCCTACCAACATAAGCAGTCGTCCAATTGATAAGCAGTCATCCAATGGATGACTTCAAGATTCCATAGGGGGGAAGACTAATGGAAAAAGCCTGTATTCTGATTGATTTTGTTTTTATTCTTTGAGAGTTTTATATGTCCGTACAAATGTATTTTGATTATATTTATTCTGCATTATTCTCGAGCGCGCCCCCAACTCGCCAGGAAGAACGACGCTGCTACAGGATCCTTCTGCACACGTTTATTCAGTCCTGTTTCTTCTTTCTCTATATTTCCCTTGTTTTTATATCTCCCTTGTTTATATCTCCCTTGTTTTTATATCTCCCCTGTTTATATCTCCCCTGTTTATATCTCCCCCGAACCCTGGGCCTCTCACTCCTTTTATACTCTCTCTCATCCACGCACCGCAGGTCACGCCGCCTCACCAGGCACGCAGCTTCAGCTAATCAGGGCAGCAGGGGCAAATCTCCATCAAATTGGATTCACCGGTATCCTGGTGCACCTGCGCAGCTCTCAAGATGTTTGTGGCTTATATGAGGAAGTCAGGTGCAAGTCATATGACTTAGCTGCAGTCCCTGGCGCCTTTGGGACTGCCGCCACACCCGCTCCCCACAATTCCCCCTTTTTTCTTTTTTGGCAGAGAGAATGTCTGTAGATAGCCCCCCGCAGCCATGCCCCTTACCCGTCCTTGGGTGACAAACAGCATTGGTTTGATCCCTGTCTTAGGTTGGTGACATGCCCAGGGAGTCTTATCACTGACTACCTCTCTATCATGCCAAGCCACACCTGGGGAGATTGTGTTTTGCTTGCGGCAGGTGCATCAAAAGGCCAGGATGTTAATTAACCTATGGCCAGATCTTAATTGCTGCAAGCAAGCCTCATGGGTGAAGGTAGAGGTCTGATCCCCAGTGTGCAAGCATAGGGGCCCTACACAAAACCATCTCTTAGGCTCATCACCCAGAGAGGTCTTGGCCAGCTCCCGTGTCGTTTTTCCTGGGGGAAGGGAACTAGGACACTGAACCTTCATGCAATCAGACATGCCTTCCACAGGATGCCAACAGCAAGCTATCCTCTGTGCAGTGCTTAGCCTCGCACCCCATGGCATAACACAGCATAATTTCTTTTAGAGCAGCAAACCGAATCTGAGGAGATTGTCCCACCTCCACTGCAGCAAAAGCCTACGCTACCATGGCGAAAGTGCAGGCCCGCACACTCTGCACCTAACACATGTGCCAAACACACAACACACACACACTATAACAAGCATACGTCCCAGGGCTCTCATCCCTGCACATCTTCCGTGAAGCAAGGGATAGCCAGCCAGAGGGGCTATCTCTTTAAGGGGAATTCAGGGATCAAAAAAGCATGGAAATATTTGAACGTCATGTTGAGTTGGTATCAGCTTCTGGAACATCAAAAGAATCTCCCATCTCGGCTCCATCGTTTGTGCTTGTGGGATCATCCACCACATCCACAGGGGCAACTGGATCAGGACGCTCATTCTTGCAGCGTCTCACCAATCTCTCCGGCACCCAAAGAGGTTCCGTCTGGTCCTGTGGAAACACACAAACAGACCCTCTCGCCCATGTCAACACCTGATCTACTCGATCCCCAGGGGGGATGGACACAATACCTCGTGGTGATGAGACCATAACCTCAATCACCTGTGTGTCCATCTGGGGGGTCAATATAAGAGTCAAGTTTTCACTAGCTTCCCCTCTGTTAGGCAATGATTTCCATGCCCTTATAGCAATCTGATTCACCTGCTTAAACACCTGCACTGGATATCCTGTCTGTTGTTGTGCAAATCGACCTTGATCAAGCAGCATATCTCTATCCCATGCAAATTCAGCTTGATCAGTGAAAATAGGACATCCCAGCAAGGAGAATCTATCCTTTTTCCAGACCTCCGGACAGAAGGTCTGCCCATAGATGGCTGACGAGGAGGCATAGGGAGGGGGAGCAAAAGCTAATTCGCCTTCCTCCTCCGCCTCAGCTCTTTTATTTTGTCCTTTCTGTCCACCTGATAACACTGTGTCTCCTTTCTTTTTCCTTTTTCTTTTTAAGCCCTTCTCCTCTTCCGACATACTTTCTTGTTGCTCTGTAAGGATTTTCTGACCTGTCTTGACTGCCTCTCGATTCAAACAGTAACAGAGTCCATATATCAGAACAAACAAGACCAAAACTATCAGACCTACCCACAAAGGGTCAATGGGAGAAAAAAGCATAACTACACAGCGAGGATCTATTGATCACTACACTGAGGTTATCATAGTTCCTTAACTTGTCCCCAAACCGGGAACCTTAACTTGTCCCAAAACCAGGAACCTTAACTTGTCCCAAAGCCTGCTTCCTGGCAACTTTATATTCGCCTCTATTTTATCCGAGGTCCTTCCCAAACTCCTGGGTTACTTTGTGCCTACTTCCTGGCAACTTTATGCTCACCTCTATTTTATCGAGGTCCTTCCCAAACTCCTGGGGTCCCAAGTTTCACTCACCGTGAACTTACCCTGCCAGCAACCACTGACTGCTGAAAGTTCTGAACTCGGTGGGGGAGTCAGTTCCCCGTACGGGCCACCAATTGTCGCGCCCACTCTCAACCAGCAAGAACGACGCGACCACCAGTCCTTCTAACAGCAGTTTATTCAGTCTTCATCTCTCTTCTTTCTCTTCATCAGTACCGTTCCCCAGCTGAAGAGTTCTGAATCCACGCCAGATCCTTCTCAACAGTCTGTTTTACGGGAACACTTTATTAACCGCTCCTTCCCAGTGATGCAGTTCTGAATCCTCCCTGTAGCAGGGGGTCTTCGCTCTTGCCTGAAGATGTTTCTTGTCCCGGGTTTCGGCACCACTTGTTGCGCGCACTCAACTCGCCAGGAAGAACGACGCTGCTACAGGATCCTTCTGCACACGTTTATTCAGTCCTGTTTCTTCTTTCTCTATATTTCCCTTGTTTTTATATCTCCCTTGTTTATATCTCCCTTGTTTTTATATCTCCCCTGTTTATATCTCCCCTGTTTATATCTCCCCCGAACCCTGGGCCTCTCACTCCTTTTATACTCTCTCTCATCCACGCACCGCAGGTCACGCCGCCTCACCAGGCACGCAGCTTCAGCTAATCAGGGCAGCAGGGGCAAATCTCCATCAAATTGGATTCACCGGTATCCTGGTGCACCTGCGCAGCTCTCAAGATGTTTGTGGCTTATATGAGGAAGTCAGGTGCAAGTCATATGACTTAGCTGCAGTCCCTGGCGCCTTTGGGACTGCCGCCACACCCGCTCCCCACACATTATCCTCCACAAATTCTCCCAATTTAATATTCCCTTTTATTCTTTATAATCCACTGATTCCATTAGTGTTACCCATATATACATGTGTATGGAATAATCCATTGTCATAATAAACTCCAGAAACCACTGACAATAACTTCTCAGCTATGAGTTGGAGCTCATATGCCCCTCCCATCTATACTGGAATATTTACTGGCTTGCTCTTGTGCAAGTAACAATAGCAGTCTTGAATTTGTGAATACAAGAGTCTTGGAATGTCCCCAGTGCACTACTTTTCTCAAGTCCTCCAGACCTCTACCTCTGAAAATCATTCCATCCCCTCTTCTGAAATATCCCTTAAACCTTAAGGGAGGGTTGTGATATACATGTCTCATTGGGGCTGAGTATGCCACAGGAAGTTATTCTCTATGTTTTGACCAGTTATGATTTTCTGTATTAACCGCTGTTCACTGATTAAACAATTTTCTGATGATTAGCATGGTTGACGAGCTATATCATAGGTGGCATCTCTATGAAGCAGTATCAATCACTTCATTGTGGAAGACTAAAAGAAGACTAAAATAAGTAGATAGAACAGCTTTTTTTTCTGTGTTTTGAGTAAATACCCATAGCATTCACAGACCTTTAAATTTTAACTCAGAGAAAACTGCATCACTGCTGACTGCTCTGGAGAGGGTGCCAGCCTCTTGCTCAAAACCACTCAGCAGTGTCCTCTCCAAGACACTTCAGTTGTCTATTTCTGTGGAAGAAACCATCTGATCCTTAAATATTGTCTTTAATGATGTTCCTTTTCTCCCTCTCCCAAAGCACTACTAGAAGTAATGTGATTAATTCTAAACATCAAACACACACACATTTGGATTAGATATCCCAAATTATCTAATCAGTAACTTAACATCACATATTAGATCAGGTTACAAAATGAGTCAATATCTTAAGACATAAAGATATACAGACTCTTATATTTTTTACAGGTTTATAATGCCCTTAAAGTCTATGAGTTCTATTCACCCCAGCATACTCCCATCTCTTTGGGGAAAGCTTTTGTATGGTTAGTTGACCTCAAGAAGATCAGCTTCACTCTACTAGCTCATCAAATGAATTTGATCACATCCTCCTGTAAGGGGCATTATCACATATCAGAGTCCTAAAGAATGTCCTTCAAAACTGTTCATGGCTGCTACTTAACACGGGTACACATTGAAAAACTATGTCACTATTTAAAAAAAATAAGGTAGAGTAATACATATTAATGGAGAAATAAATTTATAGAAATTGAATGTTGAATAGATTATGTTCTATGTACTAGATTATTTATAACCGTGCATATTGTTTTGGTTTCCCTTTCCTGAGTGTGGAAACATGAACCATCATCATGTGTGGTAGGCAAGCACTCGACCACCAAGCTTTATGCCCAACTCTATGAACTGTTTTTAAATGTATAAAACTTTCTGAAAAATGAAAAGGCATTTGTTAAATATGATTTCTTGAAGAAAGGATAAATGAGAGCCAATAAAAGATTTACTGCAATGCAGTGAGTATTATTTAAATAATTTTTGCTTACCTTTAACTTTATATGAATGGATTAAAAAGTTGCTCCTTTTCTGTAAAAATATAAAACTTCAAATCAATTTTTACCACGAAGGGAAATTTACTTAAATTCTCAAATGGCTGAGAGTACTAGAAGGACTTGATTAAGCCACTAGGTTGCTTTTAAAAGATAGAGTTTGATCAACTCTTATTTAAGTTAAAATTTTAATTATAAGTTAAATATTTTAGCTAAAAATGTTTTGTCATATAATGTATTAATCCTGTTTTCCCTTCTTCAGCTCCTTCTAAATCCTTTAATCCTTTACATCTCCTTACTACCCTACTTCATTCCTTCATTCTCTCTCTCTCTCTCTCTCTCTCGCTCGCTCGCTCGCTCGCTCTCCCTCTCTCCCTCCCTCCTTCCTTTCCCCATCTCTCAATCTTCAAAAACAAAACAAAAACATAAATAAGCAAACCATGGAGTTCATTCTGTGTTGGCCAGTTACTCCTGGTCATGATGCCTGTCTTGAAGTATGGTTGATATGCCTAGGAATGTTATATTGGAGAAAACTGATTTTGCCTTTCCCAGCAGGGGCCTTCCCTGTTTGGGGCTTTTGTCTCATTTGAACCTCTACAGATCTTGTGCATGTTATCACAGCTTCTGTGGGTTCACATGTGTGTAATTGTTGTTGTGTCTGGAAGATGCTGCTTCCTTGGAGTCATCCATTATCTCTGGCTATTGTAATCTTTCTAACTCCTTTTCAACAGAAATCCCTGAGCCTTGAGGGAAGGGTTTCAATAAAGGCATACCATTTAGAACTGAATTTTCCAAAGTCTTTCACTCTCTGAACACTGTCCAATTGTGGGTCTTCAGGTTAGTTACCATGTACTAAGAAGAAAATTGTATAATAAAACTCTAAGACACTGATAAAAATCGAAGAAGATAGAAAGATGTCCCATGTCACTGATTGCAAATATTGCAAAAATATCCATGCTACCAATTCTACTAACTGAATCTACATATTTAATGCACTGCCCATCAATACTTCAACACAATTCTTCACAGGAAGTGAAAGGACAATTTCATTTTATATAGAGGCAAACAACAAACAAACAAAAAACTCCAAAAATCAAAAGCACCAACCAGGATATCCAAAGCAATACTGAATAATAAAAGAACTGCTGAGCTATAACCATCACAAATTTTAAGTTGTATTACAGAGCTATGCTAATAAAAATAGTACTGAAGTAGCATTAAAAACAGACATTGATCAATGGAATAGAACTGGAAACTACCCAAACAGCAACAGACACATAATTTTTGATGGATAGAGAAAAATACACACCAAAGAAAAGAATGCATCTTCAACAAATGGTGCTGCTCAAACTGGATAGCTGTGTGTAAAAGAATGAAAAGACATTCATATCTAACATCCTGGGAAAACTCAATTCCAAGTGGATTAAAGACCTTACCATAATATCAGATACTCTGAGCTGGTAAGAAAAGAAAGTAGGGAATAAGCTCAACCTCCATGGCATAGGAAAGGACTTTATGAACAATACACTGATAGTAAGCAAGACAAAGAAATATCAAAGTGCACTACACAATGTGTAAAAGCTTCCCTACAACAAAGGATACCATCATTTGAGCAAAGAGACAGCTTACAAAAAGTGAGGGACAATGTCTTTATTTATTATATGAGGATTAGTACTTAGAACATATAAGGCATTTTATAACATCAGGAAAATAACACAATTTTATATGGTGCATACAACTAAACAGAGAGTTCTCGACAACACAAATAGCTAAGAAACATTTAAAACATGCTCAATGGCTTAAGTCACCAAGAAAAAGCAAAAAAGGAAAAAACAAAAATTCCAACTTTAATCGACTATAAATGAAAATGCTAGAGAAGACAATGACACACGTGTCACGTTTGATTTTACATAACATAGTAACAAATTAAAATTCACCACATCTTATAAGACTAAATTAATTTTAAAACTTTATTATTATTATTTGTTGGTACATGTGTGTATGTGCATAGAGCTAATGAGGTCAGTTGGACATGTGGGAGTTTCCCTGTTACTTAGTTACAGGCAGGGTGAGCTACTTGATGAGGCTACTGGGAATCAAAGACTGGTTCTCTGCAAGAGCAGTATGTGATCTTAACTGCTGAACATCACTCTAGCACAGCCTCAGTTATTTTAAATAATTTATTCTGTTAGGAAACTTGTCTTACTTCTATCGACTTAAAAATGTAACACTTTTACTAGAGCAAAATATTTAGCATTTACTAAATAGTAGGGCTAAGCAGACTGAAAATGAAGGTTCAGGTACTTAAAAATAATTAAGACTCATGATAGCAAGATCATACAGCCAAGTAATTTAGGCATTTTCTGATATAGGTAGATTGCTGTTACAAAAGTCATGTATGTTGATCTCTATACAGTAAAAAATTCCTTAAAGTACTGATTATGAAATGATGCATAAGAAAACACAAAATAGAACAGAAATCAGAACAACAGAACAGAGCAGAGCAGAGCAGAGCAGAGCAGAACAGAACAGAACAGAACTGAACCGAACCGAACCGAACCGAACCGAACAGAACCGAACACAACAGAACACAACAGAACACAACAGAACAAACAGAACAGAACAACATGCTAACCAGTCACAGTATCATGTGTCTCATTCCAGCACACTGGAGATTAAAGCCAAAGACTGTCAAGAATTTGAGGCTTACCTGGGCTACACATAAGGTGAATTCCAGGCACACTAGGCTACAAAACAAACAAACCCTTTACAGTAAGTCATGTGATCTGGGCATTTAGATTAAAAAACAAACAAACAAACAAATAGCCTTGGTTATTTTTCTCTCTCTGCTTCACACTGTTTAAGGGAAATCATCTGAGGGGTTCCAACATTTTTCTTGAAAGAGCCAGACTGTTAATTTTATAGACTCTAGGGTCCATGGGTTATCTTTGTTGCATATTTGGCCTCTTAAATATTGCTTTGAAATACTTTAAAAATGTATGGTAATGTCATGCTGTTTTTATTATAATAGCTCTTTAGAACTATCTGGGATCTGGAAGGGATATACTTCCAGAAGTTCTTTTATTATTCAAGATTATTTTGTGATTGTGTGTGTGTGTGTGTGTGTGTGTGTGTGTGTGTGTGTGTGTGTGTTTCTATATGAAGCTGAAGATTGTTTTTCAATTTCTGTGAAGAATTGTGTTGAAATCTTTATGTGGAAGGCATTGTTGAAATCTTTATGTGGAAGACATTGAATCTGTATATTGCTTTTGGTGAAATGGCTACTTTTATAATTTGATCCTACTGATACATCAGCAAGGGAGACTTCCACCTTCTGATATCTTTTTCAATATCCTCAAGTTGTTATATAAATCTTTCACTTGTTTGATAGAATTATCCCAAGATATTTTGTCAGGTTATTATGAAAATTAACTCTCTGATATCTCCCTGATATTTGTCATTTGTTGAGAGGAAGTCAACGTCTATGATCTCACAGAGACTGTTACATCATTCCCAGGACCTGACTAGTTCAAATCAGAAAACTCCCAGCTCTGGGAAGTGGGTTAGGCACAGAATCCCATCCCTAAACAAGAAGCCATTTGCAACTGATACTTATCTGGAAAAGTAAAGTCAGATTTCTCCAATGGAGGGCCACTGAATATATCAACCACTTTCTGGAATAAACCTCATGTACAGCAATAGTAGCCAACACAGAACAGATTCTATGTCTGCCACTGTTTTGTGGGTTTTGTTTCATTTCACTACATTTCTTTTTTATCTTATTAGTTTTTTTTGATTGGTGTGTTTGGATTGTCATTTTGGTTTTATTTTCATTTTGACATGAAGTAGGGTACGTAGGAGGTGACAAGGATCTGGGAGGAGTTGGGGAAAGGGAAAGAATATAATCAAAATATTAAATAATAATAATAAATTTGACTTTTCTGTGTCATCAAATCAGGTAGCAGGCATATTTGGTCTATATGTTGTGGCAGCTCTGATCTGGCCTTTGGAAGTGGTAGCTGCCATTAAGAAAGGAATATTGCCAGGGTGGATGGAGGACACCAAGGAGAAAAGTCTCATATAAACACAAATATATAAACTCACAGGCTGAGGCAGCATGCACAGGGTCCATTCAGATCTGTACCAGATGAAGTTCAGCTGAAAGATGTGTACTCACTCCTCTATCCCTAAACCAGGAGCTATCCTCAATTGATAATCCCTTGCGAATGAAAAGTTAGTTTACTCCAAGGAAACAAAGTACTCTGCTTGGTAGTGCATGTCCAGCAGTAGATGGCCAAAAGAAAACAAATTCAACAGTTTTGCTGAGCTTGTTTAGAGCTTTCATATCTCATAATGACAGGGCTTTTTCAGTTCTTTTCTCAATGTTTTATTTTATTTTTATTTGTTTTTATCTGTTTATGGGCCCACGTGTCCTTTGTCTATACATTGTTGTTTCTGTTGTGTTTTTATGAAATTTCCAAGTGTGTAAATGAGTGAATCTCTGCTTCTACATCTGCTTCTTGTGCCTTTTCTTGCATTCTTTTCCTTCTGTTTCTTCATTTTGTACTGTTCAGATGTGTTTCTTTTTGTTTTGTTTTTATCCATTACAAGTCTGTTTGTTTCTAATGAGAAAGAGAAAGGAGTGGAGCCAAAGAGAGTAGAGGTAGAGAGGAACCGGGAGGAGGAGAGGGAGGGGGAAACAACAATGAGCATATATTATGGGAGAAAAAAATCTATTTTCAATGAAATAAAAAGTTAAGAAGATATACTGACTCACTTGAAATTGTCTATCTTTCTGCCCTGGGCTTCTTAGCCACGTGAAAGACTAGTCTTTCACTGTTTCCAAAGAGAGTGTCCCAAGAGTATCCATCCTCATGTAATAGAACGCTGTGAAGCTAGCTCCAGAAGTCATAAAGTATTTCCCCCAACACAGTCTACTCATAATGAGACAGGCTCCAAAGGCCAAAGGAAATTCAAAGCAGGAAAAACTCATTTTGTTTTTGTTGTTACTATTGATGTTTGTTTGTTTTTTCTTTTTGTATTTTTCCTTTTTGTTTTGTTTTTTTTTTCTTTTTTTCCTTTTCTTGAAAATAGATGATTTTTTTTTCGCACAATAAGTTCTGATTACAGATTTCCCCTCCCTCTACTCTTCTCAATTCCTCCCCATCTCCCCACCCATCCAGGTCCACTCCTTCTCTATCTCTCATTAGCAAAGGACTGGCTTCTAAGAGATTAAAAACTAAATGTGACAAAATAAAATATAAGACAAAGAGAAACCCATCATATCAAAGTTGAAGAAGGTAACCCAACAAAAGAAAAAGAGACCCAAGGACAGATACAAGAATCAAAGATCTACTTCTCCTCATACTCAGGAGTGCCATAAAAATACTAAGCTAAATCTACAGTATCTACTCAGAGGATAAAGGTACAAACTGTGCAGGTCTGGCACTTATTGCTTCAGTGTCTGTGAGTTCACATGTACCTTGCTTAGCTGAATCAGAGTGCCTTGTTTTCCTGTTCTCCATCTCCAGTAGCTCTTACAGGCTTTCCACATCCTTTTCCACAGGTTTACCTGAGCTCTCAGGAGGGTGGTTTCATGAAGACATCCAATTAAGTCTGTGTCCTCTCTCTCTCTCTCTCTCTCTCTCTCTCTCTCTCTCTCTCTCTCTCTCTCTCTCTCTCTCTCTCTCTCTCTCGTGTGTGTGTGTATGTATGTGTGATATTTGGCTGTGATTCTTTGCATGCATTACCTTCTGCTGTTGGAGGAAGTTCCTCTGGTGATGACTGAATAAGATACTGATCTACGAATACAACAATATCAATAGAAGTCATTTTATTAGTACTTCTTTAAGCTAATAATGTTTGGTTTACCCTAGGCCACTGGGCTACTTGTTCTCTGGCATTGTAGTAAAATCTCCATGTAGATACCAGCTTAACTTCTCTGTGTTCATCTAGTTGTATGGGTACTGTCCTCAGCAAAGGTGCTTTATTGTCAATTTGTAGAGAGTAATCCATTGTCTTAGCCATAGCCGGGGTTGTTTCAAGATTTCCATATGGAGCCTTGGCCAGCAGCTCAATTGAATACAACCCAGTCCTGCTGCTGGAAACCTCCTTTGGTGACAAGAGACAGCCATTTGAGACTGAATATCAGCATAATTAAAAAACTTCAGGATCATCTTCGTATTTTTCCACTGTACTAGATGTCCATATCTTCTCTCAAATGCCCCTCAATTCAATCTGTCTCTCCCTATGTTCTATCTTCCTTCCTCCACCCCACATGTTACTCCAGTTCCTCCTGTCCCCATCAACCCTGTAAAATATATTTTATTTCCCCTTCCAGAGATATTCATTCACCCCCTCATAGACCCTTCCTCAATACCCAATCTCTCTGGCTCTATCCATTGTAGCTTGCTTATCATTTACTAAACATAGAGAACAATACAGAGAATCAATAAAACAAAGAGTTAGGTTATTTTTTTCTTTTTTTCTTTTTAAAGAAAATCAACAAGATAGAAAACCCTAATGTAAACTATGTAAAAGATGGAAAAATATGCAAATTATAATAACAAACAAAAGGGTGACAAACAGACCCTGAGGAAATCCTGAGCACCATTAGGACATACTTCAAAAACCTGTACTTCACCAAATTGGAAAATCTAAAAGAAATTGCCAGTTACCAGCCTTGGCATTCATGTGGTGGGTAAACCGAGGCAGGCAGCCATTGGGGTCAGTGCTTAGGGCCACTGTCAGGGATGGATTCAGATGCCTACAAAGGCTGCTGCCTATGGTAGGCAGTGGTTAGAGAAGTTGCTCAGCAGACTTTTCTCTGAGGGAACAAAGCTTAATTTACTGGGGCTGGAACTCCCTGTGGCCAGCAGAGATACTATTAACTCTTTGAGGCTGACAAGAAAGAGAAGGAGAGAAAAATACACACACACACACACACACACACACACACAGAGAGAGAGAGAGAGAGAGAGAGAGAGAGAGAGAGAGAGAGAGAGAGAGAGAGAGACTGGGTGGATGAAACAAAAGGCAGAGTCCAATAACTTTATACACACAAATATATACATGCATGCATGCATGAATATGTACATACATACATGTATACATACCTACAGACAGACATTTACACATTCACACATAGAATGGTTAGACCATAGTTCTAGCAAGCAGGCTGTAAGCATTTCATGCATACATATACATACATATATACACACAATTAGTGGGTGAAGCAAACACCAACACACAGCCAGACAAGCTTTACATATATACAGACATACACACATAGTTGATGGATGGAAAGAACAATGTTCCAATCACCACTCATATGAAACTTACACGTATGCACATAGTTGATGACTGGGAGGAACAATGTTCCAACTTCCACAATTTATTTTTTCTTCCATAGTTTATATAGCCTAGCAAAATCTATAAAATAGTATAAACTTATAGTGTGATTATGTTTTAGTTTTCTTCTAGTGGATAATTGTGAAAAACAGTGTGTTCCTCAGTAGCTATCCAAGAAATAGCATAACACAGTACAGGTAGAGAAAACAAATTATTCCCCAAAACCCATGTATATTTGAAACCAAGCAGCTTTTTATAGATTAACAAAGTGTAAGCAAGCAAGGTAGTTTTTCCAGACAGTTTCTCTTATAGGCAGGCAGCAATTTGAAGTTACAAAGAAAGGGGTAATTGTTTCATTATTTATCTTTAAAAACAAAGTTGTAAGAATCTTAAAAGAACCACAGATCTAAACTTTTATATAAAAATCAGTTATATCTGCATTAAATTCTAAGAATGCACATCTACTCATCAGCAGTTCGTATCAGGTAGGTAAAGGCAAAATCAATCATCACCAGTCTAGTCTCAGTGAGAGTCGCCAGCTAATACCGTCACTGTTCTTGCTTCCTGACCATAAACGTTCCTTAGCTTAACTAGTGTGAGCTTTTCAGAAACTCGGGTTGTTTCCTATGACTTTATTTTAACATCAGAGCCAGTAGGAAAAAACATATCAACCTAGCTTCACTAACAATTTTTATTTTCCCAAAGGTTTTCTAAAGGTGGTGGTCATTGCTGACAACCTATGTCTTTAAGTTCTTTCCCAGTATGGTGATTGAATTGCTAATCTGCTCCAACATCAATGCCTGGAAAAGATCAAGCATTATTACTGTGAAGGCCATTGAGGGACTGGAAACTGCCTTTCAGTTTTTATGTAATTCTTAGATTATGAGGGATGTAAGGGCAGCAAACAGAGCAGAACTCGATAACAGCATGAAGTCCTCAGGACACATAGTCCTCAGGGTCCTACCACACCAAGGGTCACCCATGTGGCTGTGGTAACCAGTGAACCACATTCCACGCGTTCCAGAGCCATTAATCATTCCTCCTGCTTGGCCCTCAGTAAGAAATGAAATATTTTCCTGACAGGTATCACTTACCAAAGTTAAACAAAGATCAGCAAAACAATTTAAATACACCTATAGAACCCTTAGTGAAATAAAAACAGTCATTAAAAATCTCCCAACCAAATAAAACAAAAAACAAAACAAAACAAAACTCAGGATCGGATGGTTTTAGCCCAAAATTTTACCAGACTTTCAAAAAAGAGTAAATGCCAATACTCTTCAAATTATTCCACAAAATACAAACAGAAGAAACATTGCCAAATTTATTTTATGAGGCGAAAGTTACTGTGATACTGAAACCACATAAAGATCCAACAAAGAGAATTACAGAATAATTTTTCTTAAGAACATAAATGCAAAAATATGCAAGAATGTGGCAAACTGAATCCAAGAACACAGCAAAGAGGTCATGCAGAATGATCAAGTAGACTTCACTGCACAGATGCAGGAATGGTTCAATATACAAAAATTAATAAATGTAATCAACTATATAAACCACAGGGGGGAAAATGCTCATTTTATTAGGTGCAGAAAAGGTCTTAACAGAATCCATACCCCTCTGTGATAAAAGTTCTGGAGAGATTAATAGTCCTTAATACAAGGGACATATCTAAATATGATAAAGGTAATTTATAGTGATCCTTAGCCAATATCAAATTAAGTGGAGAGAAATTCAAAGCAATCCCACTAAAATCTGCAAACTCCCCTTTACTTAGTCATAGCAAAGCAGAGATAGAATTACCTAAAGGTGTGTGAGATGGAGGGTATTGTTGGGGCTACCACTGGAAAATGTAATGTGCTAGAACCCTTCTATCACTTACATACTTATATGTATATTATCATGTTAACATAGGAGAACTTGAAAACAATCTATGGCCTTTCGTGTCCTAGAGTAAGATTTTAGTTTAATTTTATAACTCATTGTGTAGATTTTCCTGTATAAGGAAGTCTATTTTATGTTCACATTTTTCTACATAACTATTTTTATGACAGCATCTATGTTTTTTTGAATGTGGAATATTAATCAGAAACATCATCACAAGGAGAAACATTTTGTGATTTAAAAGATGAGCCTATAAAGTTCCATATTACGTTTTTTTTTTTTCGTGGCCATCTCTTCTCTACAGATGGTGGAAATTGTTAACATCTTCATGTCATATAAAGTCTGTTTGCCAGCTGACATAGTTTATGTGGTATGTAGCCATATATAAACCTCATGTTTATAGTGGGAAGATACACGTACAACTTAGCCGTCTAGTTTTACAGAGAATTTTAAAATTTAGAACATAAATTATATTAAATATTTATGCCAGAGATGCTAAGATGAAGATAAATATCTACAGCAAACGATTCACTTAATAAAATCCAATCACGATAATGCAAACTGTTGTCAAAAGGGTAAGTGAAAGTTAACTTTCAAAAAGTTTTGCTTCATGATCCATGGAATTAATAACTCCTGTCATGAGCACTCAAAAATGAGTGCATCTTAATATTCTCTGTTATTCCTTTGTGTTCCTGCAAGTTCCTTTATTTACAGAATGTCCATCTTTCTTGTAAGGGTCCTTTCAGAGTTTAAAATATAATTATATTTTCTCATCTAATTAAAATGTCAATCAGTTTCTTTGGCATATTAAATATAATGGCTGTTACCCAAGTTTCCTTTCCATTTAGATTCGGATTACTTTACCATGTCACTCAAAAAAAAAAATCTAGGCTTTGCAACTTGTCCAAGACTTTCCCCCTCATTAGCATAAAACATCTTAGAGTCCTGCTGCTAGCACTTCATCTGGTGCAGGAAATGATTGGGATAATAAACAGCTGGAAACCAAAATGTTAGGTACTGGCAGAGAGAAAAAAAGATTAATAATTATACAAAACAAATCAAACTTCTTTCTCTACTACCCCTTATCATTTTTAATATTAAACTAGAACTGAAAAAAAGTTTCAGGGAGGTTTACTGGGCAGTAATATTTTAGTTTCTGATGTTTCTCTTCCTCTCTTCCCTCTTTTTCTTTTTGAATCTTTAATCTTCATTTATAGTCTAGTCTTTATCCCCTTCCAGGTCTACTCTCTGACTGTTCCTCATCTCATACCTTCTGGCCAATTCCTAGTCTTCAAGAGAATGTCCCCACCCCACCCCCACCCCCACCCCACCAGACCACCCTACTCCCTGGGGCCTTAAGTATCTCAAGGGTTAAGTGCATCTTCTCTCATTGAGGCCAGACCAGGCAGTCCTCTGCTGTATAAGTGTCAGGGCCTTTTAGCAGGTAGTGTATGCTGCATAGTTGGTGGCTCAGTGTCTGAGAGATCTGGAGGAAATGGGGCAGGTTAGTTGAGATTGCTGATCTTCCTATAATAAGGTCAGCTTCTTTCAGCCTTTCCACAATTCAACCACAGGGGTCCCCAGCATTTGTCAATTGGTTGGGTATAAGTATCTGCATCTGCCTCTTTTAGCTGCTTGTTGGGCCTTTTGGAGGGCAGTCATGATAGGCCCGGTTTGTAAGCACACCATAGCATCAGTAATAGTGTCAGGCTTTGGAGCTCCCCTTGAGCTGGCTCCTAATTTGTGTCTGTCACTGGGCCTCCTTTCCCTCAGGCTCTTCTCCATTTTTGTACCTGCAGTTCTTGTAGACAGTTACCATTCTGGGTCAGTTTTTGACTGTGGGATGGCAGCCCCATCTCTCCACTTGATGCCCTGTCTTTCTACTAACAGTGGACTCTACAAGTTCTCTTTCCCCACTTTTGGGTATTTCATTTAAGGTCCCTCCTGTTGAGTCCGTAGCATCTCTCACATCCTAGGACTCTGGTAGATTCTAGAGGGTCCCCTACCTCCTACCTCCTGAAGTTGCTTCGTTTCCATTCTTTCTGCTGACTCTCAGGTACTCCTATACCCTTCAAATTTCTGATCATGTTCTTCTTTTGACCTTCCTGTCTTCTCTTCCACCCAGGTTCCTCCCTCCCTCTGCTACCCCACACCCCAGGATTGCTTTCTTCTCCCTCCCAAATTGGATTGAGGCATCCTCACTTGGGTCCTTCTGCTTGTTAATCTCCTTAAGTAATCTCCTTAATATCCTGGGTATTCTGTACTTTTTGGGCTAATATTCACTTATTAGTGAGTATATACCATGCATGTCCTTTTGGGTCTAACTTACCTCACTCAGGATGTTATTTTCTAGTCCCATCCATTTGCCTTAAAAATTCAGGATGTCCTTATTCTTAATAGCTGAGTAGTATTCCATTGTGTAAATTAACCACATTTTCTGTATCCATTCTTCTATTGTTGGACATCTGATTGTTTCCAGCTTCTGGCTATCACAAGTAAGGCTGCTATGAACATGGTAGAGCACATGCCCCTGTGCCATGGAGGGCCATCTTTTGGGTATATGTCCAAGAGTGGTATAGCTAGGTCTTCAGGTAAATCTATTTCCAATTTTCTGAGGAGCCTCCAGATTGATTTCCAGAGTGGTTATACCAGTTTGCAATTCTACCAGTAATGGATGAATGTTCCAGCCCCTTAGCTGTTGCCCTATGAGAAGCAGAACTCCTTGGAGGCCTTCAGACTGTGGTGTCTTTAGAGGAGCAGACAAACCGGTGAGGCCCTCTGTCCCCCTCTTGAATTTATTTTTTTTTGCATGTTTATGGGTGTGTATGGCATGTTCACATACGTATGGTACATATTTTCATGCATTTGGAAGACAGAGATTAACACTGAATTTCTTCCTTCCTTATTCCTTTTCACTTTTTGTAAATATATATATATATATATATATATATATATATATATATATATATATATATATATCTTTTTATTTCATAAAGAAATTTGTTCTTGGAAATTTTCACTTTTATTACTGAGGTAGCATCTTTCCCTGAAACCAGAGCTTGCTGGTTAACAATCTAGCTAGCCATTTTTCCCCAGAATCCCGTTTCTACTCCTGAGGGATTAGGGAATCTGCCACACCCACCAAGAGTGTATGCTGGAATCTGAACACTGCCCACATGTGTACCCAGAAAGCCCTTTACCCCTGAACATCTCTCCTGCTCATCATCCCTTTTACTAAATCATCATACCAGTTTTGAACTTTATTTACCTTCTGCTTGCTATCTCTTCTTTTATAGCATGCAATGAATAGACCTACAGCCCCACCCAGCTTTAGTAGCTCTAATTTGTCTTAACATTTTCAATATAGTATTGAAGCTCCAAGGTAGCAAATGCACTAGAAAAATGGGAGTGGAGTTCATATTTCTATTTTCTCCCCCACCTCCCCCAGTCCTTTAGTCTTGACCATCCTTCCTTCCATCCTAAGTTTTTCTTCATCTCTCATCATTTCAAAATCTTAGCTACAAGCACAGACATTCTCCTTTACAAAAATCCACTTGCTATAAAGAAAGCAAAGATGCTTCTCCCCTGACTTCCAGCCCATGTCGCTAGTATTGCTGTTTTTCTTCAGGCAATCCTCCATTCAGAAAAAAGAATATATTTTTAAGCACATGAATTAGATATTTGTATATTTAAGGTCATACGCTCCAGAGCACCTATGTTTAGCTCCTCTGAAAATGACATGTTTCATTTGGAGGAGACCACATCTGAAGAGAAAGTAGGAATGACCTGCTGTGTAATTGCTGGCCTAGCACAGGGGCGGGAAATGAGCAGGAAAGTTGACAAATCCTCAGCTGCTAGCCAGAGCTGAAGCCAGAAGCATAAAGCAAACCCTAGTAAGTGGTAAATCCACAGCTCTCTGATCCACAGGCTGCACATAACTGCTCATGGGCAACTGGACCTCAAGAGTTATGACCCCTAATTCATGAAAAGTATGATTGAGTGATGTTTAAGCAAAGACCATGAGTATTGTACTCATATTAGAAAATTTACTATTTCAAGGGCAATATTAAAGCACCGACAAATTCATTATACTTATTCACCTATGCTGTTTGGGGTGAAACATACTAGTTTCATACCAGATTACTATGGACTTGAAAATAATGAGATTCAGCTATCCTTCAGAAAAAGAAAACAAAACAAAACAAAACAAAAACAAAAACAAAAAACAAACAAACAAACAAAAAAAAACGAACAAACCACAAGTGCTTAGCTTCCCCTCTGAAGTCTATGACTAGGAGCAGTGCCTGTCTGGGAGAACAGCTGTTATTGAAGATTATTGACAATGTGCTGATACCTTTTGTCTCAAACTATTTCAAGAGTAGCTGCCCCTCTTGTGGATTCCACCTCAGCACTTGCACATACACTTTGAGGAGAAACAGTGAGGCTCTGCCTTGGTGTGCTGTTTTCTATTTCATGAACATTTTGTGTCATCTCACTAACCTCAAGAAGTGCCTGTCTCCTTGAATTCCAGTGAAAATGTTTAAGGATTGGGGCATTTAATTCAGTTGCAATTTCCAAAATGGAAGCCCTTGAGTGTTAAAGAAGTCAGATGTAAGCCGGGCGTGGTGGCACACACCTTTAATCCCAGCACTCGGGAGGCAGAGGCAGGCGGATTTCTGAGTTCGAGGCCAGCCTGGTCTACAAAGTGAGTTCCAGGACAGCCAGGGCTATACAGAGAAACCCTGTCTCAAAATAACCAAAAAAAAAAAAAAAAGAAAGAAAAGAAAAGTCAGATGTAGTGTGAGAACATCCCTGAGACTAGAGGTCATTTCTAAGAGAATCTAACAAGAGTTATTTAGTCTGAGTATTTTCCAAGACAAATCCTGCAACCATAGACTGTGCAAGCTACAGCTGTCTACTTTTCTTAATAAGAAACTCTCTGATTCTGACATGGATCCAGTAACTGACAAGTATGAAATTAATTATTCTATTAAATTGCATTTTTATAATAAAAATGAGTCCTTTTCAGATTTCTAACTCCAATTCGTTATTCATTTAATTTCTTCCTGGAAGCTTAGTGTTCAACAAATCCTCTCATCTACCTGTTCTCCTAGACTAAATATTTATTACAACGTCTTTGAAAGATAAATGGAGTAGTAAACATGCACATGGCTAAGGTTATGAACTCAAATAATTATTTTATGCTATTTCATAGTCACCTTAAAGCCTTAACACCACTAGGTACAGAAAAATATTACTATAAGGACAATCATAAAATAAATACTTTAAAAAGTGTGCTGACTTTTTTTAATTCAAAAATTGTATGTTTTAAACTGATACCTCTAATTGAAGCCTTTCTGAGAATTTATAGAAAGAAATTAAGATATTTTTACTTGGAAAGAATTCTTTTTATCTTCTCCTGAAACACTCCAACTCCCAGGCATCATACTCTACTCTAGGTTGCTTGTACTGTAGTTTTATTTGGGTGAGTCTGTGTTCTAGACAAAAGCAACACTTTCTTGTCGATAATGACTGATTAATCAGTTGCATGAATAAATTAGTCCTTGGCGTATTATATATTGACCCTTTAATTTAATGGAGTAATCAAAAATGACACATCTCCAAAAATGAGCAGAACAGCTCCAAAGCCATCCATCAATGCCAGGAAGAAGAAACACACTTAGGAAGTGTATTTCTTGTTCACATAAATACATAATACATTTGTATTATTTATTTATCCTGTACCATGAAAAATTTTTGAAACAGTGGAAATGAGTCCAATTCAGTGAAAAGTGGCTAGATAGTGAATGATAAATAAAATTATTGAAGGATATATGAACAAAAATAGAAATGCATTTTTATGCTAATATATTCGGTTCTGGAGTGTTGTGGTAAATGGCAGCCTTAGCCTCTTAGGTCTCCAATATTGCAATTGTTTCTGAAATAACAAACAAGCAAAAGTGCTTTCTAATATTTTCCTTAATTCATAGCTTTGAAATGAGAGATTCCATTGATGGGAGATGGGCCACTGGGAAGATTACCTAGTGATTAAGATCACTTGCATGCATAAGGAGTTGGCCAGGGATTAACTTTTACCCTAAGCACTATGAGAGATGGAGAATGAATCACTGAGTTTGATGGCTGCCCATCTAGCTCTAGCTATGGGTTCCGTGGGAGATCTTCTCTCCATGAAATAAAGAGAACAATGATCCAGTTTGTTGTTTTTATTTTTGTTTCAAGTAGGAGCTCCAGTACCCAGGCTGCCCTTGAACTCACCAATGTTGATAATCCTGCAGTTCAGATCCCATTGCCTCTACTTCCTGAGTACTAGGAGAACAAGTCTATGCCTGAATAAAAGGGTACCAAGATAAAACCCAGGATTTTGTGCATGCTAGGAAAACATTCTAAGCCAACTGAGCCACAACCCCATCAAGAATGAAAGATTAGGATAGACCCATAGCTTCTTCTGGTCTCTGTGATTATATATGGACACAAACACCTTCATGGACACATATTTGTGCATACTACACACCTACACTTAGAAAAAGAAATAAGAGAAGGAAGAAGAGGAGAAGTTTTCTGAGTGAGAAAACGCATTTTTGTTTAATTTGATGGACTTAGCTTCATTTACTGGCTCTGTTAAGTATTTAATATGTAAATTTAAGGATGCTCATTAACATTTAAAGCTGTTTTATCACCCAACAAATACAGGGGACAAATCCATTTAATAATACTGCTTTTAATATTAAGATAAAATAATAAAGAAGAAATTAATATAGTGCCTGAAAAGAGACATTTCTACAAATAATATCATTAATGAAAAACCAACCAAACAAAACACCACAACAAGGAAAACACAAAGCTATAGGATATATAGACATGGGGTCCTCATTAAACAAACAGAATTAAAGATAAATATCATCCTCAAAGTTTGAAATTTTCTATTTCCAAAAATATTAAACCATGGGTTTTCCACTGACAGGAATAAATCCACACAACTTTCAGGCAATTCTAGTGCATTTTCCCGACTGAAAGAATTTGGTGCTGTGTCTCCACAAATGAGAAAAAAAAAACAACACAAAACAGAACACTGCATTTGAGGTTTACTAGAAGTGATTTACATCACTGAAGTCAAGAGGTACCTAGGTATTTCATATGAAATGTATAGATAATGACTCAAAACTAGGTAGCCAGCTCTTTTAATACAGTTGGGCTATGTCCATAGGTATGGCAATGGATCTTTTCAGGCAATAACATGCAGAGAAATTCCCAACTTCAACATAGGCTTTAGTACTTAACAGATTTTGCTACTGGTTCCCCCATTCAATGATTTTTAAGTCCTCTAAATCAAAGTTGTTTCCAAGTTCAAGTTACCATATAAAGAGGTCGAAAGATAAACAGCCCTCAAAGTCTTTTCTTCCATTCTCTATCTCCACAAGAGATTCAGTTGACTTAATTTTTCAATACTATCAGATTTGATGTTTTCCTAGATACCCTACATAGAACAGCTAGGGGATCCATTTTGTTCCACAGTAAGTTTGTTTATTAGTATTGATTGTGTTGAAGGCCATTTTATACACTCAACACTCAACACAATTACCAAGATCTCCTCTAATTTAAACATTCACTAAAGACCAGAGAGGCTGGCTATTCAAAAAACAGAGAAGAAAGAATGAGAACCAGATACTAGGAAGGCTTGAGAACCCAGAAGAATAGGTACTTGTGTAAAGGTTAACATTTCTCTTCAAATTTCTATCATATGCATGTTACTTAAAATCTAAGGTTTCTTCCACTTTGAGAAAGAGGTAGCTTGAGAGATTTGAGAACTAAGGTTGATCCTGGAGACAGTTTCATGTTGATGGGATGTTTGGTGTCAATGTGCTGGTTACACAACTCAATCTCTCATATGAACCCACATTTCACAATACTAGGATGCCAAAACAGATACTCTCCAAAATCTGGAAAACTATGAATAGATTCTAGTGGGAGAAAAGAGTCAATTCAACATTTTACTGAACTTCATTTAATCCTCACTCAAAAGAGTTATTCTCATATCGTTTAACAGACAAGGGTCATTTTTACTAATAGTCTCATACAATTCCCAAAGAAATAAAGTCTTTTTTTTTTTTTTTTTTTGAGAAACAACAGCAACAAAATTGCTAAATTGCTTCAAAGAACAAGATCATGGTCATGTAGTGACGGTGTGATTTTTAGAATAAAATAAAGGAAGATATTTGTCCTAATCCTTCTGGCTAGGAAAACATGATGATTCAGTAAATTTCAAGGTGCATCTCATTTGCTGCCAAGGGTCAATAACTGGAGCTATAATTCAACTCTGTTGTCAAAGGGCTCCCCTCCAGTGCCCACAAGGCATGACAAAGTAGAAGAGAAAAATCATTCCAGGACTCAGTATAAAAATAAAATATGTATTTTTCTAGAAAATCAATTTCTTCATTGAATAATACAAAATTAGATTATCAAATAAGAATTCTTATTGAAGAAATAGCAATGACTGTTCATCACTGAAGGCTGTGACTACTTTTGAACTTAAATTTTGTCTTCATAAAATTTATACACATTGATCACATTTATCAAGTAAGATCTATGGATTCAAATTAATTGAGTTGCCATGGATCTGATTTTGAGCTTAATATTTCCCAACATTTTCATGATCAAAATTTCATATTTGTTGGTTACTCAGAAACAGACTTTTAAATGAATACTAGCACTTAGAGGGAAAAAAAGATTAATTGTCCTGCCCAGACCTGCAATTAAAGTACCCTTTCAGTCAGTTTCATTTTCTAAGGTTTCAAACTTGACTTAAAAATAGAAAAGAAAAAGAGCAAGGTCTCATTTTTTCTGTTAGAAGTTTCGTAAGGGACAAGCTTCACAGATTCCGGGAGCTAAAATACCAATTGTTTGGAAACATCAACATGAGAAACACCCAGTTTCATGCATTAGTACCTGACTTAATGAACAAGACAAGACAGGAACAGGCAGAGTGGTCAAGTGACAAATTGAGAGTCCAAAAACTAAAGATGTGTGAGTGAGGTACAGCAGATTCCTTCTAGCTCTATATATTAAACTGAGAAGGTAACAAGACAACAGTGAAGGATGGGTGAAAAATCACTAGGTGCAAGCCAAAAGCTGAAGGGGAAAAAATGCTGACGGACGGGAAATGGCAAGAAAAGATGGATGAGACTGGGTGACAGGATGCACTTGCGTGGTGAGCTTTTTTACCGTGCGACTTATTTATTTTACGACCATATTAGTAATACAATTGAAATGCTATGATCTGATTACATCCTTGAGTATTCAAATTACATTTCTTTTATTAGAAGCAATAAACCAAGTCCTTTTTTTTATACCTCCCCCTTTTTATTCAATAAAGAATAAAGTTAAATGCACACAGGGAGAAAATGAGAGCATTTCAGTCAAGAGAACTCGGGGCTGCTCTTTGGAGTATTTCCAGAAGATTAAGTTATAACATTGGGAATTTATGGCTTCCAGGACTTGAGAAGCTTATTTTGTGACTGCATTTCATCCTTGGGTTTGATGTGCATTTAAAGAAAAAAAATGTTCTGCTAACTATATTAGCTTTCTACATAATGAAGAATCTGTGCACAGACCTAACTGGCAATACTCTGCAATTCGCTGAGCTTGTAAAGTTATTCCTTTTCTGCCTCGTTGAATAATAAAAAAAAAATCCCCTCTTTCCAACAGCCTATATATTCATCCCATGCCTCAAAAATATGAATTTTGTTTCTATTTTTAAACTTCAGGATGTTGTTCTTATATATAAATGCGAATGCCGTTAAAATGGACAGATATATTAGGCCCAGGAAGTAACTAATTTAGCTCAGCATTACTTCTAATCCACCAGAGTCAAGGGAGTGTGAGATTCGAGCACAGCGTTACTTCATGTGTAGAACTCTGGTTTACAAACTGGATAGCAAGCATCCTTTTACTGCAGCTATTCCTGAAAGATAAGCTTCTATTACCGTCAGCCTTTCTAGTCTCCCTCTGAGTAAGTGCTGAAGGTGGTGGACAGATATAACTATAATATTAAAATGACATCCAAATGACTCACTTTTCAATTTGGAGATGCTTAAGTACACAGTGGTATCCTGGGAGAAGAGAAAACACAGGATCACATTAGCACTACTTCATCGTGACAACAATTTCACTTGTTGGCATGGAACTTGGACATTCTCTTGGATATTAAAATGGATGTGAATATATTTCGGAGTAAAATGAAAAATGTGTGTGAATTTTAAACGTATTGCAAACCTTCAAAACCGTGGTTGAGATTATGTTTCATCTGTCAGCCACCCAGGCCTGCCTTTCACTCTCCTTTACGTTCAGAGTTGCCTAGAGAGGACAGATGCAGGAGCACTGGCCCGCGGTGTGTCGTTTACCCTATTACTGTATGGGTTTAGGTTATGCTTCTTCCTATTGGTCAGCAAAAAGCAAGATGATCCAAAAATCCTTCTACAGTAATGTTCAGCTGCATCTTCCATATCTGTATGAGTGAAAGTGTAGGCAGGAAATAGCTGCAAGAAGGGAAACACGGACTTGTTCTCTGTTGTGAAAGAGGAAATAACAGTTGGGAGTATCAGAATGAAGCAGTGTGGCTTGTGAAAGCTATCACTGACTCTGTTTCGTGCTTTGTTTTAACTCATTTTTATATCACATTATTTTCATTGTACGGAGAACACTTAGACCCAGATGCAACTTGACTCCCACATTTCCATTTTAAACCCCGTACAACATTGGATGCATTGGATGGCTGAAATACCCCATACCCAGGGGGAAAAAAACTGACGCTGCCTCAGCAGGGACTCCTCAGAGGTTTGCAAATTTGCTCTAGAAAGACAGAATTGGAAGGCACTTAAACTATGAGTTCAGAAGCCCAACAACCTCCTGATTAATGCTGTCAGTGAAAAAGAGAAACGGGGCTGTAGAGATGGCTCAGTGGTTAAGAGCACTGACTGTTCTTCTAGAGGTCCTGAGTTCAATTCCCAGCAACTACATGGTGGCTCACAACCATCTGTAATGGGGATCTGATGCCCTCTTCTGGTGTATCTGAAGACAGCTACAGTGTACTTATATAAAATAAATAAATGTTAAAACCAAAGAAGAAGTCCTCCATTCTGGGCTGGAGTGATGGCTCAGTGGTTAAGAGTGCTGACTGCTCTTCTGAAGGTCAGGGGTTCAAATCCCAGCAACCACATGATGGCTTACAACCATCTCATAATGAGATCTGATGCCCTCTTGTGGTGTGTCTGAAGACAGCTACAGTGTACTTACATATAATAAATAAATCTTAAAAAAGAAAAGAAAAAGAGAAACATAGTATAAAGGGTAGACGGAGTAAAATACGGCACCCTCAACTTCCCAAATTCCTAAATTTTCTCAAATAGTTACTTTTCAAAGCAAAATTGGAAATCCTCAGTAATGAAAATTCTTGCATAAGAAGTAGGTCACCAAAATCAAGTCTGTGAGAGTTCTCCCCTCCCCTGGATCCAGCTCAGCACTCTCAGGTCCCTATGCAAACACCCACTGCCTCCCACACCACAGGCATAGGTCTTCCGGTCACCACGCCTTCCTCGCCACCACAAACTGAAATCTCTCTAAAACTGTGAGCCAAAAAAAAACTCTTCCTCCCCTAGGTAGTTTCTGTCACCCCTGCCCCTCTGTGACATAAAAGTAATAATTTATAGTCTCTGACCCAAATTATGGATTCTATGTAACATATCAACTAAGGTATCACCAGTATTATCACTAGCACAGTCTGGAACTTAATTTACATCAGTAGAAACCCTGAAATAATTTCTCTCAACCTTCAAGGCGCCTAAGAGCTTTGCTGCTTTAGGATACAACATGTGGATGTGCACTGGGTGTATACCATGGTACCCATCACTCCTGCATGTATCACGGAAGTCTTTAGACTCCATAAATGCTCACATTCCTTCAACTGCTCCATTTTCCCTTTATATTATGAGACTATTCTATCTAAAAATGGTTTCTCAGTTAGGCTCTGAATCACTAAATCTTCAAGAGTTTCACTCCCATGAACCTCAGCAATGTTTAATTCCACTCACAAAGCCTCCTTGCAGCCAAAATACTGTGAACCCAGAAGCTCCGTCCCTCTAAAGCCCAGTTTAACCCCTACTGTGAGCTCCGAGTTCTTTTTCAACTTCTCATCAGTACACAGGTCCAAGTCTATTTCATACATTGCGTTCAATAACTATACACATTAAATAAATGATTAACTCAATTTTACCTATTTATTATCAGAGATAATTCACCCATTTCTTAATAGCTTTCTGCCAAATGGGCCTTTTAATTTTCATAATTAATATGAGTATCATTTCAACATCAGATTGATATTCTTCTACTGAAAGGGAAGAGACTTGACATCTTCCAATTCATCATGAGGAACAGAAAAATGTTGTTGGAAATTTTAAAATGCAAATTGCTACTCATCCCCTTTGCTTTTGCTTGAGCAGTGAAATACAGGCTAGTTAAAAGGATCTCTTTTACACTGTATAGAAATAGGGACACACAAGAATTCCACTCCTCTCAAAGAGCAGTCCGCCTTGTCCAACACATTTATTTCAATAGAATAACATAAATCCAAAAATATTTAGGACAAAACTACTTGAACATCGGTGTTTAGTGATTTTTTTTTCCTGAGGAGGAAGGACATAAATTTGTTTTCTCTAGACTTATTTCTGAACAAAAACATACATATGTTTTAATTTACTCAGCTTCAGCATTACCTTGACCTACAACATGTGCTGTTGAGTTAATTTTCAAGTTAAACTACACTGCATTTGTATTGCTGGTATGTATTTTGGTAGCCCTAGATTCCTTCCTCACTCTATTTATCTCTTTAATTTTCAATTCCTTCAACACAAATTCTTTATGAACCTAGGCAGAAAACTACAAAGTTCCAGAATTATCCTGCTCCTGAGATTTAAAACACTGACATCATCACCAAAAAGCATTAAGCCAGTCGGGAGCCAAATGAGAACTATGATAGATTTCAACCACTTATCTTAATCAGGAAAAGCAAACCCAATAAGAAAATCAATTTTAAAAATGAACTTTGAGCTAAATGTAGCTCTTCTTTGTTATTTCTCTTAATTCTAGATTATTGGCATGGAAAATAGTACACTGGACTCTGAAAGTATTAGTAATCATATGTGGATGTATATATCTTAATTTTGTCATTTTTTTAAATGTCAAATCATGGTGGCATAATTTCAAGAGACAATGTACATTTTAATTTTCAAGCAAGAAATTTGAATGCATCATTCCTTCCATGCATTTAAATGTATAAGAGCTATTCTGGCCCAGAAGATATTGATAATAGTGCTAATGAGCTAGCACTAGGAACAGTTAGTTGAGCAAAAATTTAAAAAATAAAATGAGTTTTGTGGGTCAGAATGAATGTTTTCATTTCCCTCTAGATGAATCAGTAGAACAAGAAATGAATGACAGAGATAAAGTGCCTATGAGGTGCATCTAAGGGTAAAATGCATACATTCTGAGAGCAACAAAGAACACTTGCCTTGAACATATTTATGAACTAGTTGTAGCCCTTCAGCAGTCACCAAATGACAAGGAATAAAACTTAGTTGACAAGAAGAGGCTTGGAAGATTATTTGCAAAAATCTGGTGCTTATCCTATGGAACTAGAGTCATTCCAAGGAAGGTCTCCCATCACTAGTATTTATTTTCCTAATTTTGTTCTTTTGAACAAAATACAGAGTAAAATCTGAAGCAAACACTGTCTTTTAAAATAAAAATGTTATTAGAATGTGGGTAAATCATAGTTAGTTTTTCTTAGTGTTGCATGAACATGCTTAGTATATACTAATCCATAACACCAAAAAATTAAGACTGTTTATGCCTTAAGATTATGGAAAGGCAATAAACCAAAAAAAATTATATCTCACGAAGTACTTCAGAAAGGATTTTACCTCCAGCATTTGATATGAACCTGCTAACATTTCAGTGAGGTGGGATTTATCAGTCCCATTTTTCAACTGAAAATTGAATGCTAACAGTAGTTAAATAAATAGCCAGAGACCGCAACTACACAGAAATCTGAATATATCTTCTAAAGATTTGACCTTTCTACCTTATCATGTTGCCTTCAAGTTCCTTTAAATTTTTTTCTGAGTAATTACAGAAATGTCTAAAAACTGCATATGGACCAAATGACCCAGAATATATAAATCTAAATTAAAATTCTTAAAATTTTAATAACTTTAATATCAAATTGTAAACTTTCTTTACGAATTTTATTTCAAAACAAGAACACAAAGAAATTTTGATTTCCCCTGTTTATTTTTATAGTATAATTTTACATGGCTTTCAGGACTCTTGAATTCTAATTTAGTATAAACGAGAATGTATAAATACTTTATTACATAGTATTATGATATTTATGTGAAAGCTTCAATGCAGAAAATGTCTAAAGAACATATAAATATTTTTGAAACTATAAGTTTTGATAAAACCAGAATGAAAGAATCCTTCCCACTCTCCCTCCCTCCTTCCCTACAGCCCTCCCTTCATTCTTTCCTTTCTCCTTTTGTTCCTTGTATGATTTTTCAAATCTGAATGATTATCACAAGAATCCTGACTACTAAACATATTTTCTTTCCTAATCCATTAGAATAAACAAGGTCCAGTGATCAGAAATTATGGCTTTTATCCCTTTTATCTTGTTAATCACTGAAGCCAAAAATGAAAGATCATTCTAGTTTAAATTTCTCTCACCTAGGCAAATCTCTACATTTGCTTATCAATGAAGTATACTCAAATTATACCAAGGAAGTCTTAGAATAGCTAAATCATAGAGAAATTTGTTTTTCCCTATATTTTCCATTTACCTAGAAGGTCCCACTAATACCAAAATGATACAGAAAGTACAAAAGTCTTAGTGGTACTTTTTCAGAGATCATCTATTGCATCCTGGACCATAAGCATGCATTATTAACAGCATTGGTTCAAAATGACTGGAATTAAAAATTCAGATTACCTTGAGCCAGAAATTACATATTACCTATTCAGAACTAATAGTGTTTAATACCTCTGATGAAATTTTGGACAACTTTTTAAAACTGTAAATAAAAATTTTGTTTAGGAAAGGAAAAAGAAAACTTATACTTAAGGTTAAATATTTTTTAAAAAATTAAATTTACCTGGGACCATCTACGAGCAGCAATCATTTGCTCTAGAAAGAAACATCAATACCTAGGCCACAGATCCAACAATTTCTAACTTTTAGCCTTAGCCAAACTCTTGCACACACTAGCAGCTTGACAACACACCTAAAAGCTCTAGAACAAAAGGAAGCAGATTCACCCAAGAGGAGTAGATGGCAGGAAATAAACTCAGGAGCGAAATAAACCAAGTGGAAACTAGAAGAACTATTCAAAGAATCAACCAAACAAGGAGATGGTTCTTTGAGAAAATAAACAACATAGATAAACCCTTAGCCAGAATCACTAGAAGGCAAAGGGACAAAATCCTAATTAACAAAATCAGAAATGAAAAGGGAGACATAACAACAGATCCTGAAGAAATCCAAAACACCATCAGATCCTTCTACAAAAGGCTATACTCAACAAAACTGGAAAACCTGGATGAAATGGACAAATTTCTAGACAGATACCAGGTACCAAAGTTAAATCATGATCAAGGTAACAATCTAAACAGTCCTATATCTCCTAAAGAAATAGAAGCAGTCATTAATAGTCTCCCAACCAAAAAAAGCCCAGGACCAGATGGGTTTAGTGCAGAGTTCTATCAGACCTTCAAAGAAGATCTAATTCCAGTTCTTCACAAACTATTCCACAAAATAGAAGCAGAAGGTACTCTACCCAATTCATTCTATGAAGACACAATTTCTCTGATACCTAAACCACAGAAAGACCCAACAAAGACAGAGAAATTCAGACCAGTTTCCCTTATGCATATCCATGCAAAAATGCTCAATAAAATTCTCCCTAACTAAATTGAAGAACACATCAAAACAATCATCCATCCTGACCAAGTAGGTTTCATTCCAGGGATGCAGGAATGGTTTAATATACGGAAATTCATCAACATAATCCACTATATAAACAAACTCAAAGACAAAAACCACATGATCATCTCCTTAGATGCTGAGAAAGCATTTGACAAAATCCAACACCCATTCATGATAAAAGTCTTGGAAAAATCAGGAATTCAAGGCCCATACCTAAACATGATAAAAGCAATCTACAGCAAACTAGTAGCCAACATCAAAGTAAATGGTGAGAAGTTGGAAGCAATCCCACTAAAATCAGGGACTAGACAAGGCTGCCCACTTTCTCCCTACCTATTCAACATAGTACTTAAAGTCCTAACCAGAGCAATTCGACAACAAAAGGAGATCAAGGGGATATAAATTGGAAAGGAAGAAATCAAAATATCACTTTTTTGCAGATGATATGATAGTATATATAAGTGACCCTAAAAATTCCACCAGAGAACACCTAAACCTGATAAGCAGCTTCAGTGAAGTAGCTGGATATAAAATTAACTCAAACAAGTCAATGGCCTTTCTGTACACAAAGGATAAACAGGCTGAGAAAGAAATTAGTGAAACAACACCCTTCTAAATAGTCACAAATAATGTAAAATACCTTTGCGTGACTCTCACTAAGGAAGTAAAAGATCTGTATGATAAGAACTTCAAGTCTCTGAAGAAAAAAATTAAAGAAGATCTCAGAAGACGGAAAGATCTCCCATGCTCATGGATTGCAGGATTAATATAGTAAAAATGGCTATCCTGCCAAAAGCAATCTACAGATTCAATGCAATCCCCATCAAAATTCCAACTCAATACTTCAACGAATTAGAAAGGGCAATCTGCAAATTCATCTGGAATAACAAAAAACCTAGGATAGCAAAAACTCTTCTCAAGGATAAAAGAACATCTGGTGGAATCACCATGCCGGACCTAAAACTGTACTACAGAGCAATTGTGATAAAAACTGCATGGTACTGGTAAAGCGACAGACAAGTAGACCAATGGAATACAACTGAAGACCCAGAAATGAACCCACACACCTATGGTCACTTGATCTTCCACAAGGGAGCTAAAACCATCCAGTGGAAAAAAGACAGCATTTTCAAAAAATGGTGCTGGCACAACTGGTGGTTATCATGTAGAAGAATTCAAATTGATCCATTCCTATCTCCTTGTACTAAGGTCAAATCTAAGTGGATCAAGGAACTCCACATAAAACCAGAGAAAGTGAAACTTATAGAGGAGATTGTGGGGAAAAGCCTCAAAGATATAGGCACAGGGGAAAAATTCCTGAATAGATCAGCAAAGGCTTGTGCTGTAAGATCAAGAATCGATAAATGGGACCTCATAAAATTGCAAAGCTCTGCAAAGCAAAAGACACTGTCAATAAGACAAAAAAAAAGGCCACCAACAGATTGGGAAAGGATCTTTACCTATCCCAAATCATATAGGGGACTAATATCCAATAAATATAAAGAACTCAAGAGGGTGGACTCCAGAAAATCAAATAACCCCATTAAAAAATGGGGCTCAGAGCTGAACAAAGAATTCTCACCTGAGGAATACCGAATGGCAGAGAAGCACCTGAAAAAATGTTCAACATCCTTAATCATCAGGGAAATGCAAATCAAAACAACACTGAGATTCCACTTCACTCCAGTCAGAATGGCTAAGATCAAAAACTCAGGTGACAGCAGATGCTGGCGAGGATGTGGAGAAAGGGGAACACTCCTCCATTGTTGGTGGGATTGCAAGCTTGTACAACCACTCTGGAAATCAGTCTGGCGGTTCCTCAGAAAATTGGACATAGTACTACCGGAGGATCCTGCAATACCTCTCCTGGGCATATATCCAGAAGATGTTCCAACTGGTAAGAAGAACACAACATGCTCCACTTTGTTCATAGCAGCCTTGTTTATAATAGCCAGAAGCTGGAAAGAACCCAGATGCCCCTCAACAGAGGAATGGATACAGAAAATGTGGTACATTTACACAATGGAATACTACTCAGCTATTAAAAAAATGAATTTATGAAATTCCCAGGCAAATGGATGGACCTGGAGGGTATCATCTTGAGTGAAGTAACCCAATCACAAAGGAACTCGCACAATATGTACTCACTGATAAGTGGATATTAGCCCAGAAACTTAGGATACCCAAGATATAAGATACAACTTGCCAAACGCATGAAATTCAAGAAGAATGAAGACTGAAGTGTGGACACTTTACCCTTTCTTAGAAATGGGAACAAAACACCCATGGAAGGAGTTACAGAGACAAAATTTGGAGCTGTGATGAAAGGATGGACCATCTAGTGATTGCCATATGCAGGGATCCATCCCATAATCAGCTTCCAAATGCTGACACCTTTGCATACACTAGCAAGATTTTGCTGAAAGGACCCAGATATAACTCTCTCTTGTGAGACTATGCCGGGGCCTAGCAAACACAGAAGTGGATGATCACAGTCAGCTATTGGATGGGTCACAGGGCCCCCAATGGAGGAGCTAGAGGAAGTACCCAAGGAGCTAAAGGGAACTGCAACCCTATAGGTGGAACAACAATATGAACTAACCAGTACCTGGGAGCTCTTGTCTTTAGCTGCATATGTATCAAAAGATGGCCTAGTCGGCCATCACTGCAAAGAGAGGCCCATTGGACTTGCAAACTTTATATGCCCCAGTACAGGGGAACGCCAGGACCAAAAAGGGGGAGTGGGTGGGTAGGGGATTGGGGGGGTGGGTATGGGGGACCTTTGGGATAGCATTGAAAATGTAAACGAGGAAAATATCTAATAATAAAAAAAAGAATAAAAACAAAAAACCTAACCACTGTGACTTATTAGAGCAGTGGGGTGATAAAAGTAGTTAACACGCAATTTGCTTAGTTACATGGACAAAGTTGTGAAGATGGGTAATAACATATTGGAAATAAGTCAGCTATTCACATAGCAAAATTTACAATACAGGTTCTCTTCTCTCATAATCTTGACTCATTGAATATTAACCAAGAAAAGATTCTATTGTGTAATCAAGACAAAATTAATTTATTCACCACCTAGTACTAACCATTAATCCAAACAGGAAGAGTTCTCTATATAACACTATTTAGGAGGTTGCATAAGGCTTACTCAATTCTTTAGGAAACAGATGTTACTTATTATTTAAAGTAAGATATGTGATTATAGAAACTTGTCATTTTCTCAGAGTCTCAGACTAAATTCTGTTTATGAATGCCAAGAAATCAATGAAAAACAGTGAAGCCTTAACTTGCAGAAGTGTAGAGAAACCATGAATAAAGCTACTTTGAAACAGAGAACAATAAACAGCAGGTTTCTTGACAAACACCAATGATAGCTTGATTCCAGAAATCCAAAAAGTATTAAAGCTACTAGCATGCTTATATTTATTTTATATACCACTACCAAGATTTGGGGGAAAATAAATTTTAGCTAGATTTACTTCTAAATCCTTATCAATGTGATTAAGATTGTGTGGTAAATGAAAAATGTAAAGGTGTTTTAAAGAGATTAATATTTGATCATGGTATCAATGCACAGAAATTCGTAGAAATAGCCATGATTATTTTTAGCCATTTTTCTCCAGTCAGACTGTATCATTTCAGGTTCAGATATTGCCTCTTTGACAACAGAAGAAAAATGTTTACAAACTTAAATTAACTTATTCCATTCATATACCTAAAAAGCAAATAAAAATTACAAACTATTAGCAAACAGATCAATAGATTCCAACTCTCTCTTCACTGGGGCAGATAACCATCTCATGCATGTTAGAAAAGGTATACAATGTGAACTGATTTTTATTGACCTATAGTAAATCTCCCAAAATAATAATAATAATAAGATCTCACTAGAATATTTAAGATGAGTTAGATAGAACTCTACATCTACCTCCCGTAAAAAGCAAAGTACTATTAATGTGGTCTCCACAGTAAACTCATTGAAATTTGGTAATCCACTTTTAATGTGTGTGATATGCTTAACTCAGTAAGTTTACTACTAGAATCTATTTATTTTCCTTATATTAATATATTTGATAAGGATTTCTCTATTCCTGCTAGCTTATAATCTGATGTCTTTGATGCTAGGACCATCTTTAATTTCCTGCTTCACCAGCATCTACTAAATTCGGACCCCAGCACAGAGGTACCACATGGTTTTAGGAGAGAGAGAGAGAGAGAGAGAGAGAGAGAGAGAGAGAGAGAGAGAGAGAGAGAGAGAGAGAAGCTCAATCCAGTTTTAAAACAGATGCTAAAATTTCTAATCTCCTCATAGTAATCTCATTTCCTCTGGCATATTTATTTGTGCAAATAATAGAGATCTAGATAAGGAACAAAATCCATAGAGCTTATTTGTGGGGGAAACTTAGAAAAAGGAGAAATGACTGAGGAATGAAGCCTGGCATGTTACTCATCTTTGCAGAGGATGGAGAGTGTCTTGCTCCTCTCAGAAATCTAATCATATCTCCTGCTAGATTACAATTTTGTAACTAATTCTGATACCACATTGGGAGCTATTCTAATAATGATGCTTATCCTACAAGAAGATTCAGTGCATAAACATAAAAATTGTCTAGAGATGGCGGCATTGATGTTTGACTAAAACTCTAAAGATGAAACGGTCAGTATTCAATATTCAAACAAGAATCATATATTTTGTTCAACAGCTAAATGATTAAGGTCTTTTTCCATGAGTGAACCAGTGGCTCTCTCCAAACACTCATAATGTGACTGCCTTCTAATATGGGTCCATGAAACACATTGCAACCACGTCCTCTCCCTCATCTTCTACTTACTTCCAGCTGTCCTTTCTCGTCTTCTCTCTGTGTTCTCCTACATTCTTTCTCTTCCTTCCTTTTATCCACTCTTTCTGCTACTTCACCCCTAAACTCCATCATATAGAAAGGAAATTCAGGTATCAGACTTAGAAATATATTTTCCAGTCCCTAAGGAAACTGTTCTAGCTAATATCTGGACTGCATTTTCAATAAAATATCTGCCCTAGAACTACCACATGAAGTCATTCCTTAGTTGGTGGCCTTAAGAAACTTTTAAATAGTAAATATTTAAAACATTAAGCTTCTAACTTTAGGTATAATTTGTTTTACAATGGAAAACTAATATCACAAACTAACCTCCAGGATGGTGAATCTAAAATGTCAATAATACCCCTTTATTTTTTTAATTACTTGAATTAGAGAACCAGTTTCTTTTGTTACTGTAGTCTGTGTAAAGTTAGTCTTACAAATTTCTGTACTAATCTATTAAATAGTAATATTTTAAAAGGAAAATGGAAAGAAAGCATTTTGTTACTTGGTATTTTCAACCGATAGAGGGCAATATCACTTTTATGCTAATATAGAGAAATTATCAGAAAGAAGAGGGAAGAAGTCATTTAACTTAAAATAACTGAAGAAATATACCCCTCCACATCTTTGAAAATAAAACATACTGTTTTAAAGCCACACAAGCTGTTCTTTCCAAACATGGGATTTAAGCTTCCCATCATGTTCAGAATTAGGCAAGAAAGCCAATGACAGGCTAATATGAGACTTAAAATCTAGGCAAGGCCAAATCATGCACAAATGCTGGGCAAGGGCATCAGTACTTGTTATCCCAAGAAATAGACAAGAAAGATGAATTTCCACTAGCAAATCAAGTAAATTGGTCAAGGACCAAAAATGGGAACCATGGTAAGGAAAAGAAGTTGAAACATGGCCAGGCACACATGTCAAAACGAATGGAGAGCAAGTGTATTGAAACTGCACTGATTTTTTAGCATAAAAAAATACTCTGGAAATCCACTTATTAGGATTCATAAAGATTAAAGTTGGAGAATGAAGAATATCAAAGTGCAACAGAGAAATCCAGAGATTTAGAAACAGAGACAAGACTGGACTCAAGAAATGTAACATGTCTGAGTGATCCTGTCTGTCACAATCAGGAGGTATATGGGGAAGAAAGGGAAGGACTTCTTTTAGTGGTCAGGGCCCAGAAACTGTTGCCTTGGCACACTTGATTATATCCCTTGAAAAATCTGCATTTCCTGTGAAACACACCCATGGAAGAGGAACAGATGCTGCTGCCACGACTTCTACTCTTTCCAGGACACTACCACACATACTGCTCACCAATTATCTTACGCTGAGTTTAAAAAAATAATAGTTAATTTTTATTTCACTATGTATTTGAAGAAAACACTCTTTAGTTTAATTGACATAGAATCTTTTTCTAGTGGGTACTTTTTCTAGTGGATTTCTTTCTCTATATTTCATGGAATTCTAAAAAATAGAGTCAATACCCAAACCTGGGTCATATGCCTTATAACACTTTATCAATTGCTTTAAGGAATATAAAATTATCTTGTAAACGAATCAAAATTGATCCTTTGCCCTTATTTTAGGAAAATAGCTTTAGCAGTTGTTTACAAAGTTGAAACACTAGCACTAACATCGTGTTTTACCTTTCTACTATTTTTACAACGGTAGTGAAGCCAAAGCCACAGGTTTTCTATAATGGAAAAAAAAATCACTCTTCTTTTCTCTCTTTTTCTTCTTCTTTATAAAGTGCATTGATGCTTGATGCACCAATAACATCTATGCCAGTTCGGTCGTCCTTACTCAGAATGGTCCATCTTCTCCCTTCATGTATGCCCAGCTTGAAAACGTAATGAAAGACAGTGTTTCAGGGGTTGATGTTGCAAAAGCACTGATGCGAAGCAGGACCAGGTCCTCATGGGATGTTTACATTTCAGTGACTCCATTACAGATTGCAAGACATGCTACACTAAAGGAAAAGCAACACAATAAATGATGTCATCAGGAAAATCCACTTTGTAAAAGTAAATCTTATTCTTTGATCCACTGTTGAGCAATTATGAATGTGGATTCTTGATACAAACTATTTAATCCTGCCTCTGGCTAGAAGTATAATTTTTGACATGTTACTCAATATGTTTTATTTGCTTTGCATAACTCAATAGACAAAGTTTTGCTATGTTTACTAGTATGGGTTTCACACTGGGTTATCCACAAAGGACATAGCAACCCTCCTCTCTCAGTCTCCCTAATGCTGGTATTAGAGATGTATTCAGCATCACCTTCACCTTCATTACCTGAAAATGACAATAGTAATAGAATGGACTTCTTAGAACATTAAATTACATGAATTAACACAAATAAAGTCAGAGGGCAGCCCTATTTCTATCATGAATTTAAGAAATAATTGGTTTTTAAACATTGTGACTATCAAAAACATGAAAGATAGCAAGTGTTAACAAGTTGAAACCCAGCACAGTCTTGATGACAATGACAATTAGCACTGCTATAACATACAACAACATACAGTTTCCTACAGTATTAAAAATAGAATTACCATATGATTCCACAATCTCAGTATTGAGTATATATCCAAAGACACTGATGTCACTATCAATAAAACACCTGTAAGCCTATGTTCACTGAAGTGTTACAGTAGCCAAGTTATAGATTCAAACCTGAGTGTCTAGCAAAACTGCATCAGAAATAATATGATATATTGAATATATAAGATATATATGAGAAATCATGTCATTTGTGAGAGATGGCTGAACCTGAAACACATGACATTAACTAAAGTAAGCTAGGCTGAGAAAGGTACGTGTCAAGTTATTTCTGATGTGCTAAAGTGAAATGATCTCATAATAGCAGAGAAGAATTGTGGGTACCTAAGGTTAGAGAAGTAGAGAAGGAAGTAAAGACTATAAAATATTAGAGAGAATAAATTCAATAATTCTACTACAAAGAATGTAGAAGTTTATGATACTTTATATTCTTAAAAATGTTGAGAAAGTCTCTTCCTTTCTCTCCCTCTCCCTCTCTGTCTTCCTCTTTAGATAGATAGATAGATAGATAGATAGATAGATGATAGATAGATAGATAATAGATAAATAATAGATGATAGATAGATAGACATAGATAGATAGATATTATACATAGTATATTCAAAAAATTCTTGCAATAATTTTTTAAATTATGCTCCATAAATCAGTTTTTCTGTATTGCTAATGTGAATAAGCATGAAATTAGACCAATCAAAAAGTAAAATTTCTAAGCAATTTCTCTTTTTTTGTAACTTCATGTAAATATACTAGATTTAAATGTGTAATTTCTAGGAATAAACTTAATTTCTCAAACTTTAAATATGACTATATTAACTCAAATTGATATAATAGAAATATTTGCTCTTCATTCATGCTTATACAAATTTTGTCATGGCTAAAGAACAAATAATTTTGAATAAATATATTCATTTTCAGTAGCTCACAACATTCTACTTTGCCTACTTTGATTTTTAATTTGCATTTTATGCCCATCATAAAAAGACGGGTATCCTCTTGCTTTTTCTTTTTTAATATTTCTTAAAGATTAGTAGTCATCAAGTATTTGAATATACATTTCACATCTGATTTAAAGTATGAATAAAGCAAATTTACTTGCATTGAAATCAACATAAATTCCACTGCTATTCATGCATGCTACCTGGCCATACAAAACGCAAATCCTAGGCCATTGGTCTGTTTTGCAAGTGGACATGACTCTACATCTCAACTGTGAATCCACCAATTTGATATTTTTACATTTTCTCACATATATTTGCTATGTAGCAGCATATTTTAACAAGGCCCATACAGTAGAAGGTTAAATTTTAGGTTTAATAACTTTAAATCCCAGGGAAATTTTGACACCATGTTGATTTAGTTTCAAACTGCCTTCTAAATACATCACACCTATAGATTAGTAATGGCCCTGAACCTCCATCAAAGAAGTTCCTTTTGCAAAAGACAGCAATTAATGCATAGATCCACTGCTCACCAGCTGTGAAGAAAGAGGAAACACAGGGTCCTTAGGTTTAGTGAGACACCAACAGCCACTCCCTCCCAACACAGCTCAGGAAACATTGTGGAAGAGAGCATGGAAAAGGCTGTAAGTGTCTGCGGTTAAGGACGATTGCTGTGAAATAGTATTCTGAATCGGACAGGCCCATTGCATTTGTGGATGCCTTGTGACTGCAAGTGTCTTTAAAGACCTGTGCAAGATCAAGCCAGTCAGGAATGAAGCAGCTTGGGGGGTGGGGGGGAGGCTCACAAATTTGGAAGTCAGTCTTCTTCCAGAATGTGGCCCTTGTTAGGATGCCTATGATCCAGTGTATGGCCCTATACCTAAGCATGCAAGGACAATATTAATGAGTCTCAGAAGGATATGAAAAAGGGCATGAAGTTGGGACAAGGTACAGCTAAGGGGACTAGGAGAAGTCTGAGTGGGTAGGAAGTTAATATAGTTGACATCTGAAAATATAATGTATTCACATTTGAAATTCTCAAAAATAAATAAAAAAAGAAATTCCAGAAAAAGAATCTTCAGTAATCTTAGGCTAAACTTTGTAGTATTTACTATTCTGTGGGAAACTTTCTATCTCAATTTCATCCATAGACTCACTAAACCCTTTCTATAACCACCTCAATGGTAAATTGGAACTTCCCCATATACCACTGATTTCCATATCACTGAAACTCTGATATTTTGTATGTAAAATTATATGATAGAGGAAGTGGGGTGTCAAGGAGTTCTGAGGCGTTGTATAAAGTTCATTGAGATGTAATGCTAAGTGTAGAAAACTAAGACCTTCTGGCAATGTGATGCCTGGACTAAATGACCATCCTACCCTTGAGTCAAGTCCTGAATCAAGTCAAAAACAAAACAGCAACCAAGCCACCCTTGCATGTTACATATGTGGTCTTATTTCATCACATAAATTTTGAAATAGCATATAAACTTACAGAATAAAATATCCAATAAGTTGATAGTTTCTGGAGCAGTGGCTCTCAACCTATGGGTTGTAACTACTCAGGGGGAGGGGTGTCAAATGACCCTTCCAAAAAGGTTGCTTAAAATCATTTGAAAAGACAGATATTTGCATTATGTTCCATAACAGTAGTAAAATTAGTTATGAAGTAGCAACAAAAATAACTTTATGGTTTGGTTCACCACAACATGAGGAATTATATTAAAGTGAGGCAGTATTAGGAAAGTTGAGAACCACTACTCAAGAGATCTTGAGGATGAAGCTCAATGGTAGAGCACTTGCCTACAATGCAAAAAATACTAGGTTAAATCCATGGTTATGAAAACAAAAACTAGAATTTTGGTTTTCACATTCCTAGCCACACAGTGAACTGATTGCTAAAAAGCAATAAACTAGATTACCTTAATCCTCTTCCAACTGTAAAATAAATAATTACTAATAATTTATTGTTATAGTTGCTTACTGAATACTCACTATGTGTCTTCATAATACTAGACATTTTATATGGATCATCTATGTTTCTTCTCACATAATCCACAACACAGGTAGTATTGCTTTGCTCTATTGGTCCTATATATAGCAGTCATATATGTAGTAAAGCAAAAATCTGTATACACAAATAATTTTATCCACTGTTTCAAGTACAATAACAATTGCATAATTACCAAAGACCTAGGGTGGACTGAACTATGTCAATGTTAATTACACTATAAGCAATAAACTTCAAAACTCTTACAAAATGTGAATATGGCATAAACATCTACTTGTAGAGAACAAATATAATAAATGGAAAGAAGGTGAAAACTTGACATAAGCATAAAAATATCACTTGAAAAGTAGCTTGGTTTTGACTATCCCAGCCTACTCTTCCACCTACCCCTCTCCAAATCTTCCTGTATCAAGTATGGACTTACCTTCTGTAGTCAGACAGGAAGAAAGCTAAAACTATGGCTGTGCTTGAGCTTGTATTATTGTTTCCCACACAGTGTTGGAGGAGAGATTGTGATGGGTGTGTAGGTGGTGAAACTTTACAGTTATGTCAAATCATGAGGAACAACTGAAAAGTAGCGCCACTTCAGATTCTGCACAAATTGGATATGAAGTCTACACGTCCTGTGAAATACCAAGGGTTCTGAAGGGTGCTTTCATCCTTAACAAAACAAACTGTCCTTTTGTGTTGACTTTAAAAGACATGCGGAGCTGGCAGGGTTGCATATGAAGAATACACATGTTACCTTGCCAATTAAGCAAACTACCCTTAGAGTAGAATTTTTGAGTCAAGTTGTGGACATTAGGATTAGGTGGAAAAGATGACTAGGGACGATCACTGACAATAGAATTCAGCAGAAAAGAAGCCTTTGGCTTGCCTCTGGCAACTTGAATGCAAACACATCAAGTTCCTCCTAGGTGTTAGAACTGTGACACATAAATCTAGAATCAGATTCATCATAGCCAAAGTTGCACCTTGCATAGTTTATATGCGAACATATGGAAAGTTTCAAGACTCACATAGTTCTCATAACTTATGGCAGTGGCCTACATATCTTAATTAGAAATAATGATATGCTTATCCCAAGTGTCTGCCCAGATAAAAATGGGCTCTTACTCCAGATTATAATGGTGGCTTAATTTTATATTAATTGTGAATGTTCTTGTACAACTTTATGAGGGAATTTTTTATGAAATTTACCATGGATTTGGAATTAAATAATTATTTTCAAGTTGTAGATGAAGTGTCCCTGTTCAGGGGGTGAAAAGTGGTAAAGCCCAAATACATTTTAAAGGCTTATTTATTACTTTTTTGAAGGAGGGGATAAGAATTAGGTTGCAACCAAGGTAGACAGAGGGAGGAGAGAAAGAATTGATATTCACTTGAAATTCAAATATACACAAAATATGAAATTGGTGTAAGAAAGCATCACTTGTTATCCTGGACAAATATCTCAAGGAAACACAAACAAACCATAATGCTCATTTCATTAATTTTGTTAACTAGCCTATCTCTAATGCAGTAAGACAGTCTGGTAAATCAGTGCCCTCTGGCCCTATCCATTTCAGAGACAAATTGAGGCTGCTGTGAAAAATATGCCACCCACCAGAGCCCAGCTTCAATCTGAAAGTTCAGTAATTAGAAAACAAGCAAGCTCGCAGATTTGTACAGAATGTAAGCCTCTCGGTGGTTTCATCATGAACTTTAATCATCCACCCTCTACAAGCTGAAGGAGTATGAAGTCTACTCTGCAAGGATGTAGCACAATCTGAAAGCAAGGACATGGATTGTCCTTACAGTGGAGAATCAGTCTTCTCATCTCTTAGCATGGCATGTAGCAGTATCCCAAACTGATGGATCTGAATGAACTGCAATGGTCTCCTTAATGGGCATGCATCTGCAAATAAGGGATTAATGGCTCCAAAGAAAAATGCTGTTGTTCCCACTGAGGTGTGAGTACATGCCTATTGCTTTGTTTATCACAGGTGCCTCATAATTTACACTCTCACTGACAAAAGTGTGGGTATGCATTTGTTAGTGAGGTAGCAAGCAGCAAACAGAACCTGTCTAAAACACAGTGAGAGGAAGTAACTTGGAACTAAGACACGTCTTTACTGCTAAGCTTTATGAAGAGGAGGTTCTTCCATTGTGTTCTGACTCTAGATTTAATCTATTGTCCCTGTCTAAATGGTCTCCTCTTTCTCTTACTTGGATTCCATGAGATATCATTTGGAATAACATTTTCAATGTTGAAAATGTTCACTAATATAGAGAATGACCAATTTTAGTAAAGAGATTTGACACTCTTACTTGGTGTGAAATTATACTTAAGTATAAGTGTACCATTAGGAAAAGGCCTATTTGGCCAACTGTCTCTTGAGACTCTCATCTCCGTATCTTGGGTATTAACAGTTTTCCAAAGAATCATCCTCCACTGCAATGTCTATTTGTGATTTTGTATTAAAAGCTTTTGGTTAAATAACTTCATTGAAGAACATTCATAAGATGACACATTAACAATTAGCTAGAATTAGTTAGTAATTAACGAGTTAGAAATGGCCCAATATTTCATCATCTTAGAACTTATATTCTCTAACATAAAATATATTTTGGAAAAAAAAACTTTCAGCAATAGTTTGTTGATTTTGATTTCTGGGAGAGAAAACAAAGTTTCCTGAAGGAAAATTACCTCAAAGCAAGGGAAAGTTCAAACTGGCTGAAAGAACAGTCGTCCACATCAAAGAGGAGCAACTGAGGTGAAAACACTGTGCTCTGAGCTTTCTGTGGTCTGAACTTACTCTCTGGAAACTCTTATCAAAAAGCAAAGAAAGAAAGCAGCAAGAAAAAAGATCTGGTCCAGTAAATAAAGATCCAGAAATGTGTGCTCTGCACTCTCCACAGCAGAAAGGACCACAAGGGGATCAGTTCTTACCCATAGAGCACAAAGCCAGAACACAGGCAGGAACCTTCCAGGAAGAAGTCAGGATGCTTTACTTGACAAAGATCTATGAGTGTCTGTGTCTAGAAGAAAACTGAAGATGCAGAGAGGTCTCCCAACATGCCCAAAGCAGAAAGCCTAATTTCCTGAGCACATAAAGAGACTAGTAAGTCCTGGGGACTCAGAGCATACATCTCTGATTTTTAAAGTCGAATTATAATCCCCATGACGAATGGCTCTAATTTCCACTCTAGCTATTTTTCCTGAAAATTACCTCCAATGATTAGAGCTTTTATGATCTAACTAAATGCTTTTCCGTAATATTTAAGGAGAAGCTATGTTATCACCTGAATGTAGCCATTGTAGTCTACCATAAAAGTCTTGTCTTTCATGAAAGTTTCAACCCAGACCATAGCTTAGTCTAGTTCTATCTCTTGCTTCAAGACTACACAAAGATTTGCTGGAACAGCAAATAGCAGCATGCTACCTTCACTACATTTATTCATTGGCTAAATGAACACTAGAAACTAAATGACCTTTATGCTTTTCAGGAGCTTCAAAACTACTGCAATAACATAGTTATCATGCAAATTAAAACTGGACACATGTCTGCAATTATGAGTGGTTATCAATTCAACTTCTGATTTCCTACTATCTCCACTTTTATAAAAACAATTTTTATTGGTTATTTATTAGTGCACCTGAGACCTTGTTCCCTTATTTCCAATAACTAAGCACCTTCCTGTCTTATAATGTTATCTTACTCCAGCACTATACACAGAAATAATGACATGTATTTACAGCACAGCAACCATGCCTGTGCATTGTTTGCATTTAATTCACACTGGCATGCAGAAAGGTCAACCTCAGGTACCTGCTAAAATTTTAGAGCAGTATTCAAATTACTAACTCTCTCACTCAAATACTTTATTTCTCTTGCTCTGTTAGAAGACTTCAGTTTCATTTGCTCTTCCAGCAGTAGAAATGATTACACTTTATAAAAACAAAGTATGTATTTGCCATGGACTATTTTGTACCTTACAGTTTGTCTCTTCTCCTTGTCTATATCCAGCTCCCTCTATTATATGTCCTTCCCTCATTAACAGTTACCCAAACGTTTGCTATCCATTTGGTTTTAGCAGTTTCCAAACCATAAAACTTTGTCTCTGTTTCTCCTCTTTACAATGCCTTTTGAAATTGAAGACTTTGTTGAAGTCGAAAGGACAGTTGTAAGAGAAGTCAGTTTTCCTGACCTATTTAGGTAAAAATTGATTCAAATGTAAAGCAAAAGACAACATCTGCAATATGACTTTCAGTGTGGGAAATTTAAAAAGCAAGAAACAATTAGAATATTTCAACTGCTGCAGGCATACAGGTTATAAAGTCTCTTCAGATAGTCATCATCTTATTGTTAAATGGTTATGGGAGAAGAATGTTTATCTAGCAAAAACTAGCTAAGAAGTTTTCACAGGGTTACATGTGAATATGTGTCAAAAAGCTAACTAGAATTCAAAAACATTCTATTCCAATGGAGTAAATATTCAATTGCTCAACTGCAAGAATTTGAGCAGCAACACTGGAAATACTGTGCTGTTCAAATTTTATTCATAAATATTTATTGAAATACTACATAGTAAATTATCTAGAAAAATCAATTTTTTTATAGTTTGTAGCTGCTGTTTTTTTTTTTTTTTTGCCTAAGAAAAAAAGAAATATGCCGTGAGATATGAAGTCTAGATGTCCAGCTCATGGGTCTCACGATTCTCAGTGGAAAATACCTGGAAGTTTCAGTCAATGAGCTATTTAATTTGGTTTACTCAAAGTTATTCTATTTATTTTCTGAGAGGCAAAGTATATTTACGATTTAGGAAGTACCCTGTAATATTAAAAAAGTTATGTGGTGCTAAGGGTCTTAAATATTTTAATATTTTTGGGAGAATTAAAATATAATTACTTCATTTCCCCCTTTCCTTCCTTTTCCCCCAAGCCATGTCTTACATCCCTGCTTTCTTTTGAACTCTTGACCTCTTTCACTAGTAGTTGTTAAATACACATGTATATGTATACATGCAAAAATATATACATATATATCTTACTAAATACATAATTATAACCCATTCAGTCTAATATTTATATTTCTATGTATATGTGTTCAGAGCTCCCATTTGGTAATGGATAACCAGTTGGTGTATTCCTCTCTGGGAAAGACTGTTTATCCCATTTCTCTGCATTCCTTAGTTCCCTTTAGTACCTTCTAGAGCAGAAGCCTGTAAGTTTTCCTTGCCCACATAAGCATGTCTATTGCTGCCTTTGTTTAAGTAATGCTTAGGCAGCCATGTTGGTGAGATTTCATGAGTGTAGTTTCTGACATTTCTAAGAGAGACAGTCTCACAGCAAATGCTTTACTCCTCAAACTCAAAAAAAGTTTTGCCCCTTCTTCCACAATAATTCCTCAGCCTTGGATGTGGAAAAGTTGTATTGTAGGTGTATCCATTGGAACTGGAATCCACAACTCTGTATTGTCATTGGGTTTGGTTTTCTATAATAGTCTTCATCTGCTGCAAGAGAAAGTTTTCTTGTTGAGGACTGGGGACTATAATATCTGCTAGTATAAGGAGGTATATTTAGAATATAGTTAGAGACTTTTCTGGTTTAGCAAAATATTTGTTATAAGTTCTCATCCAATATCTCTGACTTCACTAGCCCTGTGTAGTTGGTTACAAATCTAATAATGGGCTTATTTTCTTCTTTTTTTTTATTAGAAACTTTTTTATTCTTTAATCCATTTTTACAGTCCAGACTTTATCTCTCTCCTTGTCCATCCTCTGATTGTTCCAAATTCCATACCTCCCTGCCCCACTCCTGTCTCCAACAGGATATCCCCACCTCCTTGCCCCCATTCCCACCTGATCAGCCCACCCCACTCCCTATAGCCTCAAGTCTCTCAAGAGTTAAGTGAATCTTCAAATAATGAGTCCAGACCCTGCATTCCTCTGCTGTATATGTATTGGGGGTCTCATATCAGCTGGTGTATGCTGCCTGGTTGGTGGCTCAGTGTCTGAGAGATCTCAGGGGTACAGGTCAGTTGAGACTGCTGGTCTTCCTATAGGGTCACGCTCCTCCTCATCTTCTTCCAGCTTTTCCCTAATTCAACCACAGGGGTCAGCAGCTTCTGTCCATTAGTTGGGTGTAAATATCTGCATCAGATTCTTTCAGCAGCATATTTTCTTGTTGTTGAGAGCATCACAAGTTGAATTAGATAACTGTTGCTTACTACCAAGGTATGTGAGCCACTGCTTCACAAGAGAGTTGTTGTAACATGCTAGTTGTTCTTATCATAGACATCAAAGCTGGGTAGGACTATTGATGTTGAAGCTTGTATGATGACCCTTAGGACCAAGAGCAAAGGCAATTGCCTATAATACTGTTATATTATTTAGATTGTCTTAGACAACCTTGGCCAAGAACTCAAAAGAGATATTCTCAAGCCAGCTGTTGGGTTTTAATTAACTGGCTTATGGCTTTTGGGAGAAACACTGACAAATCGGATGGGCAAATTTAATTTAGAACATGAATGTATTTTTATACATTGACTTACAACTATTAACTATCTGTCTAAAAGTATCTATTGTATATATAAGTTTATGAAAATAATTCTAAATATACAAATATTCAAGTACCCACATCGAAGATAAAGCCCTACTAAAGCTATCTGTGTGCTTCTAATGAAGAGGTAAAGTTAAGCACCATGGACGTATATTTATTACATTTACTTAATAATAAAAAAAGGAGAATACTAACTCACGCCATCCAACCAACGTACTTCAACTTGAATAAACACTAAAAGCCTGCTCATGGTGTACTCTGGTTACTTTCACCAGACTGCCATTGTCAACTAATAGAATTTTGTTGTTGATAAAAATATTTGATATACATATGACCTGCATGGGTCTTCTCCAGATGGGGTCCTAGTGTTAAGAAGAGAAGTAGATATATGACCTCATCCCTAACCCAGAAGCTATGTCCAATTGATAACCACTCCTAAATGAGGAATTAGTTTTCTCCAGGAAAATCTCATTAGGACCCAAACCACTCTTAAGAGCATGTCCCATGACAGGCAGTAGATTTCCTATACAAAATGAACTCAATGGCATCTTGGAGTTTTTTTCCTCTCATAATATTTTGTTACAGGCACTTTTTTTTTTCCTTACAGGTCTTTTCAATATTCTAATCAAAATTTCTAAATGCTGAGTTAAAGCTTAGTTAGGTTGCTCACATAATCTATCATGATCAGTTCAACTTCCATCTATGTGTTATTGAATGAATATTGCAATAGTTTATCCTCATATGAAAGTCATAAAACAAATTTATAAAAGATACTGTGATTTATAATATGAAAATAATTATTTTAAAGATGAAAAAATCATAGACTAAGAAGCTTAATATTTTTAAAGAATTCTTAGCATTTTGTAGAATTTAGTTCTTTCACATAAAATATTCATACCTTAACCCAGCCATCAATGTGATCTTGATACAGAAGCAAATGTGAACAATGGTTAATCAATATTTATTTTGATTGATTTCTCAAAAGCACTACATACTGAGTATCATCACCCCAAACCCCTGAAACCACTATCTCAGATTTCCTGAAGAGAGAGAAGATATTCATATTTTAGGTAAGATTGCTGTATTTCAGAAACACAACCAAGGTGATGCTCATTTCCAGAAAGTCTTAACATAAAGGAATGCAACTCCAACAAAAGCACTGCCATGGATTTTCCAGATTTTGCAATGGGATTTTAGTTGTTCATATAATTAAAAAAAAAAAAAGAAAAAGAAAAAAAAACCATGTTGCAAGAGAGTAACTCTTGGGTAGGGTCATCCTACCACTCAGCTCTAGTCCATATTACTTTAAATGGCAAGAAAGCCACACATCTATCGCTAACCCACTGGCTATTACTGTGATCATAGACTCTACAGTTGTCAGCACCATTCACACTTCATGCTGAGCTGTCTCCACAGGAGAGAGGCAAACATAGAAAAAAAGGAAAGAAATAGAGAAAAAGAAAGAAAGAAGAAAGAAAGAAAGAAAGAAAGGAAGGAAGGAAGGAAGGAAGGAGAGAGAGAGAGAAAGAGAGAGGGGGAAGAAAGAACGAAAGAAGGAAAGAAAGAAAGAAAGAAAGAAAGAAAGAAAGAAAGAAAGAAAGAAAGAAAGAGAGAAAGAAAGAAAGAGAGAGAAAGAGAGAAAGAGAGAGGGGGAAGAAAGAACGAAAGAAAGAAAGAAAGAAAGAAAGAAAGAAAGAAAGAAAGAAAGAAAGAGAAGGAAGAAAGAAAGAGAGAGAGAAAAAGAAAAAGGAAAGAAAGAAAGAAAGAAAGAGAGAAAGAAAGAAAGAAAAAGAAAAAGGGAAGAAAGAGAGAGAGAGAGAGAGAGAAAGGAAGAAAGGAAGGATGAAAGAAAAATGTGATGCCTTTGTGAACTAACCCTACAGATTCCACTGTGCAGTACTAGATCCTAGAAGTTTCCTCTTTAAAGTACTGATGATTCTAACTAGTTAAGTAGAGAGGTGTTGGGAGCCGCCCCCACATTCGCCGTCACAAGATGGCGCTGACATCCTGTGTTCTAAGTGGTAAACAAATAATCTGCGCATGTGCCAAGGGTATTTTACCACTACTTGTACTCTGCCTTTCCCGTGACGTCAGCTCGGCCATGGGCTGCAGCCAATCAGGGAGTGATGCGTCCTAAGCGAAGGATAACTCCTCCTTAAAGGGGACGGGGTTTCCGCCATTCTCTCTCTGGCTCTGGCGCCTGCTCGCTTGCTCCTAAAGATGTAAACAATAGAGCTCTTGCTCTGGCGCTCTGGCGCGCTCTGGCGCGCTCTGGCGCTCTGGCTCCTAAAGATGTTAGAAGGGGTGGCTTGCGCTTTTGGGGCTGGGGGTTTGCGCTCCTGGCTCCTGAAGATGTAAGCAATAAAGTTTTGCCGCAGAAGATTCTGGTTTGTTGTGTTCTTTCCTGGCCGGTCGTGAGAACGCGTATAAGAATTGGTGCTGAAACCCGGGACGAGAAATCCGGGACGAAAAAATCCGGGACGAGAAAATCCGGGAAGAAAAAACCCGAGAGGAAACTCGGGACGGGAGTTTCACCGGCGCAAGGAAGATCCCTCATTCCAGAACCAGAACTGCGGGTCACGGTAATAAAGGTTCCCGTAAAGCAGACTGTTGAGAAGGATTCAACTGCATGAATTCAGAACTTTTCAGCTGGGGAACGGCGGTAACCCGTAAGTATAGCTTTACAAGGTAAGTCTGGCCTTGAACTTTCTAACGAGATTCAAGACAGTCTATCAGAAGTAAAGTGGAAAATAGCTTTACAAGGTAAGTCTGGCCTTGAACTTTCTAACGAAATTCAAGACAGTCTATCAGAAGTAAAGTGGAAAATAGCTTTACAAGGTAAGTCTGGTCTTGAACTTTCTAAGGAAAGTCAAGACAGTCTATCAGAAGTAAAGTGAGAAATGGCTTTACAAGGTATGTTTGGCCTTAAATTTTTTCTAGTGTTAGGAGCCCTTTTGTTCCTTTTCACATGTTATCAAGTGGTTAAGGCAGGGCGGATTCTAGATGAAATTCAGGACAATCTATCAGAAGTAAAGCGGGGAGAGAGAGTAGGAGCAAAGAGAAAATATGGTACACAAAATAAGTATACAGGCCTTTCCACGGGTCTTGAACCTGAGGAAAAGTTTAGGTCAGGTAAGAATACCTGGGGAGAGATTGGAAGGAAGGAGAAGGAAAAAGAAAAGAAAAAAGATCAATCAACAGAGGTTTCTAGGAGAAGGAGCCTATACTCATCACTAGGTGAGCTCAAGGAGCCAGTTTTTAATAGTTCTGAATCAGATGAAAAGGCTATTAGGGCCTGGAAGGCGCTCTCCCGAGCAGGTGAAGCCACTGGACAATAATGACAGAGGCAGGCTCTTGCAGCCTACAAGGTCTTATTGTCTACCCTGGAGTTGTAGATCAAGATTATAAAGGGGAACTTCAGGTTCTCTGTTCTTGTCCTCAAGTTGTCTTTTCTATATCACAAGGGGACAGAATAGCTCAACTAATAATTTTGCCAAGCCTACATGGCTGTTTTTTCTTCCTCTGGTATTCCTAGAGCTGCAAGAGGGATTGGTTCTACTGAAAATGATTCTGATTACTTAATAATGCCTTTAGATTGTTGTCAAATTTTATCTACTCACATAGGGGTAAACCCTCGTGGCGTCAGGCCATTACAGGTCTGACAAATGGATGTCACACATATTTCCTCCTTTGAGAGAAATCAATATTTACATGTTTAGATAAAAAGAGATCACCTCCATACCTTAAATGATTTTCAAAAGCTGTTGGGAGATATTAATTGGCTCAGGCCTTTTTTAAAGATTCCTTCCGCTGAGTTAAGGCCTCTGTTTGGTATTTTAGAAGGAGATCCTCATATCTCCTCCCCTAGGGCTCTTACTCTAGCTGCTAACCAGGCCTTACAAAAGGTGGAAAAAGCCTTACAGAATGCACAATTACAACGTATTGAGGATTCGCAGCCTTTCAGTTTGTGTGTCTTTAAGACAGCACAATTGCCAACCGCAGTTTTGTGGCAGAATGGGCCATTGTTGTGGATCCATCCAAACGTATCCCCAGCTAAAATAATAGATTGGTATCCTGATGCAATTGCACAGCTTGCCCTTAAAGGCCTAAAAGCAGCAATCACCCACTTTGGGCGAAGTCCATATCTTTTAATTGTACCTTATACCGCTGCACAGGTTCAAACCTTGGCAGCCACATCTAATGATTGGGCAGTTTTAGTTACCTCCTTTTCAGGACAAATAGATAACCATTATCCAAAACATCCAATTTTACAGTTTGCCCAAAATCAATCTGTTGTGTTTCCACAAATAACAGTAAGAAACCCACTTAAAAATGGGATTGTGGTATATACTGATGGATCAAAAACTGGCATAGGTGCCTATGTGGCTAATGGTAAAGTGGTATCCAAACAATATAATGAAAATTCACCTCAAGTGGTAGAATGTTTAGTGGTTTTAGAAGTTTTAAAAACCTTTTTAGAACCCCTTAATATTGTGTCAGATTCCTGTTATGTGGTTAATGCTGTAAATCTTTTAGAAGTGGCTGGAGTGATTAAGCCTTCCAGTAGAGTTGCCAATATTTTTCAGCAGATACAATTAGTTTTGTTATCTAGAAGATTTCCTGTTTATATTACTCATGTTAGAGCCCATTCAGGCCTACCTGGCCCCATGGCTCTGGGAAATGATTTGGCAGATAAGGCCACTAAAGTGGTGGCTGCTGCCCTATCATCCCCGGTAGAGGCTGCAAGAAATTTTCATAACAATTTTCATGTGACGGCTGAAACATTACACAGTCGTTTCTCCTTGACAAGAAAAGAAGCCCGTGACATTGTTACTCAATGTCAAAGCTGCTGTGAGTTCTTGCCAGTTCCTCATGTGGGAATTAACCCACGCGGTATTCGACCTCTACAGGTCTGGCAAATGGATGTTACACATGTTTCTTCCTTTGGAAAACTTCAATATCTCCATGTGTCCATTGACACATGTTCTGGCATCATGTTTGCTTCTCCATTAACCGGAGAAAAGGCCTCACATGTGATTCAACATTGTCTTGAGGCATGGAGTGCTTGGGGGAAACCCAAACTCCTTAAGACTGATAATGGACCAGCTTATACGTCTCAAAAATTCCAGCAGTTCTGCCGTCAGATGGACGTAACCCACCTGACTGGACTTCCATACAACCCTCAAGGACAGGGTATTGTTGAGCGTGCGCATCGCACCCTCAAAGCCTATCTTATAAAACAGAAGAGGGGAACTATTGAGGAGACTTTACCCCGAGCACCAAGAGTGTCTGTGTCTATGACACTCTTTACACTCAATTTTTTAAATATTGATGCTCATGGCCATACTGCGGCTGAACGTCATTGTTCAGAGCCAGATAGGCCCAATGAGATGGTTAAATGGAAAAATGTCCTTGATAATAAATGGTATGGCCCGGATCCTATTTTGATAAGATCCAGGGGAGCTATCTGTGTTTTCCCACAGAATGAAGACAACCCATTTTGGATACCAGAAAGACTCACCCGAAAAATCCAGACTGACCAAGGGAATACTGATGTCCCTCGTCTTGGTGATGTCCAGGGCGTCAATAATAAAGAGAGAGCAGCGTTGGGGAATAATGTCGACATTTCCACTCCTAATGACGGTGATGTATAATGCTCAAGTATTCCCCTGCTTTTTTACCACTAACTAGGAACTGGGTTTAGCCTTGATTCAGATAGCCTTGGCTCTGTCTGGACAGGTCCAGACGACTGACACCATTAACACTTTGTCAGCCTCAGTGACTACAGTCATAGATAAACAGGCCTCAGCTAATGTCATGATACAGGGAGGTCTCATGCTGGTTAATCAACTCATAGATCTTGTCCAGAATCAACTAGATGTATTATGACAAATAACTCAGCTGGGATGTGAACAAAAGTTTCCGGGATTGTGTGTTACTTCCATTCAGTATGAGAATTTTACTAGGGCAGCTAATTTGTCAAAAAGTCTTTTTCAGTATATGTTACAGAATTGGACGGCTGAATTTGAACAGATCCTTCGGGAATTGAGACTTCAGGTCAACTCCACGCGCTTGGACCTGTCCCTGACCAAAGGATTACCCAATTGGATCTCCTCAGCATTTTCCTTCTTTAAAGAATGGGTGGGATTGATATTATTTGGAGATACACTTTGCTGTGGATTAGTGTTGCTTCTTTGATTGGTCTGTAAGCTTAAGGCCCAAACTAGGAGAGACAAGGTGGTTATTGCCCAGGCGCTTGCAGGACTAGAACATGGAGCTTCCCCTGATATATCTATGCTTAGGCAATAGGTCGCTGGCCACTCAGCTCTTATATCCCATGAGGCTAGTCTCATTGCACGGGATAGAGTGAGTGTGCTTCAGCAGCCCGAGAGAGTTGCACGGCTAAGCACTGCAATAGAAGGGCTCTGCGGCATAAAATGAGCCTATTCTAGGGAGACATGTCATCTTTCAAGAAGGTTGAGTGTTCAAGTGTCCTTCCCCCAGGAAAAACAACACGGGACCAGACCAGGATCCCTCTGGGTGATGAGCCTGGGAGGAGGTTATGTGTACGGCTCCTTTACCTACACACTGGGGATTTGACCTCTATCTCCACTCTCATTAATATGGGTGGCCTATTGCTCTTATTAAAAGAAAAGGGGGAGATTTTGGGAGCTGCCCCCACATTCGCCGTCACAAGATGGCGCTGACATCCTGTGTTCTAAGTGGTAAACAAATAATCTGCGCATGTGCCAAGGGTATTTTACCACTACTTGTACTCTGCCTTTCCCGTGACGTCAGCTCGGCCATGGGCTGCAGCCAATCAGGGAGTGATGCGTCCTAAGCGAAGGATAACTCCTCCTTAAAGGGGACGGGGTTTCCGCCATTCTCTCTCTGGCTCTGGCGCCTGCTCGCTTGCTCCTAAAGATGTAAACAATAGAGCTCTTGCTCTGGCGCTCTGGCGCGCTCTGGCGAGCTCTGGCGCTCTGGCTCCTAAAGATGTTAGAAGGGGTGGCTTTCGCTTTTGGGGCTGGGGGTTTGCGCTCCTGGCTCCTGAAGATGTAAGCAATAAAGTTTTGCCGCAGAAGATTCTGGTTTGTTGTGTTCTTTCCTGGCCGGTCGTGAGAACGCGTATAAGAGAGAGGCATAGATGATCTACTGGACAACAATAAGAAAACTTTGTGAACTTTGAGGGGCCACCCTTCAATGACCCTAGCAGACTTCTCTCAGCTCTGGGTCTATGTTCCCCTTCCCATAAAACTAATAGGGGGAGAATTTAATATTCTATGTGGTACTGAGGGTTTTGTATTATTAATACAAAATAAGAAATCTCTTTATGGCAAGAACAGCAATAAATACAGTAGACATTACTGCAATGAGTTGGGCACTGAGAGTTTAATTTTAAAGATACCCCACTGGATGTTTTTCTTTTTTGAATTTTTATGTTATGAAGTCACATTTAGCCTATTAAGGTATTGTTTATTTGGCTGTGATTGTTTTAAACAACTTTATTAAGAAGGCATAACAGAGCAGCCACCTGGTTTATTCTCTCACATAGATGTCTAGAGTAAACACATTTTCCCTGGGATTCCATGGATTTGGGGAGTACAATCCTTCTAGGAAATCTTCCTGGACTGCATTGAAGAACTGCTCTCTGGGAATGCAGCGACTCTGAAAATCAAGGGAGTGAATTCAGGACAAGATGGCTAGAAAGCAATAGAGACGTAACAGGTTATGGGATTGGGAATTTAATGTCTCAATTTATGTCACACTATAAACAGAAAGGGAGATATTCAATAAGGCACATGTATGGAAATGAAAAATGATTGGTCACATGGGAAGTCTGCTTGAAACAAGCATCTCACAATGATTGCTTAGAGGCAAATATTGTGCTCACAGCCAAGGCAAAGCACACAGGTTCCTGTTTTACATTGCACAACAAACAGAAAAAACTAAGACTACTGAATCAGACCAAATGTATGTGAACCTGAAGCCTCCCACTTTTTTTTGCATAGGTGTCAGCATTGTGCTTAGCAGTATAATATTTCATCCCCTGTTCTCTTGAATCCCAGAGCTCATCTCTGTATTGTTCGTCTTGCCACCTAAAAGAAAATCCCCCAAGTTCTTACTGAATTCAGCTATGCATCTTGAATTAGAAAATATTAGATGTTGCAAAATTAAATGAGGAAACAGAGAAAGAAAAAATACAAGCCAGCCCCTTTTATTTCCTGTTAATTAGCTATGAATTGTAATTAGTGAAAACAGTACACCCCATCCAGGTACTCCCTCCCTCCTTCTTTCTCTGTACATAGGTAGATCTTTATCATACTTTAGAAATCAATGTAAACGTCACAGTTCTCAGTCTAAACTATTTGGTTTAGATTTCATTCTCTAAGCCTTTACTTCCTTCATAATGCATAATTTACTGGTTATTGATATTGGTTTTGTTTTTTTGTTTTTGTTTTTGTATTTTTTTTCAATCTCAAGGGGGAATTCAGTTTAAAAAAAGATTTATTCCAGACATTAAAGCAGACACATAAGTCAAGTCATTTGCTAAATGAATATTAAATCACCCACTACTTTTTATTTATACAAGATAGATTCATTTGGTGGCTGCCTGGATGAGCCATTTTTCTGGTGCTAGTAACTGAACTCTAACTAATTTTGAGATCCAACAAACCCTATCAAATAAATATGCAGTCATGTTATATTTGTGTTTAAGTTATATGCAGGCATATGCATGCTTACACACAAATATACATGTGAAGGTCAGAGGCTGATGTTATCCATATTCCTCTCTGATTCTTCACCATACCTTTTTACACAGTCTCTCACTTGAACCTGAGCTTGTGGTTTCATAGACTGAATTGCCAGCAAGTCTCCAGAATTACTTTGTCTCTCCTACCACCAATCCCGGGTTTACACACATGACTCACGCCCAGCTTTTCCATGGACACTGGGATTCCAACTCAGCTCATTATGCTTACACATGTACACATGCGCATGCACTCATAAACACACACAAAAATCAAAAAAACTTTATAACCTGAACCATCTCTCCAGCCCTTGAGTTATCTCTTAAAATGCAAAACATATTCTTTGGCACAGATATTGGACTATATTTTTAGTACCTATAATATACAAATATGGTTAAGAGCAATGAAGAGAAATATAGCTTAGACCCTGGGTGGAAAAGCTCACAATAACTAAGTTTCCTACTCTGCTATAGGATTTCAGGAGACATGGCTGTCTTTTTCTTATTCTGTGCCATCATGCGTGCCGATTTCATTTCCTGAAATGTCATGGTATCTTCTTTACTAGCTTTAAATACCTTCTTCCTTTTCCATGGTGATGATCCATGCTGTATTTCAAATCTGCACACAGAGAAAACAGCACAGGCTTTACAACCATCATCTATAACCATGGTCTGTTACAATAACAAAAAAATTCATGCTGAAAATATTGGCAGCCAGCTCCCTCAAATAGTGTTTCAGTGAATTTCAGATGCAAACAGAGGAAGTATTGAAGATGTTAGGCAAGGAAAATCTAGGTGGAGGCTGCTGAGAAAGTGGACAGTGGTTAGGGGTGAAAGATTAAAAACACTTATGTCTTCTCTGTTTAATGTAAAAGTTTCTCAGTTCAAAATACAAAGTACCCAAACATTAAGAATTTCTGCCTTTAAAAGGACACAAAAGTTTTAGATCCTAAACATTTCCTATTCCCTTAGTAAGAAAGATGCTGTGAATGCTAGTGTAGAGGCTGAAACACTTCAAACACAGTCTTGTAAGATAGCATGGTAGCTCATGCCTGAAATCCTGGTATTTGGGAAGCTGACATAGACAGATTGCTATCTGTTTGAGGTCAGCCTAAGCATACTATGACACATTTTCTCTCAAATAAACAAAAAGCAAAATCGAGTCAAACAAAACATATATGCATTCTCTATACTGGGTTTAATATATTTCTACTTTTCATTTTAAAAACAGATATACAAGAAAAATAACAGAACTGATTTTAACTACAGACTAAAACATACTCCCAAACAGATGCCAAAATTTATAAATTATTAGTTTAGTAGAAAATATTTCAAAGACAGAAATATCATTATATTTATCAAATACCCATAAAAAGCTTTGTGTTTTGCCAAAACAGTATCCAAGAGAAAAAGTCATAAATATAATTTATCCTATTTCAGAGAACCGTGTGATATATTGTCTACAATTTTAAATAGCTTTTATAGATGACTGTAATGTGCTTTAGAAATAAAACAACAGCCCAAGAGTCTATTCTCTCAGCCACTAATTTCCTGAAGATAAACTTCTAGGAGTTCATTCTTGGCTCTGAGAGAAGCAATTTTCTCTCTTCATTGTTGGTTACTCTGAACACTGCAATTTTGGGGAGTACTTTAAAAATGTATAAATGGATTATGAATTTCTATGACAGCCTACACTGTCACCTTCAAATACCTTTAAAAAATGACTATTTCTGACAGTAGTTCATCTCAGTTTTTCTTCCTGTAAAAAGTACATACTAGAGATGATAGTTACTAGATATATCTTATAAGTAAATTTTAATGTCTCTCTCAAGAATGTAGAGACATATAGCATTATTACATAACAACCACTTTCCATATACTAGACCACTTACTTTACTATCATGATTCAAGACTACAAGGATAGCAGATATCCATGTGGACTCTATTATATTTCTCTTGCCTAGATCCTCAGTGTAATCTATAAATAGAATGTATTCTCCAAATGTTCAATGTGTGATCATGTTACCATTACAAAGAGTACTCCATTATATCAGCTCCCTACCTCAGAAGAAAGATCTGTCAACAAGAAGCTGTAACATCTCATCTCTTCTCCATTTCTTCCAGCAATACATATCATCATTGAAGACCCACATAAGATCCACATCCACACTTTATCCTCCTCTCTCTTCGGGACACACACACACACACTCACACACACAATGTATAAGCAAAAGAGTGTAAGGTTTAAAAATGCTCAAACATTATGAGACAGATACTTCCAAAGACATCATAGCGATCTATTTCTGGTCAGGAAACTGGCACTGTCATTTGTATACCTAGTGAGACTCCATTGGAAAAAGAAATAATTTTCCCCTTGCAAGTGGCTGACACTTTGAGGTAGTTTCTGGATTACAATGAAATCTTGTGTCCAGCTATTCTGTAAGCACTTGGTCCCCATCTACTTAGAGCAGTTCAGGCCCTTGAGTACTCCCACAGTCCAGTGAGTTCATATTTGCATCAGTTCTGTTGTGTCTAGAAGGTGCCATTTCCTTGGTGTCTTCCAGCATCTATGGTTGAACACTATTTAAAATGTATTATTATTTTCAATTGTGAATAACTGTATTTTTAAATTTTCATATAAATGTGTATTGCAGGCTGAGTACATTCCCTGCACCCTTCCTTTTTCCTCCTCCTTCCCTCACATTGGCTACAATGGTGCTCACAGTCTCGCTTTTACTTCCATGCTAAATATGCACATGCCATCTTTATTTATCTATTAATATATAAAATCTAAGAACCACAAACGAGAGGAAGACATATAATAAATTGAGACTGACCTAAATCTCTTGATATGATTAGCTATAGTGACGTCTATTTTCTAACTTCCTTCTGTCTGAAAATAAACTATTGTGAATATAAGTCACTGTTCTTTTTCTCCATTCCTCTATTACTGAACATGTACGTTAACTTCAGGATGAAGCTGTTGTGCATAGCCATACACTAAATGTGCAAGTATCTGGGTGATATGCTCAGCTGAGAGTCTTTGAGTAGAAACCTCAGAGGGTTGTAAAGCTGGGTCATACCATAAATATAGTTTTAATTTTACTAGCAGTCTCCTGACTGATTTCTTTTGTGTAGACAATCCCAACATTTGTTGATTTTGTTTTCTTAATGACTGCCTCTGTAACTAGTGTGAGATAAAATCTCAATATAGTTCTGATTTGCATCTCTCTTCTGGTTAGTGAAGTTTATTAACCAATATTTTTTTACTCAACTGTTTTTCGTTTCCTTAGTCCTTTTATCGATTGTCTTGCTTTTATATTTTCTAGATATTAACCTGTTGTCAATTCATAGCTGGCAAATATTTGTCCCCCTCTATATGCTGTCTGTTAACTGTTTCTTTTGGCCGCAAAAAAACTTTCTCATTTTATGCTGTCCTCCAAAGCCCCGTGTTCCATGCTAAAAGTCAATACTATTTCACATGTAATAATATCATATATTAATTGGCATTATTACCCAGGAGACAAGTGAGTCCTATTCAGGAAGTCCTTGAGTATTGCTTTGCTATATCTTGAAGTAGTTTTCCTACTTTATCCTCCAATACTTTTCAAGTTTCAAGTTTTACATTGAGGCTGCTGATACATTTGAAGTTTCCTTATTGCACAGAGTGAAGTATAGGAATATATTTTCATTTCCCTACAAGTGGAAATCCAGTTTTCCTGCAGTATTTGCTGAAGATGCTGTCTTTTGTCTTTCCTCCAGTGTGTATTTTGTGCACTTTTGTCAAGAACCAAATAATTGTAACTGCCTGAATTTAAGTCTGTGCCTCCTTTTCTACTGAATAATATCTCCTAAACAAATAAATACCTGAATTTCTTTCTCTTCTACAGAGCCTGAATACTTAGAAGGATTGGAGTGAACTACATGACTGCCTCGTCTAGACATGGATTTTTTTTTTTTTTTTTTTTTTTTGCTGTCTGACTTAATGCCTATGGTAATTGCTTCTAGCCTGCACCACCCCCTCAAGTTCCTTTTCCATATAGCCGCCAAACTGATATTATTAGAGCACAAATTAGAGCATGCCCTTTCCCTGATTGCATTCCTCCGATGGTTCTGAACCAACACTTCGAATTACATTCAGACTCCCTTCCTGGCCTTGGTGATCTATTCATAAACATCTCCAGCCTTGCTCCTCCCTCTGTCCCTCCTGTTAACTGTCTCAGACACTGATTTTCTTTATGGTCCTGGAACACGCTCATTTTCAAGTAGTCTATTAAACTACCTGTCCTCTTGGCTTAAAATTCTCTGCTTCTGCTACCAATGGGGGAAAAAATTTTCTGCTTCTAAATCTTTACTCAGCTAGCTTTACCTCACTAATACTTCTCAAGAACTCTCTGAGCCTGGGCTCCAAAGCAGATGTTGAGAACACTGTCATATCACTCTGATGTTGAGTTATGAAATTAATCTCTTCTACTATGATAATTCTATACAATGAAGGGCTTGATTTATTTTGTTTCCTAAGTCATCATTGGTACCAAAAATAGTGCCTGAAATGTAGTCAACATGCAATAACTGGTTACTTAATGAGCAAAGAGAGTTTTGCTCCTATATTTTAACTAATTATTAATTTTTTGACAGGGTCTCACTGTTGTAGCCTTACTGACCTGGAACTTGCTATGTAGAGCAGTCTGACCTTGAACCCAGAAAGCCACCTGCCTCTGCATACAAAGCTGGGTTTAAAGGCATGTATCATTTTACCCATCATGTTAGCAAATTACTTAACTTGATATAACAAGCCATCATCTTTCAGCCAAGAGTAAGTGTTCAAAATCTATGGCATTCCACATTTATAGAAATGAAGCATGTAGTTATCCATTCCTATATGATCAGAAGATAGACATAGATGTTCCTAAAGCAAACTACAATTTCTGAACAAGTTTTCTACTGATGTTCTGTTGACCTCAATGTCATGACAACCCCTACTTCAGTTCTCAAGGGTTGGAATTATAGGTCTGAATTATCTGAACCACCATACCCTATTTCAAAGTGTTTGAGGGGATTGGTTATTGATGCATTCTGTTCTTATTTAAGTTCCTGGTTAACTTTGGAAAACAGTTTCACTTAAAATTATATGAATTATAGGAAGTTGGAAAGATGGCTCAGCAGTTAAGAGGATCTACTACTCTTGCACAGTACTTGGACTCAGATACAAGCAGTCTTTAATTTCAGCTCTAGAGGATCTTATAAGTTCCCTGCATTCATGTGGTACACATAAGCAAGCAAGCATAACACTCACACACAAAAATAAATACTTTTAAAATTATGAGTTATTCCACCATCTGATAAGCTCCTATAAAATTATTAGGAACTTGGAGCACAACACTGTTTTGGTAAAGAAATCATACAGTATTGATTTATTTAAATACTCTGCCCTCTTCTTGATTGCTATTCTAAAGGAAATTGTTTCTTAAGCACCTGCCCACCTCTTTGAAGGGAACGTACTTTTGGAATTGCTCCATGTAGATCCCTTGCCTCCATTATTCTGTACTGGTTTCTAGTTCTGCTTTTACTTTTGATGACTCTTTTGATGACAACTACTATTGATGTGCTCAGTACTTACTTTTCCTTCACTGTTTTGAAATTAGACAAGATAACGTAATCACTTTGACCCAACACTCTATTCACTTATATATTACTAATTAGTTATCTCTTGGGAACAGAACTGATTACAGACTTTATATTCCAAACTTATTTTCTATGTTTTACGAATGATAAATAAGAGCCAAAATAAAATTAATTTTCAATCTTCTTTTAGAATTATAAAACTTGTTAATAAGTATCCAACTAGGTATGGTCCTTTAATCAAAACATTGTCTTTCTTTCATTTCTTATTAATCTGGTCTAAAAAAGCCTTATCACAGTATTGTCTGCTTAAAACACCTGTGGATGCATGTCAGTTCTAATCAGGAACCCCTTGGTTCTATTGAGCAAAGACTCCCTATATATAGTCAAATAATGGAACTCTAAAAGTAGACAGTGGACTGTCAGATAACAATTAGGCCGTGTCACAATGTGTACCTGGATGAGCTCAAAAGTCAAGCACTGAATCTAAATTCAACCTCTGTTAATTTGTAAAAATGAAAAGATTAGCCAATCTCCCTAGTAAATAATCTCTGGCATTCTAGTAAAAAATGTATTGATAAGTATCAATTAATACCAAATTTATAAATTATGAAGCTTAATAGCACAGAAAATCATGAATGAAAACCACCATTTTGATGGTATAAAATGTCAAAGAAATAATGAAACTTTATAATCCTATATTAGACTCATAAAGAATCTTGCCAGCCTTCCATAGAGCCTTGAACACTACTTTGAGAATGTTTCCTTTAAAGAGAAATAAACATGAGAGGCTAAAAGTGTGGACTTTAAAGTCATATAAATTTATATTAAACCCATGTTCTAGGAAAAATGTTCTGCATGGTTTTGGGCAAGATATTTGACACTTTCTCCACATTTCTTCACATATGATGTGATAACAGAATCCATTTCCTAAATTTTTATGAGTGATACATGGTATTTCTGTTTAGTGTATTGACTATTCTTAGTTTTCACCTATTACATTTATCATACAGAGCCTAAAGTCAATAGTATGTTCTACCTAAATATTATCCCTGCTCTCTATATTGATGCCATTTCCTGATTTAGAATAAAAACTATCTCTTGAACTAAAATATTCAAGGTAGACATTATATCTGAAAAATTACCTTCAATATCAAAATGACTTGTTTTAAACTTTTGTTTATGGCTATCAGAGTGGAGATAACTATAAAAGTATTTGTTATACAACTGTTGTTATTTACTCTGGATCCAATATATTTGAATTACATAAAATTGAATAGTGTTCACCTTATAGATGTTGTGAAGACCATGTTTTATAATAGTTGGGTTTTGAGTGTAATGGATAATAAATACAATTAATAAATAAAAGTCAGCTTGACACACCTGAAAGGATGAAATCTCAGTTGAAGGGTTGCCTCCATCAGATGGCCCGGTAGATATGTCAGTGTGAAATTTTCTCAAAAACTAATTGATACAGTAGAGCATCACACTGTGAATGTACCATCTCTACACAGGTGGACCTGGCCTCCATAAGAAAAGTAGCACCTGATTGAGATGATACAGATACTCACAGCCAACAATTGGACTGAACTCAGGGACCCCTGTGGAAGAGTTAGGAGAAGGACTGAGGAGCTGAAGGGGATTGCAGCCCCATAGGAGAAAAACAATATCAACTAACCAGACTCCTCAGAGCTCCTAGGGACTAAACCACTAACCAAAGAGTAAACATGAGTGGGTCCATGGCTCTCACTACATATATAGCAGAGGACTGCCTTCAGAGATCTGACCCCTCTAACTGAGATCAGAGGGAAGGGAGGTTCTTGGTGCTGTGAAGGCTTATTACCCCAGCAAAGGGGAGTGCTAGAGGGGTGAGGTAGGAATGGGTGAGTGGGTGGTGGAACACCCTCATAGAGGCAAAGGGGAGAGGGTTTGCAGAGGGAAGACTGGGAAGTGGAACAACATTTGAAATGTAAGTAAATAAAATAAATGATTTAAAAGACAAGAAAGGAAGAAAGAAAGAAAGAAAGAAAGAAAGAAAGAAAGAAAGAAAGAAAGAGAGAGAGAGGGGGGAGGGAGGGAGGGAGGGAGAGAGAGAGAAAGAGAGAGAGAGAGAGAGAGAGAGAGAGGGAGGGAGGAAGGGGAAGGGGAAGGGGAAGAAGGGGAAGAAGCGGAAGAAGGGGAAGAAGCGGAAGAAGGGGAAGAAGGGGAAGAAGGGGAAGAAGGGGAAGAAGCGGAAGAAGGGGAAGAAGCGGAAGAAGGGGAAGAAGGGGAAGAAGGGGAAGAAGGGGAAGAAGGGGAAGAAGGGGAAGAAGGGGAAGAAGGGGAAGAAGGGGAAGAAGGGGAAGAAGGGGAAGAAGGGGAAGAAGGGGAAGGGGAAGGAAGGGGAAGGAGGGATGGAGGGAAGAAGGAAGGAAAAAAGAAAGAAAGAAAGAAAGAAAGAAAGAAAGAAAGAAAGAAAGAAAGAAAGAAAGAAAGAAAGGAAGGAAGGAAGGAAGGAAGGAAGGAAGGAAGGAAGGAAGGAAGGAAGGAAGGAAGAGAAAAGAAAAAGAGAGAGAAAGAAGAGAAAGGTAGCTGAGAGACCAGGTAGAGCAAGCCAGATTAATCAAGCCACCAGGAGCAAGCTGATAAACACTATTCCTTCATGGCTTTAAGCCCCTTCTTTGATTTCTTCTTGGCTTCTCTTGATGTTAGACAAATAAACCCTTTCTTTCCCAAGTGGTTTATGGTCAGAATGTTTTATCACAGCAAATAGAAACCAAACTAGCACACTGGGCTGGAAAGGCACATGCAAAACTGTCAACTTATTCAATAATAAAGTGATTTTTGTTTGATTTTGTAAATGTTTTTCTCACAAAGCACATAAATACATCTTCCTGTGGTACTCATGATGCTCTCTGATCAAATCTAGACATGCATTTGTAGAAGTCCCATGAATCTTTAGTATTAAAATTCCAACTTTCCAAATTCCAGGCACAGGATAAATGTTGAGAAAACCAAACCTATATATAATTATCCCTAAGATTCCTAAGACCAATAACCTCATGCTAAGCTTAAGCACACAAATTGGGAGGATATTGCTAAAGCGGCAAAAGTAGATGAACAGACATCCTAAAGGATTGGGAGTTTTAAGGGTTTTAAGGGTATGAATCATAAAGAAGATTAGCCTTGATTCAACTTTGCCATCTTAGCAATAAGAAGATTAATCAAGACTGCACCGACACCATGCTAGGCCTTTTCAAATCTTATAAGGAAGGAGACAGATTGAGCACGATGTGCTGGTTGACTGACTATAGGGAGAAAATCATTCAAAGGAACTCATTGACTAACGTTGATAAGGGACAAGACTGTAGGCAATCAAGACAATTTTCTCTGCAGAAAATCTTACTAGGCACTGACACCAAAGCAATAAACATATTTTCTTTGAATAGTTGAAAAGGATAGAAGGTATGTAAAGATTTCAAAGTTTATGAGGATAAATTTTTGAAAATGGAAAATATGACACTTATAATTAGCATCCGTGGACCCAGATCGAAATATCTGGGTTTTTTTGTTTGTTTGTTTTGTTTTACTATTGCATTAGTGATCACTGTGTCCCTGTTGCTGGGCTCTGAAAAATGAAAGAAGGAACAGGACAAAATTGCTTGCAAAATCATTGAGAAGCGAGATGTGTGAGTTCATCTTTCCATGTGAACTATGGAAATATTAAAATAATACAAGCACAGGCATAGCAAGTAAATAAAGACTACATTGCACCAGAATACAGAGGAATGGTAAGTGCTGGAGCAGTTCGTAGTCTAATAATGAACATTTCATCAAGGTCAAGGGTTGTTACTTTTATTAGTATTGCATACATAACTTCTGTGCATCTGAACTAAAAGTTACTTTCCAACTAGAAGTCTAAGAACTGTTAGTGATCTGTTTCACCTCTGAAAAACATTCCACAATTAAAAGTAAAAGAATATTAGCTTGGGCTGAGAGTAACGAAAATCCTATCGAAAATAGTTTGAATGCATAGTTATTTGTGGAGTTTCAGAAACAAAGAGCACAGACCCAGATTTTTTTAACCCTGAATGAAGGCACCTCCTATTAAGGTAGGAAACATATATGTATGGCAAAGCACACAACGAGAAAGACCCTGTGCAGAGGAGATACTCAAAAAGTCAAAGTCTCTATAGCCAGGATTTAAAACTATGACAGCCATTCCCCATAGCCTGCACACAGAAAGCAGTGGAGGAAACATATGGTACACCCATACTGGACTCTAAGACTCTGCTAGCATCATCATTGGTAAGAATGCCACCTTCTAGAGGTGTTCAGCAAACAGACAGCTAAGCTCTAAGTAATAGCTCCAATCATGAAGTAGTCACTCAACTGTAGTTGTCCCTGTAAATTCAACAAAGAATATGACTGTGTTTTTGAGGTGGACAGTTGATAGCTTCCGTGCTCCACTCCATTTTTTTCACATTGACACTAGTAAGAAACTCAGTGGTCATCCCATACCCATTACCTCACCACTGTAGAAACCTAAAGCCAGCCTCTACTTTTTGTTTTCCAAAGCTACTTTTGGAAGAGGAAATTGAGAACTTGTACCTTGAAACTCATATACGAATTAAAGAGAACAAATTAAAAGTGGCATAAGAATTTTTTAATTAGGTATTTTCCTCATTTACATTTCCAATGCTATCCCAAAAGTCCCCCATACCCCCCCCACTCCGCTACCCACCCACTCCCACTCTTTGGCCCTGGCATTCCCCTGTACTATGGCATATAAAGATTGCAAGTCCAATGGGCCTCTCTTTCCACTGATGGCCAACTAGGCCATCTTTTGATGCATATGCAGCTAGAGTCAAGAGCTCCGGGGTACTGGTTAGTTCATAATGTTGTTCCACCTATAGGGTTGCAGTTCCCTTTAGCTCCTTAGGTACTTTCTCTAGCTCCTCCACTGGGGGCCCTGTGATCCATCCAATAGCTGTCTGTGAGCATTCACTTCTGTGTTTGCTAGGCCCTGGCCTAGTCTCACAAGAGACAGCTATATCATAATCATCTTCCAAACGCTGACACCATTGCATACACTAACAAGATTTTGCTAAAAGGCATAAGAATTTTTATCTCAAAGTTGCCCCCCATTGATGCACTTCCTCCAGCAAGGACATCACCTGGAGACCATGTGTTCAAGTGCCACAACTGTAGAGGACATTTCTCAACCAAACCACCACAGTGAATTAAAGTAATGCAGGAAAAATTTTAACAGAACCTTCTTTCTTTAAAATTAAAGGTCTTTTTACCCATGATTTTTATTGCATCCTCTTAATTGCTTTTTATTTTTCTGTAACCTTTATTTATATGACTGTGATACGTGCTGCCTTTGTGGATAAGAACTTAGAAGGCTGGTGTCTCAGGATAGCAGCAGAACTAAGAACAAACAGAAATTTCTTGGAACATAGAATTGTACCCAAGGAGCTAAAGGGGTCTACAACCCTATAGAAGGAACAGCAATATTAACTAACCAGTACCCCCAGAGCTTGTGTCTCTAGCTGCATATGTAGCAGAGGATGGACTAGTCAGCCATCAATGGGAGGAGAGGCCCTTAGTCTTGCAAAGATCATATGGAATTCCAGGGCCAGGAAGCAGGAGTGGGTGGGTTGAGGAGCAGGGCAGGGAGGGGGTATAGGGGGCATTGGGGATAGCATTTGAAATGTAAATAAAGAAAATATCTAATAAAAAAGAAAAAGATATTTAAAAAAAGAATATTTCAGAATGGTGACATATAGTAACAAGTGAAAATATTTCTAATTTCTCAAGACAAGCCCAGATTGCATTAATATAATATCATCATCTATAATAACCCCCTTTGAATCTTGCCCAGTAGGATATCAGGTAGTACCAAATATTATGGAGTTTTGGTCAAAATTATCTTAGGACATAGGGTTGACCATCGTATATTACAGAAAAAAGTGAGTGGGGTGTTCATCAGAGACCTTCTAGGGAAAGAGAAAGCACATATAAGAAAGAACAACTGATTAATACTCACTAAACTTAGAAGAGAAAAAGAAATGTGTGTCCATTACTCATTACTCTGACAATTGCTATAATTATTAGTAAAATAGAAATAAAAATGTGCACATGCTCAATTGGCATATACTAGTGGGCTATCTGGGGCTAACACACATTGTATTTAGGTCATATAGCTCTGATCCTTACATTGTATAACATCTGAAATTCTTCACCATGTAACAGATAGTAACCCTGCTTACTGTAATGACTCAATTTTATTGTTAACTCGACTAGATTTTAAATCAGCTTAGAAATGAACCTCTGAGTGTATCTATAAGAGCATTTTCAGAGAGACTTGAAGGAAGGAAGCTCTAGGATGACTGTGGATGGCACCATCCCATGGAATGGGGCTCCAGCCTCAAAGCTCCAAACTACCTGCCTAGAAACACAATGTAAACAAACAGGCACCTCCCACTTCTGCTACAATGCATTATTTGCCATGATGGTCTATTCCTTTCATACTGTGGATCAAAATGCATCCTCCCTCCCACAATTGACTCCTGTCTGGCTTTTCTTCATAGCAACCAGAAACCAAACTAATACACAAACTAAGATACTTAAAGTTCATTATAGAACTGGCACATAAAAGCAATTTGTGAACTATTTTAATAGTACTGCTTATTATAATACTATTGACATGCCCAACACTCTTTCATTGATGTTATTATTACTAGTTTTTGGTCAATAACACTCAGGATATCAATTTTTACTGAGAGACGGAGAGAGAGACAGAGACAGAGAGGGGAGAGAGACAGAGAGAGAGAGAGAAAGAGAGAGAGAGAGAGAGAGAGAGAGAGAGAGAGAGAGAGAGAGAGAGAGAGAGGGAGAGAGAGATGCATATTGACATCAGAGGACCACATGCAGTAGTTGGTTCTATCATGCGAGTCCCTGGAGTGGAACCCAGGTCATCAGACTTGGCAGCAAATGTCTCACCTGCCGAGCTGTCTCATTGGCCCTTATAAAACCATGCTTGTATAGAAAAGAAGATCACCAAATTCTTCAAAGAATTTTTCCAAAGTGTACTTAGTAATGACAATGAAAATAATTTTATCAAGGGAATCTATTAAGAAAAATTTTCTTCATTTTTTAATTAGATATCTAAGAAAAATATTTATTTAAAAAAAGAAATTTTTGTTTTAAGGTACAGATTGGTACAATACATTGATGTTGAGCTTTTGAAAGGTAATTTATTACATCCTATAAAACTGTTCAAAATATGCATACTTTGAAGCAGAATTTTTGCATGTCCTTAGATATAGTCATTGTTGTATGCTCTGAGGCAATAGGGTATAGTGTATGGTGTGTGGACTTCAAGATCAGATACCACAATGTTTAAGTTCCATACTTGTTAGCTCTACTATCATCATCAAGCTGTAAACTATCAGCAAGAGTCAATTATTTCTTTGTTAAAATGAGGACAATTATATTACTGACTTTGTGGAACCATCAGGAGGAGTAATAAAATTACTGCAATCAAGAAAAAGTGCCAGGGATTTGTCTATTCTCAGTTAAGTACCAGTTTTATTAGATATAAAAAATTATTTTTATTACCTTATAATCATGAACTAAAACAGTTTAACTACATCATAACAAAGAGAATGATTAAATTATGCTATACATATTATGGAATATTTAATGAATAAATACTTTTATATAAATTATGGCATTTTATAAACTTAATAAAAACTATATTTTGTACAAAGTATGGTTTTGAAAAGTATAAAATAAATTATTTTTATTTTTAAATCAAACAGATTAAGAAAAATATGCAAGCAAGACCATTTATCTTTGTTATAATACAGTATTGTTAATTATCCTTTATATTTTAAAATCCTAAAAAGGAAATCTTTCTTTCTTGGATGTTAGAAATATTTACAAATTTAACTTTTAATCCATAAAATATACAAAAAGAGATAACTGTTCTTTCAGTGCAAACAGGCCTTCATCTAGCATATATTCTTAGTTACATCAGAAACATTACCATATGAAAATCTAAAATCCGACTTCTAAAAAAAAGAAAGAAAAGAAAAGGAAATCTGTATCTAGTCTTTAACATAGTTAAACTATGGTAACAATTCATATTATTCTACTGATATATAATCTGCAGTTAAAGATTAAAAATTGGACAATCCGCTGACTTCTCATCCTTGGGAGATCAGCATGGCCTCTCTGGTCAAAACTCTAAAATAAAAGATACGGAAAGGTGGACACTCTGCAAGCTCCATTGGACACACACACACACACACACACACACACACACACACACACACACACACACACACACGCGCGCGCGCGCGCGCGCGTGCTGTCAGAAGAAGCAAAGGCCCCTGGTACAGAAGTGACAGTCTGCTTCTCAGCGAAGTGGAACAAAGATAACATTTCAGGGAAAACAAAAAGGAAGGGATCAAATCGTTTCAAACATGCTCTGTGGGGAAAGTAAGAGCACACTCTTGTACGAAACAGTTTCTCCTATTATGTCACCTCTGGGTGTGGCCATGACCTTTCTGAGGGGTCACATGTTTAAGGAGGAGACAAAAAAGCACTGACAATTGCTAATAGTGAGGTCATGTCATTAAATTCCTATGCCTTAGAACACTAAGTAAGTGCAGTAATGGGGAGATGGTTCAGTGAGTAAAAGCACTCGCCACGCGAGTATGAGGACCTAAGTTTGAATCTCTAGAGCATACCGAAAGGACAGATGTCTAGGCTGAACATCTGTCACCCCAGAAATGCCACAGAGCAATGAAGGGTTCCCTGGAAGGCCATGGGCCAGTTAGCCTGGAGCATGCAGAGAAAACCAACATAGACCCTGTTACAAAACAAGGTAAAAGCAATGGTTGGTACCTGACATTGTCCTACGACCTCCACATGTCCGTCGTAGCATTCATTCACACACACCTGTATGCACACACATTCATTTTGCATACATAAAATGAAACCTAAGTGCAAAATCAACGACTTTGACTCAAGAGCTTGATTAGTTTAAAGCTCTGGTATATGTTAGTGTTGCTTTGGTAGAAACTAAGGCTTAGAAAGAATCTGTTCTTTGTGGTTTTCCTAAAAAAAAAATGCAAACTCCCAGTTTACAAAGTTTAACAATCATACTAATAAAGAAATGGCACAAAGCAAGCAAGCTACCATTCCCTGTTAGCCAATGGTTTAGCTTCCCAGGCAGCAGTTCTAAAAGCACCAATTAAAACCACAATGTTCACAATGCACAGTAATTGCTAAGACTGCTTTGAAAACAAATGCCCACAGGCACATGGCTTCGTTCCACAGAAAGAAGTTCAATAAAACATAAGTCAGTGTTCTTAAAATGTGACATAAACTGGTTGGCATCAGAGAAAACACTTAAGGCAACAATCGACATTATCTCATGCCTTTTGAGTCCACCCCAATGCCTTCAGGAAAGAAAAGGTGACACAGTATTTGGAGTTGTTTCTTAATTTGCAGGCTGTCATGTATCTTGCTCCCCATCCTCATCTTCATCTTCCTTCAAATCTACTTCAAAGATACATCCACAGAGCCAAGACATACTTTCTACTCTAGAGCCCAAATATAAGTGCATCCTTTTCTTTCACTTCACAGGATCATTATGGCTAAATATGCTTGCTATATAAAAAGGTCCATTGCCTGATTCAAAGACATTGTTATAGGACTTTACCCTGAGACATACTGTGCCATCAGTACAGGACATATTCTGTATAATCCAGTGCTGGGAAACTGTGTGATGCTTTAAACAGGAGAGAGGATTAGTGGAAATGCCTACAAGGTGGTAGTGTGAGCTCAAAATGGAAGCACTGCCTATGTGTGTTCATGACTTTATGAGACTATGACCTGGTGCATGGAGAAACAGGTAATCAGACTAAACTGGTGCATATCCACTTTATGTTTTGTTTTTAAATTTCAAAACTAATAAGATCGAGGAGTAATGGTACATGGCTATATTCACAGCATGTAGAATGTCTAATGCACAAAAATCATGAGTCTGAAGTCATCCTGGGTTCTGGGATGCATATTCAAAAATTAAAACAAAATACAAATGAGTACCAAACCTCTGGGAGAAATCTACCTGACTAATCATACAAGAACATTTGCTGTCTTCATATTAGCCAAGTCCCTGGATGCTGTGAGCACTGAGATAACCTAAGTGTCAATAAGAATCCTTTAACCAGTTAATGGATAGCATGTGGAGATCTGTAATGCCACTCATAAACTCCGTGCTGGAAAATGGAAAGCATAGACTGGAAATCATGAAGCAGGATCCAAAATGGGGCTGAAACAGTGAAAATGTTAAGTATTAGATTTTCACCATTGACTGCTGCTTCCCTCTCTATCTCTCTCCTCTTTCCCCCTTCTTACTTCTCAGTATTTAGGGATGCTGCTATTTCTCCAGGCATTCATTTTTAAAGAGATTGATTTCTATTTTATGCTTATGGATGTTTTGCCTGCATGTATGTTTACGTACTGTGTATATGCAATGCCTACTAAGGTCAGAAGAGGGCATTGGATCTCCTGAGACTGGAAATAGGTATGGTTATAAACTGCCCTGTGGATGTTGGGAGGTCAACTACTGGAGTTCTTTTGAAGAGCAGCTAAAGTAGACATTTATGGATGTGTCATGTGATGCACTTATGTGATGTTTCTCTGAAGCAGACTCATGTGATGTTTTGCAAAAGCAAGAGTGAGAGGACACATGATGTTGGGGGAGATATTACTAAGACCAAGAAACAGTGACAGGACACTTGCATTGCTAGCCATGCTATACTGTCTCACAACTTCATTGATCTTCACTTTGCTGAGAAAGGCACAGCAGAGAAGTCCATTGAATTTTGGCTGGTTCTGGTCACTTCAACTGACTTGTGCCAATTTGGTGAAGGCCTGCCTGTTTATGTTGAATCGTGTCACAGCTGATGATTTGTGTTTGGTGAACTGGAATGTTGATATCCTGACACTACTGAACTGAACTGCTAGTATTCTGACAAGGGAGATTGGACATCTCAAAGGACTACTTCTAAACAGGTCCACAACCCCCTCTGCTATTTACCATCTTTTCTCTCCTACCTAGAAGTGTGTGTTTGTGGGGGTGGGGGGAGTCAAAGCATTTGAAAACCCTAATTAAAGTAGGTTTTGAAAATCTAAGCCTACAATTAGCAAGTGCTCTTAACCACTGACCCACCTCTCCAGCCTCTGCTTATTCTTAAGACAAAGTCTTGCTGTGTAGCCCAGGAAGACTTGGAACTTTAAATCCTCCTGCTTGACTTCCTGTAGTGGTGGTTGGTGGGGGGGGGGGGGCGTGGAATTACTGGTATATGTCACTATTCCTGCTTCTTCATTTGTTTAAAAAAAAAACAATTTTTAAAACCCCAGAGTGACAGATACTTTCCTTGCGAGTAGTTTCCAACTCTTTGAGTTAAGAGATGGGGCCAGGGCTGGGCTTGGTGCTGCATGCCTTTAATCCCAGCACTTGGGAGGCAGAGGCAGGCAGGCAGATTTCTGAGTTCGAGACCAGCCTGGTCTACAAAGTGAGTTCCAGGACAGCCAAGGCTATACAGAGAAACCCTGTCTCAAAAAAACAAGAAGAGAGAGAGAGAGAGAGAGAGAGAGAGAGAGAGAGAGAGAGAGAGATGGGGCCAGGAAGCAGAAGTGGGTGGGTTGGGGAGCAGAGGAGGAGGAGGGTATAGGAGAATTTCAGGATACCATTTGAAATGTAAATGAAGAAAATATCTAATAAAAGAAAAGAGAGAGATGGAACCAGTGTTTAGGTGACAAAACTTAGAATTCAAAGGTGATATGCTCATCTTATTTGCACTGTAAACTAGACACAATAGACTCCTTTCCGATCCCAAAAGGATCTCCCAGCCCCACAAGCAGGAGGCCTAAGAAGCCCACATTCATTTACTTTTATAAACTAAAAATAATTGACTACAAACTTGTGATTGCTTTTCAGATGTTTCATGGGACATTTTAGAATGAAGAATGTACATCAAAGTTCCCTTATATCTCGTCCACACTTAAAATAACTAAGAAGTCTCAGTTAATCCAGTCCAAATTCAGTTTCCATACAGAACCTTTCTCTGAATTCTATTTGGCACCATATCGGTTGTTCCACATATAGGAACAATACTGATGTGAGCAAGGTAGGAAAGCTCCCAAGCAGAAGTGAAAGTGTTTTGACAACACAAAGTGGATGGGCTATGTGAAATCGCAGAACTATGGTGATTACAATTCTATTCAAGGCATAGCGAGACTGTCTTGTCTACTAACTGTGAAAGTGAGATAGAACTTGAAAGAATAAAGGAGCATACTTTTGGTATTTCTTAGACAGAGCCTAGCAAATAACAGAGAAAACATCCAAAATTGTAGACATTTTTAAAAACTACACTCAATGCACATTAGAAAAAAAAATGTCTTGCAGTCACACATCAGAGTCGTAATTCCTGCTCAACCACTGTCATGGCAAGGCAGAGAGGAGAGATGTAGCTAAAACTAGTTCTCCAGAGAAGAGAATTAGAGATAAACACAGAAATAACTAATTTGGGTGACACGCAGTGGCACAAAGTTACAGGTTATGAGTTTTTGATCTGTTATTAAAAACTCTTCAAATATTACTGTTGAAAATATTTTAAATAATAGTAATAAGACAACAAGCCTAGCTGAAAAAAATCAACATTACACTGTAATAGCAAAAAATGTTAACTTGTAAATTCATATTCATGTTTACTCTTACTCTTCCCTACTCCTTCTGTTTCATCTCTTCTTCCTGTATGTGTTACTTATAGATGCTGTCCAATTTTGCCTGAAATCCCATTTTTGTACTCTATTCTTGTTCCTTCTAAAATCTTAACAGTTCACATACGATGGCTCAGACACCCTTAACCTCAAATGACCCCACAGTTAGCAAACTATTCCCATTACTCTTTCAGGAGAGAAGGATGAAATCCCTGGATGCAGAATACTTCTTCCCGTTTAGAACTCTAAAGGTCAGATAAGAATACATGGAATTGCAACAGAGGCTTGCTAATGTATGCAATGGTGTCATCGCTTGGAGGCTAATTATGGGATGGATCCCTGGATATGGCAGTCTCTAGATGGTCCATCCTTTTGTCTCAGCTCCAAACTTTGTCTCTTTAACTCCTTCCATGGGTGATTGTTTCCAATTCTAAGAAGGAACAAAGTGTTCACATTTGGTCTTCGTTCTTCTTCAGTTTCATGTGTTTCGCATATTGTACCTTATATCTCGCTTTACTAAGTTTCTGGGCTAATATCCACTTATCAGTGAGTACATTTCATTTGAGTTCTTTTGTGATTGGGTTACCTCACTCAGGATGATGCCCTCCAGGTCCAACCATTTGCCTAGGAATTTCATAAATTCATTCTTTTTAATAGCTGTGTAGTACTCCATTGTGTAAATGTACCACATTTTTTGTATCCATTCCTCTGTTGAGGGGCATCTGGGTTCTTTCCAGCTTCTGGCTATTATAAATAAGGCTGCTATGAACATAGTGGAGCATGTGTCCTTCTTACCAGTTGGGACATCTTCTGGGTATATGCCCAGGAGATGTATTGTTGGATCCTCCGGTAGTACTATGTCCAATTTTCTGAGGAACCGCCAGACTGATTTCCAGAGTGGTTGTATAAGCTAGCAATTCCACCAACAATGGAGGAGTGTTCCTCTTTCTCCACATCCACGCCAGCATCTGCTGTCACCTGAATTTTTCATCTTAGCCATTCTGACTGGTGTGAGGTGGAATCTCAGGGTTGTTTTGATTTGCATTTCCCTGATGATTAAGGATGCTGAACATTTTCTCAGGTGCTTCTCAGCCTTTCAGTATTCCTCAGGTGAGAATTCTTTGTTCAGCTCTGAGCCCCATCTTTTAATGGGGTTATTTGATATTCTGGAGTCCACCCTCTTGAATTCTTTATATATATTGGATATTAGTCCCCTATCTGATTTAAGATAGGTAAAGATCCTTTCCCATTCTGTTGGCGGTCTTTTTGTCTTATTGACGGTGTCTTTTGCCTTGCAGAAGAATTGCAGTTTCATGAGGTCCCATTTGTCAATCCTCGATCTTACAGCACAAGCCATTGCTGTTCTATTCAGGAATTTTTCCCCTGTACACACATCTTCGAGGCTTTTCCCCAGTTTCTCCTCTATAAGTTTCAGTGTCTCTGGTTTTATGTGAAGTTCCTTGATCCACTTAGATTTGACCTTAGTACAAGGAGAGAGGAATGGGTCGATTCACATTCTTCTACATGATAACAACCAGTAGTGCCAGCACCAATTGTTGAAAATGCTGTCTTTCTTCCACTGGATGGTTTTAGCTCCCTTGTCGAAGATCAAGTGACCATAGGTGTGTGGGTTCATTTCTGGGTCTTCAATTCTATTCCATTGGTCTACTTGTCTGTCACTATACCAGTACCATGCAGTTTTTATAACACTTGCTCTTTAGTAAAGCTTTAGGTCAGGCATGGTGATTCCACCAGAGGTTCTTTTATCCTTGAGAAGAGTTTTTGCTATCCTAGGTTTTTTGTTATTCCAGATGAATTTGCAGATTGCTCTTTCTAATTCATTGAAGATTTGTGTTGGAATTTTGATGGGGATTGCATTGAATCTGTAGATTGCTTTTGGCAAGATAGCCATTTTTACAATGTTGATCCTGCCAATCCATGAGCATGGGAGATCTTTCCATCTTCTGAGATCTTCTTTAATTTTTTTCTTCAGGGACTTGAAGTTTTTATCATACAGATCTTTCATTTCCTTAGTTAGAGTCACGCCAAGATATTTTATATTATTTGTGACTATTGAGAAGGGTGTTGTTTCCCTGATTTCTCTCTCAGCCTGTTTATTCTTTGTGTAGAGAAAGGCCATTGACTTGTTTGAGTTAATTTTATATCCAGCTACTTCACCGAAGCTGTTTATTAGGTTTAGGTGTTCTCTCGTGGAATTTTTAGGGTCACTTATATATACTATCATATCATCTGCAAAAAGTGATATTTTGACTTCATCTTTTCCAATTTGTATCCCCTTGATCTCCTTTTGTTGTCGAATTGCTCTGGCTAGGACTTCAAGTACTATGTTGAAGAGGTAGGGAGAAAGTGGGCAGCCTTGTCTAGTCCCTGATTTTAGTGGGATTGCTTCAAGCTTCTCACCATTTAGTTTTATGTTGGCTACTGGTTTGCTGTAGATTGCTTTTATCATGTTTATTCCTGATCTTTCCAAGACTTTTATCATGAATGGGTGTTGGATCCTGTCGAATGCTTTTTCCGCATCTAACGAGATGATCACGTTGTTTTTGTCCTTGAGTTTGTTTATATACTGGATTACATTGATGGATTTTCGTATATTAAACCATCCCTGCATTCCTGGAATAAAACCTACTTGGTCAGGATGGATGATTGCTTTAATGTGTTCTTGGATTCGGTTAGCAAGTATTTTATTGAGGATTTTTGCATCTATGTTCATAAGGAAAATTGGTCTGAAGTTCTCTATCTTTGTTGGATCTTTCTGTGGCTTCATAGAATGAGTTGAGTAGAGTTCCCTCTACTTCTATTTTGTGGAATGGTTTGTGCAGAACTGGGATTAGATCTTCTTTGAAGGTCTGGTAGAACTCTGCACTAAACCCATCTGGTCCTGGGCTTTTTTTGGCTGGGAGACTATTAATGACTGCTTCTATTTCTTTAGGGGATATGGGACTGTTTAGATCGTTAACTTGATCCTGATTTAACTTTGGTACCTGGTATCTGTCTAGAAATTTGTCCATTTCGTCCAGGTTTTCCAGTTTTGTTGAGTATAGCCTTTTGTAGAAGGATCTGATGGTGTTTTGGGTCGTGAGACTAGGCCGGGGCCTAGCAAACACAGAAGTGGATGCTCACAGTCAACTATTGGATGGATCACAGGGCCCCCAATGGAGGAGCTAGAGAAAGTACCCAAGGAGCTAAAGGGATCTGCAACCCTATCGGTGGAACAACTTTATGAACTAACCAGTACCCCAGAGCTCTTGACTATAGCTGCATATGTATCAAAAGATGGCCTAGTCTGCCATCACTGGAAAGAGAGGCCCATTGGTCAGGCAAACTTTATATGCCCCAGTACAGGGGAACGCCAGGGCCAAAAAATGGGAATGGGTGGGTAGGGGAGTCGGGGGGGGGAGGGTGTGGGGGACTTTTGGGATAGCATTGGAAATGTAATTGAGGAAAATACGTAATAAAAAAAAAGTTAGTAAACAATCACTGAAAACTCTTCCCTCTTCTCATCTCAAGATAGAACAAAGTTTATCAAGGTCCTTTGATCTTAGGAACATTGGGCCTCACCCTACCTTCACTGAGTGAATCACAGTTGACTTTCAGGCAATTTTGGTAATTCTACCTCTTTTACTTAGTGATAAATCTGATAAGTATTAGTTTTCTATTGCTGCTGTAACAAGTTCTCCAAAGTTTAACAGTTCAGCACAGAAGTACTCTTCTATGGTTCCATTGGTCAGGATTTAGGAGTTATTCCATTGTTTTTTTGTTTTTTGTTTTTTGGTTTTTTTTTTGTTTTTTTTTTTGTTTTTTTTTTTGCTCTAAGTTAATAAAGATGAAACAAGAAAAAAAAAGAATACATGGAATTTTTATAAGGCACTGAAACTACCTACCTACATTAGCGAGGTAGGTCTATCAAAAGTAATCTCTTCTTTTTTTTTTTCAATAATTATATGTGTGCCTTGTTTTCATGACAGTCAGTAGGGCCAAGGAATGATGCATATTAAGGTAGTGAGGAATCTTAGTTCAATGAGCTGAAAATTACTTAGGTCACATTATCCTTTCTCAATGCAAAAGATGGAACTGAATGAATAAGTAACTTTTCTATGTCTACAGACAGATAAAGGAAAACCAAATACAAGATTTCCTATGTTCTGTAACATTTAACATGTCTTATTGAAAATGTATTTAGGGCTAGACTCTAAACAATAGCATTTATAAAATTTAAACAAGTAAGAATATTATTTAATCCTCCCTGCAAGATGTGCTAGGGCAATGATGACTCAGAGCTTGTGAGTGGCCAACAAATGTCAAATTTAACTTGAGGCCTAGTCCACAAGAGGTAGCTCAGCCATACCCAGCACTACCAAGATGGCCAGGAACCATAGACTGGATAGCCCAGAGATCAGGATAGAACCAAACACAGCTGGGAGGGAAAATTAATGAATTAATTCCTAGTGATGTTCTTTTATAGTCATAGACAGATGGATGGGTGTCTTGTCAAAGAGGCTTCCTCTGGCAGCAGATGGGAGCAGATGCAGAGACACACAGCCAGATTTTATGAAGTGAGAGTCTGAATTGAAGGTCTCTATTGGGACCCTCCCCTAGGAGATTGGGGAGCCCTGCAGAATGGAGGAAAGACTGTAGGAGTCAGAGGGGATGGAGGACACCAGGAGAAAACTGCCCACTGAATCAACTAAGCAGGGCACATATGGCTTCACAGAGACTGAAGTGGCAAACACAGGGCCAGGATAGGTCTGCATCACATGTCCAGGGTATATAGGTTAGAGGTGTTAGCCTGGTATTTTTATGGGACTCCTAACTTCGGGAGCTAGTGTAGCTTTGACTCTTTTGCCTGATCTTGGGGGTCTTTTCCTCCTGTTGGTTTACCTTGTCCAACCTAGGGGTAAGGAGTTTTGCCTCATCTTGTTGTATCTTGTTTTTTGTATTTGATTGTCATGTCTTGTGGCCTACTCTTTTCTAAAAGAAGACAGAGAAAGAGTGAATATGGGAGAGAGGGGACAGTGAGGGCAGAGTTGGAAACAGTGGAGGAGAAAATCTGTAGTTGGGATGTACTATTTTCAATTTAAAAAAGGAAAAATATTATTTAAAAACTAGTTATGCAATGAATAATTGTACTGAAGGTTAATTAAAAAGTGAATATATATCTGTATATAACTAAATGATGCCTTATCTGTGTATTGTAGATAAACACATAAGACTAGAAATTCTACATCTCAGTGCAAGCATTCACAGAAAAATTACTTATCTAACCCTTGAGAGACTTGAGGCCCCAAAATATTGGGAGGTCTGCAAGGGGAGGGCATGTTCTTGGAGACAGGAGGGAAGGAATGGGATGAGGAACTGTGGGAGAGGGGACCAGGAGGGGGGCAATGACTGAACTGTAAAAAATTTAGAATAATAAAAAAATCCAATCATCAAATCAAACACCAAGTGTCATTATTTAAGTCACGAAATGTTATCTACTTGTTACGTTTTTCAATTATTTTAATTTTTTATGTTTATGTGTATATACTGCATGTATATATGACCAGTGTATACATGCCTGGTAAGAACAGAAGCCAAAAGTGGACATCAGATACTTAGAACTAGAGTTGCAGATGGTTATGAACTGTCATGTGGTTACTGGGAATCAAACCTAGGTCTTCTGGAAGAGTATCCCGTACTCTTAACTGCTGAGTCATCTCTCTAGTCCTCTATTCTTAGTTCCCAGTAGCCCTTCTGTTCAATTAAACATAGTAATAGACTTTTTTTTATAAAAATTAAAATCTCTCTCTCTCTCTCTCTCTCTCTCTCACACACACACACACACACACACACACACACACACACACACACACATACACTCACACTTGTCACAATAGGTAAAACTCTTCAGAAACAAATTAATGAAATTAAGCAATTCCTAGCTGCAAGGAAAAGCAGGAAGTATAATACAACATAATTAAAAGCTGAATTCTGGTCATTTACTCCTTCTATTCAAACCCCATATCATTTAAGGGAGCTAAACATCCATTTGTAGTTAGTGCATGGATAAGTCAATTCCATATATTTCAGTTTTTTATTAGAGTCCATTGGCTTCTAGTTAGGTCATCAATACTTTTCAAATAAAGTCAGAAAATAAATGAAATAAATAAAAACTTTCAGTAGAAAAAAAATGATCAGTGGTTCTACATAGAATTAATTCTCCATGAAAAAAAAAATATTACCATCCCAGAAAACTAAAACAGCTCTATCTCCCATCTCAGAGTTGTTTGCTACCACCCAATGGGGACAAAGGGAGCAGAGACAATGACCAGAGTTTCAGACAGCCCATGAGTACAAAAGGAAATGACAACATTCCAGGATCAGCTTCAGGGAGACAGGTCACTTTACTTGAGGAGAGTCAAGGGTTATATAGCTTTGGGGTCAAGGGTACAAATATCCGCGATGGGCAAATGTTATATGCTAAGGGTTAAGGAAAGGAAATGTCTCATTAGTATGGGGAGGCCTTCCAGGAATCTCAGGTGCTTGCTGAATGGGTTCTTATTGAGACAACGGAAGCTGAGTCTATAATCTCACCAAGGCTCTCTGACATTGTGCAGGTAGAGGGTATAGGGTAAAAGGGTTTCAGTCCTCAGACAAGGTCAGAGAAGGAGAAACACTGCTGGTAAAGGGACTTTCTCCCTGTTTCTTTACAAAAAGAGCAGGTTCCCAATGGGCAACCACCAAACAGGTCATAGCAGGATACAATAAGACAAGGCAAAAGCCCTCATATCAAAACTGGATGAAGAAATCAAATAGGCAGAAAAGATTCCCGAGAACAGGTAAAAGTCAGAGATACACCTACTTCCATTGTTAGGAATCCTACGAACACCAAGCTAACAGCTATAACATACACACAGAGGACCATGTGCAAGCCCTTGAAGGCCCCATGCTTGCCACTTTAGTCTCTGTGAGCCCATGCTTAGTTGATTTAGTGCGCCATATTCTCCTGGTGTCCTCAGCCCTCTGATTCCTACAATTATTCCTCCCCCTCTTCTGTGGGGTTTCCCAGTCTCATAGGGGAGAGAACAAATGGAGGCCTCCTATTAAGACCCTCTCTATACATAATGTCTGGCCGTGGATTTCTGTACCTGCTTCCATCTGCTGTCAGAGGAAGATTCTCTAACTGTGACTGGACAAGGCACTAATCTATGAGTATAGCAGCATGTCATTAGGAAATTAGGAATCCTCTATCTATCTATCTATCTATCTATCTATCTATCTATCTATCTCTATCTCTCTCCTCTCTGTCTTTCTCCTTTTCTCTCTGTCTCTGTCTGTCTCTTTTTCAGTCTCTCTCTGTCTCTATCCTCTCTCTCTCTCTCTCTCTCTCTCTCTCTCTCTCTCTCTCTCTCTCTCTCTCTCTCTCCCTCTCTCCACCATGGCCATCCAGTCAGTGTAAGGCATGGGATCCCTCTTCTGGAGTGGGCTTCAAGTTAACCCAAGCATTAGTTGGCCACTCCTACAAGTTCTCTACCAGCATTGCCCCACCACATCTTGCAGGCAGGACAGATTGTAGGTCAAGGCTTTTGTTACTAGATCCAGATTTCTCTTTGCATACCCTGCAGAGAATGCCAAAGAGAATAGAGTGTAGGAGTGAAGGGTCCATGTAGGTACCAGCTTGACTTCTATATATTCAATGAGCTGTGTGCATACTGTTCTCAGCAATGGGGTCCTCCTGTCAGTTTTCCAATAGTGATGTCCTAGTATCTGCTTTTATTGTTTAGGCACCTCCATAGGACCCCTAGGACAAACAAAAAAATCACCCAAATACAACCCAATCCCACTACTGGAAGCTTATTAGCCCTCTCTCAGACACAGGACTCATGGCCTTTCCTTTAAAAATCTTCTCTAACTGATTCCTTTTGTGAAAGCCTCCAGAACCTTAAAACATCTCATCCACATGGCAGATTATAAACTTCTAAGGATAACATCCAAATTACCCAACTCCTGGTTCCTTATCCAAACCCCATTTCTGTTATATCCCTACCCATCTCTAATATTAAGAATCTTAAGGTGGAAGAGATGTCTCAGAGGCGAAAAATCATTTGCAGATCTCACAGAGGACCCAGAGGATCTTAGCACACATATGGTGGATTCCTAATTCCACTTTCAGTAGATGTGACACCCTCTTCTGACCTCTGCGTGTACCAAGTACACTTGAAGATTTACACACATTTATATACATGCAGGCAAAATATTCATGCACATAAAAATAAATAACTTTTAAAAATCTCAATGTAATAACTTCCTTGAGATATGTTCTGTTATTGAGACGTGGGAACAGCAACCTTTCAAATTCCACTATCGATAGAAATTTATAGTATCTAACCCACAACTACTCATTGTCGTGTTAAGAATGCTATAGTATATTAATGTCTCATGCATTCATGTGTGTGTGTCTGTGTGTGTGTGTGCATGTGTGTGTGCGCGCACATATGTATGTGTGATTTTTAAACTATGGATCATGATATCACATGAGATCATGTGAAGATAGGAGGTTGCAAAATTTGGTAACAGTAAAAGATTTGGGAACATGCAATGACTAAAAATAAACCTGTAATATAACTTGTAATGAATCTGAGGTGTTTCTAGAAGTGCAGCTTCATTACAACCTTGGTCCAGAATGCAAAATGATCACATTTTGCATAGTGCAATACCAAATTCTAGTGAGTACTGCCTGAAATATACTGGCTCAGACTTGACACTACTGTATGTTACAAATTGACGTGCTTTTACTATAAATTTTTCTGCTTTTAGAGAAACAATCATTTAATTACAGAAAATTGTTTATATTTTCTTACCATTGTTCCCTAGTATGTATCAAATTGCTGTATATTTGAACTATTTTGTGCTCTAATGCTTAATTTAAAAAAATAGTCTATTTGAGTTGCTGACTTATTTCATTAAAAAAAAAAATAAACTGAGTAAATGACTTTGGCTTGCAGTTAGGAGAGAATTTCCAACAATTTCCTAAATGACTCTTATGCTGGCTAGTGTTATGTCAACTTACACAAGCTAAAAATAATCATGACAGGAAGGAACCTCAATTGAGAAACCCTCCCCACTTCACTCCCCCCCCCCCCATTGCATTGGGTTGTAGGCAAGCCTATAGAGCATTTTCTTATTTAGTGATTGGTGTAAAAGTGCCTAAAACATTGTGCATGATACCATAGTGGGCTCGTAGTCCTGGGTTCTATAAGAAAGAAACCACGAAGGCCATGTGGAAAAGCCATGAAGTGAGGAGTAAGCCAGTAAGAGCATCCCTCCATGGCCTCTGTATCAGCTCCTGCTTCCAGCTTCCTGCCCTACTTGAGTTCCTGCACTGATTTCCTTAGATGGTAAGTGATGTGGAAGTATAAAAAAATAAACCCTATCCTCCCTGAGTTGCTTTTGGTAATGGTGTTTCATCATGGCAATGGAAACCCTAAACAAGATATCTCTTATCTAAGTACCTTCAGCTGTCGACTTGACTCAACTTAGCACCATCTGTGGGAGTCCCAGTTTGGGGATTTCCCAGATAAAATTGACCTGTAGTCACATCTATAAGAGATTGTCTTGATGGATTATTAACACAGGAAGTCTAGCCCACTCTGGACCGTAACATCTCGAGGCAACTGTTCCTTATGTGTAAGAAAATTAGTTGAGCAGAATGTAGAATGTGAGTCACTAAGCAAAATTCTTCCATGTATTCTACTTCAGTTCCTGTTTGAGTTCCTGCCTTGACTTCTTTCAGAGGTGAACTGTGACCTGAAATTGCAAACTAAAATGAATCTTTTCCTCCCTCAAGTTAATTTTTGTCATGATATTTATTACAGCAACACTGCTTGGCAAAGAAAACTCAAATGGCCAAGAAGCACTGAAAGAAATGTCCAACATCCTTAGTCATCAGGGAAATGCAAATCAAAATGACCCTGAGATTCCACCTTACACCAGTCAGAATGTCTAAGATCAAAAACTCAGGTTACAGCAGATGCTGGCGAGGATGTGGAAAAAGAGAAACACTCCTCCATTGCTGGTGGGATTGCAAGCTGGTACAACCACTCTAAAAATCAGTCTGGCGGGTCCTCAGAAAATTGGACATAGTATTACCTGAGGACCCAGGTATACCATTCCTGGGCCTATATCCAGAAGATGCTCAAACATGTAATAAGAACACATGCTGCACTATGTTCATAGCAGCCATACTTATAATAGCCAGAAGCTGGAAGCAACCCAGATGTCCCTCAAAAGAGAAATGGATACAGAAAATGTGGTACATTTATACAATGGAATACTACTCAGTTATTAAAAACAATGAATTCATGAAATTCACAGGCAAATGGATGGATCTAGAAAATATCCTGAGTGAGATAACTGAGTCACAAAAGAACACACATGGTATGTACTCACTGATAAGTGAATATTAGGCAAAGAGCACGGAATACCCACAATACAACTCACGGACCTCATGACGCTCAAGAGGAAGGGAGACCAGAGTGGTTACTTCAGTCCTACTTAGAAGGTAGAACAAAATAATAAAGGGAAGTAGAGGGTGGGAGGGACTTGGGAGAAAGAGAAAAAAGGGGGGGGGAGAAGGAAAGAATCAGGTATGGGAGGAGATGGAGGAAATGTACAGAGGGTCAGGAAGTTGAATAGAGGTGTGTAGCAATGAGGGATGGGGAACTGAGGGTAGCAAACAGAAAGCCCCAGATGCCAGGAAAGCAAGAGCCTCCCAGGACCCCATGGGGATGACATTAACTGAAATATCCCACAAAGGTTGGAGAACCTGTCAAGACCATATCCTGAGGTTAGGCATAGCACCCCAGTTGAGGGATGGGACCACCTACCCATCTCCAAAATTTTATCTCAGAATGTCTGCTGTCTAAAGGAAATACAGGGGCAACGAGTGGAACAGAGACTGAAGTAAACGTCATTCAGAGACTGCTCCACCTGGTGGTCCATCCCACAAGCAGACACCAAACCCAGACACTATTGCAGATGCCAAGAAGTGCCTGCTGACAGGAGCCCAATACAGATGTTTCCTGAGAGGCTCTACCAGATCCTGACCAATATAGATGTGGATCCCCACAGCCAACCATAGGACTGAGCACAGGTAACCCAATGGAGGAGTTATGGGAAGGACTGAAGGAACTAAAGGGGACTTACCTGGCATCAATGGAAGGGAAAGCCCTTGGTCTTGTGAAGGCTTGATGCCCCAGTGTAGAGGAATGCTATAGCAGTGAGGCAGGAGTGGGGGGCGGCACCCTCATAGAAGCATCATAAGAAGGGATGGGATAGGGAGTTTGCAGAGGGAGAACAAGGAAAGCAGAAAAGGGGATAACATTTGAAATGTAAATAAATAAAATAGTGAATTAAAAATAAATAAATAAATTGACAATAAATTCTAAAAAGACTTTAAAAAAAGAAAAAAAAGAAAAGAAAAGAAAAGCTGCACCAATATCTCTTCCATGTTGTTCAATATATTTGTGCAATGAGGTACTCTCAGCATGACTAACTAGAAAAATCAAAATATTGATAAACTTTGAAAAGCATTCACTACCCCTACAATAGCAAATATCCAGCCAAGATTTACTTCTTTATGTAAAAATAAATAAGCATATCCTTCAATGTAAGATGCAAATATGCTCATCTGTAAGAAATGGTAAATTATACAAATACCAAAGCAGTATTTAAAAGTAAATGCATGATTTATTATCAGTAAATGTTTAATTTGTAAATCTAATTTATATACTTTATACTAAGGACAAAAATTTTTCTCAGATGAAGAGAGGTACTGAGTGAGAGAAGTTTAAGAAGCCCTTCTTGAAAGTAGTAGTAGCAAATGAATCTTGTTTCTATTGTGCATTCATTTTAGCTAATACTTAGAGATTGTTTGGAATCATTACTGAGAAGGCATTGTTGAATGCAGGCATGCAGTATCTACTCCTAACACTAGGAAAGGGAAGAGTGCCAACCTTCTAAAAGATGTAAATGTTTGAGGGTGAGGAAGTTTGCTCTGTTTTCAATCTCAGTTACTAGCATAGCTCTTACCCTAAATGCTTATTTAAAACAGAATCATCAAGAACTACTCATCATCATGAGTAACTACACATAAGAATCCACACTCATTCTTTTCTGGTACTTTAAGGGGAAACACACAGCACTTGCATATAATTCATACTAGGGTTTTCAAGAGGAAATATTTATGCTGCCATTATGGACAGAGTAGCAAGGGAGCTGGTCAGATTATAGCTAAGGCATTCCAGACACAACACTTATCCCTTGTGGTGTGTGAAATTTTCCAGGGACAATTATTTGACCCTTCTCAAGCTCAATTTCCTCATCAGGAGCATAGGGATAATGAAATCTTCCTTGCAAGGTTGCCATAGGGACTAGAAATAAAAAGCATCATTACATAGTGGGCCTTCTGTAAATGATAACTATTAGTATGCACTATTTTGGTTCACAGAAAATTTCCATGGGGAGAAACACACTTTTGAGAATCTAAGGAGATAATTTTAGTCCCTTTTAAAAGGCATTCTTTATGCTCATTAATGCAGGTTATTTTGTTAGTAACATAGAATCAGTGAGTATCGATTATATTTATCATGTTTTTATTTTACCATTGTCCTCACCCTGAGCCCATATTACATAACAGCCTCAAGAATCTTTATAATTATAATTTTCATGAAGCGATGAACAATTAATAACAATGACACATTCTGCTTTATGTAATATTATCTTCTAGGAATTTTAAAGGGTTAACTCATTTAACTCTTGTCTTCTTATATTTTTCAGTATATTTTATATTCCCTAAAAGCATATATAAGAGCTTTCAGAATTGTTTACTGAATTTTTTAAACCTAGGTCCTTCGTGATAAGAACATCCTTATCATGATGTTTCTATGTGTTGGAACTAAATGGCATGTGCACATCCCAGCTTTTCCCAGAAAGAACTTTAGGACCCCAGACTGCCAGTGTAGTGCTGTCCGGAGCCTTCCTTTCCACAGAGGCAACCAATGATCTTAAGGCCACAGAGAAACTGAGCAACTCTCTGACAGTTCTGCTTACATTAAGGCAAATAAGTACAATGGCAGACAACCTGATGTGGACAGAGGCCACATGCTGAAAAATCCATATCACAATGGACACAACTCAAAATCTGGCCATCAAGACATCATGTGTGAAAAGGGCAGTAAGTCATAGATTCATAAGAACGTTGCCCGGTCAAATGAAAGAGGGTCTTCAATGTTGCTATTTTCTCTAGTACCTTTATCCTAAGATACATAATAGAACTGTAGGAGGCATTTCCTTCTCTACCTACATGTCACCGTCACAACCAGCCTTGTGACAAATCTGATGCTCTTTGCCCTCATTCGAATATTAGGAAAATGCACATCCAGAGCTGAGTTAAACCAGACCCCGTTTCTTCCCTTGTGAAAAAACTTGTTCTTATAAGTGCCATGGATATGATGAACAGGAACCAATGACATCAAAGCACTGTCAAATGTGTGGGCAAGTCACAGGAAGCACACTGTACTGCCCTGTTAGATGTGACCTCAAGGGCAAGAACTGTGAGCCGGAGACTGCGACTGAGAAATTATGTACTTATGAGGTAATGAGTAGTGTGTAAAATAACTCTGATTCTAATGGAAGCAGCTGCTTTGTGATTCAGCAATCTGAGAATCAATGAGCCCTGTGTAAAAATGTTCCATAAACAAAACCCAAAGTCTCAGTTATAAATATAAACTGTGTGATGCAATCTCCCCAAGATATTGACCACATTTGCCAGCTTCCAGTTCCTCCCACTGATCTATGGAACGAACCGAGCTTATTATACAGATATCTCTTTACCAAAAAACAATGGAGTTTTATTTCTCCTTTTTCACTTTGAATTGCCCATAGCAAAAACAGAGGATTTTACACAACGACAATGCATTCCTTGCTTTCCTAAACTTGTCAGAGAGGGAATAGTAAAAACAAAAACAAAAACAAAATGTTCTTCTGTCTCCTAGGTCCTTGAGATCTAGTAGAACCAAAGCTCATTATGTATATAAGAACCTACATTTGCTCATGTTCGCATGATTTCCCCCTAAGCTAATACTTCCAGTATTTTCACATAGTAAGATTCTTTCTAGGTAAAAACCCCATAAGTACCATTCAAGGCAAGCAAAATGCCATGCAGCACACACAAAAGTGACTACTTACTCTATTATTTGCCTTCTGTTCCTAAAGCCACATTATTTTCTTCCATTATAAAAGAAGATATAATTCTGTGTGTATGTGTGTGTGTGTGCATGTGTGTGTATGTAGAAGAATAGAGCAAATCAAGTCATAGAGGAAATATTATTTTTATTTATAGATTTCCTGAAACATACATGTGCCAAAGATTAGAGTCAAGAAGAAAGAATAATTTCCTGTATCCATGATGGCTATACTTGGTTAGTTGTCAACTTGACTATATCTGGAATGAACTACAATCCAGGAATGGGAAGCACACCTATCAATCAAAGGTATTCTGCTCTGTTTGAAGTGCGTGAATCCACTGCTAGTCAGGACCTTTGAAATATGAAGACACACACCTGTGATCTGGATCTTGAGGTGGGAAAACACACGTCTTTGATCCCCATCTAAAGCAAGACGACACATGCCTTTCATCTTGGCCACACCTTCTGCTCTTTGCCTCCTTGCCCTGAAAACATTCTGAAAACATTCATTCCTTCACTAGCATTTGAACCTACTTTTTCAGGATTTCAGCATATTTTGAAAACTAGCTGAGATATCCATCCTTGTGGTACTATCCAACTACAATATTCTTCACAGCTAGCCATTATTGGATTAGCTGGGCTGCAGACTGTAAGTCATTCCAATAAATGCTCCCCCCGAGTGTGTGTGTGTGTGTGTGTTTATGTATGTGTGTATACATATATACATACATATGTATGTGTGTTTGTATGTATGTATGTATACATAAATACAGACTGTGACCCTAGAAAATACTAGCCAATATAATATTTCATGGTAACTGTCTTATGCTGTTAGAAATGTCATCTTCCTAAGAGAGTTTGACTTCTTGTCGCAGTAACTATCAATGTATATTTCATGTATATTTCATGGAAGTTCACTAATGTCACCAGAAGTGTGTGTTAGCATTGATGTCTGATACAATATTGTGTTTCAAGTGCCTAATAAATTCTTTTGTCCAGCAGCATGGGTTTGGTTCACACATATCCAAAGAATTCAGACTAATCAGTAAGGAAAAGTTCCACAAAGCTTGATATTTATGACAAAGATTTCCACTGAAGAAAGGACAATGAGGCTCATTTATCTCAACAGCCATCCTCAGAGCTTAGAGAAAAAATATAAACAGAAGCCAATATAGCACATTTACTTAAACATTTAAGAGTTATTAATTACAGTTAAAAACTTGATTACAAATACTTATAATTCCAGTATCTGGTATCCATATAGTTGCAAAAGGGAAGACGTGACAAAGAACTGAAATATTGTCTGTTTCCTAGAGATAGATATGTTCCAACAGAATTTACTATAACTATGAAAATTTTCTATGTCTGTGTCCTCCAGTATAGCGTCTACTAACCACATGCAGTGACTTCATGGACTACTACAACCATGGAAGCCATATATCACGTAGTGGATTGAAATTAATATTAGTGTCCACATGTATCACATGGTAAGATCCAGACGTAAAAGAATGCTGCTTTGCCGCAATACAGAGCACCACAAAGACTGTACTAACTCATAAGGACCTTCAGTATCACATATTAAAACAAGAAACTAAACAAACAAACAAAAAGAATATTATTTCTGGAAACGCTTTGTCATGACACAAGATTTTTCAAATCTATGCTAACACACAGTGTTAGAGCACATCTATTGATTTGATTGATAACTATGATGTGCTTTTACTGTTAAAAACCCTTCTTTCTATTTGAAGCAAGGTCCACCTGAAATATAGGCCAAAGCCCAGCTAACAATCATCACTACAGGCAGAATCAGTCACCATTTATTTCAAGGATGTAAGACATGAGAAATTTTATGCTAGTTTTTAAATTGTCCACAACATAGTTCTAAATGCCTGGAATTAGGTTAGGCCCAAAGCGATGGAGGTGACGCCTTTTCAGTAATTTAGTGGCATATGCATGCATGTGCCATATAGGTGTGTTCCTTTAAAACAGGCGGGCAGAGACAGAGGAAGTCATCAATGTTTCTTCTAGAATGTGTAATCTAGTGATGTTTCCTTTCTCCTGAGTACATCTGAACTGACCCCATACCAAAAAAATAAAAATTTTGTTTTAATAGCTACATGTTGTATAAAATTAGCTTAAATATTTTTTTTTACTCAGAACAAAATAGGAGAAGGATGTACTTTATGGACAAGCATCAATGCTACCAATCTAAATGCAGCAGGTAAATGGTAGTTTTTCTGCTCCTTTTGACCCCATGAAGACACATCCATTATTGTGACAGGTGCTCTCAATATAAATCATTTCCCATATGTATTTGTGTATAAACATGGCTTGAAAAGTAAATGCAATAAAGTATAAAGAAATATCAATTTAAAAAAGGGCATAAGGAAAGGGGGTGGAACAAGACATCAATTAGAAAGTTCAGAGGTCAAATAACGTAATTAAAGCCCACCCCTCCCCTCAGCTGATAGACCACTCTAATCTAGTCTTGGAGCAAAGAGATGAGTCCTGGCATATTTATATTTGCAGGTAATTTCTCATCTGCTTAGATAACAGTAAAACCAACTGTCCCCTTTCTGTATCCTTGTGTTCTCCTGCTCAGAACAGCACAGTGTACATCAAATTAAGAGTCATCTGACAGCCCAATAGGATTGTTGGCAGCCTCTACCATCTCTTTAACCCCAGTCCAAAATTATCTGCTCCTGTTTTATATTCAGAAAGAAAGTTCAAAGAGATAGGTACTCTGCTGTCCTTTAATAAAGGAAGTGAATGGTGTGTTCTTTAGTAACCACACACAGGAAGGGAACAAGAAGGAACAGGGAGAGGGAAAGGGAGAGAGAATTATTCAATGTTGCTACAGTGGAAAGAGGCACAAAGAGAGCTAATGGTTCCATCCTACATAAGTCCTTCCTCTGGTTCTGAAGTGAGGTTGAAATGTAACCACATGACCTAAGTTACGTAAGTATGCCCTGAAGTGGTCCAGCTATTATTGACAAAGCTTTAGTCTCTCAAACAAGGTTGTCTGACTTGTCAGTATTGTAGGGAATACATGTAGTAAATACATGTAGGGAAACCCGTGGAAGAAAAACTGGAGGGAATAAGGGAGGAACAAAGGTAACTCCTCAAGTGAATGTTTCCTTTTTTAAAAAAAAATATGCATCACTTTATACTCAAGATATGAACTTTCCTCCAATGGTGAATCACCTCATAGGAATGCAAAGGAGAGCTACAGGTATAGTACAGTGGTAATGTGTTTAGTAGACAGGACACCTAAAACTTAATTCTTAGCAACATTGCAAATAAAGCAGGAATTGCACATGAAAATGTAGTTTGATTGTGGTCTTTCAATAAGATCATCTGAATCCTAGGCGCCTGGGGGGAGTAATAGCCCCAGAGTTGCTATTTTCAACAATCCTTGCTTATAAATGTAGCCTACTGGACTTATCACAGTGTCCGCAATGAAGGAGCTAGAGAAAGGACCCAAGGAGCTGAAGAGGTTTGCAGCTCCAAAGGAAGAACAAAAATATGAGCTAACCAGTACCCTCAGAGCTCCCAGGGACTAAACCACCAACAATAAAGTACACATGATGGGACTCATGGTTCCAGCTGCATATGTAGTATAGAATGGCCTAGTCAGTCATCAATGGGAGAGGCCTTTGGTCCTGTGAAGGCTCTACGCCCCAGTGTAGGGGAATGCCAGGGCTAGGAAGCAGGAGTGGGTGGGTTGGTAAGCAGGGGGGATGGGAAGAAGGGATAGGGAGTTTTCAGAGGGGAAACAGGAAAGAGGATAACATTTGAAATGTAAATAAAGAAATTATCTAATTAAAAAAAAGAAAGGCATCTGAAAGCATGACTAAACTTTAAGAAGAGCATTTTCATACATAAGCTTTGAATACAAACATTGTGTTTCATGCTGAGCATCTGCTTCCACTCTGATATCTGCAAACTTGTCAGAGTATTCTTATAAATGGTAAATATTCTTAAGTTTCCTGGGAGACACTTCCAATACCTCATAAATGCTGCTGGAGGAACTAAGAGCATCTACCAGGAAGAGACCCCTGCTATGCTCACCTAGTTTGCATCACCTAACCAGAAACTGTTACCTTCACTCATCTTATTTTCTATATTTTGTTGTAATATATCCTAGCCAGAGTTGCAACATTTTTTGTGTGTGTTCTTAGGGTCTCCTTACAAATCAACAACACAGAAATGGCCTTGAGAATGCCCAGCACACGTCCCTTTGAGGTTGGGGGAGTGAGTGAAGCAGGAGAAAACAGTTTTAAAGTAATCAAGGTCTTAAAAATAATTTCTAGGAAAACAATTCTATGTTTATCAGGGCATCTCTCCTACTAAAAATAAATAGAATTACTAGACTTATCTATGAAACTCCTGATCCAAAGCTCACATCTCAATATTAGCACAAGTAACTTTGTGAAACAACAAAAAACAAAAACAGCACATAGGATGTACACTTCTTCACCTGCAGAATGGGAAGAGCAGTGCCCACTCGGAGTGGAAATGGCAGGGGTAAATAATCTTAGGTCAGTTCCCAATATGAGTAGTCACTCAATAAATATCCAATTATCAATCCTATGACTCAACAAGGTAAACCTGCTGAAGCGTCTGATAATTTACTAATCTGTTAAAATATGAAATACATTTGTCTGCTTAACCAAGTACACCATCTCTGAACATACACAAGCTGGTGTCCTTTAAAACTAAATATATAAAAAGAACAAACAAGGCACAGTTATTTTCCCAACAGTCAGGATATTTACAAGTGAAATAAGGTTCAACAAACCTGGTAGCTTTTGTTCATGTGCCAGGTACACAGCTCTACAAAAAGAGACTTTAGCATTTTATTAATCATAAGACGGCACTAAATTTATTTCCCACCTGACAGTTTTAAGCACACAGTCAAATGGTGAGTTAATTAAGTGACAGTGTCCGCGTTACTCAGAAAGATGAAGCAATAAACAGCTTCTGTGGCAGATTAAATGCCGGAATAAAATGGAAGCATCTTTGATAAGCCACTGGAGAGATTGCTGGTTAATTTCTACTCCCCTAGATTCTGGACTACTGCCCCAGAGACCAAAACACCTGAAGAGCAAGCAAGTGCTACTGGCCCTTTCCACGCATGACATATTTGAGGTAAATATGTAAATGGATGAAAATACCACAATGGAAGCCATTATTTTGTACAAATGATAGATGCTTTAAAAAATGTAAAAAGTTCGCAGTTTCCAATTCAGTTGAACATCCCATGCTGTTTATGACACTATGACACTGAAATGGATACTCATCAATCAGCCTGCTAATAAGGATTTGAAAGGAATTTCAGACTCACATCGGAAATGGGAGCATCTCGGATTCCTCATAAAATAAGGCGCCTGAATAACTAGATTTCTACCCTGTCCACGGGCCCTATACGTTACAGTATCTCCACCCACATCTCATGCAAACCAAGTCTTCTGGTGTTGCATGTCATTATGGCATGTGCAATCCCATTTCCTGGAGACCAAGGCTACAGCAAAGTCACATGATTCTGATTGAGAGAGACGTTCCAGTAATAAGTTAGCTTCATTCTACATTTGTCTTTTTATTAATTATAGCTGTTATACATTCACAAACCTTTCACCATTGCCAAATTTTTCATGGTCTCCACATTGATTTATGCCATCTCACAAGAAATGGTGACACACTGTTTAAGAAATGGTTATGAGATGCTCACGGGGCTCTATCATTTACTGCTGAACTATTGATATATCCTAGGAAAGGTGAAGTATTCAACATTTTAGGATATATGCCCACTGCTGAGCCTGCACTAATCACTAGGGGATAGGTTCAAACCCCTGGTCACACACATTTCGCTAGATAAACTCAGTAGGTCACAAAACCAGTTGAATACACATGAATGTGAGAAGGGGACTGCAGGGAAGAGGGGAAAGTAGAGAAATGAGAAAACAAGTAGGATGGAGAATGGTCAGCAGGTATTATACACATGTGTGAAATCGTTAAAGAAAATATTTAATTACTGAAAAAATAAATGAAAACAATAAAGAGAAGCTAGCATTTAATCAAATTATCTGTCATCAAGAAATAGAGGGCTAGAGAGATGATCCAGCCATTAAGAGCACTGACTGCTCTTCCAGAGGTTCTGAGTTCAATTCCCAGCAACCACACGGTGATTCACAAACTTCTGCAATGAGATCTGAAGCACTCTTCTGGTGCAGTGTACTCATATAAATAAAAATAAATAAATAAATAATATTTTAAAAAATTAGGGCTGGAGAGATGGCTCAGAGATTAAGAGCACTGGCAGCTCTTCCAGAGGTTCTGAGTTCAGTTCCCAGCAACCATGTGGTGGCTCACAACTATCTATAATGGGATCCTCTGATGCCCTCTTCTGGTGTGTCTGAAGAAGGCTATAGTGTACTCATATAAATAAATCTTTTTTTTTTTTAAGAAAAAGTAGAAGAGCAGACACAGAAAAAGAAGGATGGAGACGATTATGATGGCTTGATGGCTCATCAGATGAAGGCATGTTTGTGTCACCTGTTTTGACCATCCACAAGTCCTACCTGGTAGAAGAAGAGAACGGATGCTAACCTCCACATATACACTATGGCATGAATAGAACAGCACACATAACACACATACATACATGCTCACACATACACTAAGTAATAGGTAGGTAGGTAGGTAGGTAGGTAGGTAGGTAGGTAGGTAGGTAGGTAGGTAGGTAGATAAAAGATAGATAGATAGATAGATAGATAGATAGATAGATAGATAATAGATAGATAATAGATAGATAGATAGATAGATAGATAGATAGATAATAGATAGATAATAGATAGATAGATAGATAGATAGATAGATAGATAGATAGATAGATAGATAGATAGATAGGTAGATAGATAGATAGATAGATAGATAGATAGATAGATAGATAGACAGACAGACGGATAGATAATGAAATGTAATTTGAAATAAAAGGTAATATTGGACTAGGTGACCTTCAATATACATCTAGCCAATGACAACTTCTTAGAGAGTTGGAGACAGATACTATCTGAAGTGAAACAGAAATCAGTCCTCAACATGATCATAGTGGAGAGAAAGGAGAAGACTGGTGAAGACAAAGATAGAACAGAACAATGAGCAACATATGACAACTAGTACGTTCCTCCCACTGTTCTTCTTGTAGTTTCATGACGTGAGTTAACTCAATTATTTCGTGCATTTTAACAATTTGTGAACTACACATAATTTATTTCCCATAACAATTTTGTAGTGTTTTTACTTAAGGAGTTAGAATATTTAAAATATGTGACAGAGGTCACAGGGCTAGGAAAATACACACACACACACACACACACACACACACACACACAAATAAAGCAAAAAAAAAAAAACCCCAGCACTTTGAATTTATGATGCTTTGACATGACAACTTGTGTTTTTTTTACTTTTTCAAAGCCTACCTTAAAGCAACTTCCCTGTACTTAAACAGGCCAATGTCTTCAAAGATAAGTCAGTACAATATTGGGTGCATGAATCTATCGAAAAATAGACCACAATGTGAAAAAATCCAATGGTTTTAAATGAGAATGGGAATGGGATAATAGGGATGTTCTCATTTTATCCTGCACACATTAATATTTTTAAATGCTTAGTTGGATAATGTGTTAATGTTGTCCTTATAACTTAAAGAGTAACAGAAAATTGAATTTTTACTTTATAAGAACACATGCTTATGCATTAGCTTTGGAAAGATTTGCCGAGATTTTAAAACAAATTTCCTTCACAATAAATTACAAGGCTATTATTGCCAAATTCAACTTCAATGTTAATCTGCTTAGCTAAATCCTGCCCTAAAGTGTTACCAGTGAATGTGGATTACAGATGGGTGGAACTCCATATTTTCATTCACAAATATTAAGCATTTAAGAGTCTGCTCTTCTTTCCCTTAACTTAACCAACTAGGATGTGTGATACATTAGGAGGGGGCAGGACATAGCTCATTAGAATAAACAGCTAAGAACATTTCCATTGTACCTTCTGTCAGTACATTAAGAAATTATGTCAAGGAAACTTTTGTCTGCAACAGTTCCCTCTAAAAACAGATGGAATCCTAGGTTCATTAGTCATGATTAAAATAAAAGATGCAAAATTTCTCAGAATTTTACCATTTTGAGTGATCTTATTACCAGCCAGATAATTCCTGATGCACATAGATGTGTATGTGTGTGTGTGTGTGTGTGTGTGTGTGTGTGTGTGTGCGTGTGCGTGTGCGTGTGCGTGTGCGTGTGCGTGTGCGTGTGTGTGTGTGTGTGTGTGAAATCCTTTTTCTCAAAGTGGCTTCTAGTAAAATTATAGTGTTTTGGATTAAATAGCAGACCTGATAAAAACATGTAATAAAAGACTCTATGCCCAAGTATAGGGGGATGCTAGAGTGGTGAGGTAGAAGTGGGTGGATGGGTGGAGGAGCACCCTTGTAGAGGCAAAGGGGAGGGTGGATGGGATAGGGGGTTTGCAGATGGGAGACTAGGGAGGGAGACAACATTTGACATATAAGTAAATAAAATAGCCAATAAAAAGACTCTAGTTGTCCTGGTCAATTATCATATCTGGCATTTGGCATGCAACTGTGACACTGAGAAAGGAATCCTTAGGTATGATCTCCTAACATGAACTCCACTTCTCTACCATTATCATAATGGCTGACAGTCACTTCTCATAACACAGGTGTGTTACTTGACTATAACAATTAGAACTACATGCATAATCAAACAAAATATAGTTTTGTTCTCATTTTCCAGACACTTAGTAAGTATGCAATCACCTCCTTGGGCATTAGAGGTAGAAAGTAAGTCGTAAGAGTTCGTGGCCTCCAAGAGCTGACAGTAAAATAAAGAAGACTGCCATAAACAGCCTACTTGCCAAACTGCTAGTAGCTACATATGTGAGGGTCAACAGGACTTGTGAGTATGCTAGCTATGCTGTTGGCAGTGTATGTTACAAGATAAAAAAGAACAGATCATTTAGGGTGATGTTTCTCTGGTAGGTCCTGAGACCAGCTATGTTATGGCTATGGCCCATCCAGAGATATTTCCTCACAGATGCTCTTAACCCATCTGCTTGAAACCTCAGTCTCTGGCTCTGTTTGCTCCTAACTGCTAAAAATCAAATACTAATATGCAACTATGTGCTCTAAATAAGGAAATTGAAATTGAGGGTTAGATGTGGAGAATAGGGGTCCTCTTCTCTTGTTGTATGAAATGTCTATTCCACTGGACGTTTTGGCCGAGAGAGGCAACAGAATCTATATTCTTACTTCTAATAAGATAGCTCACTCCCCACCTCCCCATACCCGGAGTGAGCCAAGTGAGAAATATTTTGCAGCTCCTATATCTGAGGCCAATTTTGAAAATCACATTTATGTTGCATTCTAGAGGCAAGCAAAGTTATCACAAAAGCCTGTACTAAAGGATTATAGGCTCACTTTCAGAGTTCATATAAATCTACGAAGCGTACCCATTCTAACTATACTGTAATGTATATCTACTCTCTTGAGAGTTCTAGTAGAACAAAGCATCCAGAATTTCTCTCACCTCCACTCAAAACCCTGCTAAAAGATAAATGCCAAGTACAAATTCATACACACACACACAAAAATCAAAGAAAACAATAACAGCCAAGATGTTCCTTTAACCTATGATGAATGTCAGCATATCTGAGAAGATGGTATATTGTGATTCGGTGTGTCCTGAAGACATGTAATCTATGTGAAATAGGGGAGAAGAAGGTTGCTAAAAGTCTGTTTATAATAATGTTGGTCAATTCTGCCAATTCATGGGCTTATAAAGCCCTTGGAGTCCTCCGTGGAAGACAATGAGTTTCTTCTCTGGCAGAATTAAATAGTTTAGAGAAAATATCCATAGGTAGTGAGATTGACATGGCTGACAAGAGTCCAGAAAGGACTCCCTTTCTTAGAGAAATGATAGTTGAAAAGCCAAGATTTGACTAGAAAGATTATTTGATGGTGAGATGTCCACTTTTCATTTTGTAGTATTTTTATCTTTTTAAGGACTGTTTTATTTTTAGTTATGCAGATGTGCAGATGTGTTCACATGTGCATTTCACCTGCTCCCTTTACTCTGAGATACTTATTGTTTCAGCTGATAGCATGCATGGGCCACCATTTTGAGAATTACATTTTCCACAGGACAAAGCAGTTAAAAATGAGATGATCCACATACCTGCCAATATTATCCTAAAGTAATATTCCTGGGTGTATGTTTGATCATACACTGTCACTTTTTTTTTTCATTTAATTTTCAACAACTCCTTCTAGAATCAGGGAACATAGGCATGACAAGAATTATCTATCAATACAGAGTCTCACTCATGCATGTTGGATATCACATCACCACACTACAACTCTGAAACCCTTGCTAAGTTTTCTGCCAGAGAGCAAGTGTGCAGTTTGGATGGTATTGCTCTATGTAGAACAAGGACAGAGCCATGCTACTCCTAGCCAGTTTCAGGGAATAAAGGTGTGAAGAATCTTACTTATATAGTTCAGAAATCTCCTCATTGCCATTAAGAAAACAATGAAGAGTTTAAGAAAAGGATGAGGTTGCTTTTCAAAATAAGAATCTATAATTCATATTATATACATATGCCTGATTTTAAAATATTAGTTCATGCGTACCCTAACAAACACATACTTTAATTAGGAGTATGTGAAGATAAAAAGTCACCCACAAATAAATTATTTTCTCAAAAAAATTGGCTCTGCAAAAGTTGGAGGAGGTTAAAATTTTCATCTCAGAATCTATTCATTTATTCCTGCTATGCAATGCATCATAGTCTGAACAAGTATGCAGTCATAGAAATGGACCCAACTTGATGCAAGAGACACAGTTTACTGCAAGAGGATTCAGCCTTCTGTTTTACCTGAAGGAATAATTATAAAAATTGTTCTAGAGAGAGAGAGAGAGAGAGAGAGAGAGAGAGAGAGAGAGAAAGGAAATAGAAACTTGACTTTTCTAATCAAAGTAAACTGAACCTGCCACAATATGAGATGTGACTGCCAACTGTGCATGGTGTCACCTCTTTTCTTTTTTCTTTTCTTTTCTTTTCTTTTCTTTTCTTTTCTTTTCTTTTTGGTTGGTTGGTTGGTTGGTTGGTTTTTTTTTTTCAAGACAAGAGACTATCAACAGGTTTGGGAGTCATAATTGTTTAGTAGTAACATAGCTATGTGTCAGATTCACAAACAATGACATATGAAATGTACCAGTGAGAAATACCACTGAACAGGCAGCAAAGAATTGGGGAATGATCAGCCTAGGAGGAATCTTCACACTTCTATGAGAAGAGCTGTGCAATCACAGAGGGAAAGACTGGGTGTTTGGGGAACAGGCACTACAGGTAAGTAGAGAAGTAAGTGAGCTCGCTGATTTCTTTGCCAATCTGAAGCAGCCATGGAAGTAGAAAGCATTGAAAGGAGTCGAACAAATGGAAAAAACAAGGAAACATCAAATAGATGCATATAAAAAAGGGACTTCTCCAAGGAAAACATGTCTAATAAGTAAAAATGAGGCAAATAAAGATTCAGATATAAAATAAATGAAGCTAACAATGAAAAGTCAATATAACCTCCTTTACTAGTGTGGTATATGAGTTCAGATGGGAACAACCATACAACCACAGGGCAAGCCGCTTATTCTATGGCCAAACTGAAGGATAAAAAGGAGGACATGGTGAATGTGAATATGAGGAAAGAGCCTGAAGCCATAAAATATGTAAAACGAGATAACACATAAGAAGAGTTTTGACTCTTCAGAGAACCATGTCATTGCAACCTAGAGAGGACAACTTGTATCTTATTAGCCAGTGTTGAGAAATGTCAAGCGTTTCTTCCATTGTTTTTCATAATAATGCAAGCAAGGTTCAACCACGCATCTTCCGTGAGTCAATTAAAATGGGCAATTTGGTAGAAAAAAAGAAGGAACGGGGAGAGGGGAAGGGAGAGAGAATTATTCAATGTGGCTACAGTGGAAAGAGGCACAAAGAGAGCTAATGGTTCCATCCTACATAAGTCCTTCCTCTGGTTCTGAAGTGAGGTTGAAATGTAACCACATGACCTAAGTTACCTAAGTATGCCCTGAAGTGGTCCAGCTATTATTGACAAAGCTTTAGTCTCTCAAACAAGGTTGTCTGACTTGTCAGTATTGTGGGAAATCTCTCTTCAGAAGAAAAGTTTCAGTTCTAGCTGACCTAGACTTTCTTTTCTACCAGCATGAAAGTGTTGAAGAAATTCCAATTTCTCACCATCCATTGTTTTAATAATCTGAGAGCCAGACTGAGGAACATGGGTCTCTGGTCATCCTGCTAAGCCAATAATAGGAACAGCAAATGGGTTTCTGATAAGCATATAGACCCTAATACCTAAATAGATGAGAAAGGCAGGATGAAATATATTCAACCTCATTCTCATTTGAATAAGATAATCTACATCATAGGTCTGAGTATTGAAACCTTGGTCCTCACTAAGGGCTATAATTTAGGTGACAGAATCATCTGCTGATAGGGACTAGCTGGAGGAAGTAGTCTCTCTAGAGATTATGCTTAGAAGTCATATCTTGCCACGGTCTTTTTCTGTATTTTCTACTTACTGGCAACCATGAAGTAAACACCGGTGCTCCATTGCAACCCTCTACATGATGCTCCCCAACTATAGGCCTAGAAGCAAAAACATGAGACACCACAGGCTGAAACCTTTGAAGCTGTGAATGTGAACAAGTTACTCCTCCCTTATTTGTTTCTTTTGAGTTTTTGGCATACTAACCAAAGGTTTGGCTAACTTACTCTTTAACACAGGATGACTGGCAATTTGCAAATTTCCCTTCAGAAAGAATAGAGAGGTTGATTTTATGCATAGCTTCTTGATCAGAAAATTTTTTACTATTTTTCAGTTTAAAAATATATATAACATAAGGGTTAAAGTACTCTGTACAAGCTTTTCTTCACCTTCAACTAACCAAACATGCAGAGCTTGAGAAAGAACTCCACATCAAGCTTTAAAAGAAAGCATCATACAACACCCAATTGAATTCAGCACAAAAGGGCAAACAAATATAATTAGGTACACACAACCCTCAGAGGTCCCATTTTTATCCTTAATAGCCAAATAAAATGAATTGATTTCCCATTCTTTGTACTGTGCGATGCTCCACACTGTGTTGGAGAATCTGTGGCTGCCGGGTGAGGAAGGGATTGATTAACTTGCTTCATAATATTCTGCACTTACTGATTTCCTGCTACCTTCTCATTATTCCTGCTTCTGTGTCTGGTTTTCTCTCTTTATTCATTGTCATTTAAACTTGGTTACTATCATATTATCTTATGAATGCAAAAACACTGCTGCTACATGGTCACACATATGTGAAGTTGAAGACCTAAGAGCATCAAAGGACAACTAACCTAGAAACTGAAGAGCCAGTAGCACAAAGGTCAGTACCACATAAGGGTCCTCCGATGCTCCTTCACCCGAAAGAGCATGGAATTACGCATGGCAGTATGATTTTAACTCAATCCAAGTCTAAAATGATTTCCTAGACCTATGCTTTCAAAGCATACCTCTTTGCCACATTTCAAAGCCCAATAGCCTCACAAGAGTGATTCAAAATCATATTTTCTATAACATCCTTTAGTTCTCAAACCCGTTTTCACAGTAGCTTCCAGATCATCTTTTAAATACAGCTGAAAAATACACCTCATGACGTATTAGTAAATAAAATGCCTGCCCATGTCATATCTCCACTAAAATGGCTGCCCTCATCATATCCACCTCCCCCCTCATAAGTCAACCGGAACCAGACAGAGCCTTGAAATTAGTGGTCCTTTCATTTCAGTTTTGTTAGCTTCCTATTCAATGCTTCTTCCCACACCCAATGTATCACACTTTAAACAACAGTAAATCTCTAGCCCTGAGAAGACTAGTCCCCAGGGTTAGTCTAGAAAGTCCACCGAATCCATGAAAGTGAGGATTAGACTGTTTAAAGTCTTCCTGACTTCCCATATTTCAGGAAAGAGACAGACATAGAAAACGGAAGAAGATAAATGCTGTAAGAAAATACCTACACTCTGAGATCGATGCTCTAAGATCTAATCATTTCACAATTGAGAGCAAGTATAGTATAGTATGCTAACCGAAGAGACGGCGTTCCGATGCCGCGCTGCTAAAAGGCCATTTGGGTGGATCGTCTCTGCAGCAGGAGAGAGAAGCAGCCAGGGTCATTTGCAAGGACTTTTGCCTCATTGACTTCTGTTTCCTCCAGGGTCCTTTCTGGCTGATCTGTCATCTGCGGTTTGGGAGGAGAGGAGTTATTTTCACATTCTCCCTTTTTGCCTCCTGGCTTTTGGCTCTTCAGGAAAGTGTTTAGCTCAGAAAACAGCTGGCTACCGTCAGTTTTGTGTAGGGTTATGAGACACAGCACCCCAGTGTTCGTTTCAGAGATGGCTTTGAAAACACTTGTGTAGGCTGGCACCTTTGACTGCCTGGACCTCTGTGTTTACTCATTATGGAAAAAAAATGGAAAGAAAAAAAGATGAGAGTCTCTCTGTGCTGCTAATAATACTCTTCTCGAGGCAGGTCGTTCTGTTTTTGGAAATCAGACTGAGGCAGTGGAGAGGCTACTGCAGTCAGCCTTGCTGTCTAGTGGGCTGGTGTGTGATGAAGGGTCTTAGTGAGATCATGTCTATTTCCTCTAGAAGCCCAGGACCCTGGCCTGGCCCCTGTGACTCACTAGGACTTTTGCAAGAACAGCCAGTCTTTTAGGAAGGCCCTCTTGCCTCTCTGGTTGGGTACTTCTGTGGTGATCTGGATGGTGTTCTTTCAGAAGTTGCCCTTCAGGTCAACTTCCCCTTCTCCAGGCATTTCGTTACTGTTTTATCTATCAAGAAAACCCAAATGATAAGCAGGCATTTTGAACTTTTAACAACACAAGGGCTAAAGGTATATATAGAGAGAGATTTAAAATGTCTTTTAAAATGTCTTTTCTGGGGGGGGGGGGGGGGGATTGCTATTAGCCTTTTCGGGTAAGGCTGAAAAGATGTTCTAAAATGTCCAATTTTTAACGACTGCAAGAAATGTAAAGATTAAGGAAAGGAGAAACCACAGTGATAGTTCAGTTAGAAAAGTGCTTGCCTTACAACCATAAAGGCCTGAGTGTGATCCTTAGAACTCCTATGAAAAGTCAGATGTCGTGGCTTGCATTATAATCCCAGTGCTGGGTGTATAGAGGCAGGTGAATACCTGGGCCTCACTCCATCCAGCCCAGCCTATTTGTTGAGTTCCAAGCTGGTATAAGAGAGTAGGTTTGCTTATTTGTTTTTCCTTCACTTTTCTTTTTTGTAATTGTTGTTCTTGTTCTTGATGCACTTGTGGCTGATGATGACACCTAAAGCCAAACACCCAATGCTATCCTCTGGCCTCCACACCTTTGTGCACACACATACACACACATGCACACAAACACAAATTAGGCAAGACGGAAAACCACTGACCATGTATGTACTTATGTCTGATCCACTATGTTGAGATACCATTTTCTATCATTCTGAACTACAATAACTCATCTATTCAAGGTTTCCTAGAGCCAGTCTGTTAGTCAGTGACAGAGTGAGTCTCACATGAGAGATGAGTTCACTGCTTACCTCTGCCGCCAGCTGATTTGATATTGCTCAACTTTTCTTGCAATCCTCTTCTTCTATAAGAAAAGGTGAACTCTCTCAACCTCTTAAACATGTCATAACAATTACATGGGATAAGTTGCGTATGGTTGTAATCCCAGAAAGGAAGTAAACATTTAACAAACATGTGTTTCCTGACATTAACCAAGTATTCCTGACTAAGAAGATGATATCAAAACTCAGTGCTGAAAATTGAGCATCCTTTAATGTTTAAAGGCACATATGCCAAACTGTGTATCCTAATTTACAAATGGAGCCAAGCTCCTTTTCCATCAGGAAACCAGAAGCACCAAGCATGTTCAGAAAACGCACAAAAGGAACACCACCTGATGTAGTCTGTGGTACGGCCTCACGGACCCTTCCTTTTTCTCAAAGCCAAACGTCCACATAACAGGCTGAAGGTGGCTGAGGCAGCCAAGGGCAGGGTTTTGTAATTCTCCGGTCAGCATAACCAGAACCTACCCTCTATGCATGCTGCCTTTATTTTCTCAGTTTCTTCCTTGGAGGTCAGGGACACTTAGGAGAGTTTTTTTTTATATAGTTTTCATTTTTTAAAAATGGCAACTGTGGTCAAAGCTACAAAACCAGGAATGAAAGAAAGAAATTGTTTCCCCGTGTCCTTTCAACTCCTCGCAGAGGACACTTCCAAATCCTGGGACTTGGTGAGGGCTTATTGTTTTAGGTAACACTGCCCTCTGTTGGAAAAGTGATGCACTTCTTTGTTAAAAGAGCAGGACTGGTAGTATCAGTGCAGAGGCATTAAAACAGATGGGAAGCTGTAACCTTCTTAGCTAAACATTCCAGCACCTGTCCCAACCAGTCAGAATAGAAAAAGAGAATCGAGTAACAGGACACACACACACACACACACACAATTAAATAATACAAACTCAACACAAAAACAGTCTTTCTAGACTGTTTTTAAAAGAAAATATATATACTTTCAATTAAAAGACGATTTAGCTTCTAACATTTTGTTTTAAAACTTTTAATTTTGACACTGCTCTCACTGTCAAGAGTGGTCAGGGCAGCTCATGGACTGCAAGATCTGGAAGGCTTTGAGGTAACATTTGCCCACAAAGAAACCCAGAAATAAGGCTCTGCTTTTTGGCTTAAAGAACTCAGATGCTTCTCAGAGTGTGACTGTCGTGGCAGTACCGAGGGTAGTCTAAGGAGGGACACCATGTGGCTCCCTTTGTCTCTCAAACTATTGATAAATGGACTCCCAAGAAATTAGAGTGTCCCCAGTAGTCTTACACAGAGAGAAGGAAAAGGCTGCAGTCTGGTACCAGCCAGAGAAGAAACTTATCTCTAGGAAAGGAATTTCACACAATTCTGGCAACTCATCAGGAGAATATGAAGTCCAGACAATGATGGACAGACAAGACTGTTTAAATGTGCATATCTTTTACACTCTACTTAAAACTAAACCTCATGTCAGGACTTCGAGGATAGAGGGGAGATGAAGAGGTGTCACTACACCTCTTTGTTTCTATTTTAATGTGGTCACATCGACTAAGTCACTGGTTTTCTCTGTTATTTGCCTATTACAGTATCCTACTACAGTCAGATGGGTGAGTATAGCTTGCAAGGGATTCCAGGGTCCATTTGCTGACCATAGCAACAACCAAAATGAAAAAGAAAAAAAAAACATGAGATTTAAACATGCTATAATTATCTAATGGTGTCACCCTGGTATCTTATATATTAGATTTTTAAAATTTTTTTACAGAAAGCATTTAGTTACTGAGAGTAACTCTAAGAAAGAAAAAAAAAACCCATTATTCCGTTCCAAACTCAGGTTCTTTACCATCTCTAAGAAAAAGGTAAAATGCATATTTTCAAGTACAAAGAAAATGAGTTGAAAGGTTTTAACCATGGAATAATACAGTGGAATTATTGTATAGGTTAAGGAGTGATGGCATTTGATAAACTAAGAAAACATAGAACTGAAAAAGAATGCATAAGAGGAAGACTCAGGTAGTCAAAGAACTTTATGGAATTTTCAAGAGGAATAAAAAACAAATCTCTGGAGGACAGATTTTCAGCTATGTTAAAATCCGTAGTGAGCAATCTAACTGCAGCCATACACACAATTTTAAAATAAACTCACAGCATGCTTTTTATTATCCTGTGTATGTAATGGTACCATGGATTGTCTCCTCGGTTTGTTCAATTGCTTCGACTCCAGCAAGAACACGCCAGACTCCCAAATTAGAGAACAGTCTTCAACAATGTATTGCATCTGTAGCCTCTGAGTTATAATACCTTTTAGTAATTCCAAACAAAATAAATCCACTGGAAAGTCTTAACTAAGAACTAGAATTGAGGCTACATTTACATAAAAAGGGTGTAATCTGATAATCCATCTTTTAAGCAGATCTGTAATAGCACCGCTTACTCTATAGATAACCAGGGCATTCTAATAAATAGCTCTATGTTCCCAGGAAGGCTTTGAAACAAATCAGCCAGCCACGCCTGCCCCTGGAAAGCCTGCTCTACAAGAGCAGAGGCAAATGCCTGGTGGTGGCCAGTATATTCCCAAGAGGAGAAAGAGTTAGGCTTCACTTTAAATTAACTAATCAAATAACTATCACCACCTCCCCAAACATAAAAGCAGATGTCAAGTTTACAGACATGGAAAGAACAGATTTAAGCATCTTGCACAGGGATTTGGAGAAAAGACTCAGCTATTAAGGGTACCCACTGCCCTTGCAAAGGACTGAGGCTCAGTCCCTGCTCACACATGACTGTTCACAGAACACCCTCTTCTGACTCTTCCTGCAGGCACCAGGCATACACACGATGTAGATACATTCATGCAGGCAAAACACTCATATATATATAATTTTTTAAAAAAGTGCCTATAGAAAACACAGAATTAGAAAATATTTTCCCACAACCCCACATCCCCTTTGTCCACTTGTCTGGTTGTGACTTAACTTTTAAGCCTACATACAACAGCAAACTGGGTATGACTTTATCTGCAAAGAGAGTTTATCTCTAAAAGGAAAATAATTAAGGTCTTATCACAGTCACAAGGATGTTCTACCAAGACCAGTCCCTGGATTTTGGAGTATTCTCTCACATACTATACTGAAGAGTTCAGAAACTTTTTCAAAAAGATTCTGGCTCATATAATTTACCAAATCACATCCAACATAGTTTATATCCAAGTTTGAAAAATCAGACCATGCTATTTATTTCTAGTTTGTCTAGCTATAATATCCTACAGGTACATCAGATAACCTGCAATTATTTCACATAGCAATATTACGATATAGTGCAAGGGACTGTGAAGATGTCTCCGTGGTTAAGAGTGCACATTGCTTTTGCAGAGGGCATATGTTCAGTTCCCAGAACAACCACCTGTGACTCAAGCTCTAAAAGATCTGAAGCCTCAGGTTTCCTTGGGCACTTGAATGCTGGTGCACACAAGCACAAGACATACACACACCCAGGTAATTAAAAAAGAACAAATTCTTTAAAAGCTATAGTACCAACTAAAATTCAAATAACATATCATATATTATCAAGCTCTGAGGATGAAACCAAAGGCTACGGGAGAATCATAATGATGTCTTAAAGCAAGATGGAGAAATTCTGCCTGACTCTACCTACATCTGGTTGCTTGACAGTCAACAACAATTTTGTTGTATTTTTGCAGTTAATTCTGTTTGTTTGTGTATCATACTTAATTTGTGAATTTGATGTCAGAGATTGTTCTTGTAACAATTAATTTTGGTATCATCTCATTTTTAACATCAGAGAGAGAGAGATGGAGAGAGGGGGGGCTGAACTTATCAACTCTAGAAAGAAGCTTCATATTAGAAAATTTAGAAATGTGCAGTTTCAGTACTCCATCTTACTAGATCTTAATGTCTTTGGGTGAGAGCCTTAAAACTCTGATTTTTTTTCACCTTTTTTTAGTTCTAAGCTGAATACGAGCTCTTTCTAGTAATGCACCACAAGGAATCCACATGAGGACATATGTTCAGAGCCTCTTAGCACTACGAATTTCTTCCCTTCCAAATGGGCCTTCTGAGGAGGACTCCTTTAACCTAGGTGATTAGACAACTAGACCCAATTTGAGTCCCCTTACAAGAGGTGCCTGTTGAAGCAAAAGTCACATATATCTAAGCAAAGTCCCTCCATTTCTTCCTTATTCCTGAGTACAGAATGGAATTTGGGTCAACTCCTCAAAGACCAGGCATCCTAAGACCCTGTGTTGATGATTTAAATCTTAGAATTGCTTGGTATCCAGAGACACTACAGAAACCAGGAACCTTACAGTTTCAAAAACAGCAAGTGTTACCCTGTTACATAGACCTAAAGGACTTGAAGAAATGCTTTTCCAAATAGCGTTTTTGCATCCACCGAAGCTATAGTTCCACTATGAAGCCCTGTCTAGATGATGGCATGGAGTCTTTACTATTGCTTTCTTTCTTGCATAGGGAGACAATGTCACATAATTTGCCACTGTGTTTCCTGTAACCAACATATATACCCAGAAGTAACTCTATGGGCCACCTTCCCAAACATGACTGTCAAGCATTGGCCTAATCCATTTACACAGAACTCATGCGGGCCCCTTGAACACCTACATAGCCTATTGCTTTTATGAATTTCTTGCCTACAGTTAATTGTCAAGGTCAAACAAACGTGAAGATGGTTTAAAACATAACAGTCAAAAGTGAACAACATAACAGCTATGAAAGCCCTCCAGACCTGACCCAAGCCTCTGCAGACTGCCAAGGTCAGAGTGGCCTTCGTAATCCAAACGTTTTTTTCTAGATTACACTTCCACCCCTTATTTTGAAGGCTTTATTGTTTGTATTCATTATTATGATCAGAACCCCAAGTGCTGAAGTCTCTAATAGTCCCCAGGAAATAGCATATATCTTCTCTGTTCTAGGACCTGAAAAAGAAAAAAGGAGAAATAAAATTGGTTAGTGAAAAGCAGGTGTCCAACATAACTACTGCCTTATGATTGATAGAATCCAACCTAGAGACTGTAGCCTGGCGCGAGAGGTTTATCACTGTTCCTACAGCAGGATCCCAGAACCGTAGAAGATGTATCCATATGTTTACAAGAGTGAAGGTTTTCCCTGACACCAAGTAAAACCAAGTGCTTCTTTACAAATGTATCAATCACCTAAGATATTGCCTCTCTCCGGAGGCAGAACGACTAAGAGGAAGGAAGAGACTCTATTCAGTGAAATGCCATTGTCATGAAAACAAGAGTAAGGAAAATAAGTATCCCTTTAACATTTAACCCAGCATGGAAAGCCATTGCTTGAAATAACTCCCTAGAACTTAAGATGCCTCTGCCTAGAACACTGCTCAGCAAACTTGGATCTTCAGCACGCAGCAACGTGTTTGCCATACATGGATCTATTAACATGTCACATTTTAAAAGGTACATGGCCATGTTAAGGCCTGAAAATTAACCCATAGAGATTCCTAAGAATGGAGAGAAGTAAGAATAATAAAACAGGCAGTCTCAACAGAGAAGATTACTATTCAAAGGTAAGTCTGTCACGATGACATGATTTTGAGGTTCTGACACTTAGTTGCTACTCAGTGTGATCAACTGTCAATCACCTAGAAGCCTTGGGCACAATTTTATCATGTGCCAAAAAGGAGAGTAGTAGAGATCCTTGGGAAATAGAACTGAACAAACGCTGTTCCAGTTTTTATGTGTCAATATATGACAAGACAGAAGAAGCAGAAGTGGACAGGAGCAAGGAATATACAAAGTCAACATGAACGAGGAATGAGGAGGAAAAGAAGCCAGAGGAAAGGAGAGTGTGAAATGAAGCAGCGTCCATACCACTTTAGACCTGAGCTAAAGCATAAAAGAGAACCATTAAAGGACTTGTTTTTGTAAAGGTTGTAAATAACCCAGAAGTTCTAGTTTGAGTTCTATTGCATGGATGAATTCGTTCTGACCAAAGGCAATCTGAAGATGAAACAATTTTTTGGCTTCCAGAGAGAAGTCAAGGCAGGAACTCAAGCACAATCCAAGGAGGAACATTGTTCACTAGTTTGCTTTCTCAGGCTTGCTCAGCTTGTTCTCTTATACTGCACAACTGCCTAGTAATGTCACCCACAGTAGGTTGTGTCTTCTCACACCAAAAAGAAATTAAGAAAGTGTCCGAGGGTTGGAAATTTAGGTCATTGGTAAAGTGCTTGCCAGGGTCCTGGGTTTAATCCTCCAGCTTGGGGATTGTTATAGAAGAGTCAGAGGAAGGTTTGTGGGCCCAAAGGAGATAGGAGCTCCTCAGGAAGACCAACAGAGTCAACTAAACTTGGACCTTTGTAACTCTCAAACATGGATCATATATGGGCTGAGACTGGGCCTAGCCTCCCCTGCATGGATGTAGCAGATGTACTGTTTGGTCTTCATGAGGACTCAGAACAACTGGAGCAGGGGTTATCCCATAAGCTGTTGGCTGTCTGTGTGATATGTTCTTCTAGCTAGGCTGCCTTATCTGCCTTCAGTGGGAGAGGGTGCACTTACTCCTGCAGAGACTTGATGTGCCAGAATGTGGGGATACCCAGGAAGTCCTCCACCCTCTAAGAGGACAAGGGGGGAGAATTGTTGGAGGGGGTGATCAGGAGGAGGGGCAGTGAGTGGGATGTTTAGTTAAAAAAAAAAAAAACGCCCATAGGTATGCTTACAGGCCAGTAATATATAGGAAATACCTTTATGTTTTTGTTTTCTCAGGTGTGTCAAGTTGACAACCTCCACTAACACACCAGCTGACCACTTCAGAATGTCTTGTCCTAGCCCATGCTAATGTTGGTGATGCATGTGTAGAAATATATATCTCCAATGAGGATATTCTTAAGAGAAAGAAAACAAACATTGTTAAAATTATTGAATGACAACAGGCAACCTGAAATTCCTTGGCAAACTGGGGTTTTTGGTCCTCACAAATGCCCAAGTTCTGCAACCTTCAGTTCCTATTGTCTCTGACAAACCCTTTCACTAGATGCAAGAGGCCATATTCTGTCTGAACATAGTGAAGCCATAAAAGCCAGTCCAAAGATAACTCAGCTCAAACAATTTTCTTTCACTCCATAATACCTTAGGCGCATATCATAAGTCGAAAAAAAATCCAATAGTGCATAGAAATAAATAGCTCGATTGTGTAAAACTCCTTTCACCTGAACTTCTCAATATATGAACTTTCCCATTAGTTTCATGTCACAGGGATGTTCAACTTATTTTAAGCTATGTTGAATAAGTCAGTTTGTTTTTAAAAATGTTTTAGAAATGTAAAATTGCCCTAGAATCACTTCTTATAACTAGTTCTCCATGTCTAATAGTTGAGGAGCAAGGCTATTGCATATGGACTCATCCTCTCCTTAGTGCAACTTTGGTTCATACTAGGATCAGAAATAAATTAAACTAAAAAATATATAATTTAATGTTGGCCATTTTAAGTAAACTATTAAAGATAAAATGTCAGACTCTGATTTATTCGTATTGCCTGTGTGTAATGAGTATATCTACCAATAGTTGTGTACTCCACCATGGAAAACATGTCCCTGATACAATCAATATTGAATCTAAAAGGCAGTAGCTTACTGCACAAAAAGTATCATTTAACCAATGCATATAGAACACAACATGTGAATGTACTCAAAATTATATATATATATATATATATATATATATATATATATAAAACATAGAACTTTAGTTTCCAATTTTTATTCTCAGTATTTTAAGAACTCTGTATCATAAATGGTGCTAATTTTTTAAATTTAAAACAGAAGACTGGTGCTTCTCAAAATTTAGTTTACATAGAAATCAATAGCCTTGTTAGATTCAAATTTTAGTTTCCTAGTGATAGGTAATGATCCTAGCACTTATATAAAGTTCCCAAGTGACTCCAGGAAGTCACTTGGAAGGCCAAGACAATAGAACACTGGCTGTCTAAGGTTACCCCTCAGCATCATTTGAAAAGATTTAACCAACATTATCTCCATCTCCTATTCCACAGATTCCAGTTAAACTCGTCTGGATGTCAGAAATTTTTAAACTTTTCTGATAGTACAATGTGTATCTAATTTTGAAATATACTGCAACAGTGATATTCCACGTCTTGGATTTATTTTATATTGTTTTATTGCAGATGGTTCTTATAACTGTTAGGTTGTGGGTAGTGTATGAGGACATTAGCCTTTGAATTATAAGTCAGTCTTGAGAATATGATTGCTGTTACAACGGCGGTTTCCTCTTTAATATCCCAACGTACAAAAACATAGTCATGTAGTCCTGTTCCCCAATTGGTTCTTAATCTGTCAGTAAAGAAACCATGGGTCAATTCCTGGGTGGAAGGAATAGGAAGGACTTCTGGGTCCCTGGAGGAAAAGAGACAGAAACAAGGGAGGAAAGGAGAGTACACCAAACTTCTGATGGAGATAAGTTGTGAGATCTTGGATAGAGCAGTGGCCTGTGGCTGCTCCTACAGGCAGTTGGTCTGGGATATAACTGAGCAACTAAATTTAAGGCTGGCGGAAGGTGCAGAGATAAGAATATTGATAACGGCAAGCTTTTCGAGACCATAGATAATAGTGCCCAGCACTTGTGTCAAAAGGCAAGTTGAAAAGGAACTCTGTGTGTGTGTGTGTGTGTGTGTGTGTGTGTGTGTGTGTGTGTGTGTGTGTGTGTGTGTTTTATCCATGGATTCAAGGGAATCCATGTGGAGGCTGGTAGCACAGGCCATTCTGGGAGCTTAGGTGGTGTGGCAAAAGCTACATGCAACATAGTCACACTCAGCTCCCACATACAATATGCTTTCTTTGAGTAAAATTTCCATAATACAGTAGGGAGTTTACATGTTCACTGGGAGCTGAGGCCAGAACTATCTGTAAAAGGCTCATATTGTCAGAGTTCCTGTGCATCACAAATACAAAGAGATCATTTACAGTTCTCAACTGATATTTAGATAAAATCGGTTATTCAGATACTCATAAGGCAAAGTGCATTTCTTTTTCTTGCTATAATTCAGTGTTGAGCTTAATCTTTTTGGGGCCCAAGTATGAAACAAAGAGATAGCATTGAGTGTTCCCCATAATCTCTACTAGTTGTAAAATTCTAAGTAGTTCTCCTTTCTTTCACCTTCCTCCTCCTATGTATCACTGTCGTTAAAAATATCAATGTCACTGTCCTGCTTAGTATTTTTTTGTCTACTTGTCAAAAGGTAGAGTCATTTGGAAAAAGAAAAACCTCAATTCAGAAAATGTTCCCATCAGATTGGCCTGTGGGCAAGCTTGCTTTCTGGTCACTCATCAGTTGTTACCTCTACATTACTGTTGTGAGTGCTTGTCCTGACTATCTCTAATGATGGCCCATGATTTCAAAGGGTAAGCCAAATGAACCTGTGGGGTTTTGTTGTTGTTTTTGTTGTTTTGATTTTTTGTTTTGTTTTGTTTTGTAGGCTGAGAAGTTTCTGGTCATAGTGTTTAATAAACAGCAATAGAAGGGCTAACTAAGACAATCTTTATGTCCAGTGTTTTCCTGTGGATCAGTAGTTCTCAAAGCCTCGGGTATATCAAAATAATAAGACCTACTACAAGATTCAGAGCCTTATCCTCAGACTTGGGGATGTAGTAGTCACCGGGTAGAGCTAGGAAATTTAGATTTCTAGCAAGTTTCCAGCTGATGGTGGTGATGATAATGTTCGAGTTTACATGAGGGAAAGTATTATTTAAAGCATTTACAAAAGCAGTTAAAAGTAATTAGGATTGTGGGAGGAAGAACTGAACTCCAAAAACAATAGATATTTGCACAGAAAGTATGTTGCCTAATAGATACCATGCGCCTTCATAATCATGTTTCCAGAAAATTCTACCTAACCCACCTCACAGATGAACCTACTTGGAAAATAATTTCATTGTTTGCTAGTTTTTCTTTTTCTACTTTTCTATTTTCTTTTTATTGGTTATTTTATTTAGTTACATTTCAGATGTCCCCCTTCCTGGTCTCCCCTACACAAGCTCCCCATCCCATCTCCCCTCCCCTTTGTCTCTAATAAGAGTGTGCTTCTCCACCCATCCACCCACTCCAGCCTCACCACTCTAAAATCTCCCTATGCTAAGGCATCAAGCCTCCACAGGACCAAGGGCCATTGATGCCAGATAAAGTCATCCTTTGTTACATATTCAGCTGGAGCCATGGGTCACGATTTGGTTGGTGGTTTAGCCCCTGGGAGCTCTTGGAAGGCCCCATTAGTTGATATTGTTGTTCTTTCTATGGGGTTGCAGTCCCCTTCAGCTCCTTTGCTACTATGTGCATTCAGTTTGGTAGCAGTAACAAAGCAGGCTGCAAGAACCAACCTTTTCTCAATTTGATGAACTATTCATTGCAAAGCAGCAGAAAGCATAAGCAACTGACCAAATGACTGTATAGGCAAAATCAATCCAACAGCACTATTCTAACTTTTTTTAAAAAAGGCTTTGTCATACATTACCTTCAGAAAGCAAGGGATGGGATCCAAAATTAGTCCAACTCCTCCTTAATGTGTATTCTACACACTACTTAGACACATGTTATCTGACCATAAAAATCTTTACATTAAGACCCTTGTGTGTTCAACTTTCATCTTTGAATTTTGCCTTTATATAGGAAAGGTGAGGGGATAGATTTTAGCTATTGGAAAGCATGCATTCTTTACAGCATGTATCATTGAGAAGATATTTTAAGAACCAATAAGTTCATTGTTCCCAGAAAAATTATTACTTCACGCTGACTTATAAAATAGAATATATTCACACACATACATAGATACAGTCTCCATGCATTCACATTTAGAGGTGCATTATGAAACTACAGGTATGTACATTCTTGTGAATGCATTTAACTGTCCTTCGAAGAAAGGAAAGCATGGTTTTTTTAAAGTGAGATATTCACGGGCCTTGCTTCTGTTTTCTCCAACAGAACATGTTTGTGCATATTTCTGGGCTTCCCAGCAACACCCCAGGAACTGAGTCAGCACCCATCTGACAGCTACAACTGTGTTTGCACAGGAACTCTTTCCACACCATGTGTGGGAACTTCCACCCTATTTTAAGATCAGTGTTGGTAACATTCCTCATTAGACCACTGCAATCAGCACTGTCTCTCTTTGAGAAAAAAAAAACATGATTTGAAAAAGATCATAAAATCTTCAAAATGGTTTAGAAGACAGATAAAAAGGTGTGTGTGCGTGGGGAGATGGCTTGAGTCATTTCTTCTTTGTAAAAGAGGATATTAAAAGGTTCACCCTAAAGCTTCATCGATGCCTTGGAGAGTTCTTTCTGTACTCCTACTCTATAGTTATGAATTTGAGTATTCCATACTTCCACCGTGGGCATTTTTTCAGCAACTTTATATGAAGAAGAGTGGTTTTTTTTTAAGTTTTGTTGTCATGGTAACCCTATATTCAGGTTGGAAAGCTTTATTGAATGTTTTTGAGTATTTCTCCATCACAGCTTTAATTTAATAGATTTTGATGCTCAAATGTGTAAATATATCACTTTGTCTCTAATAGTGTTGTGTGGCACAACATAGGCATACACAAATATACCCGTACACAAATGCTGTTTAAATGTTTGGGTATCTACAGGGAAGGGTTTTGTTAACTATGGCACTTTGTTCTTTTCCTGTCTTACTTTTAGAACTTAAGGTATTTATCTTATAAAAAAGAAAGGAAGGTATACGGATGCCACCTCAGATACAGAAAAATACATGGCCTCCTATTTGACCTCAAAACAGTACCACAATGTGTTTCTGGAAAGGCCATAATTTTTCCCATATTGTCTTTTGAATTCTAAAGTACAGAGATGAAGGCACTACATGGCTAAGATGCTCTGAGAACCTGAGAGGACTGGCAAGAGCAATGAGTAAATAGAATATCAGAGAGATACTCCTCATTGCTAGCTTCCTTTGCCCTTCCTATTGCCCAGCCTATCTGGAGGCAATTTCCTAAGGAATATATGTATCCCTTCAAGGGTGAATTAGAGCTTCAAGATAAAAAGATCTTCAGGGTTGAATATACTTGATGCTACTGGATCAGGTAATGAGTTTGAAATGGTTCATTGTAACACCTTTGATGGATCAAATAGTGTTATTCAAATATTTTCTAGAAAGCCTAAGGGAAGGCCTCATCACAGCACACTTTGGGAAATGATATTTTCTAGAATATTCCTAACAGTTTTCTTCTGGTGTAAATGTGAGAGAGACCAGCCAAAGATTCTCGAATAGATCAGGAAGCCTGTGCCTCAATCATATCTTGTTTCCCATGCCCATTAGAAAACAGATAAGTCTCTTAAAATAAGAGCAGAGCTCATCTGATGAAAATTATAGACTCCTTGACAGTATACCCAATGTGTGCTTGAAATCAACTGCACAGAGCTGCAAAAGGCAGCACGGGAAGGAAAAGGGAAGTCTGGGAAAGACAAGAGAGTGGAAAGCACTGAAATTGAGCCCCAAGTCTGTTTGTATCCATGGAAATCTATCCATGACAGAGCAGGTAATGAGTGAGAAGGAACTGTGAAGTCCCCCTCTTTGTGTCAATGTCACTATCCAGCTGCCCAACTGCCCCAATACATAAGCTGTCATTTAAGTACTTTTTCTTCAAACATGATAACTACAGTAATGATAGCCTAGAGAATAATTTCTCCTACATTCAGGGTGAATCTTCCTTTGTCTGTTAAACATATCAAAAGCATCCTCATGGGTCATAGTTGTGTCTGCTTGGTGATTGTAAATCCAGTAAGTTGACAACAAAGATTATCTGTCAGAACATCATAGTATGTAAGTCAAGAACTATAACAAGATAGAGGCTCTGACATGAGACTAGATTCTCAAAAGTACTCAGCAATGCTTTACTTATGGGGATGTTTATTGTCCCTATCATATGTGAATTACATATAAACTCTTAATTGTTACAATGCTAGGACAGGGAGAAACTCAGTATCAGCAAGACGAAAATGACAGTCAAGTTAAAACTACAGAGTGGAAAGAACGTGTGGGGAAGACAATAAGAAAAATTGCAAACACGTGGTTTTCTAGAAATTTCTCTTTAGGGATCACACAAAATAAGCCCTCATCCAACTTGTTTGTAGATCCATAGTTTGTAGATGAGCAGTTCACACTATCTTTTACTATCAAGTTCTTGGAATTAGGAATCTAATTCAGATTTTTTTTTCACAAAAGGATATGACAATTCTGACCCCTGCTCATCATCTACATGTAGAAGCAACAAAAGCTTTCTGTGGCTTCCTATCCATCAACAATCATACTGAGGATAGAGAATATTTGGCATCATAATAGGTTTTACAGATGCTGCTCATATATAATTAATTTGAATACTAATTTTATCTAAAAATGTGAACTCAAATAGTCTCTTCAAAAAATGAAAAAAGGGAATATTTAACTGAAATATAGAGTCCTTAGTGTAGCTTTTTAAACATAAAGCCTAACTTATTAATCTATCATTGACTGGTGAGGATCCTACTTTAATTGTGATTATGATTATGAGAAAGTCCTGGTGTTAGACTAGCTCTGACAGCCTGTGACATCATGTAGGCTTAAAAAATAGGTATTTATACAGCTAGTGCCAATCTCCTAGTCTAAGCCATTTCAACTGCCTATGCCAATCAGTGCCAGCATCCAAAAGTATAGCAATTAGAATGAAGAGTTGAAAAGTACTAGGGATATTACAGCGAAATCAACGACCATGGGAAGCCATAGAGATAGCACAAAATGTCACCTTCACACAGATGGCTATTTTAATACTGATATGAAAAACTGAACTCAGAACCATACTGTTTGAAAATGGAAATGAGTTCATTTAACAAAATCAAGAGAATTTATATATTTTCTACTGAATTTAGGGATTCAATATTATACTTCATTACCATAGATGAAAAATCTTAACTCAGAACATAAATGTTTAATATTACATACTAGTCATTATTTCATATAATAATCTCTGGATGCTTAGGATAGAAAAATTGCAATCCATTATTATATGTAGCAATATTAAATAGCTTCAATGCTATCCTCTTAATGCTACACTTAGTGATGGGAAACGGAACCACAATGAAGAAGGAATTGTATTTACAGTCAGAAGAAATAAATTTGCATCTTAACTCAATTTATTAGTGCTTTGAAATCTTCCAAAAAGAGTCCTGATCTCATTTCTTTTCCTGTAAAACCTTACATTGAGTCATCGTGCAAAAATACTTAACGCCAGGCACATATAAGCTATAAAACTATAAAATAGAAAAATATTATTCTTAAAAGTTGTATTGATTATGTACTGCAATATAATAAATTATTCTAAAATTTAGTATGCAGAAAACATTATCTTACATTTTCTAGAAGTCACAATTCTGAAAGTGGTCTAGATGGATGATGACCCTGGCATCATCCCCCACGAAGACTCTGTGCTCTAGTTTATATACCGAGGCTAGAAAATCCACTGCTAAGCTCCCTTCCCTGGCTGCTGGCAGGCATCATGGGACCTGTTTCTCGGTCCACTCACAGGGACATACATGGTTGCCTCACTAAAGAAAAACTGGCATTTCAGTATCCAAGAACAGTTCCATCTTTTTATCACCTAATGGCAGCTGTGACATCCCATCACTTTGGGGATTCTATTTGTTAAAAATAAGTAATTAAATTAAGACTAAACTCAAAAGTAGGGGTTTACCCAAGGCTGTATACCAAGAGAAAGCACTCACTAGGGACCAACTTAAGAGGTCTACTAATATAAACACTATTTATCAACCAAAGATACAGAGGGATTTCCACTCAATTCAGTGCAGGAGTGGATAAAGATAAAAAGAAATATGACAATTAGGTTCTGGCCATAATTTTTTACCAGATTTGTGATATATAATTAATTTGTTATATCTAAACATACTTAGTATGTGTTAAGGCATTAAATTGTGAAAACTCATATGTGATTTTTTTCTCCAGTCTTTGGAATGCAGCTATATATTTAGAGGCAACTTTCTAAGGCTCATTTATCCATTTCACAGAGTACTCACAAGGAAACTCGTCAACCTGATGCCCTGCTTTAACTTTCTCAGGGCTTCTATTTGTCCTCAGCTAACTAATTCTGCCTCAATTTGCATTGTAAACATACTTTGAAAAGTAAGTGGTTTAAATTCAGAGCCTGTTCCAGCTGTCAGCTTACTCACTGAAGCGTCTTCAGTTATCCATATTGTAATTAGCAACCAGCAAAGTTTGATGTGGCATGTTTCAGGGAGGAGGTAGTGAGCCAGCTTGGTGCTCATTGCCTTCTCTCACAAAACTCCTAGATAAAGAGTTGACTTTAAATGACAATATGTACTGAGAGGTGAAAATAACAAAACAACAATAACAGATTTCATTCTCATTTTACAGATGGAAAAACTGAGAGTCTGCGATCAAAATTAAATGACTATTTCAAAGAAAGGAAAGTAGCACATGGGTAATTAATTGTCTTCTTTAGGCTTCAGAGAACCCCTGAAAGCTGTAAAAGTGACAGTCAATGAGTTCAAAGCATTTCATGAAAAGGAATAGATGTTATGGGTCAGCAAGATGGCTCAGCAGGTAAAAGCATTTGTCAGTAATATTGACTACCTAAGTTCTGTCCTTGGAATTCACATGATGGCAGAGAACTGACTCCATGAGTTATCCTCTGACTCCATCTGCATGGGCATCAACACACACACACACACACACACACACACACACACACACACACACAAACACAAATACAGACAAACACATACACATAACACAAACACATACGTATGTATATAATAAAGGGGGAAATTTTCTTGAGAGGAATGCCAGGGCTAGGAAGCAGGAGAGGGTGGGTTGGGGAGCAGGGCGGGGGGGGGGGTTATAGGGGGCATTGGGGATAGCATTTGAAATGTAAATGAAGAAAATATCAAAGAAAAAAAAAACTAAGGCATGCATGCCTGGTTTCAAGTTTAAACAATCTAAACTCATGAGAACCAATTAAATAAGATTCTATTAATCCCAGTGTCTCTGTTTTATGTGGCGGAACTTGATCCATTTGGACTTGAGCTTTGTATGAGGAGATAAGAATGGATCCATTTGCATTCTTCTACGTGCTAATCACCAGTTGAGCCAGCACCATTTGTTGAAAATGCTGCCTTTTTTCCACTGGATGGTTTTAGCTCCTTTGTCAAAGATCAAGTGACCATAGGTGTATGGGTTCATTCCTGGGTCTTCAAATCTATTCCATTGATCTACCTGTCTGTCATTGTACCAGTACCATGCAGTTTTTATCACAATTGCTCTGTAGTACAGATTAAGGTCAGGGATGGTGATTCCTCCAAAAGTTCTTTTATTGTTGAGAATAGTTTTCATTATCTTGGGTTTTTTTGTTATTTCAGATGAATGTGGAAATTGCTCTTTCTAACTCTATGAAGAATTGGTTTGGAATTTTGATGGGAATTGCATTGAATCTGTAGATTGCTTTTGGCAAGATGGCCATTTTTACACAGATACACAGAAACTAATAGAAAAGAAAGTGGGAAGAGCCTTGAGCACATGGGCACAGGGGGAAATTTCCTGAACAGAACACCAATAGCTTATGCTCTAAGATCAAGAATTGACAAATGGGACCTCATAAAATTGCACAGCTTCTGTAAGGCAATGGACACTGTCAATAGGACAAAACAGCAACCAACAGATTGGAAAAAGATCTTTACCAACCCTACATCCAAGAGAGAGTGAATATCCAATATATACAAAGAACTCAAGAAGTTAGACTCCAGAGAACCAAATAACCCTATTAAAAATGGGGTACAGAGCTACACAAAGAACTCTAAACTGAGGAATACAGAATGACTGAGAAGCACCTAAAGAAATGCTCAACATCTTTAGTCATCAGGGAACTGCAAGTCAAAACAACCCTGAGATTCCACCTCACACCAGTCAGAATGGCTAAGATCAAAAACTCAGGTGACAACAGATGCTGGTGAGGATGTAGGAAAAGAGGAACATTCCTCCATTGCTGGTGGGATTGCAAGCTGGTACAACCACTCTGGAAATCAGTATGGTTGGTTCTCAGAAAATTGGACATAGTACTACCTGAGAACCCAGATATACCACTCCTGGTCATATACCCAGAATATGCTCCAACATGTAATAAGGACACATGCTGCACTATGTTCATAGCAGCCTTATTTATAATAGCCAGAAGCTGGAAAGAACTCAGATGTCCTTCAACAGAGGAATGGATACAGAAAATGTGGTACATTTAAACAATGGAATACTACTCAGCTATGAAAAATGATGAATTCATGAAGTTCTTTGACAAACGGATGGGACTAGAAAACATAATTCTGGGTGAGGTAATCAAATCAGAAAGGAACACACACAGTATGCATTCACTGATAAGTGGATATTAGCCCAGAAGTTCAGAATACCTTAGATACAATTCACAGACTACATGAAACTCAAGAAGAAGGAAGACCACAGTGTGGATACTTTGGTCCTTCTCAGAAGGGGATCAAGTACCCATGGGAGGAGATACAGAGACAAAGTTTGGAGCAGAAACTATAGGAAAGGCCATCCAGAGACTGCCCCACCTGGGGATCCATTGCATATACAGTTCTCAAACCCAGACACTATTGTGAATGTCAACAAGTGCTTGCTGACAAGAGCCTGATATAGCTGTCTCCTGAGAGACTTGCCAGTGCCTGACAATTACAGAAGTGGATGCTCACAGCCATCTATTGGACTGAGCACATGGTCCCCAATAGAGGAGCTAGAGAAAGGACCCAAGGAGCTGAAGGGGTTTGCAGCCCCATAGGAGGAACAACAATATGAAGCAACCACTACACTCAGAGCTTCCAGGGACTAAACCACTAACCAAAGAGTACACATGGAGGGACTCAAGGCTCCAACCTCATAGATAGCAGAGGATGGCCTCGTGGGACATCAATGAGAGGAAAGTCCCTTGGTCATGTGAGGGCTTGATGCCCCAGTGTAGAGGAATGCCAGGACAAGGAAGTGGGAGTAGGTGGGTTAGTGAGCAGGAGGAGAGGGGATGAGATAGGGGAGTTTTTGGAGAGGAAATGAGAAGGGGGATAAAATTTAAAATGTAAATAAAGAAAATATCTAATAAAAATAAATTTAAAAATAAGGTTTATTATTATGAATACTGTGATACATCTCAGCCAAAATAGTACTGAAAATCAGATGTGAAAACTTAAAGAAAATGACACCCAGATTTGAGGGTAGCTTTAAGGAATTATAATTGACTGCACGTTTCAAACAATTGAGGCCAAAAGACAATAAAACATCAAAATCACAGAGCAGAAACAGACCAAATATGTATGAGCAAAAATTTTCTTCTCGAAGAAGTCTACTTACAGAATGTTTCCAAATGAATAAACATAGAACTTATTATAATGGCCTATCTACTATCTATCATATATTCATTATCCATCACGTATCCATCTATTAATGATAGATATCCACTGGCTATCCAGGCAGTGTTAGGCATTGACTCTTGGTATGAGTCTCAATTTGGGAAATTTGTCCTGCCTGCAATGTGTGTTGGGGTGAAGGTGGTATAGATCTTGTAGGAGTGACCAATAAATGACTGCTCCAACTTGAGACCCACACCACTAAAGGTAGGCCTATCTGACACTGCCTGGTTGTCCAGTAACCAGAGACTAGACAGCCTGGAGACCTAAAGTAGAACCAAACAGGACTGGAAAAAAAGTCAATGACATTATTCCTAATGATATTCCAATATATTCATAGACTAGAGTCTCATCAGAGACTTCATCCAGCAACTGATAGGAGCAGATATAGAGACCCCACAGTTAAACAGTAGGTAGAGTCCAGAGAATCCCTCAGAAAAGGAAAAGAAAAGATTGTAGGATTGTAGGAAACAAAGGAATCAATTATGCCTCAAAATCAACTAATCAGGCTCTGTAGGGGCTCATAGAGATTGAAACAACAATTAGGGAGCCTGCATTAATCTGACCTAGGCCGTCTGTGTACATGTTATGGTTGGGTAGATTGGTATTATTGTGGGACTCCTAACATCCGAACCTGTGTTTTCCTGAGCTAAGTGGCACAAAATTGAGTCCATTCAAGTTTTGTCATGAAAAGGGTAAAGGATCGTGTTCCAGGCAATAGTGAGAGCTAATAATGGCAGAGGGAAGAAGGTCACTTTCTTCAGCAGTGTAGTCACTGGTAAGTTGTCCATGCTCCAGTAACGAACCTCCCACGCATACTTCTACAGGAAACCTTCAATGCACTCAGTTATGTCACACATAACAATGGCATGAAAGTAAGAAAGCAACTTTCTGGGAAAAGAATGGTTTTGAAGGAAAGAAAGAAAGGAAATAAGATGGTATGATAGGGATTGAAAAAGAATAAAATTCACTTTATGTTTGTATGAATCTGTCCAAAAACAAAAACAAAAAATAAGTAATTAAAACCAAAATAGAAGGACCAAATACACATTCTTCCAAAGAGAACAAACAAATGGCCAACAGGCATGTGGGAAAGTTTCAATGATGCAACTATTAGCAGAAATTTAACAGAGATTACTGTAAAAAGTAAGCTATTGTCTCAGGACCCCCCAAGACCAAGTTCTAAGCACAAATGAGATTTATTTGCTCCAGAGGGCAGACAATGAGCAAAGACAGAGGTGGTGGATAAGGAAGAAAGGGAAGAAACATGGGAGAAGAAGGTTACTTGACTGGGAGTGGGACACAGGCCTGTCCTTGAGTAGAGACGAGACAGATGAAGCACATGGCACATGCCTTTAGTCCCAGCACTTGGGAGGCAGAGGCAGGTGAATTTCTGAGTTTGAGGCCAGCCTGGTCTACAAAGTGAGTTCCAGGACAGCCAGGACTACACAGAGAAACCCTGTTTTGGAAAAAAAGAAAGAAAGAAAGAAAAAGAAAAAAAATAAAATGGCAGTTTATAAAAGTAAAGGGGAAAATCCCATGTTAGGATGAGTTGGTTAATATTAATTGGACATGTTAAATGGGTGAACCAAAGTGGGATTTCCATTCCTAGACTTCAATACTTTGATAGCTGCACCTTGATAGTTAGCCTAAAGAGGAACAACTGACCAAATAAGACGACAGACCTTGGGGACTAGCTTCTGGAATGCAATCTATCATTTTTTATCAAGTAGAGGGAATAGGAGAGAAGGGTGAGACTTGCCAGAGTCGTTTGACATCCTCTGGCGGGCTAAAATCCCTTCAGTTATGAGCTGTCCAACGTGAGTACTGAGAAGTACACTTAGATACTCTGGAAGAGCACGAAAGGATCTAAACAATTCTTCCAGCCCATAGATTTTGGGGTTTTAAAGCACACCATAATGAATACAGTTAGTGCTTGTGTCCTAGTGCTTAAAACTTTCTAAGGCAGTGTATGAATCTCACCTGTTCACACTAAAACCTAACCAAACAAGAACACAAAATACCCATGTAACTAAAAGGAGCTGATACATAGGTAGGGTAGTTTGGCTTTGGCAAATATTTCAACATACAGTTACAATAACCTAAATATATAAAATTAATACCTCCTGTTTCTCCATAAACCTGTGTAATAGAATCAATTACAATAACTATAACTTTAGGTCCACATTACTGGAATTATATATGCAGCATGTGAATCTGTGGTAGAATGTAATCAAACTCCATTGTTCCAGTTAACCTCCTGTGGAAGTCTTTGCCCTGTAAGTAGCCATGCTTAGAATTTAGAATATCCTTCTCAGCATCATTTTTAGGCTTGCTTCTGAAACTTTGTGGAGGTAGAGATGGCCAGGCATGATTTATATCACTTGCAAATAGGTTTTGGTTTTTTGTTTTTGTTTTTGTTTTTGTTTTTGATGATGTGATACCGTTTTTGGTAGTACTTCCCTTCTTGGATTATGAGAACAGTGTAGTTTTTATAAAAGAGAAATGGGCTAATCTACTACTCTGGATTCTAGAACAACAAGACATTAGGAGACCAAATGATACATGTGATCCACAGAGCTATGAAGAACCAATTTACATATTTACATTTAAGACTTAGAAATTATGGGGCTACTTGTTATCACAACAAAACTAAGAATTAATAGTATGGACATCCTTCCTTAGGACAGGGCCATTCATATTACCTGCAGAGAAATAGTATTCTCTCTATGAGAAAATAATTCACATTTCGGTAACAGGTAGCAAATCCTGAACAGTAATTTGCATAATTTAAGCATAATTTAGTCGGTTCATAACAGCAAATAGATTATAGGAGTCTCCAGCCCTTTAGTAAGCTTTGTAAATTTCTAGACTGCTATTCAGAAGCCTTTCTACTTACCTGTTTCTCTATGTTCAAACTTTTGTTTTCAACATGATAGTATGTCAAATACTACTATGACTCTTGTATGCGAAGATTATTTTCTTGATTGAACATGTTTTTTAAATGGGGGGAATTATCCAAACGTTTGTATAAATCATTTAAGAAAATGACATTCTTTAACACTATTAAAACAAATCCTTCCATAGGCACACACACACACACACACACACACACACACACACAAACACACACTTGCTGCTGGTGATATTATACTACCAAACAGAGGAAATGAAGGTTCTGCTTAATTCACTCGGTTATAATCTAATTAAATAGATTGGGTTTTGTTTTTAGAATTTTGTTTTTAGAATCAATGTTCTTTCATGGTGAGAGCCATTTTTACCATGACTTTAAATATGAAAAGTCTAAATAATTTCAAAACCCACAAAATGATGATAATTAGTGTTGGAGCCTTAGACTTTCTCTCCAAGGCAAAAGACTCCACATTTGGATCTTCCCAAATTTAAATTCCGTTCTCCAAAATACACAGTTGACACAAAGCGCCTTCTTTCATTTGCCAACCTGTCATATTTAATGAATAGATACTGGTATTATATCCTAAGTATAACATACTCATTAAATACCTGCTCTACCACAGGAATAAATTTGGTTTAAATATTCCATTTAAAGGATATCTCCTGTCATCTCTTGGCACAGCCATGAAAAGGGCAGGAGCCATGATGCCAGCACAGCTGTGTGATGCAGCCCAGCCAAGCTGAGCCAGATGCTGTTTTCACCACTGTGATGTCTTCCACTTTGAGTTTCTGATCTCTGTGTGCTGCATTTGTGGGGGACTTTTTACATTATGATCTATTTATGTCTTTTCCCCAGAAAATTATTTTTGCTTTCAAGGAAGTAACTTTATCTGGCCTTACTTGAGAGTCTTTCGTGTCATGGAGATTGTGAAAAGCATAAAAAAGTTGGATAGGCCCAGAGTGCTCTTGGCAGACCTGCTCCTAAGCAAACTCAGAAATAATAGAGTTGGCAACTGATCAGATCATACACTTCCTTCTATATGTAGTCTACAGGAAATAAAAACTACCCAGAAATAAAAGTCTACCCAGGAAATAAAAATTTAGTAACAAAGTTAGTTTGCCTAAAACAAATTGAATATATATATATATATATATATATATATATATATGATATAAAATTATTGTAAAATATACAAGAATCTGCCAATCCTAAGAAGACTGACTCACATTAAGTTACAGTCAGGTCTTTTAAGTAAAAAAAAACAAAAACAAAAAACAAAACAAAAAAAAAAAAACAAACAAGAGGAAAACAAATGAACAGAACAAAGTCAGCCTAGAGCAAAGATTGCGTGGGACCAGCCTGGGAGAGCTTTTAAACTAGGCTATCTCACAAATTATACTCCAACTATTACGCATTGTTCAAGACTTGGGAACTCACCTAGACTGACTCAAATATTTTTCTATTTAATGTTCCATTTTCTTGAAGAATGTCATATGTCATAAATATTCATGTAGTCTAAAATGATTTGAAATTGTTAATACCTGTTCTCACTATCTTTGCTCTATCAGTAACTTCAAAACACATAAATACAAACACACAAATATATGCCACCCTGAGCATATTAATAAAGTTATAAAATTTTGAACAGTGCTGATGAGGGCCATATTGATCTGATTGTTCTGAGCTGCCACCTGAGGCCATGGTGATGTCTGGGCCTAAGCACAGGCCTAAACAGCAGCCTCTGATGACCTTTCCTGGGCCTGTGGTCCTACTGCAGCATGGTGCTATGCTTGTGGTCTTTGCTGACACCAGAAACCATGAGGAAGCCCACAGTCCATGCTCCCACTGACTGTAAAGAACAAGAAAGCTACTTTTGCAATAATATCAATGATTGCAAGTCCATAGGTGAGAAACAGGGAAACGGAAGACTTCTGTGACAACCACTAACTCCCTGCCACCCAAGTATCAGCCTAAACAGGAAGACATTGAGGAGAAATCTTTAAAAGTGTGGAAACAATGCTGAAGTTAGATATCCACAATGAATGGATTCTATTAGGGATGAAAGAGGGGAACAACTCTATTTAACAGGAAGGTACTGAGAGTTTGACCATGTTCCAGTGAGTATACAGATAACACAAATTGGATTTGTTTGTTTATTTGTTCATTATCTTTTGATGGAGGATGTCACAAGACTGTGGGGGGCAGACATAGAAAGACTAGAAAATGATTGTGATCAGTGTACATGATGTGAAATTCCTAAAGAATCAATAAAAATATTATGCTGATTTTTTAACATATTTGAGATGATCAATAACATCAATACGCTTTTCTCATTTTGATATATTCTAGTCCTATATTTGATATTTGGTATTTCTAAGTATTCATGAATGAGATCATTATGTTTGTTTTGTAGCATGACTTCTTAAAACATTTCCTAGCTGGAAAACAAACCCTGAGTTAACCCAAACTCAAAGAAAAATATTAAGAGTTATGTATTAACTCTTAAGCCATCAAAAGGAATGCTACAATTCATATAACCACAGACATTAATAATAATGTAAGGGACTGGGTGGGAGTAGAGGATATCTCAAGGAAGAGGAAATAGAATATACATTTTTGGAGAGAAAGAAGACTGCTGTGGGAAGATTAAAAATTAATGGAGGGAAGTAGATGCTAAGAGAGGGAAAACGGAGAAGAACAAGTAATACTAAGAGAGGGATCAGATGGAGACCTACACTGTAAAAGCTTCTGTGTGTGTGTGTGTGTGTGTGTGTGTGTGTGTGTGTGTGTGTGTGTGTGTGTGAAAGACACCATATAACAGAGAAGACAATGTCCCCACTACATATCTTACCACCAAATGAAACCATCAGTGCCAGGAATGGCTAATAGGACCCCAAAGAACCCCCTAAACCTCTTGGGCTATTGATTAGGTTGTTTTCCACAAACAAATGGTAAGGTCTTATTGCAAACAATAATCTTTCACTGACTATGGAGAATCTGCAATATGCCTGACTAGATTCCATACCCCTACTAACTAGTGTCCATATACTGAAAGGTATGCCACATACTGCCAGAGCAGGCAGGTCACCAATACAGCTACAAACCCTGCAATCCACAGCTATTACCTGCTGGCATAAAATCTTGGTGCAATAATGTCACAAACATTATGGGAATAACTAACTGCTCTCTTATTGGATTTAAGACCCACTGCACTAAATAGAACCTATGTCTGGCACTGCTCATGTGACCAAGAGCATGAGAATAGATAAGCCATAGGCTGAGGGGAAAATCAAATATTGTTCTTCTAAAGGAACATAATGACTCCCAAGGGCATTCTGCTATCCCTGTATATCATTGCCTCACTCAGCCATCATCAAAGAAGCTTCGCCTTACAAACTGACTAGCACAAAGATTCACAATTGGAAAATGTACAGAGAGTGGGAGATTTTGGAGCACTGAGTCCTGAGGAATGTCTTCATCACAGTCTTCCTCTCATGATTTGTGCCTTTTCTCTTTTCATTTTTTCCTGTTTATTCTGGCTTGTTTGATTTGTTTGCCTGTGTGCTCTCTAAAGAGAGAGAACGGTTATGGAGTTGGGTAGGTAGGAGTTGAGGAGAATCTAGTAGTTGGGGAAAGGGAAGCTTCCCCTTCTGATCAGAATATATTATATTAAAACTATTTTTTAAAAACCAAAAAAAATAAAATAAAATAAAAAACATTACATATAAAAACATTACAATATAGGATACAACATTTTTTAAGCTCTGTATTAATACTAATAACTCATTTTGGAAGTCAATTATTTTACTTCTCTCAACTTAATATTAGTGAACATGAACTGTATTTTTATATGAATATCATGACACTCTTAGTGTTGCAAGAGACCTAATTTTGACTTAGACAACTTCATATTTCAACTGTGTCTAAGAATGGAGGGTGAGAGAGATATGCACTATATAAAATGGAGACATCTTGCCTTCAGGTCTTGGGGGGATTTTTGATGGTTTTTTTTTTGCCTTCAATTAATTGTTTTGTCTCTGATTTAGATGCACAATTTACTCCTCTGCTTCATTCAGTGAGATGTGATGCTTTGAGAAGAGGCTCTTATACTCCAGATCAATAATTAGTCTGGCTGAATTGATCAGAGCTTCCCACCAAACCCCAGATCCATATTAGCACAAGTCTTTAAGTACATATAAAGCAAGCAAGTCTTCAATAATGTCTAGCTTTCATCTTGTCTTTTATTTTCAGCCCTCCTTTGAGGCATATTTAAGAGATTTTTTCAAGAACATTTTAGACTTATAGTGATAAGAACTCCATTTAATATTGTATCACAATATTTTTAAGAGGGAAAAATGCTTCAGCATTGAGATATTTGCTAAGTAGAAGGGCTGTTTAACAATCATGTATCCAACCAAGCTAATTCTGAAGCATCAAATATGAACACTGGAGCCTCAAAGATCTGGCAAGTTGTTTCTTTTTAAAATTCATGCCATCATACTCTGGTGCATCTTCTGGCTCAAAATGAGGAGTCACTTTCTTTGGATGAATTATTAGGAATATTGGTTCTATGGGAGAAAAGAATCCCTGTAAATCTCTTTATGGGGAAATTATTATCTTGGACATGATTGTCAATTCTGTAAAGGAAACAACTTCTCTTGATAATGGAAATGAACTGCTTCCACAGACTTGTGAAAACCAGTTCAATGTGCTGTTTCCATCGTCATGCCAAGTGCTAGCGAGGGAAGAATCTCCACTGGCATGAATAATCTATGAACAAATGAACACAGCATGAGCATTAAGCCTGTAAACAGTCAAGTTAGTTCATGTTTTTCAAACGTGCATTTTATTTGGAAGAAAAAGCATTATATTTCAAATGTAAACAAAAGGTATGAAATAAACCATTGTATTGAGATACAATAAGATTCATGTTAGATTATTACAGTATTGGGAAATGTCCATGTGCAGGTATATCTTTGCGGTCAACAATCAAGGTATCAATGAACTTCATGTGACTATTCACAAGGTCATTAGCAGTATCATTCCCAAAGTACAGTCAACTTACATTCTCCTGTCATCAGACTTGCCACAATCTGCCTCAAAGTAGGAAGGGACAGTTTGTAATTTGCACTCACCTTTTGTGAAACCCATAATAAACCCCATATCCTTTATTACAAAGAAAATTGTATTTTCTTACAGATTCCAGAGTAAGTACACCTTTTTAAAAAGTGAAAACCAAATACTTCTAAATATTGAACAAGGATGCACTCAAAGAATTCCAGCTGGTTAAATTTAGATTTCTAAGTAAAGCCCAATCTAAGAATATTCTCTGGCTTTAGGCCCACAGCATGTTTATTTGATTGTAAATTGGACATATTTCCATTCACTTTAGAATTTTGCCTCTCAATGCATTGTTTCCTTAAGAGACTCCACAAGTTCTGATTAACATGTGGGAACTGGTATCTACTTTCTGACTTCTGGTAGCAGCTATACCATTTCCAGTAAGGTACCAGTGCCTCTGCAATTTACCCTGAGATTTTCTATGAATAATTCCTACTAGGAAGGTTAACATTTCTTTTTTAATGAATTAATCTCACTGAACCATCTTTTGCACATAGACAAATGCACCCATTTTCAATTCAGTCAAATATCACTGTAATCAGACTACAGAGCATCTCTATGCCTGACAACATTCTCTACGTGCACATATCATGAATCCTCTTTTATTATTATTAATTATTTTATTTGTTTATATTTCAAATGTTGTCCCCCTTCCTGGTCCAGGCCATGGTTCCACAGGACTAAGAGCCTCCTCTCCCATTGATGCCAGATAAAGCAATCCTCTGCTACATATGTAGCTGAAACCATGGACCCATCCAGGTATACTCTGGTTGGTGGTTTAGTCCCTGGGAACAGTAAGAGGTCCAGTTAGTTGATACTGTAATTACTATGAGGTTACAATCCCCTGACTCTTCCACTGGGGTCCCAAGGTTCAGTCCAATGTTTGGCTGTGAGTATCTGCATCTGCCTTAGTTAGGTGGTGGCAGAGGATCTCTTCGGACAACCATACCAGGCTCCTGTCAGCAAGCACATCTTGGCATCATCAATAGTGTCGGGATTTGGTGTCTGTGGAAGGGATGGATCCCATGGTGGGAACAGTCTCTGGGTGGCCTTTCTTTAAGTCTGTGCCCCATTTTTGTCCCTGTGTATCCTTTAGACAGAAACAATTCTGGGTTAAAATTTTTGAGATGGGTGGGTTTCCCCATCCTCAACTGGGGATCATGTCTATCTACTGGAGGTGGTATCTTCAGGTTCTATCTCCCTGCTGTGGAGCATTTCAGCTAATGTCATTCCCATTGGGCCCTTGGGAGCCTCTCATATCTCTGGTGTCTGGGACTTTCTAGTGGTTGCCCCCCTGTTACCCATCCTCCACTGTTACATATTGCTATTTGCTCTCCTGGTCTTCTGGACTTCTCTCCTGTTTCTTCCCATCCTTAATCCTGACTCTTTTTTTCCCTCTCCCTCCCCTCTCCTATCCTTTTTCCCTCTCCTTTCCCCCTCCTATCCAGGTCCCTCCTTCCATCTGCCTCCCATGATTATTTTGTTCCTCCTTCTAAGTGGGATTGAAGTATCCACCCTTTGACTTTCGTTTTTGTTCATATGGTCTATGAGTTGTATAATGAACCCTCATCACAGTGACTGATCTGTTCCTTGGACCTCTTGATCCCAGGAAATAAGACCTTTGTAGTGCATGACTTCTTTTATGGAGGAGAGTATCTGTGAAACCTATCCATGTTGCCTGGTGCATTCAGAGCTCATTCTTCCAACTGGCTGATAGCATTACATTGTTTGCATATGCCACGATTTGCTTGCCTAACCACTTGCCAGTAAACGTCTTGGTTGTTTCTAATTTGAGATTACTGTGGACAAAACCATTATAAATGTTCACATGCCAGTCTTTGCTTGACAAACATTTTAATATCATTTAAATAAATACATATTTTGTCGAATTTATCTCATTTGATTTCATGTCTTGGTAATATTGTAACTAGTATTATTTTTTTAGGCCTCCACTTCCTCATATATAAAGTACAATTTCTTAATATGTGTGTGTTTGTATCTTGTGATCTTGGTAAATTTGCAAGTTAGCTATAGGAGAGTTTTAGTTAATACTTTGTCCATAAATGATTTTCTTATCCACAAACAGAGAACATTTATTTTTTACTTCCTAATCTGTATGCCTTGTTTTTCTTCCATCATTTTATTTACTATGATATCCATTTCCGTATTCATAGACTATACTAAAGGCAAGACCTGTTTTATTCTTATGATAGAGAGGTAGTCAACATTTTACAATTAAAAAATGATATGGTATATGTGCATGTACTTTATTTGACTGAGATGCTAGTCTTTTAGATCATGGTCTACTAAATGTTTAATTTTACCATTTCTACTAAAATAAATAAGTATATTTTAATGTTTTTAATTTTACTATATATATATATTATCAAGGGACAAACACATGTATATGTACACCATATAAAACATGGAAGTTTTTATATGCAAAGTCACAACTGTAGTTTAGTATTCTTAAATAATATTCAATTAATAATTCTTGTATTATTTTGACAGTGTTTGGCTTTATGTCAAATCTGGGGCTATCATAACTTTCTTGCAACATGAAGAAAATGCTCTAGAGATTTTTATGAAGTGGTAACTGTTATTAAATTTCTAGACCAACAACCATCTACCAATGGAAACTTTCATCAAAAAGAATAATAGAGTACAAAAAGATTAGTTTTTACATGAAATCCCAACATATGAGAGGCTGAGTCAGGAAAACTGCCTTGAGTTCAGGATCTGCTGATCAAAAGGGTAAAACAATATCTCAAAAATCAAACAAGGAGTAAGTAAACTCCAGTTTATACGAACTAAAACATTTGGGTTCTATCATGTAGTGATAACATTATCCCTCATTTACTCAAATGTCACTTAGAAAATTCTAGAGTTTATAACTATCCACAAACATATACTAATCTAATATTTCTCTATTTTTTATCTGAAGAAACAACAATCATAATAATCACAATCAATTATGAAGCAAGCACCATACATTTCAGAAAAGATAGAAAAATTACATATTTTAATCATAAAGAAATGCTAAATGTATGAAATAAAATAATTTGAATAGTGAATTCTTTATTTGTATGAAACATCACACTTTATCTTCCAAGAGTACATTTACTGTGTGACAATTAAGACCTTTTCAAGGTCTGTGATGTTATGATATCTTAAGACTCCTGCCTCTGTGGCATGGTGGGGCATCTTTTGGGTATATTCCCAAGGGTGGTATAGCTAGGTCTTCAGGTAAATCTACTTCCAATTTTCTGAGGAACCTCCAGATTGATTTCCAGAGTGGTTGTACCAGTTTGCAATGCCAACAGCAATGGAGGAGTGTTCCTCTTTCTCCATATCCTCTCCAGCATGTGTTGTCACCTGAGGTTTTGATCTTAGCCATTCTGACTGGTGTAAGGTGGAATCTCAGGGTCATTTTGATTTGCATTTTTCTGATCACTAAGGACTTGGAACATTTCTTTAGGTGTTTCTCAACCATTGGAGATTCCTCAGTTGTGAATTCTTCGTTTATTTCTGTACCCCATTTTTTGATTGGGTTGTTTGTTTGTTTGTTTTTGTTTTGTTTTTTGGTGATTAACTTCTTGAGTTCTTTATATATTTTGGATATTAGCCCTCTATCAGATGTGGGGTCATGGAAGATATTTTTTTCCCAATCAGTAGGTTGCCAATTTGTCTTATCGACTGTGTCCTTTATCTTACAGAAGCTTTCCTTATTTGTGATAGCCAGAAGCTGGAAACAACCTAGATGTACAACGATGTATTTACACAAAAGAATACTACGCAGCTATTAAGAGTAAGTATATCCTGACTTTTGCAGGCTAATGGATAGAACTAGAAAATATCATCCTGAGTGAGGTAACTCAGACCCAAAAAGACATGCATGGTATGCACTCACTAATAAGTAGATATTAGCCAATAAAATAAAATAAAATTAAATTAAATTAAATTAAATTAAATTAAATTAAAGAAAAAGGAAAAAAACATACAGAATACACAAGATATAGTCCACAGAATTCAAAAGGCTCAACAAGCTGAAGTGCCCAAGGAAGTATGCCTCAGTCCCACTTGGGAGAGAGAAGAAAGCAATCACAAGTGAGGAGGGAGTGAGGGAGGGACTTGGGAGAGAATATGGACAGGGTGGCAGGGCAGTGGGGGGTAGAGGGGAACATGATCTGATATTGGGTGAGGGAAACGAACAGAAGCCCTGAGTGCCAGCAGAAACAATGAAAACAGGCAACCTCAGGAAATAGGAGGTTGTACCAAAGACCTGGGAGGTGAGTGACTCCCAGGACTCATAGGGAGGGACCTTTGATGAAGTGCCCAACAGTGAGGAGAGGGAATTTGTGGAGCCCACCTCCAGCGGGAAGGCAGGACATTTGTGGGGTTGCCATCCCACAGTCATACTTCTGATCCATAATTGTTTCTGTCTGAAAGAATTACAGGGATGGAAATGGAGAGGAGCCTAAGGAGAAGAAGGTCCAGCGATAGGCCCAAAGTGGGATCCAGCTCAAGGGGAGGTCCCAGGGCCTGACACTATTACTGATGTTATAGAATACTCACAAAACGGGATCTATCATGACTGCCCTCCGAAGGACCCAACAAGCAGCTGAAAGAGTCAGATGCAGTTATTTGCACCCAACCAGTGGACAAAAGCAGCTGACCCCTGTTGTTGAATTAAGGAAGGCTGAAAGAAGCTGAGGAGAAGGGCGATCCTGCAGGAGGACCAGCAGTCTCAATTAATCTGGACCCCAGAGATCTCTCAAACACTGGACCACCAAACAGACAGCATACACCAGCTGATATGAGGCCCCCAACACACGTACAGTAGAGGACTTCCACATCTGTGTTCATTCAGAGATGAAGCACCTAACCCTCAAGAGACTGGAGGCCCAGGGAGTTTAGAGGTCAGGTGGGGTGGGGGTGGGGCATCCACCTGGATATGGGGTGGGGTGGTGAGGAGGTGTGGGATGTGGAGCAATCAGAGGGTGGATGATGAGGGGCGGGGAATGGAATATGGAGTGTAAAAAAATGAATTCCAAATAAAATTAAATTAACAACAACAACAAAAAAAGATTCCTGCCAGGACATTGCTAAGAAATACTACTGAAAACCATTTTAAAGATACTTTCCAGTTTCTTAGAACTTTCTCTCGAGGAAATGGGTATAACATTTGTGGATTTTTGCCGTCGAATGTTTTTCCAAGACTTTTAAGGACACTAAATTGTGCTATTGAATTCAGGGAGAGGACAAAAAAAGCTCTTGAAAACAACTCTGGAAGTGTGATTTAAGGTCAGAATTTTGTCACATTAAAATCCTCAATCTTAGTATGATTTCATAAATATCAATACCAGAAAGAAGAATAAATTTTAGTCAGGTTTAGAGAATCAAGCCAAGCCTGACTGAAACATTAAGAATACAGGAAGAATGGTGCATGAATCACTCAGAAAGAAGGGTTAGCAGAAAGAAGGATTAGCAGAAAGAAAAAAAAATGTTCTCAGGGTGTGTGTGTGTGTGTGTGTGTGTGTGCCTGTGTATTTTTAAGTCTAAATGCACTTACTGACATTTTTGAAGGTGTAGTCATACAGCAAACATGTTTAAACTGATAAGACGGGGCTTAATGTTTTGTACAGAGAGAGAGAGAGAGAGAGACAGAGACAGAGACAGAGACAGAGACAGAGACAGAGACAGAGACAGAGAGAGAGATTAATTAGCAGAGTGTGCTTCTGGGCTGATTGAGTCTCACAAAAGAAGGAAGCCAAAAAAATCTCCATTACAGAACATTATAAAATGAAAATACGAAGAGAAAAAAATATTTGGGGACATTGTTTTGTCACGTTCAGAACTCCATTTCCACTGCACTTTGAAGGAGGACTCAGTCTCTAGCTAGTACTCTTGTGTCTGGAAAATGAAAAGAAACCCAATTTAGCTCTTCCTTTATTTTGAGCAGTGACACTTCACATTTTATCATGTGTTTTCCGAGGCATTATCCTATTTGACCTCCATAAGCAACACTGAGACAATGAGTACAATTGGCATTTGACAAAGAAACTGACATCAATGAGGATGATAAAATCTTTCAATTGTTCTTCTGTTATGACACAAAAAGTAAGACTACCACTTATCTATTGGCCATCTGTTAGATGTGAGAGAATTATGTTAAGCACTTTAATATACCGGTCAATTCTAATTAGAATTTTTGTAAGATATATACTGTTGGTCCCATGTTACCAGAGAGAGATATTTCATATTGAACTGTTTTCACAAATTGTCCAAAAATCACAAGCTGATAAGTTATACATACAACTCAAAATTCGAATTCATGCCTACTTTTAGTCAATGACTTCAATTCTTTGTCTAAAATTACATATGCATGTATTTGATAAATATTTATTTGTATGCATTACTTACACAGCCAAGTAATAAAGGCATGATTTTTTTATCTATCTTTAATCTTAAAAGATTCTATTAAATCTCTTGGTAGGTTGCAAACAAATAAGCAGATTTAGTATTTTTCACTTTTATAGTCTAAGACAATTTGTCATTTGTTACATAAACTTGTGCAAGTAAGTTTATGTTTGCTAACAAATCTAATTTTTATAAACTCTGAATGTCACACCAGGGTTGCAAGATAAACAAACTGCATTATGTCCTTAAAATCTGATGAATAACAAGTGCACGCTGAGCACGGAGACACTGGATGTTGCATTCTATAATCCTAGCATTTAAGAGGCCGGGGTAAAAGGACCATGAGATTAAGTCTAGATTAGGCTATAATAATGATCTCAGAAAATAAATTCTTTGTGTTTTTATGAACACATTCCTAAATTCACAGGTTGAAGCCCTAATCTCCAATATGCTAGTGTTTGGAAATGGGGCCCTTGAGAGGTAATTTGGACATGAGGACACACACCCACACACTTCACACACTTCTATAGGTGTGTGAAAGTAGGAGGACTAAGAAACTATTTAGGAAGTAAGAGGACATCAGGAGTTGGAGAATTAGAGAAAGAAATGGGGGTAGTGTATAATCACAAGACATTGTACACAGCTATAAAATTGTGAAAATTTTAAAAAACTAATTAAAAATTGAAGAGTCAGTCTTGAGGGAAGAAAAGGCCCCCTAGTTACAGCAACTCTTCAGTATTAACTGTGAGACATGGTGCTGATGCAAATACGTTACTTTACATTATAAGCAGTGGATGCATGCCAGCTCCTGAGTCGTGGTTTGGGAGTCTTCAGATTCTCTTTTCTATTATGAGGAGAAGCAGGGTTTTTTTTTAATTTCTTTAATTAGATATTTTCTTTATTTACATTTCAAATGTTATCCCCTTTCCTAGTTTTCCCTCTGAAAATCCCCCATTAAAGCAGACCTGCCTGGTTTCTCATCTCTGCCAGGCCCCTCGATGTCAAAAGGGAATGTGATGGGTCTCTGCATAATATCAAGTGAGGCAGTAAAAAGTCTCTATACAATGAGGTAGCTAGGAAGCATAAATGAGTAAACATTGGCAATTGAATAGAGGCAATCTGGGTGCAATGATGATGATGATGATGATGATGACGACGATGATGATGATGATTCTACAATATTGGTAATAAAGTGAAAATAATGTGATAACAGCAGTTCCAAGGCTAGCAGCAGTTATTTGAAGTTATGACTTCTGACTAGGACAGACAAGACTTCCCATTTTTCCATTTACCAAAATAAAATTTGTTTTTATTAATATATTAATGTTCTAGAAGTTACAAAGTAAGTTATAATTTTAAAGCAGAAAGGGAAGTATCTAGAATGACTGAAAATAGATATTCCTGACTTCTCCTGATTATCCATGTGCCTCCAATTATCTGTAGAAAAAGATGTCACCTTAAAATTATGAAAATTACTATGTTTGATTATAACATCTATGATTATAACTATAAAATACTACAACATCTATTATTATAACTATAGAATACTAATGGTCTAATAATATTTCAGCTGAGGCCCTGATTTTCAGAGAACCAACCCTCTGAGACACATTGGTGCAGAACACTCCCCATTATATAAAGGTAAAGTCCTATTCAGAAGGCTTCAGTACCTTGTAAGAGATTTCTTAGACACCAACTTTCATTATTTTGTGATTTTGGTTGCAATTAAAAGAATAAAATTATACTGCCACAACATTTGTAATATGTACCATAAATATAAACTATATTTTACCCTTTCCACTCTTATTCAGCCAGTCACTATAAAATATCTATTAGAATTAAGACTTCATAATAATCCGAAGGAACCAAAATTGAAAAATGGTCTTGAGTTCAGAACCAGGATTCCTTACTGCCAGGTACACTTCTCCTTCAAATTTCTTCATCCATATTCTGTCTGATTGCTTTTCATGGGCATATACTATCAAGCATCATAAGTGATTCTTAAAAGATGAAGGAAACCAAGAGAAAACAACCATATAGTAACTCCTACCACTTTGCTCTCACATCAGCAATTTAGCAAATGACCCAAGATGCTTGTCAGAAAATCCAGGCACTTGTAAACAGACAAAAGTACTTTTAGTGACTGTTTCCTTACAGAGCCTAATGTCCTCCTTGCTTGTTCTCTTTTGTCATACTTTGTATCTTGGTGTCTTAATCCCTCCCTTCTAATCTCTGTAAATCCTTAAGAATCCAGACATGTGTCTGTATGGTCATCTTGCTATGCTAAACTGTCTTTCTCCTGCTAATCTTTGTTTGAGCCACAGCTATGTGTTTTGCACAGTCCAGCACACTCTGGCTTCTAGCTGTAGTACTCATCTCAGAGTGTGGCGAATCAAGCCTTCATTCAGCTTATATATCTCTTAAGAATTGTCACATAGTGACTGTTCAAGAGCTACTTCAGTAATGGAGTAACAGCATATTCACAGAGCATTCTGTTTCACTGACAAACCCAAAGGGACTTCGGTTTCAAAAGCACACTTTTAGAAAATAAGCTCCTCTCAAATAGAAATAAGCTCATCTTAAAGCATCTCAATTGTCTTCAGCTCTAAAACATCTTGAAAGTCAGAGTCAAGAGCAAAAGCAATCTGACTCAACACTTCTGAAATACTGGGACCTAAAGCTGAGGTTAAGTGAAGGAAATGCAGAATACAATTAGATTACCTGGTACTATTTTGAATAAAAAGACTAAAATCAAATACTCAATGCTTCCAATTGAGCCTCTCAAAGGTAAATTAATGTGGTCACTGCCATCTCAGCTATGTGGCATGTTCTCTGCATCACTCTGGTGTTGAATGTTGTTTTCAATTGAATTGTTTTTCAATTTTTGCTTATTCATCATTAATTTCAGTAAACATGAGGCAAAGATGGGAGACCTTGCAGGGTTGAAAGTAGTAGATGAAAGCCCTGAATCAGACTTTCTATTTACAGTTCACCTTCTATATAGTTTTTTAACATATATTCTGAATATTTCTAAATTGTCACAGTAAACTGAACCCAGAAAGGGTACAACTATTAAATGATGTTATATCATACCAATGCTTTCAAATGAAAATGCAACTTCAGATTAAGTCCCTAATTCTTCCTCAATTTTCTGTTATTTTTCCTCTTTAATTATTA